>NC_077245.1:51365285-51995285 GCF_947179165.1 Solanum dulcamara | reverse complement strand
TCAATCAAGCAAAATGAGATCATAGCCTACCTCAATGTTGAACACACCCGCTCCAAGTCCACTTTTCGGTAGCTTTTCTCTTCAAAAATGACTTTGAATGGCTCCAGCTATCAAAATGTTGATCACCTCTTCAATACGAATGTTTTGATACTTAAATCACATTTTTCAGAGACGGACCCAAAATTGGGTGAAAAATGAGATTGTGGGACCCCTTATTGAGAATCTTAGAAATGACTTCATGAAAAGGTTCTAAATGTATTATTGAGCTTGCACCCCAAAATGGGGCACAAGTCGATGCTCAAAATGAGAGCAAACAACCCAACAAATAATTTGACTATTAAAGCCCTAACTAATCTTGGGAAGCCCCTTTGGGCAAGCAATTACCTCACTACAATGCTTTCTGAACACTCCCACGTGTAGCCAAGAATGCCACGAATACCCAAGACTTAAAATTGGCTCAATCAGAGCTCCCACTCTCAAGAAATTGCATTTTGAAATTTGTGGAAAAATAATGAAAAAAGGTCTTAAAGTAACCCTCTCGAGTTGTAAAAGTGAACCCAAAGGTCTATTAAGCGAGCCTCACCAAAAGGCGGGCTTTGCTTAAGCGAGACCAATGTCGCTAAAGCAGCAAGTTGCGTTAGCAAAGACCATGTCACTTAAGCGACAACCGCTAGGGCTGTCCATCGCTTTAGTGATGCCTTGGTCGTGTAACACCCCTCAAAATGCTGACAAGTGCCTTAAGAAATGCCTTGGGAATAGGCCGCTTATGTAATACATTATCCTTAATCTTTTTGGAAAATCCAAGTTCGAAATATTGATCAGGGGGTTAAAACCTGCAGAAAAATAGTCTCGGTGGATTTTTAGGACTCGTATATCGGAAGATAGATTTTCAAAGAAATTTAGGAAATAGTAGGATCCGTGACAGGTCCCGTCGCAAACCTGGGAGAGTTTTTTGGGCGAGTTGTATTTTTTTTAAAAGGAGTTTTAGACCTTTTCCAAAGTATTAGTCAATGAACTTAGACGTTTTTAGGGCCTAATCTGACTCTATAAATTCATCTAAACCCCTAATTCTATTCATTTTTCTACAATTCATCTATCAAATATTTCTCTCTCTAAAAAATGGCTCTCAAGGGTTTCCATTAAAGAATTCAAGTAAACTACTCAATTTCTCCATCAAACACTCAAGTTCTTCCAAATTAATTGGTGTTCTCACTTAAGGTATGTAGGTATTGATTTATGGATCCTTTCATCCATGAAGCCCAATTAATTTCTCAAGGTTTTCTATCAAATTAATGTATGGTATTTTATGGGTTTTATGATCTCTATTCCTATTTCATGAATTATGATTTAAAGTATGATCATGAGTCTATTTTGATATAAATTGATGGTTATTGCATTGAATTGAAGAGTTTTCCATGAATTCTCCTATTTTGATCTCTAGAGTTCATGATGTAAATTATGAGTATTTTGAATTATACTTCCAAAGTATATTATCTATATGAATTATGTATGGGCTGATATAAAGTTTATGATCATGCATGTTTTCAAGTGAATTACATGATTTTCAAAGTCAATTGTTTATGCAATTGAGTTTTACTCTAAGTTCAAGGTATGAATTTCATGCAAGTTATGAAGTAAGGTGACTTAGGGCCCTATGTGGTGACCTAAGGCCTAAAAGGTGACTTAGGGCCCTATGTGGTTACCTAAGGCCTAACGATATGAATTATGCAAATATGATTGTAATGATGAAAGAACAATTCTCACATTACAAGTATGTTATGAAAATGAGCTACTCTATGATTTCAAACCTATGATCATGACTATGATATATGAAATTATGATCTTATGTTATGTATGTCTTCCGTGGGTTTAATTAGCACTGAGTGGACTTGAGAGGGGGGCCCTACCAAAAGACTTAGTAGCGGCCTCATGTCCTATAAACTACGTTCCACCGTAGTTTGCCGCTAGTGGATCCACAAATAGCACATGTTCATGATCAGGAGTCTACCTTGGCAAAGTAGCCTCCTCCTTCTCGATGTGGGTATCATCGAATTCCATGTTATAGCTTGGATGGTCTTATTGTCGGCTATGGTTCCTATTCCACATATGTATTATCTCTTAAGTATGTTATGATTTTGAATGTATGCTTTTAAAAGCTTTGGTCAATATGATTTTCTCAAGACTTTACTTATTCCATCTTATCATGCATTTTATTTGACCTTTGCATTCCATGATTTATGTTGCATGTCACGCCCTCATACTTAGTACATTCCAACGTACTAATGTATACTTTTTGCCTACATTGTCTCATAATGTAGGGGTTGAGGTTGAAGATCCTAATCGTCCACGTAACTAGTAGGCGTTCTCTATCCAACTATGTTGTGGTGAGTCCTCATTGATCGGGGACTAGTTTTCAAGTTGGTTACTGTTTTCTTTTCAAAGGACTTTTGTTTACATTGTGTATTGAGGGTAAGCTAGGGACATGTCTTATCCCCCGTCCATACTCATGTTTAGAGGCATCTAGTTGGACATATGTTCGAGTCTATGTTGTCATAAGACATTTTCATATTTTTATTCATGTTTTAGACTCTCTTATGATAATTCCGCTCTTATATTTTACATTATATATGCTTATGATATGTACAAGAGGCTTGGTTGGAGCCCTTTGGGGTTTCGATCACCGTGTTACAACTAGGCTCTAGGTCGGATCGTGATAGGTCATTTTAGCGACTGAGGGCTGCTTTAGTGACGACACCAGACTCAGTCATACCAGTTGAGTTTTGAATTCATTCGGAATCCCGTGCACGCAAATGGATTATGCTACCCCACAAAATTCAATATTTTGGACTTAACACCACAATTAAAATTTCCATCTGAGGTCATCTCGACACAAAGTGGGTCCCACACCTATGCACCATATGAAACCAAAATCCACAAAAGGGCTCAAAATCAGATCGGAATCCTCAAGACACGAATGAAAGGTCGTTCTAGAGCAAACTCAATATTTCGGACTTGCCGTACTGACAAAATTTCAATTCGAGCATGTTTACCAAGAATCTTGACCGAAGTCAACCTTAGGCCAAATTTCAAAGACTATAGCTCCAAATGGCCTCCAACTTGCATCAATTGCCTTGATACTTATGCTGACCATGCTGCTAGTCTAATTTTGCCATTTTGAAGCTAGTGGAACCGTCAGAATTTTTTTCTGAGGTCATTTCCCTAGAGTTTTGATCATAGTCAACCGTTCAAACTTTAAGAGGTCCAATATAGGGAAATGGGCATAAAACCCAAATGAATGACTAGACGACCGAACTGTCAGTGCTAGCAAGTCATATATTGCTTGGGCTCACTACAGAGAAGAAGCTCTAAATACCAAAAAGATTGAAAAGGACAAAAATGACCTGGAGGGTCATTACAACATCCACTACTAAAAGGACTTTCGTCCTCGAAAGTCAAAGGATAAAAAGGAACCCAATGGCGTGCAAAGATTAGAAAGCTAGGCCCGCGAGCTCCACTAGACCTACAGGTACCTTTTCGGGTCGGGCAACACCAACCCAGAGCTCAAGCTAAGAGAAAACTCCCAAATTCACTTTTCTTCTTCATAACTTAGCCCAACTTCGAACTCCTCTCTTTTTGATTCTGACTTCCATCTAACAAGAAAAAACTCAACTAAACATAATAGGATAACTCGGGATAATCCTAAATCACACAGATACCTCTGAATTAGAATACCAATAGACAAAAGAAGATTTTAAATAACTCCAAGTCAAATTCATTGCTTTATACTTCAAACTCAAGACCCCTTTAGTCATCATGGGTATACTACCGATTCTAAACCACCATAACAACTCCAAGTACAATTTGAACAATTCTCAAATAACCACGAAGGAAATGCAAGCACCACTTGAACATCCATAAGTGGTAAGAACTCAAAATAAATAACGCAGCCCAGGGTACAAGCCCAAAGTTGTGACCCAATGACTCCCATAATCCATAACTTAAGTCTGAAATCTATCTTACAAAATTGAAAGGGCTACTCTAAGGGACAACTAAATCCATGAGTAGAATTATCGCATTAAGACCAACTCCAATCTCACTCTGCTACCAACAAAAATCCTAGAAGATTGAACCAATATGAGAATCTAACCCCAAAGTAATAGAAACTACTACCATGAGTCCATGTACCACTCCACGAGAGAAAATTTGAGTAAACCACCAATATAGGAGCAAAACTAACCCAATAAGCAATTTATTAGTATATTAAACCTGCCAAAAGTAACCCAATAGAATCTAACCATCGCAGAAAATACAAGTTGACCCGCTAGTGCAAGTATGAGCTAACCACCCAAATTCAAGAAAAGCTAAGACGACAGGTAGCGATTAAATAGATTGGTCCATCAAAAGCAACCCAAGTAAAGTTGAACCAATGCAAGGTACGCCACAAGAATGCTTCCAGCTGACCATATTTACACATACAAAACCTCACACTCTGAACAAGAAATCAAGAGATGATCCCATAAATTACTTTGACTCCATCCTGAGGCTGACCTTTCTAAGATAAATTCCATTCGCCCATGGAATCCAAAGCCTGAATTAGTCAAAGTACACCATCATAGAAGACCCAATTCAACAATCTAATTCTCTTGCACCATCAACGTACCCCTATCATTTATAGGTAGAACTAACGCACATCACAAAATCCCTAAAATTGAAGGTAGCCCTGGTTGTAAGTTAAAACAAGAATGTGACTAAAATTTATGAGACATATTGACTAACTACCTAAAATTACATAGGTCATACAAGCACACCAAGGCAATTCTTATAAATCAAGATTCATCAAAATAAATGCTCTCGCTCCACAATCATCCCCTCTCGCTACATGTTGGTTGGTCACAAGCATAAGAAGATCACCATTTCCATGAATCCAATAAAACCCTTTTTACATGATGCTTCAAGCTAAAACATCACCATACTTGGAATGAATAAGGAAATATTTCCATTTTCAGCCTTTCCAACTCAACATTGCCATCGACACCACAATACACAACAAGTTGAACCAATAACTTAGCCATCAAACTTACCATGAAAAGCCAACCCGACCAAAACTTAAGGGCAAACCTTATCTTTGCCACCTTAGAAAATAAGAACACGAATTGAACAAAAGAAGAATCATGAACGAGATCTACATTAGACCACAAGGGCTACAACTACTAACACACCTTTTCTCGACAACAACCTCACATCAGTTAAGCACACTATGGAGGGGCAAACTAAGAAGGGGAAAGGATCAACCCAAGAAAACTCTAGAATGGATAAACTGAAATCCACCAGGGTAATCAACTAAGCTCAACATCCACAAGTTATAATTCTACCTTTGCTGCAATATAATAGTAAAACCAATATGATCCACTACTAAAAGAAATCACCGAGAGAAGACAAACACACACATATAGTTTCAAAATAACAGGCTAAGAAAGCACGTCCATATAAGTTCAAGTAAATAAATTACCAGAATCACAGGATGAATCTAGTAAGTCAAGTAATCATAAATAGGTACAAAGACCCCAACACCCAAGTACTACAAGCAAGAAAGATCCTAGAAATAAAGTTTACGCAAATTTGGTTGATACCCGGAGTCTCATCCTTTGTCTGACTTGTAGAAGCATGGGATGGAATGCGCCTGGCCTCAAACTAAACATCCAAACTACTAACTTCAGCACTCGGAGTACCACCCTTAACTAACTATCCCTGAGCCCTACGAACCCACTCTTATCGAGCCTATTGCTTTTGATGTGTGATTATAGGACACTGCCGGATGTCCAAACTTACTGCATATATAGCACTTTTTGCCAAACACAACCCGTTGAGATGAACCAGTTGAATTAGTATGAGCCCCAAAAATTGAATGCTTAAATAGAAAACCCTGAGATGTCTGTCATAAACTCTATACATGGTGGGTACCATAACCTACCACAGAACCTCTTAGAACTTAAGGTGCTCCCACTATGGTCCTGTAGGTTCTAGAGGGAGGCTAACTCTCACTAGGCTGATACCTACCTGGGGGAGAGATGCTACCTCCTATCTCCACCTCTATAAGTATCCATACATGCATGCTCCATAGACCTCACATGATTGACCATTTGGGGAAAAGTAGACCCAACTGCTATGAAGTGTTGGGATACTAAATGGAGAGGCAAGCTCAATCTATCAATAAATCCCTGAATCAACTCTCATTTGGTAGAAAACAAGGGGGAGTCTATCTGGACCACTAAAGAAACTTAATCATATACTCTAACATCGGTAAAGAACCTTGCTGAGGACCAACGGATGCAATCCTAGGATGAGAACCCCTCGATATACCCAAAACCACACCTCCTTATGGTGTATGTCCATTGAGATGTGGAATCTCTAATGCTAAATCCTAAGGAGATAAGATAGTCATAGCTTCTGTTGTAGCCTAGGTAGTACGCGCGGATACTATGGCCACACCTATCGAAAAGCTCGTGCTATCCATCTAAGGAGGAATAAGTTCCAAGAAAAGTATTTAGAGTTGATCAAATAATTTCACATGATCAAGAATCAAGAATGGAGTTTTCTAAAAATGCCATATAGACTCTCGAAGATAGGATACAAAGGTCTCTGCACTGATTCGTATGACTCTACTAGGCATTTGCTCTTATACCAATGATACCGGCAAAACTAAGCTATGATACAAGTCAGTCACGACTTAATTTATTAAGTCATGATGGAACCTACTATCAACCCACCAGTAGGTATGCCTAACCCCATAGTCCAGAACCATAGGCAACATACCATCACAAATAGAAGAAAAGAAGCGAATGATAATAATAATAATAATCAAAGAAGAATAATACCAATACAACAAGATAACCCCCAAGATATGGTATCAGTAGGTAGTCGAGCTACTAAACTAAATAAGAAAGTGCAAGGTTTATATATATACCATAATAATAATGGTAATACAGACTATCTCCGAATACAAAATAAAGACTAGTCCAAGTCTGAAGTATAAGGAGATAGACAACTCTGAATGCCAAGAGTTCACCCAAGTCTCCAAGATCCAAGCGTTTCTCCACATGATATCCAAATCAATAGTGCAAACTCATACTATTATCTGTTGGGTGTAAAAGTATAGCATGAGTACCAATAAATGACACTCAGTAGGCATTGGCCGACTGAGCTCCAAAAAATAAAGCAAATATAAAGAACATGTAAGTAAGGAGTATATATCATAAGTAACTAACAAGAATAATACGGAAGCCTACAAAAAAAGCATTAGATGTAAGAAATAGAGAGACAGGAAACAAGCAAGGAAACCTAGGGCGTACCTAGTGGTGCCAACCTGAGACCTAAACACGATAACTTATTATGGAAGGGGGACCCACAAAGTGACAACCTACTAACTAAAATAAATACAGATATCACTTAAAGGCCCAAAGGACCATATCAACTAAATCCCTGCACGAAAAGTTAGATAAATAAGAACAAGGGAAGTAACTACCTTCAAACAAGAGACCATTCTTTATACCGCCACAAGTTTGCAAATAGTAAAATAATATCTCTTGAGCCCCTACGTGCCCAGAAAGTTCACTCAAAACTAGTAAACTCGGACGGCATCCCATACTACCGACAGGTATAAACAACTATGCTGGTGATAGACAATGCATACATGAATTAAAGTAATGCAATAAATCCAGTAATATCATCTACGCAAAGTACCTCATACCAAAATATATACACCTACTTTCAGTTCTGGCCAGGAAGTAGTTGAACCCGGAGCATCTTCAACTTCCTAAGAAGTAATGCAGCAAACTTTTTAAGCTTTTTATGTCAACAAGAGAGATGAACAAACAAGGGTTAAGCTTTGGTTAGTCATCAATTACTAACCCCTCAATCACTTCCTTCTAGATGATAAATTTCCTATTCCAAATAAACTGACTCTGTTCTCACACTTAGCCAAAGCCAATTACTTTTCAAAATTTGACCTTGAATTGAGTTTTTGGCTATTGGGCATACATTCGGAGGATAAATCCAAAATAGATTTCTACATACCTGACCACCATTACCAATGGAAGGTTATGCCATTTGGGGTCAAACCAACACTCTCTTTATTCCAAAAAATTCTGATAAGAATTTTCCAACCAATTCTCAACACATCACTGGTTTATATTGATGATATCATACTTTTTAGTGATACAATTGAGGAACACTTTATCCTTCTTCTCCGATTCTATGAGTTAGTGAAACAATATGGTATTATGCTCTCACCAAAGAAAATAACTCTTATGTAAAATCAAATAGAATTTCTCAGAATGCATTTTTTCAAAGAAGCATACAATCTAGGGCCTCATATTTGTCAGGAGTTTGTAAAGTTTCCTAATACTAACTTCTCCGTCAAGCACCTCCACCAATTTCTAGGTGTGATCAATTATGTTTGAGATTTTATTCTCAATGTATCTGCGTATATTTGTCCTCTTAAGAAGATGCTAAAGAAGACAACTCTGATTTGGGGGAAAGAACAAGATGATGCCATTTGTCGCATAAAAGAAATATTTAAAGAGGTAAAAACTCTTCATATTTATTCAAATGATCTGAAAGTATTGCAAACAGATGCGAGCAATGATTATTAGAGTACTATTCTGCTCCAAGAAAAAGATGGCCAGCACAAAATATATGGATATACCAGCTGGAAATTTAAGGATGCAGAACAACATTACCAGTCCATATTCAAAGAAATTCTAGTTATCAGGAATGAGATTAAGAAATTTAACTTCTTTCTATTTCATATATAATTTCTGATTGAAATGTACAAGAAGGCCTTTCCAAAGATGATCCAAATAAACCTTAAGATTAGTACGAACCCTCAGATCCTCCGATGGGCACAATGGTTCTCTCCTTATAAATTTCATGTGAAGCACCTCAAAGGAAAACATAATATCATGGAAGATTTTGTGTCCAGGCCAGAAACATTCTCGAAAAGATTCACCACAGGTTCGGACCGGAAACAAGTTGCGCAGACTATTCCTCATTTGCGACCTCATACAAAGCATGGCATAGACTGGTGGATGGAAGAAGGATACTCAAGTCAAACTCCAATACCTTCATCCACAGTATAATCATATGTTACCCGATAACATGTACATTTACCATCTTTATCACAAATTTACCATTTACCCACATCATCTATCCAAATTTACCATAAAGCTTCCTAGTTAAGATTGCCGCCAAACTTCCTAGCCAAGTTTGTCATAAAACTTTCAAGACAAGTTTAACTACAAGTAGCTTATCCACCTACTTGAATGTTGCCTACAAGTAGATTATCCACCTACTTGGAAGGTTTCAACAAGTAGCTTACAAACCAACTTGGAAAATCCCAACAAGTAGCTTACATACCTACCTACAGTCGCCTATAAGCTACTCACTCACCAGCTAGTACATGTCGACATATGCCAACAATATGCTTTTGTTTATGTGTTTTGTTTTAGTAGGCTCCTTCACATATTAGGTGGGGCTAGATTTGAATTAATGTGTGTTGTATTGTATTATATTTGATACAGATAGTAAATCTAAATAATGATTTACTATTTTTAGATAGAATAGGGCTCATCCATTAGAGTGGAGTGTCGTGCAAGTTTGTTTAATTTTTTTTGTTCGTATTAGGCTACATTCTCCTATAAAAGGAAGCCTAGGTCTTAGGTAAAGAATATATTTGGTTGGATCTTTGGTTGGAGATTCCACCTTTCTTTGGTTCGATCTTTGGTTGGAAATTCCACCTATTTTAGGTTGGAACCGAAATTCCCCCTTAGACATTCTTTTAGTCTTCTCTCTAGAAATTAGGATAGAATAGTAGTAACATCTAAGTCTTTTCCAAGTCTTAGAAATATACTACTCTCTTGTATATAGACTTTTGTAATGAATAATATGATTATTGGTTAAACCTCTCTCTTGTTCTTCTCTCTTATTGGGATTTCAATGGCTTTCTAAGTTTACCAGTTTCTGCTTGATGCAACTACAGGTTTGAGTTTACCATCGCACCGCATGTTGTAATTACAAGACTCTTTGAAAATATTAAGTATGTAAACCAGTAATGATAGAGTAGAACTGAGTGACCGACTCTTGAAAGGCGCATAGGCAAGGAGGCCGCAAAAGCCTATGTTATGTCGAGAAAGGTTGTACCATATATCATACAGTTTACTACTTAGAGTTATATGGACATGTTTATCGCCTACCGACTCGTAGTTGTAGTTGCATGTTTGCTGTTTTTTATGGCATATGGTTTCAAACTGCCTACTCAAAAAAGAAAGCTATTGTGGTCTCCAATCTCGCATGGTTGTCCGGCCTGTCTTCCCTTGCCCCCGCTGTCTACTTACCTATTTGGTATCAAATCCAAACCGTCCTCTTCGAAGAGAGGAGCAAGGTTTTGCATAAGGTCTATCTCTCATGTTCTTACTGCAAACTTTTATATTCAGTCTTTAATTTGAGTCTGTCTTTAGTTATAACTCTATTCATACATAGTTGTAGACTCCTTCCTTAGAACTTAGAACAAATAGTATTTCTTTTGTTGAGTCTTTCCATAGTTATTAGACAAATATGTCTAAGTCTTTATTGTCGAAAAATAATAAAAATATGTCAGTGTCCGAGTCTTTACTTTTTTCTTCAAATTAGTGTAAATCTGTGTCTTTTCCATCTGCGTCTAGTCCATGTAAATCCCTAGAAAAACTAAACATGTCTCCTACTCTAAGCTACATATTGTCCTGTAAATATGACTACCTTTATGATGTTAATGTGTTACCCTCAGAACATAAAATATCCTCCACATATCTACCTTTGTTAATCCCATATTGGCCTTTGTAAAAAAGTCCCATAATCCGTGGTTGCAAATCCGCTCCTTGGTCCAATAGAAGCCCAAATGAAGTAAAGAATATGGTGTTGCATCAAAACTAGACCAGCACCCTATTCTTTCTAATCAGGAGGAAGAGTTCATCACCCTGCAGATTCCAGAAGACTTTCCACACCAGTGGAAAAGCTTGGGATTCACCCATATCCATTTCAGTGTTGTCAGAGTTGCGTTGATATATCAAGGAAGAAAAGGCCAGCCCATTGTGGTGCGTCTTTCTCATCTCTATACTAGATACTACGAGTACCAATATGCAAACTTAGGTACGTCTGAAATAACCCTCAACGTCAAGACTGTTTTTTTCACAATATCCCCTAACTTAAATATGTCCCTACAAGATTTGTATCTGATGGAGACGTTGAAGATATAGGTCCAAATCGTTAGAGCTCTACAAACTAGAGCTTCTATAGAATCAACTCTTCACTATCAGCTAGATTGGCGAGTTCAAAACCATACCATGGACCTATCTCTTTCAGGTGCCCAAGATGCTTTGTTCCTAAACATAGATGCCACCAACGAAACCAATTAGTGCACCCAAATCCCGAGGCAAATATCTAGAGACAAACCTCTCAAAGTTCTCACTGATTCATGAGTCACAAACTATAAGAAGTTGAGAGACCATCCTCAACATTTCCAGTCTACCGAGCCTATCTTTACCAAAAAGTCTGATAACAGTCGCTATAAGCTTTGACCACTTCCATCTCAACAAGCTCCATAAAATAACCTTCTCTATCTATATGTACCAACCCTTTGATAAATTTGTAGAGGAGGAAGCTTTTAATCCAAAAGCCATATCTGAAATTTGAGGGAATGATTGTCATTGGATAAAATAATTCGGTCATGAAGTTCATTGGTACAAGTGTCCTTGTATCATCTAAACCCCAATATTGTCCAACCTTACCTACTTCATCAAGTAAAACCTCCTTAAAAATCCTGTACCACAATTGTTCAAGCTATCACATGCAAGCTCCAGTTACACATATGATTTTCCCTCATACCAACCATTCAAAAAGGATAACCTGACTCACACTCCAAAAATACCATACAAGAATGTTATCCTACCAACAGGGGAACATATGCCTGCAAGCGACATTGAGGCAACACTAAATTGGAAAATGGAGCATATTATGTGCCAAAACAAAGTGTTGTCTAGTCTCAGACAGTCTATCAAAAGTATTAACAATTCACAAATAAAATTGATGGGCAAGGTAGATGCGATAGAGAAAAAGATGGACCAAACATCCACTTAACATGTTGGGCCTATTAAAGCACTTGAACAAAGACTGCAAACTATACAGTTTGATATATGTCCACTAAGAACGTCACTTAGCCATTTCTTCGAACAACAACAAAGAGACATGGCCTCTATCAAAGAGTAAATCCATCTGCTAAAATATGGTAGTCCTGACCCATAGATAGCACATAACTCTCCCTAGAGGTCTACCTTATTTCCTATGTGTTCCTAGCCATACTCCCCACCAAGACAGGCAGATCTTGTTTTTGCTTTCTTCTCTGGTGCATATGAGTCTATACAGCCAAAAGAAGAAAAGTTTGACGTAGAAAATTTTTTGTGGGAAAGAGAAGATTCCATGGATGCTCAAAATTAGACTGAGGAAGCACAACAGAAGTCCAAATTAAATAAAGCTATTGACCCTGGAATCATGATGATCTTAAAAACCAGTACCCCAGACGAAGATCTTATCTTCTCATATTTGAGCCCAATTGTTCCAACATATGAATTGATTATCTCTGATCAAGATATGTCATATAAGGAATTGGAAGCCTGGTTAAAAAATCCAATGATGAAGATATAAACTGGGATACTCTAAAAGAGATCCTGGAAAATGATGGCTACCTGAAAACTGATAACGGCTCATCTCGGGTCATGGTTACTCAAACAATGACTTGATCATCTTTAATTAAGTTATTCTAGGGCTTTACTCGAATAATGAATTGATCATCCAAGATCAAGGAGGACCATAACTCTACATCTTAGACCAAAAGGCTAATCTAGAACTAAATCCTCTCAATCCACAAAATAATAATCCTATATAGGATACTTCCTTAAGCAAAGATGAATTATATGATGTTGTAGCCCAATAGGTTGATACATCTGATATTATCTCTATAGATGACATAAATGCATTTATCAATGAGGAAGGTAGCACAACCCTAAAATTTGACGAGCCTCATAGACTCTCTAAATGCCAAAAAGCAATAAAATAAGAATGGCCATATTTTGACAAGCTCGTAAAGAAAAACTATTCAAACCACCAATTGATTCATCTCTGCAGAACAACCTGCTCAAAAAGAAAAAGTTCAAATGTTGCATTTGTTGGCGTAGCACTCACTTGGTAAAATATTGTCCATACTCCAGAAAATCCAAGAATACCACCTAACGCCTAGCAGCCAAGGAAGTCACACAACTTCTAGCTGATGAAGTGGATCATACTACCATCTTTCCATACAATGATGATATAGAGAAAGGAAGGAATGATCACTCAGCCCTCTCCTCTATTAGAGGACTATCAAATATGTCGTTCGCTTATTCTGATCATGAGCAAAAACCCAAAGATGTGTTAGTCCAGACATCTCATGCAAAAGAAAAGGACATCAATGCCATTTTCGAGGTTGAAACCCCATATATCCATCTAGTTAACTACCCATTCAAATGGGAGAAGGAACTCAATGCTATCTTTGATGTTGACATCCCGCATATCCAGCTGTCTATCTACACATCAACATGGGAGAAACCAATCCAAGTTGCTGCTTTCCTGGATATTAGAGCAATTGCGTCAATGCTCAATCCAACACTGGAGAGAACATGTAGTCAAAATGACTTTCTCACTAAACTTGAGTGCCCTTGCTCAATCTGTTGAACAAGATAAAGAAGTTACAAGCAATACCAGAGATTCAAGTTTCCAAGGCCTCCGGATGATAGCTCTATGCTGACCAGGCACACCAAGTACTTTAGGAGAAGAAGTTCAGAAAACTTCAGAAAAAGTGGATGTTGTTTTATTTTCAACAAATGTGTATACTTTACAAAGAGATGGCCTCAATATACCAAGTCCCTCCATCTATTTGATGAGATAAAAGACCATACATGCATCTTTCTCAGCAGAGGTGTTGATCTTGAATCAATCTTATCTTTGGAGGACGAACCAACTAGTAAAACTCTCTTCTCCTCCCACATCACCAGTGATAAAGAAAGTACTGACAAACCCGCCATCTCTATTTTGATATTTAACACACCAATAACTATTCAAATGGACATAGGGGAGTACCCACCGAAACTATTTACACAATATGGAGACCCTCTTGATACATCTATCATGATGGAACGGAGGATATTCTATGAGTTCCAAGTATTCAGAAAGTATGGAGGATCCATCCTCAAACCTTTCAGAGTCCACCCAGAGTATCCATTTTGCCATGTGTTCATCTTGCAGGCAGACAATTTCCCCTAAGAACTCCTATGGTTATTCTGGTACTTATGCCACCAAGATTACATCCTCATGGAGTTCAAGTGTAATGTATTTAGGGATTTTAAATGAATCTAGTCAACTCTTCAAAAGTTCTTTCTGTGGTTTAGGCTACGACGATGGTGGATTTATTGCTTCAAAAATTCCTATGATGTTAAGATTTTCATGCTACACCACTCGGTGAAGATCATTAACAAGCAAGTCCATGCAAGAACAGAAATTTCCTTCTGCTAGAAATTTCCTATCTCTATTTTGTCCTTGGAAGATGAATATAATAAAGCACAAAGGTTGATCTTCCAACAAAATAGGTGTATCCCAAAAGAAATATGGTCAAACAAATAGGCAAGATGAAACTACACTGACAACTACCTACACTGGCAAAGAGTCAGGCAAGCTGCCAAGGAATACCAAGTTCCATATGACATTACCAGAGACAAAGTCAGTCAGGCCATCACCATTATATGACTAAGTGTTCTAACACAAAAATGGAATCACAATGTTGCAGGACCATTAACCAGGAAAAGATAATTCACTCGATCGCTAAAACAAAGCCTGGAAAATCAAGAAACACCCAAGAAAAAACATGGCTATGACTGAGGGATGGAAGAAAGATATTCAAGACAAACTCCAACACCTTCATCCATTGTATAATCGTGTGTTATCCAATGACATGTGCATCTACCACCTTTATCATGAAATTACCATTTACCCATATCATCCGTCAAAATTTATTACAAAGCTTCCTAGTCAAGATTACCACCAAACTTCCTAGCCAAGTTTGTCACAAAACTTTCTAGACAAGTTTATCTGCAGGTAGCTTATCCACTTACATGAATGTTGCCTACAAGTAGCTTAGCCACCTTCTTGGAAGATACCAATAAGTAGCTTACAAACCAGCTTGAAAAATCTCAACAAGTAGTTTACTCACTTGCTTGAAGTTGCCTACAAGCTGCTCACTCACCAGCTAGCACATGTCATCACATTCCAACAACATGCTTTTGTTTATGTGTTTTGTTTTAGTAGGATCCTTCACATGTTAGGTGGGACTCGATTTGAATAAATGTGTGTTGTCTTTTATTATATTAGATAAAGATAGTAAATCTGGATAATAATTTACTATTTTTAGATAGGATGGAGTGTCGTGCAAGTTTGTTTTCAATTCTGCTTGTTTGTATTAGTCTACCTTGTCCTATAAAAGAAACCCTAGGTCTTAGGTAAAGGATATCTTTGGTTGGAGATTCCACCTATCTAGGGTTGGAACCGAAATTCCACCTTAGACATTCTCTTAGTCTTCTCTCTAGAAATTAGGATAGAATAGTAGTAACATCTAAGTCTTTCCAAATCTTAGTAACATACTGCTCTCTTGTATATATACTTTTGTCATGAATAATATAATTATTGGCTAAACCTCTCTCATGATCATCTCTCTTGGGTAGGATGGAAAGTTCGGTCTGATAGTAAGAGTAGTGGGGTAAAGGAAACACCCGGCAAGCTTGTTTGTTGGGATTTCAATGGCTTTCTAAGTTTACCAATTTCAACTTGTTCAACTGCAGGTTTGAGTTTACCATCACACCGCATGTTTTTTCTTTGGTTGCAAATCCACTATTTGGTCCAGCAGAAGCCCAAAGGAGTCAAAGAATATGTTGTTGCGTCAAAACTAGACCAGTACCCTATTCTTGCAAATCAAGAAGAGTAGCTCATCATCTTGAAGATACCAGAAGACTTTCCACGCCAGTGGAAAAGCTTGGGTTCACCCATATCTATTTTGGTATTGTCAGAGTTGTGTTGACGTATCATGGAAGAAAGTTCTAGCCTATTGTGGCACGTCTTGTCCTTCTCGATACTAGATACAATGAGTACCAACATGCAAACTTAGGTACATCTGAAATAACCCTCAATACCGGGACTGCATTTGTCATAATATTCCCTAACTTTAATATGTCCCTAAAAGATCCATATCTGGTGGAGGCATTGAAGGTACAGGTCCAAATCCATGGAGCTCCACAAGGTAGAGATGCTATACAAACAACTCTTCACTATCAGCTAACATGGCGAGCTCAGAACCATGCCATAGACCTATCTCTTCCTGGTGGAAAAGATGCTCTATTCCTAAATGTAGATGCCACCAATGGAACCACTCAGTGCACCTAATCCCGAGGCAAATATCTAGAGACGAATTTGTCAAAGTTCTCCTTGATTCATGGGTCAAAAACTATGAGAAGTTGAGAGACTATCCTCAACCTCTCCGGTCTACAGATTCTATCTTTACCATAAAGTCTAATAACACAGTCACTATAAGCTTTGAACACTCCCATCTCAAAAAGCTCCATAAAATAGACTTCTCTTTCTATATGTACCAAACCTTTGATAAATTTATAGAGGAGGAAGCTTTCGATCCAAAAGTCATATCTGAGTTTTCTAGGAATGATTGTGATTAGATAAAACAATTTTATTACGAAGGTCATGAAGTTCATTGGTACAAGTGTCCTTTCATAGGCATATACCATGGGATATGGATTATAGTTGTATGGAATGTCAGAAGATGAGGAGGACTGTGACTAATCCGATAATGATGTAGACTATGATGAATACTACTATCAAAGCTCCAACTGGAAAAAAAAAGAAGAGGAATACCTTACCTATTTCATCAAGAAAACCTCCTTAAAAGAGCCTGCACCTTTACTATTCATGATATCTCCTTTTATCTTCGATCATAACCATGACTTCATTTCACATATTCCTCTCAAAAAGGATAACTTGAATCAGCCTCCAAAATTACCATAAGCTATCCTATCACCAAAAGAAATCAGCACAGCAAGCATCATGGACATAATAGTTGATTGACAACCTCACCACACAAAACGCCAACAAAATATTAATCCTGCAGAAAGTGAGAAAGATACAACACAAAAGAAAAAGAAATTGGTAGATATGTCTACTCGAAAAATCCTAACTGATCAAAGAACTGGAACAACAACCGTAATTAATCCATCTAGATAAGTGTCCACCAGGGGCATCCCCTTTCATTTCTTTTATCAATAACGCAAGGATATGACCTCCATAAGTGATGCAATTTTGCATTTGAAATATGGTAGATTAGACTCACAAGAGAATCATATCTCTTTGATAATATCTACCTTATTATCAAGAGCATTGGTCAATTCCTTTTTCATTCCCTATTGAAATTAGCATAGGCCTTCTCCTTACACTAGGGCACAATAGAATGAAAATATGTTTGATATTTCCAAGTTCGTTTGGGATAAGAAAATGCAAAGGCAGCCCAAGAGAAAGATACCACTAATCATATCGGGCTCTGTCAAAAAGATTACATCCCAGATAACCACTTGATCATCCAAGATCAAGCTATACCAGGGCTCTGCAATCTAGATGAAAAAGCTGACTAAGAACTCAACCCTCTCAATCCAAAAGATGATTATCACATAAAGGATACCTCATCAGGCAACTATGAATTCTTTGATGTTGTCGACCAACAGCCTGATTCATCTAATAGTATCTCTATAGATGACACAAACACATCCATCAAAGATGTTGATAGTACATCCACAAAATCTGGTGAGCCTCATAGTCTCTTTAAATGCAAAGAACGCAACAAAAGATGAATGGCCATGCTTCGACAATCCTGGAAAGCAAGACTTCACAAACCACTATATGATGCATCTCAACAAACTAATTAATCCAAGCAATTAGAAAAGAACAAATACAAATGTTTCATATGTTGGAATCGCACACACTTTACAAAAGACTGTCCATAGTCTAGAAAAGCCAAAAAATGCCGCCTAACTTCTAGCAGCTAAGGAAGCCGCCCAGCCTCTAGTTGACATAGTCGATCATGTTACCATCTATCAGCAAAAAGAAGATGAAAATGACCAAATACATGACAAACCAATCTTCACCTCTGATGGAGGACCATCAGATATGTCTATCTCTTTCTCTTATCCAGATCAAGGACCAAAGAATGTGCTATTCCATACATCTCAGGCCAAAGAAAAAGAAGTCAACATCATCTGTGAGGCTGACACCCCACATGTCCAGCTAGCAATCTACACATCCAAATGGGATAAACCGATATAAATTATTATTTTCATGGACACAGAAGCAGATGCATCAATACTAAATCCTAACATCCTTCTGAAGGAGCAGTGGAGTCCGCACTTTAAATATTTCAATACTGCCTCTAATGGTGTCTTAACCGCTAGAATCATTATGAAGAATCCCATCACAATTTAATTCTTCCTAGGCATTCAATACAGAACCAAGTTACTTGGTTCCGTTCTCTTAGGAACAGACCTCATCATTGGATTTGACATTTACAAACAACATAACGATCGACATAGGGTGCAGACACGGGGTATATACTTAAAGAATAATTTCAAACCATACACTACAATCACCTGGCTATTCCCAATCACTAACGAAGAACAAATCAAGAAGATTAAACATCAGCTTGTAGAAGAATTATGTACTAATTCCCACAAAGATTTTATGAAGAAACATACCAAGACATTATGGCTAATGAAGACTTCTTCATCAAATTCCCATTCAATAAGAATGAAAATATCAACCCAACAAGAACAAGCCACTTAGGCATGAACTCAGAGCATCTTTAGCTTGCTAAGAAGGAAGGCAATGAGCTTTTAAAATTTGGACTAATCGAGCCATCTGATTCCCAATGGTCTTGTGAAGCTTTCTATGTCAGCAAGAGAGCTGAACAAACAATGGGTACCCCGCAATCACTTCCTTCCAGATGATAAATTCCTTATTCCAAATAAACTGACCCTGTTCTCACACTTAGCCAAAGCCAATTACTTTTCAAAAGTTGACATTAAATCAGGTTTTTAGCAATAGTTCATATATCTGGAGGACAAATCCAAAATAAGTTTCTGCATACCTAACCATCATTACCAATGGAAGGTTATGCCATTTTGGCTCAAACCAACACCCTTTTTATTCCAAAAAGTTATGATAAGATTTTTCCAACCAATTCTCCATATATCACTAGTTTATATCGATGATATCCTACTTTTCAGTGATACGATTAAGGAGCACTTTATTCTTATTTGCCGATTTTATGAGTTATGAAACAATACGGAATTATGCTCTTAGCAAAGAAAATGACTCTTATTCAAAATACATATATACTTTCTCAGAATTCATTTTGCTGAAGGAGCATACAATCCAGGGCCTCATATTTGCCAAGAGTTGGTAAAAGCTTTCTGATACTAACTTCTCCGTCAAGCAACTCCAGTAATTTTTGGGTGTGATTAATCACGTTCAAGATTTTATTCCTAATGTCTCTATGTATATTTCTCCACTTACGAATATGCTAATAAAGACCTCTCATATTTTAGGGAAAGAACAAAATAATTCTGTTTGTCCCATAAAAAAAATATCCAAAGAGGTAAAAACTCTTCACATTCTTTCAGATAGTCTGAAGGTATTGCAAAAATATGCGAGAAATGACTATTGGAGTACTTTTCTTCTCGAAGTAAAATATGGCCAGCGCATAATATGTGAATATGTTAGTGAGAAATTTAAGGATGCAGAACAATATTACCATTCCACATTCAAAGAAATTCTAGCTATTAGGAATGGGATTAAGAAATTTAACTTCTTTCTAATTCATACAGAATTTTTGATTGAAATCGACATGAAAGCCTTTCCAAAGATGATCCAAATTAACCCAAAGACCATTTCAAACCCTCAGATCCTTCGATGGGCACAATGGTTCTCTCCTTACAAATTTCAGTAAAGCACCTCAAAGGAAAAGAGAATATCATGGAAGATTTCTTGTCTAGGCCAGAAACATTCTCAAAAAGAATCACCATAGGTTTGGACCGAAAACAAGTTGCACCAACTAGTACTCATTTGCGACCTCACGCAAATCATGTCGTAGACTAGTGGATGGAAGAAGGTATTCAAACCAAACTCCAACACCTTCATCTACTATATAATCGTCTGTTACCCAATGACATATGCATTGACCAACTTCATCACGAAATTACCATTTACCTAAATCACCCATCAAAATTTACCACAAAGCTTCCTAGTCAAGATTGCCACCAAACTTCCTAGCCAAGTTTGTCACAAAACTTTCTAGACAAGTTTATCTACATGTAGATTATCCACTTACTTGAATGTTGCCTACAAGTATCTTATGCACTATCTTGGAAGATACAAACAAGTAGCTTACAAACCAGCTTGGAATATGCCAACAACTAGCTTACACACCAGCTTGTAGTCGCCTACAAGCTACTCACTCACCAGCTAGCGCATGTCGTCACATGCCAACAACATGCTTTTATTTTTTGTTTTTCTGTTTTAGTAGGCGCCTTTACATGTTAGGTAGGGATCGGTTTGAATAAATGTATGATGTATTATATTAGAAAAAGATAGTAAATTCGGATAATGATTTATTATTTTTTGTTAGGACAGGGCTCATCTATTAGAGTGGAGTGTCGTGCAAGTTTGTTTTTAAATTTTGTTTGTTTGTATTAGGCTACCTTATCTTATAAAAGGATACCTAGGTCTTAGGAAAGTATATCGTTGGTTTGATATTTGGTTTGAGATTCCACCTATCTTGGGTTGGAACCGAAATTCTACCTTGGAAATTCTCTTAGTCCTCTCTCGAAAAATTAGGATAGAATAGTAGTAACATATAAGTCTTTCTAAGTTATAGAAACATATTACTCTCTTTCATATACACTTATTTATTGAATAATATTATTATTGGTTAAACCTCTCTCTTATTCTTCTGTCTTGGGGGCGATGAAAAGTTCGGTCCGATAGTAAGAGAAGTGGGGTAAATAAAATACCCGACAAGCTAGCTTGTTGGGGTTTCAATGGATTTCTAGGTTTACCAATTTTCAAATTGATGCAACTAGAACTTTGAGTTTACCATCACACCGCATGTTGTAATTACAACACTCTTCAAAAGTATTAAGTATGAATTCGATAATAATGGAGTAGAATTGAGTGACCGACTCTTGAAGGGAACATAGACAAGGAGGCCGCAGAAGCCCATGTTATGTAGAGAAAGGTTGTACCATTTATCATACAATTTATTACTTAGAGTAAGAGAGTTATTTTTGTTGGAATCTAGCGGAATTTTGATGGCACTGCCTATATAGACATGTTTATCGCCTACCGACTCGTAGATATAGTTGCATGATTACTGATTTTGTAAGGCATATGGTTTCAAACTGCCTAGTTAAAAAAGAAAGCTATTGGGGTCTCCAATATTGCATGGTTGTACGGCCTATCTTCCCGTTCTCCTGCTGCCACATTACCTATTTGGTATCAGAGCCAGACCATCTTCTCCCGAGGGAGGAGCAAGGTTTCACACAAGGTTTATATGGTTTTGCATAAAGTCTATCTCTCATTTTCTTATCGCCAACATGCAATCTTGGGTACATCTAAAAAAATCTCAACGCCGAGATAGTCTTTTTCACAATATTACCCAACTTCAATATGTCCCTACAAGGTCCGTATCTGATGAAGGCGTTGAAGATACAGGTCTAAATCCTTAGATCTCCACAAGCTGGAGATGCTATACAAGGAACTCTTCACTATTAGCTAGCATGGCGAGTTCAGAACTATGCCATGGACCTATCTCTTCCAGGTGGCCAAGAGGCTCTGTTCCTAAATGTAGATGCCACCAACGGAACCACTCAATACACCCAAATCCTGAAGCAAATATCTAGAGATGAACTTGTCAAAGTTCTCCTTGATTCATGGGTCACAAACTACAAGAAGTGAGAGCCATCCTCAACCTTTCCAGTCCACAGAACCTATCTTTAACAAAAAGTACGATAACGCATTCTCTATAAGCTTTGACAACTCTCATCTCAAAAATCTCCATAAAATAGCCTTCTTTATCTATATGTACCAACCCTTCAATAAATTTGTAGAGGAGGTTCCTTTTGATCCAAAAGCCATATCTAAGTTTTTTGGGAATGATTCTGATTGGATAAAACAATTTGATCATGAAGGTCATAAAGTTCATTGGTACAAGTCTCCATTCACAGGGCATATCCCATGGGATATAGACTATAAATGTATGGAATATCAAGAAGATGAGGAGGACAATGACTACTCTGATGATGATGTAGACTATGATGAATACTACTATCAAAGCCCAAAGAAGATAAAAATGACCAAATAGATGAAAACCAATTCTCTCCTCTGATGGAGGACCATCAAATATGTCTATCCTTTCCTCTTATCCAAATGAACGACCAAAAAATATGTTATTCCAGAAATACCAGGCCAAAGAAAATGTTACACACCACTCTTTTTAAACTCGGGATGTCTCATAAGTTCCTTGGACATTATCATGTGAGCCGGATATGCTACGACACTATCAAATGACTCCAACGAGGGGAGGATGCGATACCCCATAGTAGAGAAGGTTGGAAATGGAATCATAAGAATTCGGAAGGAATTGGAGGCCAAGTAATGAGTCGTAGGACTCGATTTAGCTACGTAAGCTACTAACTTGGAAGTATTACATGCTTAAGCTAATGGAGTACGTACCAAGCTTGCGTAACATGGATTACATAGGCTCTTAAAATAAGACGAGATTACGAACCCACGAGGGAGGAAAAAATTTTGGACACGTGGTAGCTTAGGAGGGTGACACGTGGAAGCACCTCAAACAGGCAGGTGACCCACCTTCTTGGGGTCAAGTAGGTGACCAACCTGCTTGGGAGAGGTGGACCCCCACTGCCACATGGCAGTACGCCATTGGTCGCATGGTTGAGGTGGCCCAATAAGGGCCTGACACATGTCACCCTTAGGGGATGACACGTGTCACCTCATATATATATATATGTGTGTATATGAATCTTCACTTGTTCATATATCCAAAAACATCAGCCAATCATGGAGAAAAAAAACGTGAGAGAGAGATAGAGAGGCAACCATGGTTTTTGAAGTTTAAAGGTAAGTTTCTCAATTTTCTTCCGTGAATTAATTATATATGGTGTACCTTAAATACGTGGATACATATATATGTATTTTAAGACGTTCCTGGAACTAAAACTCCAGCTGTGCAATTGAAATTTGGAAGAAAAAAAAAGAGAAAAACGTGAAAGGGGCAAGGGAGAAGAGCTACGGATTTGACCCTTTTTGGGTAAGATTCCAGGTTTTATTTTGTGAATTAATTATTTAAAGTATACCTAAGTTGTATATTGGTGTTTAATAACCTAAAATTTCAATTTGGGGCAGCAAGGAAGTGAAACAAACAGCCGCTCCAGTTCAACGCGTTGAAGAAGTTCCGAGGCACAATTTCGGCTAGTTTTAGCCAATTTCGGGAAAGGTAAGTTCTTCCCCTTTAATTTGAAGTTTATGAGGTTAAATTAGGGTGTATTATACACCTTAGTATCTTCTGTAAGTTGGGTAAAAGGCTTGAAAAGTTTGGCATTCGAAATAAGCTAAAATGTAGTCGCTATAGTTGAATTGTCGTCGAAATAAAGTATTGCCCTTGTGAAGTACTGCTGCAGGGGTATGGATTGTTGTTGCAGGGGCTAAATATGATCTAATATGGGTTAGGGTGCTTCTGGTTGAGGACACATGACCCCCTGTTGCGTATAATTAAAGGCGTTACAAAATAAAGGCTAGACGCCCTATTGTGATATCATATTTTTTAATAAGTCATTTGGAGTTATGTTGTATATTATTGGTATGAATTGCTGCAGGTTGTTGTTGTTGGTTCTCTGTAGGTCTTAGGGACCTAATTGGAAATTCGTATAGGGCACATTATAGGGGAGGTGCTGCCCAATTTTCGTTAATGCCTTAATAAACTACAGAATTAGTCGAGGAAATGACTAAGGAAATAGATTCCATAAATACTAAGGCGTAACCTAGGATGCTGGAAAGTTAAGAGTAGTTGATATTCCTATTGCTTTCCTATTGAATAGGCTCAGAAGACGACGATACAAGCAGGATAAAGGGTAACTCCCAAGAGGTATGTGAAGCTTTCTTTTGGCGTGTTTTTGGAATAAGTATGTAGAGCTATTCTTCTTTTCTTTTGGCATGTCTTAGATATAAGTTATAAATGATATGTATATAATATTTGGGATTCAATCCATTCGTAAAGCCCTGAGTATGAGTCGAGACCCTCATTTACTTCGTGATATCAGAACACCTGCAATAGCTGAGTCATTGCCTTTAAGTCTTCTATGTGATGAAAAGTAGTACATGTAAAGCCTCTTTCTTCTTTCCTTTAGGATGACTTAACCTTTAAGTGAAATGATATATGATATGGGTTTAGAGGTAATTCCATTTACGAACTCTGAGTGTAACTCGTGACTTGTAGTCACTTCTGACCATTTAGAGTCTGAAAGTAGTCGAGCCATTATTCTTGAGCCTGCTATACAGTGAATAGTAAGTGGAGATACAAGCTCCTTTTCTTGAAGGCTCTGAAACGATCAATTTCTCTGACTGCATAACTGTGTCTCTGATTGCATAACTGTGTCTCTGATTGCATAAACCATATTTTTGATTGCATAAGCTATGTGGCATTGTCTTGATGCATGTCTGTGATTCCTGAGGCCCCAACCGATGTAAGCCTAATGACATCTAAAGGGCACTTCGGATAAGTACCTTCCTAGTCTTTAGGTGATGGTTCACTTGATAGTTTTATCGAGTCTCAGATAATGGCTTAGTTGCATATGGTTTCTCACTACTCTACTCGTGTGTACTGTAACCCATCCTTCCTCGAGTTCCACGATGGGCCGGGAACGTTATCGTGCACAGTTCTACTACTTCTTTCGCCGTGTCCCAGGCCGGATGTATATAGTTCCACACATGAGGAGATGATGACGTACGTGAGGTGTGATATATATTATATGTTATGACGATATAATTATTCACCGAGTCCCAGGCCAGCTGTAATGTGATAGTATATGTGGCGGAATAAGGAAGGAACACCGAGTCCCTCCTTAGAGGGTCGGGTACAGTATGTATATTATGATGGTACGCTATAGACGTACATCACTCTATTCACCGAGTCCCTCACTAAAGGGACGGATACTTTATGTAGGCATGCATGTAAGATCAAAGTGATACATTATGACCCTGAGCCCTATAGTGAACCGGGTGTAATACGATGATATGTGTGATAAGATTATACCGTGTACGAGGATATGATACCATATATGATGATATGATGAAATGAAATACATGATGATACGATGATATGTGAATATAAGAATATGATTATAACACCGAGTTCACTAGAGGGCCGGGCATAGTATATGATGATGTATAGGATTACGTGTCCTAAGGTGCAGGTACCGTAATTTGTTATTTGTTATACTTATCCCCTGCACCCCTATTTCTGGTATGGTCTCAGTTACGATGTGTTATGCTTTACATACTCAGTACATATATCGTACTGACCCCCTTTTCCCAGGGGCTGCATTTCATGCCCGCAGGTATAGATGTTCAAAGTGCTTCACTGTTCTGGAGCCAAATTTTTTATACTGGTCATTTAATGTATATACTTGTACATTCAGGGGTATAGCAGGGACCTTGTCCCGCCATATGTTATTTCTATTCTTAGAGGTCTGTAGACATGTATATATGTGGGTTGTGTATGTCAGTTTGATTCAGTTGGGTCCACATGATATATGATATATGTTAATATGTTGTGGTAGCCTTGTCGGCTTGCGTGCCCTGTCGTGTTGTGGTACAAACAAAAAGGGCTACAGGTTTATAAAAACGTTAACCCCCAGTGGGGCTTTGTTACATAATATTGTTTTATTTACAGTCCAAGTTTACCCCAATTGATAGCTAGGTATACGGGGGGTCCAGGTCGGACCCCAGTCATGGCCTACGGGGTTGGGTCGTGACAGAAAAGGAAGTCAATATCATTTATGAGGTTGACACCCCACATGTCCAGCTAGCAATCTACCCATCCAAATGAGATAAACCGATACAAGTTATTGCTTTCATGGACACAGAAGCAGATGCATCAATACTCAATTCTAACATTCTTCCGAAGGAGAAGTGGAGTCGACACTTCAAACATTTTAATACTACCTCTAAGGGTGTCTTTACCGCTAGAGTCATTATGAAGAATCCAATCACAATTGAAAATTGAATTCTTTCTAGGCATTCAATACAGAACCAAGTTACTTAGTTACTTGGTTCCATTGTCCCAGGAACAGACCTCATCATTGGATTTGACATCTACAAACAATATAATGATCCACTCAGGTTGCAGACATGGGGTATATCCTTTAAAAATAAGTACAAACTATACACTACAATCACCAGGTTATTCCCAATCACTGATGAAGAACAAATTAAGAAGATTGAACGTTAGTTTATAGAAGAATTATGTGTTGATTCCCACAAAGATTTTATGAAGAAACATACCAAGATGTTATAGCTAAATGAAGACTTCCTCATCAAACTCCCATGCAAGAAGAATGAAAATATTACCCCAACTAGAACAAGCCACTCAGGAATTATCTCAAAGCATCTTCAGCTTGCTAAGAAGGAATGCAACAAGCTTTTAGAATTTGTACTTATTGAGCCATCTGATTCCTAATGGTCTAATGAAGTGTTCTATGTCAACAAGAGAGCGGAACAAACAAAGAGTAAGCTTTGGTTAGTCATCAATTACCAACCCCTCAATCACTTCCTTCTAGATGATAAATTCCCTATTCCAAATAAATTAACCCTGTCCTCACACTTAGACAAAGTCGATTACTTTTCAAAATTTAACCTTAAATTGGGTTTTTGGCAATTGGGCATACATCCGAGGAAAAATCCAAAATAAGTTTCTACATACCTAACCACCATTACCAATGAAAGGTTATGTCATTTGGTTTCAAACCAGCACCCTCTTTATTCCAAAAGGCTATGATAAGAATTTTCCAACCAATTCTCCACACATCACTAGTTTATATCGATGATATCCTACTTTTCAGCGATATGATTGAGGAGCACTTTATCCTTGTTCGCCGATTCTATGAGTTAGTAAAACAATATGGAATTATGCTCTCAGTAAAGAAAATGACTCTTATTCAAAATACATATATACTTTCTCGAAATTCATTTTGCTGAAGGAGCATACAATCCAAGATCTCATATTTGCCAAGAGTTGGTAAAAGCTTCTTGATACTAACTTCTCTGTCAAGTAACTCCAGTAATTTTTGGGTGTGATTAATCGCATTCAAGATTTTATTCCTAATATCTCTGTGTATATTTATCCACTTACGGATATGCTAATAACGACAGCTCAGATTTTGGGGAAAGAATAAGCTGATGTCATTCATCGCATACAAAAATATCCAGAGAGGTAAAAACTCTTCACATTCCTTCAGACAGTCTGAAAGTATTACAAAAAGATGCAAGCAATGACTTTTGGAGTGTTGTCTTTCTCGAAGAAAAAGATGGCCAGAGCAAAATATGTGGATATGCAAGTGGGAAATTTAAGGATGCAGAACAACATTACCATTCCATATTCAAAGAAATTCTAGCTGTTAGGAATGGGATTAAGAAGTTTAACTTCTTTCTAATTCATATAGAATTTCTAATTGAAATAGACATGAAAGCCTTTCCAAAGATGATCCAAATAAACCCAAAGATCATTTCGAACCCTCAGATCCTCTGATAGTCACAATGGTTCTCTCCTTAAAAATTTCACGTGAAGCACCTCAAAGGAAAAGATAATATCATAGCAGATTTCTTATCCAGGCCAGAAACATTCTCAAAACGATTCACCACAAATTTGGACCGGAAACAAGTTGCGCCAACTATTACTCATTTGCGACCTTATGCAAAGTATATCGTACACTAGTGGATGGAAGAAGGATATTCAAGCCAAACTCCAACTCCTTTATCCACTTTATAATCGTGTGTTAGCCGATTACATGTTCATTTACCACCTTCATAATAAAATTACCATTTACCCACATCATCCGTCAAAATTTAACACAAAGCTTTCTAGTCAACATTGCCACCAAACTTCCTAGCCAAGTTTATCACAAAACTTTCTTGACAAGTTTATCTGCAGAAAGCTTATCCACCTACTTGAATGTTGCCTACAAGTAGATTATCCACCTGCTTAAAAGATGCCAAAATGTAGCTTATACAATAGATTGGTAGATGCTAACAATTAGCTCTCACACCTGCTTATAGTCGCATACAAGCTGCTCACTCACTAGCTAGGACATGTCATCACATACCAACAATATGCTTTTGTTTTTGGTGTTTTGTTTAAGTAGGCTCCTTCACATGTTAGGTGGATCCTGGTTTGAATAACTATGTGTTGTATTATATTAGATAAAGATAGTAAATCCGGATAATGATTTATTATTTTTGTATACGATAAGGCTCATCCATTAGGGTGGAGTGCCGTGCAAGTTTGTTTTTAAATTCTATTTTTTTGGATTAGGTTACCTTCCCCTATAAAATAAATCCTAGGTCTTAGGTAAGGATATCTTTGGTTGTATCTTTGCTTAGAAATTCCACCTATTTTGCGTTGGAACCGAAATTCCACCTTAGACATTTTCTTCATCTTCTCTCTAGAAATTAGGATACGATAGTAGTAACATCTAAGTCTTACCAAGTCTTAGAAACATACTACTCTTTTGTATATACACTTTTGTCATGAATAATATGATTGTTGGCTAAACTTCTCTCTTGGGGGGATGGAAATTTCGGTCCAGTAGTAAGAGTAGTAGGGTAAAGGAAACAGTCGGCAAGCTTGCTTATTGGGATTTCAATAGCTTTCTAAGTTTACCAATTTCATCTTGATGCAACTACAAGTTTGAGTTTACCATCACACTGTATATTGTAATTACAATACTCTTTGAAAGTACTAAGTATGTAACCCGATAATGATAGAGTAGAACTGAGTGACCAACTCATGAAGGGAGCATAGGTAGGGAGGCCGCAGAAGCCCATGTTATGTCGAGAAAGGTTTTACCATATATCATATAGTTTACTACTTAGAGTAAGAGAGTTATTGTGGTTGGAATCTAGCGGAGTTTTGATGGCAACGCCTGTATAGATGTGTTTATCATCTACCGACTCGTAATTGTAGTTGTATATTTTCTAATTTTGTATGGCATATGGTTTCAAATTGCCTAGTCAAAAAAGAAAGTCATTGGGGTCTCTACTATCGCGTGGTTGTCCGTCCAGTCTTCCCATGCCTTACTGTCTCCTTACCTATTTGGTATCAGAGCTAGACCATCCTCTCCGGAGAGAGAAGCAAGGTTTCAACTGCTAAAAATAGAGACCACATAGCTTTCCTCATAGGTCTACCTTATTTCTCATGTATTCCCAGTCATACTCCCCACTGAGACAAGCTGATCCTGTTTCCACTTACTTCTCTAGTTCATATAAGTCTATACATCCAAAAGCAGAAAAGTTTGACATAGAAAAATTCATGTGGGGAAGAAACAATGACATTGCTTCTCAGAAGCAGTCTGAGGAAGCACAACAAAGGTCCAAACGAAAGAAATTTGCTGACCTTGGAACCATGATGATCTCAAAATCTAATGCCCCCAGACGAGGATCTTATCTTTTCAGATTTCAGCCCAATTGTTCCAACTGATGACTTGATTATCTCTGATCAAGACATGTCAGATGAGGAAAAAGAAATAGAATCCTGGTTAAAAGAAGCCAATGATGAATATATAGACTAGGATACCCTAAAGGAGATCCTTGCAAATGATAGCTGCCCGAAAACTCATTACTAGCTATTCCAGAGCTTTATTCTCCCAATAATAATGGTCCAACAGATGATTATATCAGAGCGATTGATGATTATCTTAGATACAATAAACACCTTGATGATATCAATCTAGAACTAGAACCTGAAAATAATTATCCCTCTGATAGACACATTAAAGATATGATGGTTCTTCCAATGATTTCTAGAAATATGTGGATGATTCCCAGAAATATGTTGAAGAAAATCCTGAATCCTCACTAGAATCAGACGAGGAGGACTATCCCCCAATCTTTATGAACTAACATGCAAAACCAAACATCTTCGAAGTTGATAACGATCAGGATGGCATGACAGATGATCCAAACCTAGAAAGGAGACCAAAACCAGCGAAAATAACTCTGAAACAAGTTGGAACTGGGTTCCATACTTTTGATCTCGATGATATCATAGTCTCAGCATGTCCCCAAAGAATCCAAGACTTTTATACTTGGATGGTCACCAAAAATCTAGTCAAGTGGAAAAAGTACATGATCCTGTCAGAATTTACTTCAAGGTTCTCCAGCATTCTCAGAGATTGGTGGAACACACTTAAAGTCATAAATAGGAACATCTTCCTAACAGCACAAAACTTAACACTCAAACTGACCATCTTTTAGGAAGTCATTTACAGAGATACTGGTCAACGATGAGAGACACTGTAAAGATAACTTTTTGAAATGAAGTGTATATCATTTGATAGAAATATCATTGATATCCATTACCAAAAGATGGCAAGAATCTTTTTTAAGCTAGGCGGAGACCCTAGTTTGAAATATGCATTTGTGTCATCAATGCCAAAGACATTAGCAGGCCATGCGATGACAATCATTGAAAGAAAATTCAATACGATAACCGCCCCGTATGTTAGTTACATTAGGCAGGCCATCTTCGAGGCCCTGGATAGCATTTGCAGAAAGAGATCTATCCTAAAACAGATCGTCAAGAACAATTCATCCCTTGATAGAGCATGTATTCAAAGTGACTTAGTCACTAAAACTGATTTCCCTTGATCAAGCCGTCAAACAAGGCAGAAAAGTTACAAGCAGTTCAGGAGATTCAAATTTCCAAGGCCTCTTGATGATAGATTCAGAATGACAAGGTGCACCAAGTACTTCAGGAGAAAAAGTCTAGGAAACTACAGGAAAAATAATTGTTGCTTCATCTGCAACAAACCTAGAAACTTTGTAAGAAACATCCCCCAATACAATAAGTCCATCAAGCCCTCCAGCTATTTGATGATATAGTAGATCATACAGGCATCCATCTCAGCTGAGATGATGATCTTGAATGAGTCTTCTCATTGGGCGATGCACCAACAGGCAAAACTCTCTTATCCTTAGATGTCTTTGAAACCACGAACGAAGATAGAGACATTAATAAAACAACTGGCCACAATATATACTAGTCCTCCAAGGAACAAAAAGAATTTGTTAACCTACCCCTAGAGGTGGTCACTCCTTATGTTCAGCTGGTCATCTATTCATTCAACTAGGATAAACCCTTTTAGGCTATCGCACTCATGGATATAAGAGCGGCATCATTCATCCTCAACCCAACTATTTTTCCCAATGATCAATGTATTTCTCACTTCCAGAATTTTAGCACACTATCAAAAGAAATCTTGACGACCACACTAATTACAAAGCATCCGATCGTAATTGAGTTCTTCCTAGGCTTATAATTTAGAACCAAACTTCTTGTTCAGGCATTTCAGGAAGAGATCTCATCATTGGGTTTGACATCTACAAACAACTCAAGGATCAACTTGAGATTAGAACTAAAGGACTAGTCTTCAGAAAATAATTCAAGCCGTACACAATGATCTCAAAGTTATTCCACATTACCGATGATGAAAAAAGCAAGGACAAATAAGACAAATCTATGTTGATGTTTCGCACACCAGTAATTGTTCAAACTAACATGGAGGAGTACCTACCGGGACTATTTACACAATATGAAGATCCATTTGATCCAGAGATAATGATGGAACGGAGGACGTCATTGTTGTCTCCTTACAAATTAAAGGCATAACACTTCAAGGGAATGGATAGTATTATAGCAGATTTCCTATTTCAACCAGATACATTTACAAGAAAAAGCGCAATAAGGTCGGATGGAAAATAAGCTACGTCGGCAATCACTCGATTGCGACCTCACGCAAAGCATGGCGTAGACTGGTGGATGGAAGAAGCATATTTAAGCCTAACTCAAACACCTTCAACCACTGCATAATTTTATGTTACCTGATAACATGTGCATTTACCACCTTCACCACAAAATTACCACTTACCCATATCATCCGTTAAAATCTACCACAAAGCTTCCGAGTCAAGATTGCCACCAAACTTCCTAGCCAAGTTTATCATAAAACTTTCTAGAAAAGTTTATCTGCAGGTAGCTTATCCACCTACTTGAATGTTTCCTACAAATAGCTTATCCACCTACTTGGAAGATGCCAATAAATAGATTACAAACTATCTTGGAATATGCCAACAAGTAGCTTACACACCTGTTTGTAGTCTTCTACAAGTTGGTCACTCACCAGCTTGCACATGCCAACAACATGCTTTTGTTTTTTATCTTCTGTTTTAGTAGGCTTCTTCACATGTTAAGTGTGGCCCGGTTTGAATAAATGTGTGTTGTATTATATTAGATAAATATAGTAAATTCGGATAACGATTTACTATTTTTAGATAAGATAGGGCTTATCCATTAGAATAGAGTGTCGTGCACATTTGTTTTCAATTATGTTTGTTTTTATTAGGCTACCTTCTCCTATAAAAGGAAGCCTAGGTCTTAGGTAAAGGGGATCTTTGGTTGGAAAGTCCACCTTTCTTGGGTTGGAACCAAAATTTCACCTTAGACATTCTCTTAGTCTTCTCTCTAGAAATTAGGATAGAATAGTAGTAACATCTAAGTCTTTCCCAAGTCTTAGAAACATACTACTCTCTTGTATATACACTTTGGTTTTAAATATTATGATTGTTGGATAAACCTCTCTCTTGTTCTTCTCTCTTATAGGGAATGGAAAGTTCAGTCTAGTAGTAAGAGTAGTAGGGTAAAGGAAATACCCAACTAGCTTGCTTGTTGGGATTTCAATGGCTTTCTAAGTTTAGCAATTTCAGCTTGATCAACTACAGGTTTGAGTTAACCATCACACCGCGTGTTGTAATTACAATACTCTTTGAAAGTATTAAGTACGTAAATTGCTAATGACCCATGTGCCTCTTTGGGATCTCCATGGGTGGATCGAAAATTCCTCTATATACCTGCCTGGTCCCGATTTAGTTCTTATATCAATACAGATATCAATCTGTATGTCTGATCATCAAAATCTGATCCTTCGTGGTTGCCAGAGATAAAAGTCAAATCAGAATAGATAGGGTCAAAAATCTCTACGACCGGGCTAGTATCATAAAAATGAGTGCATCCTTGATGTCTCTAATCAATATAATAAAATAATTGCATCCTTGATGCCTCCAATCCACTGAAAATAGAAGTAATAAAGGTAGTATGATCCCCTATTCAAAAAATAGTATGAAATAGTTTGGATTACAACCTAGCCTTCTCAAATCAATGCCAAGAACCAATTCATGCACCGGGGTTGACTACATTTGTGAGAAAACACTGATCTAATGCAATTCATGTCATCACCAACACCCAAACAACACGCACAATCATTACAATAATGACTCCACAAGCACCTTACCCTCTAGAGTATGAAAATTGGGCTAACAAATGTACTCGACCTCCAATCAAGACCTAAAGCTCAACTCTACTCCTCTAACCCAATCACAAGACCTAAAAGGGAAATCAACCCTAACTGGGTAACAAGGAAGAGAAAAGTGAGGAAATATTGCTCAGCTAGTCAATCAAAACCTCTAGATCCAACTAGGAAGCAATCATGAGATTACAACCACAACTAGCCCCGCCCATATGGCAACAAGAAAGCATAAGTAATTCTAGCTCTAAATCCAGAAATGGGATCCAACAGTAATTTACAAGCCTAACTGGGTGAAAACCACTACAACAGGGCTCCAACATAAATATGCTACAATAATGAAGAACACTAAGTCTCATAAACTCCCACCAATAACAGCTGCAACAACTAAGGATCAAACCACATCTCAAGTCTAAGGAACAAATCCACCAACCATCATAAACATCAAATACGTCACCTCAAATAGGATAATCAAGGCAAAAATAAGGCATCATCAACAATATTACCACTAGATAGGAAATCTCATAAAGGCAACCTAACATACGGATCACACCAGGACAAAAACCCAAAAATCGAGAAATCAAGCCCATCACATCACATACAATCCAAACTACAAGCTATTTATACTAAACGATATTCATAAAGCTCAATCAAAACAAAGGAGACAGTAGCCTATCTCAAAACCGAATACGCATGCTCCAAGTCCACTTCCTGATAGATTTTTGCTCCAAAAATGACTCCAAATGCTTCCATGCTATCAAATGTTGATCATCTCGTCAATATGAATATTTTGACACTAAAATTCCATTTTTCAGAGACAGACCCAAAATTGAGTCAAAATGAGATTGTGAGACCCACGTTGGAAATCCCAAAAATGACTCAGTAAAAAGGTTCTTAACGCATTATTGATTTGCACCCCAAAATGGGGCACAAGTCGATGCTCAAAATGAGAGAAAATAGCCCAACAAATAATTTCACCATTAAAACCCTATCTAAGCTTGGGAAGACCCTTTGGGTAAGAAGTTACCTCACTATAATGTTTTTCGAACACTCACACGCGTAGCCAAGAACTCCATGAACACCCAAGACATGAAATCTCCTCAATCGGAGCTCCCACTCTCAAGAAATTGCATTTTGAAGTTTGAGAAAATATCCTGAAAATGGGTCTTAAAGTGACCCTCTAGTATTGCTTAAGCGAGCCAGAAGGTCGCTTAAGAGAGCCTCACCAAAAGGCGTGCTTCGCTAAACCAAGACCCATATTTCTTAAGTGACAACCGCCTAGGGCCATCCATCACTTTAGAGATGCCCTGATCACTTTAGCGATGATTCCTTTAGTGACCAAGGGCCACTTTAGTGATGCTACCAGACTCAGCCATAATATCTGAGTTTTGGAAAAGGACAAGCCTTCGACGGGGTGCTCGATATTAGTTTGGAATCCCGTGCGTGCAAATGGACTATGCTACCCTATCAAATTTGATGTTTTAAACTCACTAACACAGTTAAAATTTCTATCTAAGGTCATCTCGATACAAAATGGGTCCCACACTCATGCACCATATTAAACAAATATCCACAAAAAGGCTCAGAATGAGATTGAAAGCCTCGGAACATGAACGAAAGGTCATTCTAGAATAAACGCAACATTTTAGATCTAGCTGCACTGCCGAAATTTCTATCCAACCATATTTTCTAAGAATGTTGATCAAAGTCAACCTTAGGCCAAATTATAAAGAGTAAAGTGTCAAATAGCCTCCAACTAACACTAATTGTCTCGATACTCATGCAGACCATGCTGCCAGCCTAATTTTTCTATTTTGGAGCTGATGGAATTGTTAGAATTTTGTTCTAAGGTCGTTTCTCTGGAGTTTTGACTGAAGTCAATCATTCAAACTCCAAGAGCTCCAAAATAGGAAAATGGGCATAAAACCCAAATAAAAAACCAGGCAAATAAACTATCAGTGCCAATAAGTCATATATGGCTTGGGGTCGCTACATAGAATCTCTAAATGCTGAAAAGATTGAAAAGAATGAAAATGACCTAGAAGGTCATTACAGTTTGTGTCCAAGTGCCCTAATTTCCAACAAGTCAAAGTTGAGCATCAAAGGTCTTGTGGTGCAGCTCAAAATATTAAGATTCTAGAGTGAAAGTGGGAGATGATCAATATGGACTTTATCATAGGTTTATTATGATCTCACAGGCAGTATGATTTGATTTGGATGATTGTGGATAGAGTGACAAAATCAACCCACTTTTTTCCCATTAAGACTATAGACTCAATAGAGGATTATGAGAGGTTGTATATTTGAGAGATAGTCATATTGGATGGATTTTCTTTTTCATCATCTCAAACAGAGGTACCCAATTCACTACACAGTTTTGGAAGTCATTCCAAAAAGGTTTGGGGTCAAAGGTAAATTTTAATACCACTTTCCATCCGCAGATAAATTGTCATGAAAAGTGCACCATTTAGACACTTGAGGATATGTTGAGATTCTATGTTATTTATTTCAAAGGTAATTGGTATGAACACTTGCTTCTTAATGAGTTTGCTTATAATAATAACTTTTATTCGAGTATCTAGATAGCTCCATATAAGGCTCCTTATGGAAGGAGATGTAGATCACCAATCGATGTGTTTGAGATTGGTGAAACTGATTTGATAGAGTCAGACTTGGTTCATCAAGCTATGAAGAAGGTCAAGATCATTCAACAAAGGTTGAAGACTTCTCAAAGTCGACATAAATCTTACACTGATATTAGGAGAAGAGACTTGGAGTTTGAGGTGAATGATTGGGTGTATCTGAAAGTTTAATCCATGATGGGAGTTATGAGGTTTGGAAAGAAAGTAAAGTTGAGTCTGCATTACATTATTCCTTATCGATTGTATAGAAAATGGGTAATGTAGACTATAAGTTGGATCTACCGCTAGAGTTAGATATTGTCCATCTAGTGTTCTATATCTCCATAATTAAGAAGTGATTAGGAGATCCTTCACTCATTGTACCTACTGAGAGCATTGGGATAAACAAGAATTTGACTTATGAGGAGGTTTCAGCTCAGATACTTGATCGTCGGGTTCGTAAATTGAGAACCAAAGAGGTCACTTCAGTCAAGGTTTTATGGTGAAACCAAATTATTGAAGAGGCTACATGGGAAGCTAAAGAGGATATGAAGGTTAAATACCCTCATCTATTTTCTCCTTCAAATGATGAGATTGATGGTAATATTTCTTTTTCCTATCTTTGAGTTGATGTTCATTCCGAGTTTGATTATATGATGTGTATCCTAGAGTCTGAGTAATGATTGTTTGATTGTTTGAGTGTTTGAGTATTCGAGTCTTGATTTGCATTTATACCTTGGGCGAGTTCCTAGCTTAGCTATCATTCGAGGATGAATGATCCCAAGAGGGAGATATTGTAACACCCTTGAAGTTCCTAGACTAAACTAATATTGAAATAATTTGGAAATTTCATTAGGCAAGGACCACAAGACCCACCATACACTATACTTCTCTTCACAATCCATAAAGGGGATTATATAAAGGATAGGAGTCAGGGGAGGAGTTCAAGAGAGTGACCACAGCTGATGGTGAGCAGCACGTACCGTAGTCTCTTCCGTGGAGTTGACCTCAAAGACTCCTTAGTCTGAGGGATGACCACAATGGGCTCCATGTCTGTAGTGACTATCCCAGACCATGGTGACCTCTGTGAAGTCGACCCCTTCCTGAACCAAACTCAACTCCCTCACCACGACCGATGGTGAGCTTCATTGGTCGTGGTGGCCTTCCATGAAGGGTGCTCGACCTAATTTTAATTAAGGATATTTCGGTCTTTTTCCACTTTTTCCAAACTAAACCCTACATGTTTAAGGGCCCAAAATCAATCCCTTAAGTTACCCATAAGGGTTTTTCCTCTCATTCACATTTAGATCTTTTGAGAGAAGCGATTGAAGAGGAACAAAAAAGTTAGGGTTCAAGGGTTTTCAAGTGATTCCCTCAAGTCTCGATTGTTTATTCAATTTCTAGGTATGTAAGGCTAATCACAATGCTGGACTGAGTTCAATCACGTGCCCTAGATATTCCTTTCTTTAGAATTGAGATTGAGTTTGAGTTCTAATCCCGTTTGACTAAGTTCTTGAATTATTTATGTAATTCCTTATCGAATTCTATATATATATATATATAAATACATTATGTTGATTCTTATGAATAGAGTTCTTAATTGACTGATCATGATTTCCTTCCTATGAACCCCAGCTAGGTTGATGATTATTGCATTATATGCATTTATTTTGAGATGAGGAGAATGGTTTTCATGCATTTAACAAATTATGATTTTTAAAATGAGTTTATAATGAGTTTATAATGAGTATTAAGTATAAATAATTTTAATTATTAAGTTAAATGATTGATTTGAGATGGTGTCTTGAGGATTTATGAATGAGTCGAAAGTATGTTTTAAATAAAAGAGTTTGATGATTGAGATGAGTTGAGTTTGATGAGAGTCCAATGAGACTAAATGAGTTGATTTGATCATTATGATTGATTGAATATGTGAGAATATTGAGTCTTATGTGAGTAGTATTGAGTTCTGATTTGGGTAAAAGTAAATAACAAAACAAACCCCATAAGTTACGTAGACAGCATAGGATAGAGGCGTGCCTATTAAGTCACAAAACGATGGACTTTGATTGACTGTGGATCCAATGAGGTTGATCATTCCTTACCTTGATAAGGTATTGGATGGCTCTAGCAATAGCAGTGAAAAGTGTTCTGTCATCACTAGTTCATAAGTGATGGTTGTTGGTTAGAGAAACTCCCTAAATTAAATGATTTGATTTGGTTGAGTTACATATCATTGAGTCTACTTTCAAGGAATTGTTTACAATAAACTTGCATATTAGTTTGAGTTGATTAGAATTATTTTTTGAAATAAGTCCCTTGAGTTGAGTTACTTTTGAGATGAGTCCCTTGAGTTGAGTCTTTTGAGATGAGTTCCTTGAGTTGAGTTACTTGATATCGAGTTGTTGAATTCTGTTACCTTCAGTTATTTTACATACTCATACATTCTATGTACTGATGTAATTTGTCCTGTATCATTTTATGATGCAGATACAGGTGTTAGAGATCATCAACAGGTGCTTCATTGAAGATTTTTTCCTTCTTGATAGTAATGAGACGTCTTTGCTTTCGGAGGAGTCACATTTATTTCAATTATTACTTATGAGTAGTTTTTTTTAGGTAGCCATAGGATTGTCTCGACACCTTTGTAATGGTTGATAGAGTCTTCATTGTTAGAGTTAGAGTCGAGTTAGAATAGTACTTTCAGAGTCAGTTTAAATCCTCTTTTTAAGCATTGAGTTATGAGGTTGAGCAACTTTATACCTTGAGTATTTTGAGACTATTATATATGATATTGAATTAGCTTATAAAATTATTCCGTATTTGAATTATTGAGTTGTTAGCCCACCTAAGTGCCTCTTTTGACTTATATAAAGTCTTACATTGATTTGATTGAATGAGTGATTTTGCTTTGGGCCTGCAATGGTCTCGAAGTGCCGGCTACACCTAGGGTACCCTCTTAGGGTATAACATCTTGGAACTGTGCCTTGGGGTTCTTTCTACGGATGTTTCCTATGGTCCATAGAAACTACTACGGGCTGTAAAATAAACTTGTAGAAGAGTCCTCAAAAACTCAAATTCTCACTAAGGCATGGCGGGATCTACAAGGCCCACCTACAGTCATTATATGTGTCTACGAGCCATAGGTGGCACTCATGAACACACTCTTGGGAAAAAACCTAACCTTCCTCTTCTCTTCAAGATTGATCTAACTAAAGATCTTTTGGGTTGTTACAAATCTAGTATGCCATGATGCGCACATTTTCTCAAAACTCCTTTAAATCTTTCCAAAGCCTTATAAACTGATTCCACATTGATTTGAGAGAAGTTATTAATTTTTTGTCTCTATCTAGCAGTCTTTGTAGGTAAGAAGTTTTGTTCAGGAATTTTTAAGTCATATCTTCCCATGTTTTAATGGAACGTGTTGTAGGTTCCTCAACCAAGCTCTTGCATCTGCCCTTAATAATTTTTTAATGTTATTGGAAAGTAGTCATATAATTTTTTAATATTGGACTTAGGGTTGTTGAACTATAGTGTAAGATGTTATAAGTAGAGGGCGTACCCTTTCTGAGGTTGTTACGATGTACTCTTGGACGCTGCAACCTAGTACATTTTGGGCTGGGTCAAAAAGTATAACCCGAACACGTTGTTCTCTTGCACAACCTTCAAGCCGCAAGTAGTATCTTTAAAATATGGATGAATAACTTAGACTTTACGGTTAAACTAGTTTTATGTTATCAAGAAATGTAGATTGCCCTTTTTCCCTTTTTTAGAAAGTGTAATCTCATTTCATATTCCACATTTTCGATGTTGCAATTGCCACAAGTCATTGTATCTTATTTAATCTCCACATTCTTGTGGCACATTTTGCAGGACGAGTACTATGGAATTCCATTATTTTAAAAGGTATCCAAAATTTTCATGAAATCATCTAGATGAATATTATGATATTCTTGTGAAAGTACATTGAACTGACATATATTTTGAATCATTTGAATTAAGGCCGACATGATTTCAAAATTATGAGTTGCTATTGGAGGACACCTTACACTAGATTCTCTTCTTGTGTAAGTTGGTTGAGAATAATCTCATAGTAATCGTGTTGACTTTGCTTCAGCTTCATCAAATTGAACCTCTATAATATGATTCTAGTTGTGGACTCTAACAGTCTAGTTTCCATCTTCTATTGCATGTAATCTTTCTTCTAGATTTTTTTCCCTTTTAGGTGTTACTCCTTGATTTCATTTCATTTTCCTGCAATACGCTAAGACTGTGATTGTATATTGTGGAAAGCTTTCTCAATAGTCTCAAGGTTTTATTAATATCAAGACCAAGGTTAACTAATATTATAATCCAAGATATGCCCTAGGCGCTACATGGTGATTAGAATCATAGAGGACTCCAACCAAGCCTCTTAGCATTTCATACATGATCATACATAAGGTAAATAAGAACAATAGGACTAAATCATAAGTGCGGAAATAAAGTCTCAACATGAATATCTCAATAAAGGAGAAATAAACTCTGAAACAACATGACAACATACACTCCATAACAATATAACATGCCTATACTAGTCTAGACGAGGTGTAGGACAAGCTCCTAGCTCACCAATATAAGAAGAAAAAAAGTCGACATAAAAGAATATCATAAATAGCACGTCCTCGAAACATGAGGACTCACCAACAAATGAGAATAGTATCTCAAGTTCTAGCCATAAGTGGAGTGTGCATGATAATCGTTAGATCCTACATTATGATATAGTGTAGGCAAAAATATGTGTTAGTATATGAAATGCACTAAGTATAGTACAGGAAATGCACTAAGTATGAGAGAAGTACGCATGAACAATAATAATCTGAAAAAGTGACTATGAACATGTGATGCATGACCAATATCTTGAGAAAAGTATAAAACTTAAAAGAATTTGAAAAACATAATCACGTGGTCAATGCATCATAAAACATCATAAGAGCTTATAGAATATAACATATACATATGTGAGATATTAACCTTAACCGACATGTAAGACCATGTAATCTATAACATGGAATCTAATATAACTCCCACACCGAGAAGAGAGAAGCTACTTGCCAAGGTAGACTCCAAATCATAAATATAAACATGAGCTCTATGTGGATCCACTAGCTAAGCCATAAAGGCAAACCTACGATGGCACGTAGTTGTGGAACTAAGGACTGCTACTAGGGCTCCCTCATAGATCCCCGCCCAAAGTTCGCTCAGTGCTTAGTTAATCCCAATGGAATACATAAAACATAGTCATTAGGAAAGGTAAATCAACTAATCCAACATCATGAAAATTTATCATAACAATAGCTACTTGAAAACCATGATCGTAACTTGAAATTGTAGATACTTACCTTTCTAAGCATCAAAATTATTATAACTTGCATATTGTGAGAAAACCTTTTATAATTCATGGTTTTATACTTGAATCATCATACATAGATTTTATAAATCATACTTGAAAATTTGTACACTTTATGATCATAAATCCATAATTCATACATGAAATTGATAGCATAATGCATGGATCATTGAAAAATACCTTGAAAACATTCAATTGAATTGAAATCATGCATAAATAGACTATTAACATTGAATAATAACATAATTGAGTTGATCCATATGCAGTTTGATCAAAACTAAAATTCAGGAGAAATTCATGAAATAAGAGAATTGAGAAAAACTTGGGACTCCAAGAATGAATTCCCACATACCAGGACTTAGAAAGTTTGAATTAACCCCTTTCAATGGAAGATTAGAGATTTTTCCTTAGCTCTTTCCTTGGATAGAATTTGGGAGCAACTTCAGAGGTTTGATCTTGTGATTTAGAAGAATGAGGGTTTAGAAGTGTTAGAAACTAGTTATAGACTAGGAATTGATCCCTAAAAACGTCTAAGTACCTTACTAAAAGAAAAAGAAAAGACCAAAGTGCCCCTAATGAAAAACTTGTCGAAAGCATTAATTGACCTATTTTAAGGGCTTGTGAAGTATTCCACTGATCGTGGAATAGTCCATAGAAACTAGGGGGTCAAGTATGAGCAAAGGGAATTTTGACAGCTGGCGTTACGGATCATGAAACACACGACGGACCATGAAGGCCCTTATGAAAGCACCCTTAAGCTACTGAAGCACTCTATTTCATGGTAGGATTTAAGGATCGTCAACCTCTCCATAGATCAGGGAGAGCTTCATAAAAAGGGAAATTTTCCAGGGTCCTAGGGGATGAGTATCACGAACTATTCCACAGTCTGAAAAAATGACTACGGGTCATAGACCCCTTTGTAGACTCCACCTAATTTGCCCTTGCTCTGGTCGCTTCCACGGGACCCTTTCACTGGTTGTGGTTCCTTTCACTGTCCGTATAACCACTTCCCTTAGTGACCAAAATTAAACGACTTCCACGAACCCTTTCCACGGGTCGTGGTGCTTTCTACTACCCGTCAAATATCTCATGGGAAGATGAAATCTGTAATTTTCCTGTGATGTCAATCAAAATCCATTTTTTCAACTTTTCAACTTCCATGGTCTTACAACTAACTTCTTAAATGAGGAGCAGGTCATGAACCAAGAGTCTAGCTATAGAAGATGATAGATATAATAGGTTAGAAAATTAGGTTAGTAGTCAATGAATTGCACCAAAATATTACAAATCTCTGGCAACGGCACCAAAAATTTGACGAGTCTTTAATTGTATAAATTTCAAAACTAGTACTTTGTCAAATTATAGTATCAAAAAATGTCGAATCCACAAAGATTGAAAATTTGATACTTTTACTTTGATTACTACCGTACAACAGCGACTTTTGTTTCGATGATTCTTGTAAATAAAAAAAGAAATAAAAACTAAAATATTGTAACTAAAAATTCACCTAATAAAGAAAATGTTGGAAATGGTAGTGTAACTTGTTAATTTCTTGGAAATACAACTCTTGAATTAATTATTTTTTTCAAATATTATTAATTCTAATAATTCATAAATTAAATTATTTTCTGATATATAATTTAATTAAATATAATTACAAGAAAAGTATTTGTTGTAATTGTTATCCTTAGAAATTACCCCTTCCGGATATCAAGTTTAATATAACATATCAAATCAATCTCTTTCTCAGGAGTTAAAATTGATACGATAACAAATGGCCGTAAAATCACATATATTGAATGATTTTTATTTCAATATAATTAACTAGATCGATCACATTTTCAACAGGTGAAGACTTTATTTATTTATTTGCACAGGATAAGAAATTTAAAGACATGCACTAAAGTGAATATCAATAAACAAAATATATATTAAAAGGAAATGGTTATTAAAGGAAGACTGACGAACTACATTACTTATTCTCTCGGTGCAAGTTTAGCAAGGCTAGCTAAACTGCACCTAATGGCAAAATTATGATGCTAGGAGACTAACAAGGGTATCAGACTACCTCATTAGGGAAGATAGTTACACCGACAATCAGCATAGGTCGAAGACTACCATCATTGGTGTTTGGAAGCTACCTCCCTCTTTCCATTTGCTCCATCCCAAAGGAAGAGGAAGGTAATTTCATAGACACTATCCTAAATGGATCACTACACCTATGAGACTTTCATTCAATGAGGAATTCACCAGCGAAACAGAGCCTACAATTTTTAGAAGCAGCAAGTTCAGCAAAATCCACTCCAATGGATAAGCTAGAGGTGATACAGAATCGAAGTGGGGAAAAACCCAAATTATGTACCGCCTAGCTCTAAATGGGGGAAAATAATGGTCACCCTCGAGGATGCAGACCTCAAAGCTCAGGAGGACTATCTGAAGACGACGCTAATAGATTATGTAGTTTGTGACATGCCATTTTTGAAGAGCCTAGATATCTACATTGGGGATATCTGGAAATGCTCCCAAATGCCCCAAAATTAGCCCATGACTTAAGGTATTTCATCTTTAGATTCAACACCCAAGAGGATTATCATAGGGTTTTGCTAGAAGGTACATACTCCTACCATAATAAATCATTTGTAATACAACAGTGGGAGATAGATTTTGAATTTGACCCAAAATGTGTAGCAACTATTCCTATGTGGATCACACTCCCCGGTCTTCTAGGGGGGTATTGGTCATGTGAATCTCTTACCAAGATAGCTAGTGCGATAGGATGGCCTCTCCATATAGATATAATCACAACAGACATGGGCGTATTTCGTATGCAAGGATTTTAGTGGAGATGGATGTCTCACAGCCCCTCTTAGATACAATGGATATTACCACTCCCTCTGGCACCATACACCAAAAAATCGAGTATGACACGCCATTTTGAAGAGCCTAGATATCTACATTAGGCATGTTTGGAAATGCTCCCAAATACTCCAAACTTAGCCCATGACTTGAGTTATTTCATCTTTAGATTTAACATCCAAGAGGACTGTGATAGGACTTTTCTAGAAAGTCCATACTCCTACCATAATAAATCATTTATAATACAGTAATGGGAGATAGATTTTGAATTTGACCCAAAATGAGTAAAGACTATTCCTCTCTAGATCAAACTACCCTGTCTTCTAGTGGGGTATTGGTCATGTGAAGCTCTTAGCAAGATAGCTAGTGCGGTAGGCTGGCCTCTCCATATAGATAGAATCATAATAGACATGGGAGTTTTTCATATGCAAGGATTTTAGTGGAGATGGATGTCTCCCAGCCCCTCTTGGACACAACAGAAATTACCACTCCCTCTGGAACTATATACCAAATAATCGAGTATGACACGCCATTTCTAAAGAGCCTAGATTTCTACATTGTGCATGTCTATAAGTGCTCTCAAATGCCCCAAACTTAGCCCATGACTTAAGGTATTTCATCTTTAGATTAAACACCCACGAGGATTGTGATAGGGTTTTGCTAGGAGGTCCATACTCCTACCACAATAAACCATTTATGATACAATAATGGGAGATAGATTTTGAATTTGACCTAAAATGTGTAGCTACTATTCCTCTATAGATCACACTTCCGATCTTCTAGTGGGGTATTGATCATGTAGCTCTTAGCAAAATAGCCAGTGCAGTAGGTTGACCTCTCTATACAGAAAGAATCATAGTAGATATGGATATATTTAATATATGGAAATTACCACTCCCTTTTGCACCATACACCAAATAATCGAGTATGATTAGCGCTCAAGTTTTTGCTCTTGTTGTATGAGGTTTGGCCATAGTATAAAGGACTGCTGAAAAATAGTTAAAGACCATGAAGCACTTGAATTTCAGGAACCTCCACAAAGATAGAGAAAAAATGAAAGGATAAAAAATCAGGTGAACCAGTAATAGAAATCAAAGCAACAAGAGGAAAAACAGGTGGAACCCTCGATTGATGTTGAGATGGCTGCAGAACATCATGACTCACCTTCAAAATTTGAATGGGTGAGTAGGAGAGGAATCATCCTCTAAGCTATTTGGACAGAAGTCACTACTACAACACAAATATCTAATAGGTTTGGGAGTCTCCAACACTTGAATCGGCTTTCTAGGGTTAGAGACCAGGCGAAACTCCATAACCACCCATGATTATAGTAACTTGGAACATTAAGGGGCTTAACCATCCCCTAAAGTAAAAAAGAGGTGATCTTTATTTGAAGAAGTATAAGGTCTTGTATTTGGATGTGTACGAACGAGAGTCAAGGAGAACAAAACTCAAAATATTAATACAGAAAATTGCACAATATTAGTCAACCTGTAGTAACTACCCTATAGCTACAAATGGTAGAATCTGGCTAATGTGGAAGCCCCATGTTTTTGTTCATATCATCTCCATCCAAGAACAATTCATACTCTATCGAATCGAGAATGTAATAAATATCCTTTGACACGCTCCTCACAATGGTATGCACAAACCCAAAATAGACTAAGCTTGTGGAAGGACCTTATACAATTAGGGGTCACTAATGAAGCACGGCTCTTTAGTGGAGACTTGGTAACATGTAGTAGATTCATAAGTATGGATATGTGGAAACTAAATTTCTTAACCCAGGGGTGTCAGATCACTCCCCCATACTCATTAAATATAGACCACGTGTCACACTACACCCTAAATCCTTCAAATTGTTCTCAATAGTGGTGAATCATCCTGGCTTTGCTGGGATTGTACTAATTGTATGGATGGAACGCTATAAGGGCTCAAAAAAGGTCCAATTATGCAAAGGATGAAAAACCTAAAAAGGAAATAAAAGGCTTAAATGCACACATGGCAGCTTATTGCCAGAATTTTTAAAATGTCAGGCTAAAGCTTGACATAGTCCAAACAATGATAAGCAATCACCCACTGAACTTGGCCCTCATAGAGGAAGAAAAGCACTTGATAATGGAGATGACCAAATAGAGCTTAGTGGAGGATCAAGTGCTTTGAAAGAAATCTAGAGCAACATGGATAGCAAGTGGAGATGCCAATTCCATGTTTTTTCATGCTTAATGCAGAGTCAGGGATAGCAGGAACTCTATATCCTCGGTATACAATGACCAAGGTATAAAGCTTACTGATCCGATACAGGTGGAACATGAATTCATTACATTCTTTAAAAATCTCATAGGAACAGTTGCAGAAACAATCACATGCCCGAGCTTAGTGGTAATCAGGAAGGGTCCTTGTCTCTCATACAATCTGAGATGTTCCCTCTTAAAAAAGGTGACAGAAAGTGAGATCATGAGGGCAATATAGGGCATGCCAAAGGATAAAGACCTAAGTATTGATGGTTTTCCAATAGAATTTTTCAAGCAGCATTTGGATATTCTCAAGCAGTCAGTCATATATGCAGTCAAAGAGTGTTTCACTACTGGTAAACTCCTTAAACATATTAGTAGAACTGTTGTTACTCTGATTCCCAAAACAAATTCCCCTACTTTGGTGAAAGACTATAGGTCTATTGCATGTTGTTCCACTATTTATAAGGTGATCACTTAGGTCATCACAAACAAGATCAAACCAGTGATCAACACTATAGTGATCCCTTCTTAATATGCATTTATAGAGGGTATGAGCATCATAGACAATATATTATTTAGCCATAAACTATTGAAATGGTACTCTATGAAAGGGCTCTCTCCTAGATGTTGAAATGAAGGTTGACTTGAGAAAAGCCAATGACTCTATTAAATAGAGCTTTTGAGGAGTGTGCTAAAATATTTGGGTTTCCCATGTACTTTTATCTAGTGTATCATGGAATGCATAACATCTGTATTTTCTTGGGAAAGGGGGTATTAAACAGGGTGACCCCATGTCTCCATGCCTATTTGTCATAGCAATAGAGTGCCACTAGATGGAGTTAAAAGAAATAGCTCTAAATACCCAATTTAAATTTCATCTAAGGTGTGAACAACTACACGTTATGCATATTTGCTTTGCAGATGATCTCTTAATGTTCTTCCACGATGACCTTTCCTTCATTAAGCTACTCAAGAATGTCATTTCCAGATTCTCTACATCATTAGGCCTCCAAGCCAACTGTGATAAAAGCTCAGTGTATTTTTCGAAAGTAAAATCAGACCTTAAATATACCATCTTGAGTGAAATGGGTTTATTGAAGAGGCCTTTGTCTATGTCATACCCCAAGTCTACACTTTTAGTGTGGCTGGCACTCAAAAACCATAACTAGATTCAAGTGAATCATTGTCCTGGCTGACTACTAAGAAGAAGACTTTAACTAGATAAACATAGTTTAAAAGTAGTGAACAACTTAAAAACATGAAGAAATCTCATAATATGTTTGAAAATAATCTGGATAGAAATAAAAAAATGCTTAAGACATAATCTCTGAAAACTAAAAGTAAACCTCTACTCAGTCTAAAAAGCTTTTAACTGACTTTGAATAGGTACTGGGATAGTCCCATGGATACCTCAAAATAATAATAAGGAAATGAAACAACTGTAAAGGAGCTCTTCCAAGGATAATGAGGTCTCACCAAAAATCTAACAAAAGATGATCCTCAATAAATGCAAGTTGATAATCTCTATCCTATGTGTTTACATCATAAAAAGATGCAGTGTCGAATGACAAAACCAACCCTTTTAAATAAACTAACTATGGGATGCTACGGGTCCTTTTATAGACTGTAGAAGATGGGTCAGTGGTCCAAAAATGGACCTTACTGGAATAGGCTTGATGGGGATATGACCAACCTTCTATGGGTCATAGACCATAAGATGAATCGTAAAGCTTACTCGTAGATATACTGGGGTCCTTTGAAGGATGGGTTCTATGACCCATCCTAAGGATCATCAAAGTTCTTATGGGTCATAGGACCCAATCGTAGGAATTTGGGCATATTCCAGTAGCTACTAGAATATGACACTAAGGTCTACGATTGACCCTATGAGTCATTAGACTTTATATAGATCATAGAGAGGGGTCTTAGGGAAGGGTCTCACACTTTGAATTTGACTAAGTCCTAATAGGGTCTATGAGTCACCCCTACGACTTGTAGAACTTTCTACGGGTCGTAGGTGGCACTTGTGCCCCTATTATACAATGAATTTCTCAAATTTCTCTAGGCTCCCCGGATTTGATCTATATTAGAGTAGTAAAATGTGTTACAATAACTCCCTCTTGGGATCATTTTTCCTCAAATGATGACCAAAATAAGAATTTACTCAAGGCATGAATCAGCTACAAGAACTCAAAACTCAAACCCATGAATAATTAATTAAATACTTAAGAAGGTACTAACTCTGAGATAAGGATAGAAATATTACCTTCGACATCGATATTAAAAGGAATGAATAAATGCAGGTATTTGGATTTCATATCCTCTTTGGCTTCCCATGTAGCCTCCTCAACAAACTAATTTCTCCATAAAATTTTGACTGAATCGACCTCTTTGGTCCTCAATTTGCTAACTTGAAAATCCAAAATTTGGATAATAATCTCCTCATAGGACAAGCTATGTTTCATACCAATCTTTTATGTAGGAACAATGAGTGAAGGATCTCCCAAACACTTTATAAGCATGAAAATATGAAACACGGGATGAATGAAAGCTAACTGATGGTAGTTCTAACTCATAAGCTACATTACTAACTCTCTTTATAATCTTGTAAGGACTAATATAATAGGGACTGAGTTTTTCTTTCATCCTAAATCTCATAACAACCTTCATGGGTGAAACTTTCAGATATGCCCAATCATTAACCTCAAACTCTTAGTCCCTTCTCCTAACATCAGTGTAGGATTTTTGATGACTTTGGACGGTTTTCAAACTCTCTTGGATAATCTTTACCATTTTCATAGCTTGATGAACCAAGTCTAGCCTTATCAACTCAACTTCACCAACTTCAAACCAACCAATTAGGGATCTATATCTCCTCCCAAAAAGAGCCTCATAAGGGGACATTTGGATACTCGAATGGAAATTGTTGTTATATGAATACTCAATAAGAAGAAAGTGATCATACCAATTACCTTTAAAGTCAATGACACAAGCTTACAACAATTCCTCAAGAATCTTAATTGTACGCTCTTCCTGACCATCTATCTAAGGATGGAAGGCGGTACTAAGATTTACCTTTGAACCCAAATCTTTTTGAAACGACTTCAAAAATTAGGCAGTGAATTGAGTACCTCTATCTGAGATGATAGACAAAGGAACTCCATGAAGTTGTACTATTTCCCGAATATATATTTTGGCATAATCTTTAGCTGAATTTGTAGTCTTAACGGGCAAAACGTGGGCTGATTTTGTCTCCCATCCACAATCACCCAAATCGAGTCATGATGTCTGCGAGACTATGGTAAACCCGTAATGAAGTCCATATTGATCATCTCCAATTTCCACTCTGGAAACTTTATATTTTCGGCTACACCACAAGGCCTTTGATGCTTAACTTTGACTTATTGGCAATTCAAGCACTTTGAAACAAAATTAATTATATCTCTTTTCATGTCATTCCACAAATAGACATCTCTCAAGTCATGATACATTTTCATGGAACCTAGATGAATTGAATAGCTAGAGCTATGGTTCTCTACCATTATTCTATCTCCAAGACCATCAACACTCAGAACACACAATCTGCCTCGACACCTCAACATACCATTTCCCTCTTTAGTAAAATTCATCACTTTCTATTTGTTAAAATCTTCCTTCAACTGTAGTAGAATAGGGTCTTGGTCTTTCTTTTTATTTACTTCCACAACTAGTAAAGACTTAGCATTATTCTGCCTAATGATACCACCCTCATATGAGTCCACAAGGCGAACTCTCAAATGTGCAAGTCTATGCACTTCTTTAGCCAACTCTTTTCTTTCTTCCTCAGTATGTACAGTACTCCCCATAGACAATCTGATAAGAGAATCACCAACATTAGCTTTACCTGGATGGTAGAGAATACTCATGTCATAATCTTTAAGCAACTCAATCCATCTCCTCTACCTCAAGTTCAGATCTTTCTAACTAGACATATATTATAGGCTCTTGTGATCAGTGAACACATCCACATGTATGCCATAAAGGGAATAACACAAAATCTTGAGAGCAAATACTACCGCTGCCAACTCTGGACATGAGTCAAATAATTTCACTTGTGGATCTTAAGTAGTCTGGAAGATTATGCTATAACTAAACCTCTCTGCATCAAAACACAACCTATTCCAACTCTAGATGCATCGCAATAAATCACAAAACCATATGTCCCCTTTAGTAGGGACAAAATTAAAGCAGTAGTCAACCTAGTTTTTAACTCTTGAAAAACTTTTCTCACAAGCATCTGACCATTAAAATTTAGTCTTTTTCTGAGTCAACTTAGTCAATAGAGACATTATGGATGAAAATCCCTCTACAAATCTTCTGTAGTAACCACCCAAACCTAAGAAACATTTTAGATCAGTCAGGGATGTGGGTCTAGGCCGATTCTTTACTGCCTTAATTTTTTGAGAATCTAGTTAGATACCGTCAATAGAAATGATGTGACCTAGGAATTCCACGAAAAAAAGCTAAATTCCACACTTAGAAAATTTAGCATACAATTCCCTATCCTTGAGAGTTTGGAGAATAATTCTAAGATGGTTGGCATGCTCCTCCTCGTCTCTAGAATAGATTAGAATATCGTTGATAAACATGATAACAAATGTATCTAGATACTGCTTGAACACTCTATTCATGAGGTCCATGAATACTGCAGAAGTGCTAGTCAAGTCAGAGGACATGACAAGAAACTTGTAATGACCATATCGGGTTCTGAAGCCTTTTTGTGAAATATTACTTTCTCTCACTTTCAACTAATGATAGCTTGATTTGAGGCCTATGTAGAGAAACAAGTGGCACCCTAAAGTTGGTTAAATATGTCATTGAATTTGGGAAGAGGATACTTATTCTTTATGGTAACCCTGTTCAATAGATGGTAGTAAATACACATTCTAAGGAAAACATCTTTCTTTCGCATGAACAGGATAGGAGCCCCCAAGTTGAGACACTTAGCCTAATAAATCCTTTATCTAGAAGATCTCTCAACTACTATTTTACCTCGGCTAGAGCTATTTTATATGGAGGAATAGAGATAGATAAAATATCGAGAAGAACATCTATTTTGTAGTCTATCTTCCTATAAGGAGGGACTCCAAGTAAATCCTCAAGAAAGACTTCAGGACACTCACTTACGATTGGAACTGATTGAAGGTATGGTGTGTCCACACCATCATCACTAACTTGAATAATGTGGTACACAACTCTTAGAAAGTAACTTTCTCTCCTTAAGGTATGAGATAAAACAATCCCTAGGAACTGCTAGACTCATTTCCACTCTATTAGATGATAATTCAAAAATTAAAATTTGACGACTTGAGTTCTATAAATTATCGAGGCATAACAGGCATAAAGCTAGTCCATACCTAGATTAACATCAAAATCTATCATATCCAACTCAACTAAGTCGGCAGTGGTGTCTTTATGGTAGATGGAAACGATGCACTTTCTATAGACTTTTTTTTAACTAGAATGGACTCACTAATAGGAGTAGAAACACTGAAGGGCTCTAAAAGATGTTCAAGATAGATCCCAAACTTTACAGCTACGTATGGAGTAACAAAGGACAAAGTTGCACCTGGATCAAGTAAAGCATATACATCAAGACAAAGGACTTTAAGCATAACAGTGATGACATTTGGCAAGTTTTCCTGATCCTGACAACTAGCCATGGCATGCAGATGGTTTAAACCTTTGGACCGCTCTACCTAACGGTGTTCTTGATTATGATTGGGCCTTATTGTCCCAGTAACTCTTCTTTCCCATTGGACAATCCTTCAAAAAGTGAACTCTCTTTCCACATTTGTAGCAACCATTCGAACCAATAAGACACTCACCCGGATAGGGCCTTTCATACTTACCACACTGTGGATGCTAGAAAGAATATTGAGCCATGCTTTCTTGTGATTGAGAACCGTGGGCCCTAAAATTTTGAGGCATGTACTCAATTTCATTTCTAGGTGCAGGTGCACTGGCCGATGATGGCGTAGGTCCATATGATCTTTGCTAAAAAGATGCGTGATTCCTATTTTTGGTCCCTCTACTTGTATCTCTCATGGTTTCATATCTTAGCTCATTTATTGTGAAACTCCTCCTTATCCATTATCTTATCCTTCTCGACTTGCTGCACATAAATCATAAATCTAGCTATGTCTAAATCCCCAATCAATGTAGCTGTCTTACCCTCCTTGCTCGATAGACGAGAGAGTCCCAACATGAATAAGCTTATCATACTCCTCATATCAGCTACTATTTTTGGAGCATAGAGGGACAACTGGATGAATTTGAGGTTGTACTCCCACACACTGATAGAATCTTATTTCAGGTTAAGGAATTTTCTTAATTTGGATTCCCTTAGCTTTCGGGGAAAAAAGCATCCCAAGAAGGCATATTTAAACATATCCCAACTTAAGAATGGTGCATCCTCTTCCCTTATCTTCTTCCACTGATCGAACCAAACTCTTGAAACACCAATATAATGATACATAGCCAATTCAACATACTTTGTAATAATGATATGTATAACCTAAAACACTTTTTACAACTCATACACAAAGTTCTCTATATCCACATTGAGTAAAGACCAAGTAAAATTCAGTGGGTTCATCCTTAAAAACTCATGAACTCTTAAAGTATCTAGAGCACCCTGTCGGACAACTCCTTGATGATCAAGTTGGTCCATCATAGCCTGAGCCAGCATCTGAATATCATTGTGAAACTCAATTGTAAGATTTCGAAAGTTGAAAAGTTGAAACAAAGGAAAAACTTAGGAACATGGACTGGTTCAGAGTCTATGACTCAACCTATGATTCATAGGGACTTCTACGAGTTGTAGGAGGGATTCATAGAGTAGAGGTTGAGGTTAGAAAGTGGCTAAGTCAGGAAATGAATCTATGAGTTGAGTTATGACTCATACAAGTGATAATGACTCGTAAAAATGAGTAGTAATTACAAAGCATGAGTTCTGCATATAACAAGCCTCAATACCCCTTTTAGGACTAAATAGGATAAGTCATAGAGCTTTTAACAAGTCATAAAGTTGAGTTATAGAAGAAGATTAGAGACTCATGATTTCAGAGAGTTTCAAACTCTACAGGAAAAGTCATTTCTATGACTCATTGAATTATTTATGACATGTAAAGAGTGATTCGTAGGGTCTTTTCAGCCAGGTTTAATTAGGGGTAGTTTGGTCTTTTCCTTATACTTCATTAATAAATGTAGACATTTTTGGGACTAGGTCCTCACTATTAACTACCCTAAGTATTCCTAAACCTCTCATTCTCTCATTAACTCTCATACTCACAAAACCTTCTCTCCCAAGGTTCCTCATAAAGTTCTCCTTCATCACCAAGAAATTTGCTAGGGTTTCTTCAAGATCAAGTTTTTTTTACCTCAAGGTCAAAATCCATTAAGTTATGTGGGAATTCATCCATGGACCCTTTTACCTATGAATTCCCAAGGTTCTTCTCAAACTATCCTTATGATTTTCAATTCAAAAGCTCTAATTTCAATAATTATGCATTGGGTCTTCACACTCAAGGTATATTATATTATTATTGATTAAATTATGCATTCAATTGATATTTTCTTCATGATTTATGTATGGGTTGATATAAGGAATATGACCATGCATGTTTTCAATCACATTTCAAGATTTCTTAGCAAATTTTTATATGTATTCAAGTTTCTACTCTAATTTCAAGTATAAGCTATGATATGTATTTCAAATACATTTAAGATATGAATTTCATGTAAGTTATGAAAAAAGATGACTTAGGATCCTTAACTAGTGACCTAGGAACCTAATGTTATGTATCATGCAAGTATGATTTATGATGTTGAAAGGCTTTTACTCACATTGCAATTATGACATGACAATGAGCTACTCTATGAGTTTTAAAACCTATGAACAAGTTAATGAATATATGTTAAGTATGATTACTATGTTATGTATTCTGTGGGATTTGGACTTAGCACCGAATGAGGCTTGAGGTGGGGGCTTGACCTATAGGATCCTTATATAAAGTCTCTAGTCTCATAACTACGTGCCACCATAGGATTTTCCTTTATGTCCAATCTAGTAAATCCATATATAGCATAGGTTCATGACCTGCCTAGCGGGGTAGAGTCTACCTTGGCAAGTAGATTCCCTTTTGTTCATTATATTGTGAGACATCAGTATTTCATATTATAGCTTGCATGGATTTATTGTCGGTTATGGTTCTATCTGACATATGTATATTCTCTTTACGCACTCCTTATGATCTCATATATATGTCTTTCAAATGCTTGAATTAACTATGGTTCTCTTATGACCTTACTTATTACCTCATCTAGCATGTACGTTATTGATCATTGCACTTCATGTTTTATATTGCATAGCATGTCCGCATGCTTAGTAAATTCAAATGTACTAACGCATACTTTTGCCTACATTGTATCATAATGTAGAGGTCGATAATCACATCAATTTTCTATGTGGCTAGTTGAGTTGCTATACTCCACTGATTGGTGAGTCCTCATCTATACAAGGGTGAGTTTATGAGTTTTTTCCTTTTCTTGAAGACTTGTTATTTTATATTGAGGGTAAGCTAGGGATATGTCTTAGCCCCCGCCCATATTGACTAGTAGAGGCTTATTGACACAAATGTACAAGTTTATGTTGTCAAAGGTTATACTCTTATAATTCAAGTTCTTGAGATTTTCTTATGTTATTTCTGCTTAATTATACCATATGCATACTTATGATACGTCAAGAGGGTTGGTTGGAGCCCTTGGAGGTTTTAAATATTGTGTCATATCTAGGTCCTAGTCTGAGTTGTGACAAACTTGGTATCAGAACCAGGTTTAAGAGTGTCCTAGGGAGTCCAATATACCGCATCAACTAGAGTCTTATTCATTGATGTGAAGCACGCCACATCTATGAATAGGAGGCTATAAGGAATTTTTAGAAAATCTTTACTTCTTTTATGATCTATGTCGTGCGCTAGAGCATACTTTAAGACTTCATTTCCCTAACAATTGTTCTTTGTAATTTTTAGAAAATATCTCTAAGAAGAGCACCTATGCAAAGAGAGGTGAATGCTAATAGAGACTAAGCCCCTCCAGTCCCTCAAGCTAATGGTTCCCTACCCGATCAAATGATAAATGCAGAGTTTTGCACTGCTATTACTATGCTAGCCCAAGTTATGGCCAACCAAAGAGTTGTTCCTCCTCCTAATGCTCCTATTCCAGCTTCTAGAGTGAGGGATTTTGCAATAATGAAACCTCCCGAATTGTATGGTTCGAAAGATGACGAGGATCCCCAAGAGTTCATTGATGAAGTTTATAAGGTGGTAGAAATAATGGGCATGACTTCACAGGAACAAGTGGAGTTGGCGACCTACCAACTCAAAGATGTTGTCCAAGTATGGTACAACCAATGGAAGTTCGAGAGAGTTGATCAAGGTCCTATTAGTTGGGAAGCCTTCGAGCTTGCCTTTCTTGATTGTTTCTTCCTACTTGAGCTAAAGGAGGCAAAGGCGTTGGAGTTCATAAATCTCAAATAAGGAAACATGGGTATAAGGGATTATTCCCTCAAGTTCACCAAGCTATCCGAGTATGTTCCTTCTTTTTTTTGCCAATCCACTTGCTCGAATGAGCTAATTCGTATCGAGGGTGTCCGACTTAGTTGTAAAAAAATTCCAAACTACCATGATTGTTAAGTAAATGGACATATCTCAGCTCATGACATTTTCTGAATAAATTAAAGGAGATAAACTCAAGGAGATGAGGATGAGAGACTCTAATAGGACCATATTTAAAGGTGGGTTCTTGAATGCTAAGACTGGTGGTGGTAAGGGTCATTTTCAACAAGGTCAAAGATACCAATGCCAAGGTTCTCTTTATGTTTTGGGAAAGAGGTTTGAGAAGTATAGGGTTCCATACCCTAAGGTTTAAGATAGAGGTGTGAATGCTAGTGGTACTACCTTTCCCAAGAGTGCTAAGTCTAAGAAAAATCATAAAGGAAGTTGTTTGATGGGAATGGCTGCTTTCTATGGATATGGTAAGATGGGCCACAAACAATATGAATGCCCAAATATACCAATAGGGGTAGAGAAGGTTGTCCTCAGGGCCAAGTGGCTCATGGAGGAAAAATCCAACAAGGTGCTCAAACTCAACCAAAAGGTGGTGAACGTAATAACTGACTTTATGCTCTTCATGCTAGAAAGGATCTGGATGAGACACTCGATATTGTTAGGGTGTGTTACGAGTCTTTAACTTTGATGTTTATGCATTTTCTGATCTGGGTGCCAACTTGTCTTTTGTTACTACTTATCCTTCTATGAGATTTGATTTGTGCCCCGAAACTTTGTTAGAGCCTTTTTTGGTTTATATTCTCATTAATGATTCGGTGTTAGCCATGAGAGTTTATAGAAATTGTCCTGTCTAGTTTTGCATAAAGTTATTCCTTGTGATCTTGTTGAACTTGACATGACCAATTTTGACATTATTCTTGGTATGGATTAGTTGTATGCCTCATATGCATATATTGATTGTAGAACCCATAGTGTGAAGTTTTAATTTTCTAATGAGCCGATTCATGAATAGAAGGGTAATGTGGTTAAGGATCAATTCATCTCATATTTTAAGGCCTAAAAAATGATTTCCAAAGGGTGCATCTATCATATAGTGCGGGTTAGAGATGTAGATTCTGAAACTCCAACTCTTGAGTCGGTCCCTATTATAAATAAATTTGCCAATGTGTTTCCCAATGATTTGACTGGTGTTCCTCCCAAAAAGAAAATCGACTTTGGCATAGAACTTCTACCCGATACTCAACTCATTTCTAATCTTCCTTACCATATGGCTCCGGCAGAACTTAAGGAATTGAAAGAGCAACTGAAGAATTTGTTGGATAAGGGTTTCATAAGGCAAAGTATTTCACCATGGGGCACTCCCGTATTGTTTGTTAGGAAGAAGGATGGCTTACTCCGAATATGTATAGACTACCGACAATTGAATAAGGTCACCATAAAGAACAAGTATTCGATTCCGAAGATAGATGATTTGTTTGACCAATTGCAAGGGGCAAGTTATTATTCAAAGATTAATCTCTGCTCTGGTTATCACCAATTAAGGGTAAGCGAGTGTGATATTCGAACAAGGTATAGTCATTTTAAATTCTTAGTCATGTCATTTGGGTTGACTAATTCTCCCACTATCTTTATGGATTTGATAAATTATATTTTTAAGCCATATCTAGATATGTTTATGGTAGTTTTTATTGATGATATCTTGATTTACTCTCGAATTAAGGAAGATCATGTGGGTCACTTGAAGATTGTGTTGCAAACTTTAAGGGACAAGCAACTATTTTCCAAGTTTAATAAGTGCAAATTTTGGCAAAGAAAAGTTACATTTCTTGGCCATTTGATGTCCGGTGATGGGATTAAGGTCGATCCAAAGAAAACAGAGGCAGTGAAGAATTGGTCTAGAACATTGTCTTTTTTGGATATTAGAAGTTTTTGGGCTTATCTGGATATTATAGGAGGTTTTTTGAAGGGTTTTCTTCTATTGCTTCGCCTTTGACTAGGTTGACCCAAAAGCAAGTGAAGTTTCAATGGTCGGATAAATGTGAGAAGAGTTTTCAAATATTGAAGGATCGTCTTACATCGGCTTTTATTTTGACATTGCCCGAAGGTTAGGATAGTTTTATTGTCTATTATGATGCCTCACATATTGGTTTGGATTATGTCTTGATGCAACATGCTAAATTTATAGCGTATGCCTCTAGAAAACTCAAAGTGTATGAATGGAACTATACAATCCATGATCTTGAAATTATGGCGGTTGTATTTGCATGGAAAATTTGGTGTCATTATCTTTATGGAGTGCATGTTGATGAGTTCACCGACCATAAAAGCTTGAAATATGTATTTAGCCAAAAGGACTTGAACCTTAGGCAAAAGAGGTGGATTGATATACTAAAGGACTATGATATTAGTGTGTTGTACCATCCGGGTAAAGATAATATTATGTCCAATGCACTTAGTCAATTGTCTATGAATAGTGTTGCCCATGTTGAAGATGACAAGAAATAGTTAGTTAAGGATGTGCATAGATTGGCTCGATTAGGTGTTTGTTTGGTTGATTCTAATGATGGTGGTATTCTTGTGCATAATGTTCAAAATTGTCTCTTGTGGCCTATGTTAAGGCCAAACAAGGCCATGATCCGGTGTTGGCTGAATTGAAGAAGTCTGTAGCCGAAAAAGCCATTAAGGCTTTCTACCAAAGGAAAGACAGGGTACTTCATTACCAAGGTCATTTGTGTGTGCTTAATATGAATAGTCTAAGGGAATTGATATTGGATGAGGTCCATAGTTCTCGGTATTCAATTCATTCGGGATCTACTAAAATATATCATGATTTGAGGGAAATGTATTAGTGGAATGGCATGAAGAAGAACATATCGGAGTTCGTAGCTAAGTGTCCAAATTGTCAACAAGTGAAAGTTGAGCATCAAAAACTAGGAGGTTTAGCTCAAGACATTGAGATTCCTACTTGGAAGTGTGAAGATGTGAATATGAACTTTGTGATGGGATTTCCTCAAACTAGAAGGCAACATGATTCTATTTGGGTTAAAGTGGACCGAATGACTTAGTCGGCGTATTTTTTATTGGTTAAGACTTCTTATAGTGCCGAAGACTATGCTAAGTCGTATATTCGTGAATTGGTAAAGCTTCATGGTGTTCCATTGTCTATTATATAAGATCGAGGTACTCAATTCACTTTGCATTTTTGGAAGTCCTTCTAAAAGAGTCTTGGTACAAATGTCAAGTTAAGTACCAATTTTCACCTTCAAACCAATGGACATGCCGAAACAATGATTTAAACTTATGAGGATATGTTAAGGGCATGTGTCATTGATTTTAAGGAAAGTTAGAATGAGAATTTTCCATTGATTAAGTTTGCCTACAATAATATATATCATTGTAGCATCCAAAAGGCTCCTTTTGAAGATGTGTATGGAAGAAGATAAAGGTCCCTAGTGGAATGGTTTGAAGTGGGTGAGATGTCAATGATTGGTCCAGATTTGGTATTATATGCAATAGAGAAATTAAGACTCATAAGAGGAAGATTAAAAATGGATCAAAGTCACCAAAGACCTTCAATTTGATGTGGATGATTGGGTTAATTTGAAGGTTTTTCCAATGAAGAGTAAATGCATTTTGGTAGGAAAGGGAAATTAAGTCCTAGATATATATAAAATATTGAAGCGTATTGGTAAGGTGGAATATGAGTTAGAGTTGGCGTTCGTCCGGTGTTCCACGTATCAATGTTGAGGAAGTTCATGGGTGATCCAAGTTCTATTGTGCCATTGGAAAATGTGAATGTTGAAGAAAACTTGACTTAGGAAGAGGTTCCTTTGGAAATTTTAGATCGTCAAGTGAAGAGGTTAAGAAACAAAGAGGTTGTGTCCATTAAGGTATTATGGAGGAATCAACAAATAGAGAGCGGCACATAGGAAGTGGAAGCGGACATGATGAAGTGATATTCATATACCATTTAAATACCAATGTTTCAGTTTTTCCTATGCATGCATGTTTATGAAGTTGATCTTAAAGTCATGATTTATGTTAAGTTGAAAATATCATGGTTTATGCATTTCTATGTGTCATTGCATTCATGTTGGGTTGCTAGTCCTCTTTTTGTATCCATTCTATGCTAGTTGAATCTCATTCGAGGACGAATGTTCCTAAGGGGGAGATATTATAAGATCTCAAAAATTGAAAAGTCAAAACAAAGGAAAAACTTGGGAAAATAGAGTGGTTTAGAGTTTACCACTCAAACTATGATTCGTAGAGACTACTATGAGTCATAGGAGGGATTTGTAAAGTGGAGGCTGAGGTTGGAAATTGGCTAAGTCAAGAAGTGAGTCCACGAGCCATAACTCAACTCATAGAAGTAACGATGACTCATAGAAATGAGTCGTAGTTGCAAAGCATGAGTTCTGCACATAACAAGCCTTATTACCTCTTCTACGACTCAACAGGATGAGTCGTAGAGCTTTTCAAGAGTCGTAAAGTTGAGTCATAGAAGAAGATCAGAGACTCGTGTTTTAAGAAATTTTCAGACTCTGTAGGGCGAGTCATTTCTACGACTCTTCAAACCATTTAGGACTCGTAAAGAGTGATTCATAGAGTCTTTTTGGCCAGGTTTAATGAGGGGTAGTTTGGTCTTTTCCCTGTACTTCATAATGTATACGGATGTTTTTTGGACTAGGTCCTCACTATTAACTACCCTAAGTATTACTAAACCTCTCATTCTCTTATTAACTCTCAAACTCACAAAACCCTCTCCCAAGGTTCCTCAAAAAGGGCTCTTCATCACCAAGAAATTTGCTAGGGTTTCTTCGAGATCAAGTCTTTTATTTTCAACCTCTAGGTCAAAATTCATTAAGCTATGTGGGAATTCATCCATAGGCCCTTTTACCCAGGGAGTCCAAGTTTCTTCTCAAACTATCATTATAATTTTCAATTCAAAAACACTAACTTCAATAATGATGCATCGGGTCTTCTCACTCAAGGTATATGATATGATCATTGATTAAATTATGCATTCAATTGATATTTTCTTCACAAATTATGTATGGATTGATATAAAGAATATGATCATGCAGGTTTTCAATCAAATTTCATAATTTTTAAGCAAACTATTTATGTATTCAAGTTTTTACTCTAATTTCAAGTATAAGCTATGATAATAGATTTCAAGTACGTTCAAGATATGAATTTCATGCAATTTATTGAAAGAGGTGACGTAGGATCCTTAATTGGTGACCTAGGAACCTAATGTTATGTATCGTGCAAATATGATTTGTGATGTTGAAATACTTTTATTCACATTGCAATTATGACATAAAAATAAGCTACTCTGTGAGTTTTGAAACCTATGAACAAGTTTATGAATATATGTTAAGTATGATTACTATGTTATAAATTCCGTGGGATTTGACTTAGCACCAAATGAGGCTTGAGGTGGGGGCTCAACCAAAAAGGTCCTTATATAATGTCTCCAGTCTCATAACTACATGCCACCGTAAGATTTTCCTTTATGGACAAGCTGGTGGATCCATATATAGCACATGCTCATGACTGGCCTAGCGGGGTAGAGTCTACCTTGGCAAGTAGATTCCCCTTTCTTCTATTGTATGGGGAGACATCGGGATTCTATGTTATAGCTTGCATGGGTTTATTTTCTGTTATGGTTCTATTCGACATATGTATATTCTCTTTACGCACTCCTTATGATCTCATATATATATGTCTTTCAAATTCTTCGATTAACAATGGTTCTCTCATGACCTTACTTATCACCTCATCTAGCATGTACGCGTTGATCATTGCACTTCATATTTTATATTGCATAGCATCCCCGCATACTTAGTATATTCAAATGTACTAGCGCATAGTTTATTCTATATTATATCATAGTGTAAGGGTCGATAATCACATCAATTCTCTACGTGGCTAGTTGAGTTGCAATACTCCATTGAATGGTGAGTCCTCGTCTATTCGAGGGAGAATTTACGAGTTCTTTCCTTTTCTTGAAGACTTTTTATTTTACGCTAAGGATGAGCTAGGGAAATGCCTTAGCCCCCGTCTATTTTGTCTAGTAGAGGCTTGTTGGACACAAATATACAAGTTTATGTTGTTAGATGTTATACTCTTATGATTCAAGTTCTTGAGATTTTCTTATGTTGTTTCCGCTTAAGTATACCTTATGCATGTTTATGATACGTCAAGAGACTTCAGCCTTTAGTGGTTGCTCAACAAGCATAGCGGGACACCTTGGTCCCTAAAAACTAGAGGCTCTACTAGTTTCCATCCTATCTGGCGGGACGTCCTCTATTCCTAATTTGCATTGGGTTTTGACTGCTCTTCTTGGAGGCATGATCTGTAATACGTGAATGTACGAATTTAGAAGAAGCTTTTATAGAGTTAAGCTATATCGCATGAACTGGAGTATGAAAGAAGGAAAAGTTTTTCTTAAATGTCCATAGTCCCTCATTTATAGATGTGGGGCACTCATAACCATAAATATGATCCTATTGACATGACTTCATAGACTCCCTAAGACACATGAATCCTGTTCTCTAATACCAAATTTTCCACGCCCCGAGTCTACACCCTAGGCATGGCCAACACTCAAAAACCATTCGGGTTCCCAAGCAAACCTTTGGCCTACTAAGTGGAAGACTTTAACATGATAAAGACTATTTAAAAGCAGTGAACAACTTAAATACTTAAAGAAATCTCATAATATGCCTGAAAATAATCTGGATAGAAATAATTAAATGTTTAATACATAATCTCTGAAAACTGAAAGTAAACATCTACTCAGTATAAGAAGCCTCTAACTAACTTTGAATGGGTATCGGGATACATCCATGGCTAGCTCAAAATAATAATAAGGAAATGGCTGCAAAGGAGCTCCTGTGAAGACAAGGAGATCTCACCAAAAATCTAACGAAAGATGATCCTCAATGATACACATGTTGATGATCTCGAGCACCTGTGTCTGCATCATAAAAAGATGCAGCGTCAAATGACGATAATACATGGAATGTACGCTATGTAAAATAGCATGCAATATATAAATAAGATAAAATCTCAACTCAATAAAGCATGCAATATATGAATAAGATAGTGTTTTACAAAATGTAATTAAGTAAATACAATCTTTATATAAAAATAATATTTTACTCTTGGAGATTTCTCTAACCGACAACGACCACTATGAGTTTTCTAATGATACAACGTCTTTCCCATATTGCCAGAGCCATCACATACCTTGCCAGGGTATAAGACAAACTTTAACTTATGGATTCATCTTATGAGCCTTCTCAGAGGCAATGAGGAGTCGCCTAACTTTCGGTGTGATCTCATCCTACGCTGGCTACAAAGTTTATGGAGTTAGAGTTAATTAGACCATTACCCAAATTGATACTCAATACTACTCCCGAAATATATGTTATTATGCTTATGAACTCAAGCGAGTATAAGTACTCAAAATAATATCTCATTAGTCTCATAGGACTTTACTCAGTGTTACTCAACTTTTCTCAACTCATTACTTCACTTTAAAATAGTTATATTCTCAACCCAATATATGTATTTAAAAGCATAGCTTGATTTCTCAACTCAATCTCAAAATAGATATTTTAAATGCATTATTACTCGACTCATTTAGACTCAATAATGTTTATGCTCAAAATAGTTTTTATAAGACTTCTCAAAACTCAATCTCATGCTCAAGTTATTTCTCAATTAAAAGATGAAATATATTAATCTTTATACTCAAAATAATGCATAATATTAAATAATGCAACATTCTCAACTAGGGTTCATGTGAATGTAGACATGAACGATAATTCAAGAACTCAAATCATGTAAATCATCACAATATTCTTATATATGCAAAGAACCCAATAAGGAATTACATAGATTATTTTAAGAACTCAATTTAACGGGATTGAAACCCAAAATTAAACTCAAATTGACTGAATAAAGATGTAGGGCACGAGGATGAACTTAGTCCAATAATGTGATTAGCCTTACATACCTAGAGGATCAATGATCTAAGAAAAACTCGAAGAAATTGGTTGAAATGCTTAGCTTTTCTCCTTTTAACCAATCTTTGCCCTCAAAATATTCTAAGTGTTAATGAGAGAAAAGGCTTGTTGGGTACTGATAAAGGACATATTTTGGCCCGAAAACTTCATAGTTTTTGTTTGAAAAAGTGAAAAAAGACCAAACTAACCCTTATTAAAAATGAACTCTAGGAGGCTACGGACTCTTATATGGACTATAGAAGATGGGTCGTAAGGTCAGTGGTCCAATATTGGACCCTACAGGAATTGTCTTGAAAGGCCTATGACCAACCTTTTAGGGGTCGTAGACCATAGGACGAACCGTAAAGATTACTCATAGGGATACAACGGTCCTTTGAAGGTTGGGTTCTATGAGCCATCCTCTGGCTCGACAAAGTTCTTATGGGCCATAGAACCCAGTCATAGGAACACATACACATTCTAGTAGCTACTAAAATTTGACACTAAGATCTATAATCGATCCTATAGGTCATAAGACCTTATACGGATCGTAGAGAGGGGTTGTAGGGAAGGGTCTCTTATTCAAAATTGAACTAAGTCCTAATGGCTCTTCGAATCAGCCCTACCACTCGTAGAACTTCCTATGGGTCATAGGTGGCACTCATGCCCCTACTGTATAGCAAATTTCTCAACTTTCTCTGGGCTTATCGGATTTGATATAACTTAGAAGAGTATGAGGTGTTACAGAGTACCTAGGGGTGTCACTGTCCTCTAAGAAGCTGACCAATGCACAATGAAGACCTCTTGTTGACAAGATTACTAAAAGAATGATTTATTGGACTACCAAGCTTCTAACATATGCTGGAAGACTACAACTAATAAATTTTGTAATTTTCGGAATACAAACTTACTAGGCTTAAATATTCATCCTACCGAAGAAGACTCTACAGCTAAATGACAGCCATTGTAGGTCCTTCATATGGTCAAGAACTGCCAATCTAACCAAAAGTGCTTTGGTAGATTGGAGAAGAGTTTATGCTCCAAGAACAAATAGTGGATTGAATGTCATGGACTTGTTCATGTGAAATATTGTTGCAATCCTTAAGTAGCTATGGGCATTAGCATAGAAGCAAGATAGTTTAGTGATTAAGTGGGTCTAGTTGTTCTAGGTAAAACAGAATACTTGGGACTCTTGCCCAATTTCTAGCAATGCTGCCTAGGTTGTAAGGAAGATTATAGAGTCTAGGAAATATCTTATGTCTAGCTCAAGCTAGCATACACAACCGATTAAAGTCGGTAGAGACAGAGAATAGGTTCTCCATAAAGAAGATGTACACATATCCTTAAAACCACTTCTGTCACAAACACCTTAGAATACTCATATCATTCATACAAAATATAAGTTTATCTTATGGTTGGCACTGATCAACGACTGGCCACTGTTAAGAGACTACAAAAATTTGGGATTCAGATCCTACCTCTATGTGTTTTTTTGCAAGACATCTAACGAAACAAACGAGCACCTATTTTTTTCATGCTAGTTACCAACTAATTATGGCTCAGAATGCTTGCTTGGTTTGGTATGCAGAGGAGCATGGGAGATTGGCAGGAGGAGATCCAATGGACATGCGGGTGGGCAAAGAAGCATTCAGGAATGGGTGTTATACTCAGCTGCTTGTTTGCTATGGTTGTATCTATTATATGAAGGGACAGGATCATGCTTAGATTTCAGAGAGGGCAGCATTGGGCTGATAGAGCCTGTAAAGAAATAGCAATCCATATTCACACCAAAGGACAACAACCAAGGAAATGGAAACTATTACTTATTCATTTGCAACACTCATTATGAAGTTGAATTGAAGACAACTACTTAGGGACTCTGCCTACCATAAAGTAGTTATTTTTGTATTAGATATGACTGTTTTATAGTTATGCACTTCTTTATAGGTATGTATAGAGATAAAGCCTCCACTTGTTTAAGAAACTCATTTTTTTTGTCTTACTCTTACTTTTGAGAAACAGGTGGTCAGCCCTGTTTGACTTTTAATGTTCACTTTTGGTAAAAATAAAATTCTATTTTTACCAAAAAAAATACTCCCCTTTTTTAGCACATCCTTTAAATTACTCCTACACACCATAATTATAGGCCACTGTAAAATTTTTCCATTAAGGAATTATTTTCTTCTTCCACGTATAACCTTAGGTACATGATTAGCCTTTAAACTTCATTCTACTCCCTGACACAAAAGTTTTTTCATATAAAAATATTTTATATTCTTCCTTAACTAAGTAAACTCTTTTATTTCTTTTGGGAATTCTCACAGCCAATCACTATAAGCCAACGAAAGTGAAAAGAAAGTATGATTCCCCTCCCTCTTCTACCTTTTATGATTCTGAATCAACCCTCTTTTATATGCATTTATTGTTCAGATTCATTTTCAGCTGTTGTAGTTTGTCATTTCTTTAAGCTTGTTGTCAATTATAATTTTTGAGCTCGATGTGATTTAACATTGTCTTCTCTTTTTAAAAAACAAATCATCTATCCTTCTTTATTTGTAAGTTCATTTTGCTTCAGAAAGTGTGTTTCACCTGTGAAAATAGGAGAACTAATAAGAGAAAATATTATGTATTTATCAAAAAATTAGATAAACATTAGCATTATTTAAGTGTCTGTTTGATTTAACTTATTTTAATCAACTTGTAAGCTTAAAATAATTTATAAGCTAAAAACAATAAGTTGGGTAGCCCAACTTATTTTTTTTTGGCTTATAAGCTATTTTCAGCTTATAATTTGCTTTAGAAAAGCTAAGTCAAACAGACCATATTATTTTTTTGAACTTATTTTAACCACAAAATGGCTTTAAGTTAAGAAGTCAAACACTCAAAAAAAAACTGAAAATAACTTATAAGTAATGTATAAGTCAATCCAAAAGGGCTCTAAATGCTATTTACAAGCAATAGTTTAAGTTGGAGGATTTTGATAAGTTGGTAATTTACCTACTTATCTAGTCTGTAAGCTTACATTAGTGTGCATTTTCAAATGGAACAAGAAGACATTTACGACGTTTTAGCCCCGAAAGATATATTTTCATGATATACGGGTGATCAAGTTGAAACAAAGTAAAAGGATGTAAAAAAAAGAGCTGGAAATGATCAAATAAGTTGTTGTTAGAGATTGTTGTTGATGCAGTCGCAAGTCTACATGCAGCACCGTATCACCAATTCAGAAACCACAACTCGAGGTAGAATGGGTGTAGAAAAAGCTTGATATATGGTGTACTGATGCGGCCGCAATTCCTGATACGGTAATACATCTCAACTATCTTTCATCGTAAGTAAGACGAGATAATTTTATCATACTACTTGATACATTAAGGCAGATGCGATCGCATCGTCATATGCGGCACCACAGCACATGCACGAGCCCTAGTTTATTCCAAATTTTGCTATGTATTGTTAGAAACTATAAATACCTATTTGTAGAATTTAACTAGGAATTCAGATTTTAGTAAGCTTTTATTTGATTTAAAGCTCTTGGAACGCGACTTCTGAGTTGTGAGAGAAAAAAAGTATGTTCACATTGCTTTTTGCATTGTGGTTGATTCATTGGTTTTTGAAAGCAAGCTTTTGGTTTTGGATTATTCTTCTTGATCATTGTAAGCATGTTTTCTAGCTCTTTTACTTCAGTTTCTACACTATGTATGGGTAACTAACCCATGCTAGGGTTGTGGAGTCCTAAAAGTAGAGTAACAATAATATAGTTGTGTTGTTCGAAATTCTAAAGGGTAATTTTTGGTGTATGATTAGTTCTTTCAATTTGAATGGATTCTAATGAAAGGTATACATTAGAACTTGCCCATATTTTATACTTGCTTGGAAAAAAAAGTAAAGATTAGAAAAAAGAATTAATCACAGGGATTTGAGACTTATGTTTCATCAAAGGACTTGAGACGTGACGGTGATACTTGAGACATAGGTTGATAATCTTTGAAGTAATAACCAACTGCCACAAGGATTTAGGGTGATATTTTCTAGATGAACCGAAAGGACTTTAGATGAACTTTAGAATTTAACCGTTTTACCCTAAGACTACTTAACTATAGTCTTGTAAAGGTGACTGAATCAAAGTTACGACCTAAATTGGGAATCCAAAATTTTAGTTTCGTATTTTTATTGATAAACACAAGCAATTTTTAGTTATTAAGCAAAATAAACCAAACTATTTAAACATTACTTTACGCGATATTTCTAGAAATAAAGATCACTTGTTCTAATTACGCCTAAGAGTACTCGCTATATTCTCTGTGGAATTCGATCCTAATCTTATTGGTTCTATATTTGACAGCAACCACTTTATACATTTTTAGAGGTGTAATTTGAGCAAATCAGTCTAGTATCTCCGTCAATTTAAGTTCGTCGAAATTTTTAATTTGAATTTTCGTTGTTTCTGAATAATTTTTAGTTCTATTATGGAAGGAATTAGTCAAAATACTTTGGGCAACAGTGAGGAATTTAATTTCTTAAGGCTACGTTGTGAATTCTATGAGCTTAGAATTGCTATTTTATTGAAATTTTTACTTTTCTAATTGACTGCTTTTAACACAGTCTAGAAACATAAATAATGAGTAGCATAAAGAACAACATAAAGGAAAAAAAGGAGAACTGAGGGAAAAACTTTGGAGTTCAATATGGTACAACTGAGAAATCGAGGAAAATATTATTGGAGTTTCAAATTCTATGAACAATTCATGGACTTCAGACCTCTATCAGTTCAAACTCCAGAAACGATGTATGAAGTTTAAATTTTCACAATCTATGCATATAAACTAATTTTTTTGGAAGTTTCAAACTTAATGAACAATTTATAGAGCTAAAATTGCAAGAATAATTCTTGGAGTTCAAACTTCACAATCGAAGTGTGAAAATTTGCTAAAGTTTCAAACTCCATAAACGAGTCAAGGAATCCATCTTTATTACTTCAAACTTCAAGAACAATTCATAGAGTTCAGAATGATTAATATTCTAAGGATTTTTTGCCAAACTTTATTTTCATATTTTAAAAAATAGCTAAATACAAAATAATGACTAAAACTTTATTAGCGTCCGAAAATAAACTTTATTAGAGTACGAGTTATTTATATTAATTGTTTACGAAGAAGTTTATTAGTTTAAAATAAATTTTGCATGTCATGTTTTCTTCTATGCTTTGTTTTGACTTTAATGAGAGCATTGCTTATTCACTGGTACTGATGTTGTGTTCTGACTTGACGTTATATTATTTTATCTTGTAACCTACGTATGTTTATGTCAATGTAGATACATGTTATATAGACGAGCAAGTAATTAGTTAGGATCTTATCCCTTTCAGCTGCTTTGGTGAGCTCCGTTTCAATCATGAAATTCACGAATCATTTGCTATTAGTCTTTATTTATGCATTTTTTTAGTTTAGAATTAGTTGGAAATATGTGTCCCTAACAATCCACCTATTATTAGAGGTTTCATAGATAACTTTAACTCATCAAATTATTCATATACTTTCTATTAGAATTTTTAGTTATAAGTTATATGCTATTAGATTTTTTAGTTATAAAGTTCAAACATGCAAAATGTTTTGCAGATTAAATTTTTTTGAGTTAAGAATATATATATATATATATATATACTTTAGTTTGCATGATAAAATATAAAATTAAGATTAAAAAAATCCAAGTGTCAATCTTTTTGGTGAAAAATTGGGTCATGAAACATAGTGACATAGTATTTTAAAAATAATCCTTCCATTTCAATTTATTTATCTAATTTTTTTTGTCATAAATTTTAAAAAAGTGAAGAAAACTTTTGAATTCTTTGCTTGATGCTTAGTATATCTTGAAAAGAAAAACAAGATGCTTATTATCTTTTAGACTTTAATACAATACTTGGAATGTCAATCTCATGGAGATCATACCAAATCCCATGGTCTTAATTTATAGATATGTGAAATATATCGAAATGCCCTTTAATTTTGTGGTTCTAAATATGTGAAGTTTTTTTATTTTAGTAACAAAGATGAACTTATATCAAATTAAAAAAAAAGTACATAGAAGCAAGTATTCCCAACAGTGGGATACAAAGAGGTAGTAGTAGTATCTATTCGATCCTTAGAGCTAGAAGGATCATTAAAAGTAGTTCTAGTTAGGCTGACATTACAAAAACCTCTAGAGAAAAAAGCTTATGAACTAAACACTGAAGCATCATTGGTTGTGTAGGATGCAGCTTGGTCTATAGTTCTTGATTTTGTAACCCCTCCTTGATCTGCTTTTAGGAGATCCATAACAAAAACAGGAGGTTGTTAGAATATTCTGGCATTGCTTCCGATCATTGAAGAACCAAAATGTGCCAATTTGTCAGCCATTGCATTTTGCTCCCGGTACACACGAGCAAGTGGTGGATCATTCAGGTGGTTGAGGAGGTGCCTGCAGTCATTAAAAATAGACATCTGGATATTAGATGTGTTTTGAATATGTTGAATCAACTGTATGGCATCTATATTTATGTGTAGAAAGGTAAAGTTGTGAGCTATTGAGAGTTGTAGTCCATGAAGTAGTCCCACTACTTCTATTTTTAGCGTTGTCTTTGTATTTGCTTCACCTGGAAAGTTGTCACGCCCAGGGGCGGACCCAAGGCATGTTGAGGGGGTTCATCCGAACCCCCTTCGTTAAAAAATTACATCGTATATATAAGATAAATTTTTTAATTTATGTGTATATATTTAATATTGAACCCCCTGAGCATAAGCCAAAGGAGTAGCTCAGTGGCAAATGGGGTTCAATATTTCGCTTTAGCTTGTCTCAACTAGCGAGTTCAAATCCGAATAAGCACATTTTTTTTTTATTAGCGTGTTTAATTTTTTTTGAACCCCCTTCATAAAATTCCTGGGTCCGCCACTGATCACGCCCCGAAAGGGTACACTTGAAGAGCATTGCTAATCCTCAAGAGAACCACTTGGTTCAATCACACAATCATTTATCAACATTCCAAAAGTGAAAGACTCAACTCATTAAGAAAAACTACTCATAAGATAAGGCCAAAGGCCAACAATCTTTCTAATCAATCAAAACAACAAGACGAGTATAAATGAAACTAGCCAAAAATAATATGAATCAACAATCTAGTCTATGAAGCATCTATCAAAGGTCTAAGAGGTGTCAATGACATTTCATGGCTACCTCAACTCAAATAAAGAAAACTAACTCAAAAACTGAAAAAGATAAATGTGGTATCCTTTAGAATATGGGAGGACTCACCAATCAGCTGAATACAAATAGATTCTTAACTATGCACCTATTGATGATCTCTAGTACCTGTCTCTGCATCATGAAAGGATGCAGGTCCAAATGGACGTCAGTACATAGAATGTACGAGTATGTAATATGGCAGAATAAAACATGTATAAGGTAGAATAACATCAACTCAAGTAACTCAATAAAGGGTAAGGAACTCCATCAAGATGTCATAAGTCTAAAGCAAGAGTAAGGTTTAGACAAACACCAATCATATACAATCTAATCCAATCAGAGTACTATCAAGACCTATATGGGAGTTCCACTTATCCGATAACCATCACTTATGAGCCAGTGATAGTACAACAAGCCGATGTTGTTGCCATGTCCATTCAATACCTTGTCAGGGTAAGAACGAATCAAAAAATCATGGATCCAAAACGAATCAAGTCCTATCACATCGTCAGGACAATAAAATTAGGAAACATCCGACTTAATAGTTCAATTCTTTCCTATGTTTGGAGACGTAGTTATTAGGTTTGAGTTATTACTAACTCTTACCCAATATGGTGTTCGATACTCCTCCCATGACTCAAAGTTCATAATACAATCAATCAAAGTCAAACCAAATCAAGAAGTCTCAAATGGACTCGTATAAGTTTATCAATTCTATCAAATCAATCTTTTCAACCAATTGATTTCTCAATCATTTCTTTAAGAGAAGTTTGGACCAGCATTTCTAACAACGTTCAGGTGAAAATAATTCACTTGGGTTAAATAGGAAAATTAAAGGACTAACAAGTTCATCAACACTATCATCATGCTCACATCCCAATCACGATCACGCATTCACAAATTCAAGGGTATAGACTCAATCCTTAAGTAAATACATTCAATATCCATCAATATGCTATTAGGGTTTATGAACAAGTAGTTTAAATTATTTTTTCAAGAAACTATTTCATAGAAAAACATCAATTTCTCAATAATCAGTAAACATGTTAAATTTAAGAAAGAAATTTTCAACAAAAATTATCATGGAGACTCAATCCTATTCACAATCAATCTATCACAATCATGGAACATGGAGGAAAAAATCCATTTTTTAGTTCAGCCTTACATACCTGGAACTCGAAGAACAATCAAAAGTTGGAAGATGGGAATGAACGCTTGAACCCTAGCTTCTTTCTCTTCTTCAATCCTTGCTCTCAAATAAACTAAGTGTTAATGAGGGATTAGGCATATAGGGTATTATTAAGGGACTCAAAATAGTCCCAAAATATCGAGGTTTTGATTGGGAAAGGACGGAAAAGACCAAACTATCTTGCATAAAAATCTGATTCTGACTATATACGGCATTTCTAAGACTTGTCGAAACTTTGACGATTTGTAGGATCCACTCATCCTATAAACTATGAAAAAATGAGTCTCTGAATCTCTCCTATGAGTTATTTATATGACTCGTAGACTCTTTGATGATTCATCATCATCACTCGTAGTAATGACTTCACGTTTGAAATTTTTTCTAAGTATTCAGACATTCTACGACTCATAATCGTAAGAATTTCTACGAGTCGTAATCAAGACTAGTAGAAAAGACCCTAAAGACTGAAAATTTTCTAAGTATTCAGAGGTTTTATGAGTCGTTTCTATAATTCAGTCAAAACTCTATGAGTCGTAATGTTGACTCCTAACTTTGAAATCTGAAAGCCTCTAGTAAAATGGTCATAAATTTTTACTCCGAAATTGAAATAAGGTAAATTTAGTGGAGTTGGAAAGAATACTCAAAGAAATTTAATTTGATAGGTAATGAGCCACCTAATTAGTTGTATTCTAGAAGATATGATCGTTTAAAATTGACCTAAGTAAAATCTTATATCGAAACTCAATCGGTAAGAAAGCTTCTAACTCAACTTTATAGTAGAGGATCATTGTGATCCTAATTTACTTCAAATACACTTCAAGCACTAAAGAATCAGTCATAACAATTACATTACAATTAGAATTATGGGATTCAAGCCTATTCGCATACAAGGAATGGTTCGGGCCTTAGCATAGAAATTTTCGGGTGTTACAATATCTCCCCCTTAGGATCATTCGTCCTCAAATGACGACCAAGATAAGGGTTTAGCCAGGGTACGAATACATCACAATAACTCAAAAAATTGTAACCCAAGATTAACTCACTCAATTGCTCAACTCAGGAAGGGACTATTTCAAAGATAAGAGTAGGAATAGTACCTTCAACATCGATACTAGGAGAAACAAATAGGTGCAGGTGCTTGTCTTTCATATCCTCCTCGTCTTCCTATGTAGCTTCCTCAATGAATTGATTTCTCCATAAAACTTTAACTGAAGCAACCTCTTCGGTCCTCAATTTACGAACCTGTAGATCAAAAATTTGGATTGGAATTTCCTCATAGGATAAACTATCTTTCACTCCAATATTTTCTGTAGGAACAATGAGTGAAGGATATCCTAAGCATTTCTTAAACATAGAAATATGGAACACTGGATGAACGACATCTAACTCTAGTGGAAGCTCTAGCTCATAGGCGACGTTTCCAACTCTTCTTATAATTTGGTAAGCACCAATGTATCGGGGACTCAATTTTCCTTTTCTCCCAAATCTCATAACTCCCTCCATAGGCAAAAATTTTAGGTATACCCAATCATTTACCTTAAACCCCAAGTCTCTCCTCCTAACATCAGTGTAGAACTTTTAACGACTTTGCGCAATCTTTAACCTTCTTGGATAATATTCACTTTTTCCATAGCTTGATGAACCAAGTCTGGTCCAATCAACTCAGCTTCACCAACATCGAACCAACCAATTGGTGATCTATACCTCCTCCCGTAAAAAGCCTCATATGGAGCCATTTGAATGCTCAAATGATTGTTATTATAGTAAGAAACTCAATGAGTGGCAAGTGGTCATCCCAATTATCTTTAAAGTTGATAACAAAAGCTCTCAACATATCCTCAAAGGTCTGAATAGTATGCTCTGCTTGACCATTTGTTTGCAGATGGAAAGCGGTACTAAGATTCACCTTCGAACCCAAACCTTTATGGAATGACTTCTAAAATTGATCAATGAATTGACCTCCCATATCTGAGATGATAGACAAAGGAACACCATGAAGTCTGAGAATTTCTCGAAGGTACAATCTAGCATAGTCTTTTACGGTGTCCGTAGTCTTAACAGGAAAGAAATGGGCTGATTTGGTCGTCCTATCCACAATCACCCAAATAGAGTCATGCTGTCTGTAGGATTGCGGTAAACCTGTAATGAAGTCTATAATTATCGTCTCCCACTTCCATTATAGAATCTCAATATCCTGAGTCACTCCACAAGGCCTTTGATGCTCAACTTTGACTTGTTGGCAGTTTGGCATTTGGACATAAACTTTGCTATATCTTTCTTTATTCCACTCCACCAATATACTTCCCACAAATTGTGGTACATCTTTGTAGAACCTGGATGGATGGAATAACTAGAGTTATGGGCCTCCGCCATGATCCTCTCTCAAATACCATCAATACTTAGAACACACAATATCCCTTGATACCTCAACACTCCATCTCCCTCTTTGGTAAAAGCCATTACTTTTTACTTGTAGACATCATGTTTTAATTTGAGAAAAATAGGATCTTGATCTTGATTTTCTTTCACCTCTGCAACTAAAGATTATTCAGCCTCATTCTGAATAATGGTACCACCATCACTAGCTTCAATAAGTTGAACTCCCAAATGTACAAGTCTATACACCTCTTTAGCCAACTCCTTCTTTCCCCTGCCACATGGGCAGTGCTCCCTATAGATAACCTGTTGAGAGCATCAACAACAATATTAGCTTTATCTGTGTGGTAGAAAATGCTCATATCATAGTCCTTGAGCAGCTCAAGCCATCTCCTCTACTGAGGTTCAGCTCTTTTTGAGTAAACGCATGTTGTAGGCTCTTGTAGTCTCTAAACACGTCAACATGCATGTCATAGAGATAATGATGTCAAATCTTGAGAGCGAATATTGTGGCTGTCAACTCAAGGTCATGAGTCGGGTAGTTTCTCTCATGATTTTTAAGTTGCCTAGAAGCATAAGCAATAACCTTACCTTTTTGCATCAATACACAACTCAATCCAACTCTAGACACATCACAATAGATAACAAATCCATATGTTCCCTCGAGTAGGGACAAAACTAGAGTAGTAGTCAACCTCGTTTTCAGCTCTTGAAAACTTTTCTCACAAGCTTCTGACCATTAAAACTTAGACTTCTTCTATGTCAGCTTAGTTAATGGAGATGATAAATATGAAAAGCCCTCAACAAATATTTGATAGTAACCAGCAAAACCCAAGAAACTTCTTATGTCAGTTGGGGATGTGGGCCTGGGATAGTTCTTTACCGCTTTATTCTTCTGCAAATCAACTCGTATACCCTCGCGAGATCCAACTTGTCCTAGGAAAGCCACAAAACCAAGCTAAAATTCACACATTAAAAACCTAGTAGAAAGCTTCCGATCCTTGAGAGTCTAAAGAATAATTCTGAGATAATTAGCGCGCTCCTCCTCACTCCTTAAATAGATTAGTATATCGTCTATAAATACAATCACAAACATGTCCAAATACTGTTTGAACACTCTATTAATCAAGTCCATAAATGTTGCAGGAGCATTAGTCAAACTAAAGGACATAACAAGAAAATCAAAGTGACTATACCGAGTTTGAAAAGTGGTCTTTGGGATGTCACATTCCCTCACTTTCAACTAGTGGTAGCCTGATCTGAGGTCTATCTCTGAGAAGCAAGTGGCACCCTGAAGCTAGTCAAACAAATCATCTATCCTGGGAAGGAGATACTTATTCTTTATTGTAACCTTATTTAGTTAACGATAGTCAATGCACATTCTCAACGATCCATTTTTCTTTCGCACGAATAGGAAAAGAGTGCCCGAAGGTAAGACACTCAGCCTAATAAATCCCTTATCTAGGAGATATTTTAGTTGTTCTTCCAATTCTTTCAATTCAGTAGGAGACATTCTATAAAGAGAAATAGAGATAGTTACGTATCAGGAAGAACATCAATCCCAAAACCTATCTCTCTATCAGGAGAGACTCCAGGCATATCCTCATGAAACACTTCAGGAAACTCATTTACAATCGTGACTGACTCCAGAGTAAGGGACTCAATATTTTCATCCTTGACTCTAACGATATGATAGATACACCCTTTAGAGAATAGCTTTATGGCCCTAAGGTAGGAGATAAATTGACCCTTAGGCACAGAAAGACTACCCTTCCATTCTAATACAGGTTTATTCGAGAAACTCAACTTAATAATCCGAGTCCTACAATCGATAGAGGCATAACAAGCATAAAGCCAATCCATGCTAAGAATTACATCAAAATCAATCATGTCCAACTCAACTAATTCGGCCATGGTATCCTTGTGATAGATCACGTTATAAACTCTATAGACCCTTTCAGCTAGGATAGACTCACTAATAGAATTAGATACACTGAAAGGCTTAAGAAGACACTCAGGGGTTTTATCAAATCTACTAGCCATATAAGGAGATACAAATGATAATGTGTCACCCGAATCCTTCAAAACATAACAATCAAGAGTAAAGAGTCAAATCATACCCGCCACCACATCTGGAGAGTTCTCTTGATCTTGGTGGCTACCCATGGCATATAGACGGTTTGAACCTCCACTCATACCTGAAGTGGTACCTCTCTAATTACTTCTAGCTAGTGGTGTTATGGTAAAAGATTGGGCTCTATTACCCCATGTCAGACACTCTCTCTGAAAATGGCCCACTTAGCTATATTTATAATATCCATTCTTTCCCTCTCTGCACTCTTCTAGATGGAACTAACCAAACTTTCCACAAGGTGTCTTTTCCTTCAAATATTGAGCTACTAGCTTGGAATTGAGAATCCTGGCCTCTGAAATGCTGGTGACTCTATACCTTTTGATCATACCTATTATGTTGCATAGGTCTATTTGCCGCTAATGGAGCATAGTTGGAAAACCTTTTCTGTAAGAAGGACTTGTTGTCTTTACTCTACCTCTGCTCATTCTCATGCCTAGCTAATTTTGCCTTCTTGTTCAAGTGATCCTCATTGTCTTTCCTCTTATCATCCTCTACCTGCTGAGCATACACCATAAACCTAAAAATATCCATATCAGAAATCAGAAATAATGCTTTGCACTCCTTTTTCAGATGTCTTCCCAATCCGAACACAAACTTCCTCATCTTAGACCGCATATCTAGGACCATCTCTAGAGCATATCTAGATAACTAGATATACTTAAGTTTGTACTCCTTCATAGTTAGCCCTTCTTGCTTCAGATTCACAAATTCTTCTATCTTTGCTTCCCTCAACTCCTTAGGAAAGAAGTGATTAAGGAATGCTCCCACGAACTCATCCAAAATAGCAGGCTCAGCATCCTCACCTCTACATTATTCCCATTGGTTATACCAGATATTAGCAACATTCTTGAGTTGATAGGAAACCAACACAACCCCTTAAATTTCAGTAGCATGCATTGCTTTTAGCATTTTCCACATCTCATCGATAAAGTTTTGGGGTCCTCCTTAGACTTGGAACCTGTGAAAACTGGTGAGTTAATTCTCAAGAAGTCTTTAATTCTCATGGTAGCAGATGGATCTTGAGAAATAGATTTAGGAGCTGATAAACTCTGGCTACCATTTTGGGCAGCTACCAACTGAGTGAGCATAGAAATCGCTCACCAAAAATCGGCCTCTAATGTCAATGCAGGCTAAGTAGTAGGATCTTAGGTTGATCCAGTAAACCTTGTAGGTCGGCCCTTATATCTCACTCCTAAAAATGGGGGCATCTCAGATTATGGAACCTCAATATTCGCAACATTTCTTTAGTTTGCGGCATATTTAGGAGGCATTATCTGTGAATAATTAAAGCACGCATTAGGAAGGAACTTTTAGAGTTAAACTCTTTAGCACGAACTCAGAGTATGAAGAAGTGAAGTAATTTCCGAATGTCCTACAGCCTCCTGATTATAAGTGTGGTGCACAACACACCCATAAGCAATACTTTACTAGACACGGCTACATAGACACCCTAGGACTCTTGAATTCTGTGCTTTGATATCTAGTTTGTCATGTCTCGGGAGGATACCATAGGTGTAGCCAGCACTTGAAGACCATTATTGATCTCCAAGAGAACCACTTGGTCCAATCACACAATCATTCATCAACATTCTAACAGTAGAAGACTCAACTCATTAAGAAAAACTACTTATAAGATAAGGTCAAAGGCCAACAATCTTTCTAATCAATTAAAATAACAATACTAGTATGAATGAAACATGCCAAAAATAATACGAATCTATAACATCAACAATCTAGACTATGAAGCCTCTATCAACGGTCTAAGAGGTGACAATGATAGGTTCATGACTACCTTAAGTCAAATGAAGAAAACTAAATGAAAAAATGAAAAATATAAATGTGGTATCCTCTAAAATCTGAGAGGACTCACCAATCAGCTGAATACAAATAGATCATCAATGATGCGCATGTTGATGATCTCTAGTATCTGTCTCTACATCATAAAATGATGTAAGTCCAAATAGACATAAATAATGAAATGTACGAGTATATATAATATGGCAGAATGAAACATGCATAAGGTAAAATAACATCAACTCAAGTAACTCAACCAAAGGTAAGGAACTCAATCAGGATGTCATAAGTCTAAAGCAAGAATAAAGTTTAGACAAAGACCAATCATATCCAATCTAATCAAAGTACTATCAAGACCTATATGGGAGTTTTTCTTATCTGACAACCATCACTTATGATCCAGTGATACTACAAAAAGCCGACGTTGTTGCCACTTTCATTCAATACCTTTCTAGGATAAGAAAAAATTAATAAATCATGGATCCAAAACCAATCAAGTCCTATCATCTCAGGACAATAAAATTAGGAAATATCCAACTTAAAGGTTTAATCCACTTATACATTTGGTGACATAGTTATTAAGTTTGATTTATTACTTACTCTTACCTAATTCGATGTTCGATACTCCTCCCAAGACTCAAAGCTTATAACACAATCAATCCAAATCAAACCAAAATAAGAAATCTCAAATGGACTCTTATCAGTTCATTAATTCTATCAAATTAATCCTTTCAACCAATCGATTTCTCAATTATTTATTTAAGAGAAGTTTGGACAAGCATTTTTGACACTATCAGCTAAAAATCATTTACTTAGGTTAAATAGGAAAATTAAAGGACTATCAAGTTCATCAACACTATCATCATGCTCACATCTCAATCACAATCATGCATTCACAAATTCAAGGCTCTAAACTCAATTCTTAAGCATATACATCCAATATCCATCAATATGCTATTACGGTTTATGAACAAGTAGTATAAATTATTTGTTCAAGAAACTAGTTCGTGGAAAAACATTAATTTCTCAATAATCAGTAAACATGTTAAATTTAAGAAAGGAATTCTCAAGAAACATAATCATGTGTAATCAATCCTATTCATAATTAATCTATCATAATCATGGCACATACATAGAACTCGAAGAACAATCAAAAGTTGGAAGATGGGAGTGTGAACGCTTGAATCCTAGCTTTTTTCTCTTCTCCAATCCTTGCTCTCAAATAAACTAAGTGTTAATGAAGGCCTAGACACATAGGGTACTATTAAGGGACTCAAAAAAATCCCAAAACATCAAGGTTTTGATTGGAAAATGATAGAAAAAGATCAAACTATCCTTCATAAAAATCTGATTCTGGCCATATACAGGTCGTTTCTATGACTCGTCAGAACTTTGACGATTCGTAGGATTCACTCTTCCTTTCAACTCTGAAAATATTAGTCTTTGAATCTCTCCTATGATTCATTTCTATGAATCTTAGACTCTTTCATGAGTCGTCATCATCACTCATAGGAATGGATTCACTTTTGAAAAAAACAATTAAGTGTTCAAAGGTTGTACAACTCATTTCTACGAGTCATAAGAATTTCTACGAGTCGTAATCCAGATTGGTAGAAAAGAGCCTAAAGACTAAAATTTTTCTAAGTATTAAGAAATTCTACGAGTCATTTCTACGATTCGTACAAAACTCTACGAGTCGTAATGTTGACTCTAACTTTGATGATCTGACAACCTCTAGAAAAACTGTCATAACGTTTTACTCCAAACTCGAAATGAGGCAAATTTGGTGGAGTTGGAAAAAAACTCAAAGAACTTTAATATTATAGGTATGAGCCACCTAATTAGTTATATTTTAGGAGATATGATCATTTGAGGTTGATCCAAATAAAATCTTATATCGAAACTCAATCAGTAAGAAAGCTTCAACTCAACTTTGTGCTAGAGGATCATTGTGACCCTAATTCACTTCAAATACTAAATAATTAGTCATAACAATTACATTAAAATTAGAATTATTGGATTCGGGTCTATTCGCATACAAGAAATGATTCGGGTCTTAGCATAGAAATTTTTGGGGTCTTACAAAAGCCTAATATCCAATTTCCTGCAACATGAATGACACCCCCTCCCCCCAATTCCTTGATTTATTTTTGAGAGTTAAAGGCACCTTCAGTGTTAAGCTTAACAAAACCCATTGATGTTACCCAAGTGAGATTGAAAGTCAAATGAGTAGATTTGTTGTAGTTGTTAATCCCTAGATGGAATTATTCAAGCGCCAATTTGTGAATAAGAGTGGCGTTGGGTCGATAGGGTTTGTTTGAAAAGATGTTATCATTTTGAGATTTCCAAATATGCCATAAAATGAAAGAAATTATGATTGAGGTAGGCATAGCATGGTAATGAGTTTTATCACTCACAGTAAAGAGATGTGCGAGGAAAGTGTTGGGATTATTGATGTCAAGATCAGTAGACGAAAGGTTGTGGCAAATACTTAAATCTTTCCAACAATGAATAACATCTGTATAACGGAAAAAAACATGATGGATTGATTATGGCTCATCTAATTTGAAAACTTTACAAATATTTGAAGGAAGAATGTGAATTTGATATAGATACTAATTTGTGGAAAGTCTATTGTGTGTGCACAATCAAAGAAAGTTATTGATATTAGGAGGTATACATAGTTGCCAGATCCAGTTGTACTTGAGATTGGTGGGTTTAATAGTGAACAAACCATTAGAAGTAAGACCCCAAGTTAATCGATCATAATCTTTGGAGTAAATAGGTAGATAAGTTGCACTAATTTGTGTATGATTATGGATCAGAAGTACAAAAGATAAAACATAAAGGTGAAAAAGACCAAGAATTACTGGTCAGAATGGAGGAAACTGTTGTTTCTTTCTCACCTTTGTTGAGAGGGCCCTAGATGAAATATCGAAGAAGTACATTTGGTGTTATCCAAGGCTGGTTCCAGAGATTGATATGCTGACCAGTAGTAATTTTCCAAACTCTACCAAATTGATAGGAATTCCATCCGAGAAGAACATGTTTCCAAGTTGTTGAACGAGATATGTTTGGTCCATCAAAAAAGGCAAATATTTTTGTAAAATTAGAAATGCCCAAAGTGTGTTGGGATGTTGAAAAAGATGCCAAGCAGTTCTTGCAAGTATAGCACGATTTTTTTGGCACAATTTCTGAATACCAACACCTCTTTGTTGGAGAGGAGTTGTCACTTGATTCTTGTTTATCAAATGAATTTTGTGTTTGTCAATTGTAGACCCCCAAAGAAACTGACATTGATAACTCTCTAAATGAAGGATTATATTCATACGAATTTTCATGATTTGCATAATGTGGTTAGGAATGGTATTTAAGGTAGATCATATAAGAGTAGGAGCCCGTTTGGATGGTCTTAAAAAAATAGCTTTTATGTATGAAGTGTTTTTAGAACTTTGAAGTACTTAAAGTTATTTTTATAAATAAGCAGTTGAGTGTTTGGATAAAAGTGCTTATGACGTGAATTTTAGGGTTAAAAGAATAAATAAAGGTAGTTTGAGAATTTAGTTAAAATATAAGGGATATAAAAGTAATTTCCATGGTCAAAGAAAATGACTTTAAGCACTTTGGAAAAAAAAGTTAGGAATCCTAACTTTTCATTTTTGACTGACTTTAAGAACTTTATGGCTTAAAGTCAGCATTAGGCAAACACGTCCAAAAGCTAAAAAGGGGCTTTAAGTTGGTTTTGACCAACTTAAAGCCAATCCAAACGGGCTCTAGATCTTCCCGCGAAGTTTAAGAAATTAGTTTTCCGGCCTGCTAGTTTATTATTGAAATTGTCCAAGATGAATTGGAAGTCTTGTTTAGTAGGAGTAGATGTGAAAATGGGAAATCCAAGATATTTCCCAAACTTTTGCCCTTCAGAAATATGGAAGGAGCTAAGTATAAAAAACTTGTCGATGTTGGAACAATGTTTCTCGAAAAAAGATTTTCACTTATGAAATATTTTTTTGTCCGAAGCAGCCATGAAATGATTTAAATAATCAATAATGTAGTTACAACTATCGATAGTTAATTTAGATGCTATAATGATGTCATCGGCAAAGAACAGATGAGAAATAGGAGAAACTCTTTTTCTAATTTGATTATGTTTACAAGAAAGATTTTCCATTGCAATATTAATTCTTTGAGAGAACATTTCCATACATAAAATAAAGATAATAAGGGTCACCCTGTCGAATACCTCTAGAGGTGTAGATAACAGTTGAAAGTTCTACATTAATCAAAATTCTTGTTGATATAGTAGAAATGCATCTCATAATAAGGTTTATCAAGCTTTAAAGAAAGCTAAAATAAGTGAGAGTTTGTTTGATAAAGGCCCCTTCCAAACGATCAAACACTTTTTCCAAATCAATTTTTAGTAAAACATTTGTGCGTTTGGAGTTAGAAGTTCAAAAATAGTTTAAAATTTCTTGAACGATCAAGGCATTATCAGTAGCTCGTCTATTTTGAACAAAAGTTGATTGAAAAGGGTGTATGAGTTTTGGTAGTAGAGGTTTTAGATGATTAGCAATAACCTTAGTAATAAGTTTGTAAATAGTGTTACACAATCTGATAGGTCGATATTGGGTCATGGAAGTAGGGCTTTGAACCTTGGGAATTAAATAGAGGAAAGTTTGATTAAGATGCTCCGAGATAGTTTTAATTTGAAAAATAGTGTGGTCGGGCCCTTCCCCGGACCCTGCGCATATCGGGAACTTTAGTGCATCGGGCTGCCCTTTTATAGAGTAATTACGACTCTTTTTATAGTAGGCCAGAACTTTTGATAAAACAAATTGGTGCAAACCATCTAGTCCAAGAGTTTGTAAGGTTTAAATGATTTTAAAGCGAAGGTAATCTCTTGTTCTCGCACAAAAGAATCTAAAAGAAGATTATCCGATGAGGAAAGACAATCAAAAGGAGTACAAGTATAAATATTTGAAGCATGACTATGTTCAGTAGTATAGAGATTAATATAGTAAGTTACTACAGTTTCTTTAATAGTGGATGGATCAGTGATCCTTTTCTGCTCACTATCTTGGAGAGCGGTAATATGATTACGCCTACGTCATTTAAGAGTAGATAAGTAAAAAAAACCTAGCACTAGCATCTCCGTCATTAAGCCAAGAAATTCTTGATTTTAATTTCCAAAACGCTTTCTCGAGTTTCAAAATACGACTAAAGTCCAAAATAAGCTCATTTTCAAGATTTTGTAAAAAGGTGCTAGTTGAAAAGTGTATAGACTTTTGAATGCCAGCCAATCTAGAAAAAATAATATTTTTTTAATAAAAAAATATTGCCAAATTCACTCAAGTTCTAATAAGTCAAATGTTTTGTGAATAGAGAGAGTAGTAGTGCTAAATAAATCATCTGTTTTCTCAATATTGCTTAACAATATTTCTAAGGTCGGACATTTAATAAATGATTTCAAATCTGAAAATCGTATATGAATAGGACAAAAAGGGTAAAGAGCTAGAAAGAAGTAATGGACAATGGTCCGAATGAGACTAAGGCAAATGATGAATTTGAGCTTCAAACAACATAGAGCCCGTTTGGATGAGCTTAAAAAAAGTAACTTTTATGTATGAACTGTTTTTAGAACTTTAAAGTGCTGAAAGTTATTTTTATAAATAAGCAGTTAAGTGTTTGGATAAAAGTGCTTAAATGAGGAAAATTATGTGAATTTTATGGTTAAAAGAATAAAAAGGGTAGTTTGGGAATTTAGTTAAAATATAAGGGATATAAAAGTAATTTCCATGGTCAAAGAAAATGACTTTAAGCACTTAGAAAAAAAAAAGTTAGGAATCCTAACTTTTCATTTTTGACTGACTTTAAGAACTTTCTGGCTTAAAGTTAGCATTAGGCAAACACGTCCAAAAGCTGAAAATGGGCTTTAAGTTGGTTTTGACCAACTTAAAGCCAATCCAAACGGGCTCATAGTTAACCATTCATAATTGGCCACTACTCTGTCAAGCTGTTCAAGAATAAGAGCATCATTTTTTTGCTTATTAGTCCAAGTAAATTTACTACCTCTATAACCCAAATCCACTAAATTGCAATAATTAAGACAGTGAGAAAGGTTATCAGAACGATTGGTCAAGATTTGTTGTCCACTAAATTTTTCATTAACATTTAGAATTTCGTTAAAATCCCCCTAACCATCCAAGGTCTCGAATAACTATCCGCTATGTTCTTCAAGTTTTTCTACAAAATTCTACAATGAATTTGAAAGCTTTTAGCATAAATAGTGTTATGTCGGAAATCAATGGTTTAAAATTAATTTCACATTTATAGAGAAAAAATCAATTTTAGAAAAGAAGAGTCACCACTTAATTTTTTAAAGAAATTAAGAAAACTTAATTTAAAAGAACCTAACAGATTTAAGTCTTAAAAATTCAGAGAAAAAGGTACAAGGTTCTTATTTCCACTTTGAAAAGGTGTTAAGCATTCAAAATGGCCGCTAACGCGCGTTATCCGGCGATTTGAAAAATTCTGGTTTTTGACTAACTTTGGAAAAATAAGTTTAAAAATAGTTAAGGCATTTTACAATTTGGAAGAACTATGAACTTTAAAAGATTTAGAATATTTTATAGGAGAAATAGATTTGGTATGAAAATAATTACATAAAAGTGGGATAATTTAAATAAATCATTTAAATGAAACAAATGATCATAACAATGGTCTCTCTTCAAGAGATTTAATTAAGTTAAACTAAACAAATAATTGTTAGAATTAATACAGGATAAATAAATATCATCAACTAATTAAATAAAAGTAAAGGCAATAGAAATTAGTGATGCCTAAAAGGAATCATTTTAGTTTTTAAAACATTAAACTACCCCAAATATATACAAACGAAAATATTTAAAAGTATACAGGCTAAAAATATTCATGTGTTCATATTCCTCGAATTAGCGCCGACTTATTAATCGAAAGACAAAATATAGTGTTTTATCATTTTTCTGCTCGGGTCGACTTTCATCATTTTCGAAGGCCTTATCTACCCCTACCCCTCTATTATTATAATCCTAAAGCGATCTAAAAGAAATAATAAAAACTAACGTCCTAAAAGATGTCTAGCGTCTCAACTTAATATCCAAGAGGCATTGAACGTACTATTAAGGTAGGTTTAGACTAAAGAAAGTATAAGCATCCTAATTGGACACATCGTCAAAAAACAACAGATAGAAAGAGCAGTTAGCACATAAAATCTCAAGTAAGCCTCTAGATTAATTAATTAACATACTTGAAAACACAGATAAAGTGGAAAGTCATAAAAATTACTGAGTGTGCATACACAATAAGACGTATGTATCATAAATATAAAATTTTGATTAACATGGAGGCAAATTTCATTATTAAGACATATGAGGGCAATTTTAATTACTAAGGTGATTATAATAAAAGAGGACATGCTTGATAATTTTAGTTGTTAACTAATTATGTTTATAGAATCATATTAACATGATTTTAGTCAATAGCATGCTGAAAATTTATAAAAATACTATAAATATGGTTTATAAATATTGTGTTGAAAATTTATTATAATGCCACAGACATAATCTCTTTATAAAATAACATTATGAAAACTTATTTTAAATCCTATAAACATGATTTCTAACAATATATTGAAACTTTATGAAAAATAGTAAGCAGGCTTTCTAATATAATTATATGCTGAAATATTTATTAAAAAATATAGGCACGGTATCAATATAATATGATAAATAATTATTAAAATCCTACAAGCATGATTTCTACCTAAAGTAATCTTTTGAAATATATTCATTACATATTAATAACATGCTAAAATTTAAAGATGATTTTTAATTACTAAAGTATTCATTAAGTTCTATAGACATGATTTGTTATATAATATTAATAGAAAATCCTGTGAACGTGATTTCTAAACGATTAGCATGTCAAAAATATTAATTAAAATATATATAGACATGATATATTAAAATTATAAATTCTATGGACATGATGCCTATATGAAATGGTATGTTGAAAAATATTAATTAAAATATATATAGACATGGTATATTAAAATTATAAAATCCTATGGGCATGGTGTTTATACGAAATGACATTCACATCTAAATAAGATTAAATCATCATATTCAAAATTATTTAGTAGATACTACCTATATAATGTCTAAATAGTTAATAAGGCAAAGTTATTGTTTGAAACTATAAGTATGATTTCAAATTTAAAAGACAAGTTATAATATAAGATAATCGTCATAACAATTACTCTAATGATATTTAAATTTTAAAAAAAGATAAACAAAAGATAGCACATATAAAATAGGCAAATTATTTTGAAACATATGTATGATGATAAACGGTAAATTAACATTAGACCATTTTATTTTATTTTATTTTTATTAAAGCAAATATCTTGTAAGAAATAAAATACTTATATCGTGAATAAATAAGCCTAAGTATGTGGATATGAGTATTATAACTAGGATCAGGTAGACACGCTTTTCAAACATACACATAGATATTGATAAAATAAACAAGTAGCAAGTATATCCCCTCCCCATATATTTTCTCCTTTTTATTATATACAAAGTTCATTATTACATGTCAAAAGTTAACTAAGAAAAAAAATAGACAAATAGAAATAATAAAACAAGAACTAAAATTATGTGAATTTTGTTACAAGTGAACTCTTCATGTCTTGAATTTTGAACTTCAAACCCTGCTAAATCATAAAAAATACAAGCAGTATACAAATAATATAGAGGTATATCATGATTATATAATTTTACTTCAACAAAGCAAACAAAAAAAATAGTAACACATTTCAAAATAATAAACCAATATATAAAGAAAGGTTGGCACTAACTTGGATGCTTCGGTTAGGAAGAATAAGCAAATAATATCTTAACTGTGATGCCAAGAACTAGAAAAGGAATATTAAAGTATACAAGAAAAAACTATTACTTGTGAAGATATTTCTGAAATTTCCCAAACTTCTGATGGTACAGTTACACTTCGTTTTAAAAATTATGATATTCCTAGAATTACTAATTCTTCTTCTAGATTAACCAGATCTGTTTCTTCATATATTTCACCTGCTAGTTATTTAGTAGATATACCCTCTAGGGCATCTACTTCTCAGATTAGAGAAAATACACCCCAGACTTTTGATCATATTATTTTAGACAATAATAATATTGCTAGGGGAAAGGATAATTTTAGTGATCCTACAGATTCTGAAATGAATTTTCCAAATGGTTTAGATGGATAGTAAGCCCATTGATTTTAGTCCGGGTTCACCGGCAAGAAAACATATATCTGCTGAATTTTTCTGTTAAAAATGGGAACCTTTTAGAACATGGTTCTTTTCATCATTTTCCCCAGAAGAAAAGAAAAATTTTCAAAATGACTTTTATGCTGATTTGGCCAAAGAAAATATTATATTATCTTTTGTGCCTTGATTTATGATTAAATATGTAGGACAATATTTATCTATGATTGAGCATGAATATCATTTATCTGCTTCTGAAGATATAGTGATTTCTTCTTTACCTCCTATGCAATCTTTTGACATTTGTCAAGATGGTAAAACTATTAATTTTACTATTTTTTCTAAATTATTTGAAAATCGTAATGCTATTTTAAATTGTGAACATGTAAATTTAATTTTAAAACAACAAAATTATGTTAATTATTACTTGAGTGTTCTAGGTGAACATATTATGTCTTTGCATAAAAATTTAGATAATTATTTGAAACAGACTAAGATTTTACATGAAAAAATTAATTATTTTACAAAAAAGAATAAGGAAAAGATGGATCAAAAAATTATAAAAAATACTTTACAACCACCTCCTGAAATTAAAAATTTTAAAACTGAATCTTTTGAAGAAATTGAACAACTTTTACGGAATAAATTGAAAAATATTGATTTATCTTCTCGTGTCACTAATTTGGATTTATAACCCCAACCTATTTTATCTGCAAAAGAAGAAGATTTTATTAGCAAACAAGCAAGACATGATTTTTCTGTAAGTAAAATTAATACTAAATGGGCCAATAAACCTATTCAACATATGTATTACTATAATAGGCACACTCCTGTTGATGTTTTAAATGAAGAACGGGAACATGTTTTTAATAACAGTTATAACAGTCGTGAAATTTATGAATGGAATATTGATGGTTTTAATGATAAACAGATTTTCACTACTGTGCATAGAATGTTAATGTATAACACTATTTGCAAAGTTAATAAAAATACTGATCAAGATATTGCTAATATGATTATTGCTGGTTTTACTGGTCAATTAAAAGGCTGGTGGGATAATTTTTTAAACCAAGAATATAGAACTACGATTATGAATACAACTACGGTACATACTGTAGCCGGCTAATTAGCTTATGCCACCACTGAGGTTAGTACTTCTGAAGGCCAAGTACGGTCTAATGCTGTTTATACTTTGGTTACAACAATGATTGAACATTTTTGTGGTCGTTGGACTGATGAAGCTGAAACGATTAAAACTACTTTACAAAATTTGCGTTGTAGACAATTGTCTGATTTTAGATGGTATAAAGATGTTTTCTTGAGTAGAGTTATGGAATTGCATGATTGTAACCATGAGCATTGGAAGTCTAAATTTATTGATGGATTGCCTTTTATTTTTGCTGAACGTGTTGGAAAAATCCTTCGTGGTACTGATACTAAGATTCCTTATGAAAAACTTACTTATGGAAAGATTATCAGTGTATGTACTCAAGAAGGTTTGAATGTTTGCAATGATATCAAAATGAATTATCATATTAAGAAAAATAGATTGAATGAAAAACAACAATTGGGTGAATTTTGTCATCAATTTGCTATTGATATGCATGTTTCTACAAGAAAAAAGAAAGTTTATCCTTCTAAGAAAAAGTTTTATAAAAAACCTCGCAAGATTAAGCGTCGTGATTTATCAAAAAATGATTTGAAAGAATTTCCTAAAAAATACAGGAAAATGTATAAAAGAAAAGTTGGGAAAAAAGACTATAAAAAGAATGTTAAATGTCATAAATGTGGCAGATTTGATCACTATGCTAATGAGTGCAAAACTGAAGAAAAGATTAAACAATTAGATCTGGATGACAAGTTGAAAGATTCTTTATGTAAAATTCTTCTAAATTCAGAACATGATTATTTTTCTTCTTCTAAGTCTGTTAGCTATGATTCTAGCTCATCAGGTTCTATTGATAATCATATACGTATTTTAGAAAATAAAGATTTATATACAGATTCTGATAGATCTTTTTCTGACGATAAATGTGAACCCTGTCAAAAGGGTTTGTCTTGTGAGAAAGATGATAATCTTTCTTTCTAACGATTTCTAGTTTAGAGGATAATAGAACTTTTGATTTACTTTTACAAGTTAATAAACCTAATGAAAATGATAAAGATGTTTTGTTAGCACCTGATTTGAATTTGGATGATAGTTTCCTAAAAAAATATTAGATTTGATAGTAACAGTGAGTTTCTACAGAAGCTTAGCATTATTACTTCGCAAAAATTTTACATTAATATTACTTTACAAATAGATTATAATTTCATAAAAGAATTTATTGCTCTATTTGATAGTGGTGCTGATGTTAACTGTGTACAGGAAGGGATTATTCCTTCTAAATATTTTCATAAAACAACTCATTGTCTAAGATCTGCTAATAGTAGTAAAATGAAATTACGTTATAAATTACTTGAAGCATTTCTGTGTAATAATGGTGTTTGTTTACCACAAAGATTTATGATTGTTGAGGATATTTCTTGTCCTATTATTTTAGAAGTGCCTTTTATGAATGCTATTTTTCCTTTGAAATATTGGGACAATAGTAAATTAATTGGTACTTATAAGAATAAGAATTTTCAATTGAATTTTATTACTAAACCATTTACAAAGACTATTAATCAGATTGTTAATAAATTAGTCTTAAAAATCAGCAAATAGATTTTATTAAACAAGAAATTTCTTTAATGGAAATAGATGTTATTTTGAAAAATCCTAAATTACAAGAAAAGATAGATTTGCTAAAAAACGAGTTTATTTTAAATATATGTGGTGATCAACCTAGTACCTTTTGAAATAGGAAAAAACATGTTGTTATTTTACCTTATGAAAATTCTTTTGATGAATTAAATATTCCGACAAAGGTCAGACCTTGTCAAATGAATTCTGATTATTTAGAACTTTGCAAAATTGAAATTGATAATTTGTTAAAAAGGAATTTGATTAGACATTCAAGTTCTGCATGGTCTTGTACTGCTTTATATGTTAACAAACATGCTGAACAAGAAAGAGGTGTTCCTAGATTAGTCATTAATTACAAACCTCTTAAAAAAGTTTTAAAATGTTTTAGATATCCCATTCCCAATAAAAAAGATTTATTAGATAGATTACATGATGCAATTATTTTTTCTAAATTTGATTTAAAATTTGGTTATTGGCAAATTCAAATTTCTGAGTCTGACAAATACAAGACGGCTTTTAATTTCCCTATGGGTCAATTTGAATGAAATATTATGCCATTTGGATTAAAAAATGCCCCCTTTGAATTTCAAAAAATTATGAATAATATTTTTATTCCTTATATCAATTTTATTATTGTTTACATTGATGATATTTTGATATTCTCTAAAAATGTTGAAACACATTTTAAACACTTGGAATTATTTCAAAAAATTGTTATTCAGAATGGTCTAATTATTTCTAAACCAAAGATGTTTATTTTCCAAACAAATGTTAGATTTTTAGGTCATAATATTGAAAAAGGTAAAATTAGCCCTATAAATAGGAGTATTGAATTTGCTTCTAAATTTCCTGATGTTTTAGCAGATAAAACCCAGTTACAAAGATTTTTAGGAAGTTTAAATTATATTTTCCCTTTTGTTAAAGATTTGGCTACAGATACTGCTATTTTGTATGATAGATTAAGAAAAAATCCTGAGGCATGGAGTGATTTACATACCAGTGCTGTTAAAAAGATTAAACTAAAAGTTAAAGAATTGCCTTGTTTGACTCTGGCTAATCCAAATTGGATCAAAACTGTGGAAACAGATGCTTCTGAGATTGGCTATGGTGGTATTTTAACCCAATATTCTCCTAATGACAAAAAAGACTTTATTGTCCAATTTTATTCTGGTAATGGAATACTAGCCAAAAGAATTATGCTACTGTAGCAAAAGAAATTTTAGCTATTGTAAAATGTGTTTTAAAATTCCAAACTGATTTATATAATCAAAAATTTATAATAAAAACAGACTGTCAAGCTGCTAAATTTATGTTTAACAAAGACTGTAAGCATAATGTTTCAAAACAAATGTTTGCAAGGTGGCAAGCCTTATTAGCCCCTTTTGATTTTGAAATACAATACAAAAAGGGAATTGAAAACAGTTTGCCTGATTTTCTTACCAGGGAATATCTGAATTAACTATTTTATGAACAGGATGTACCCGAACTGGTCCGGGTCCTCAAATCGAGGAAGAGCCCGAGGAGTACAAAACCAGAATAGATTTCAGTCTTTGGGTCAGATTCCAGGCTTTAGCAGATTAATTGGAGGAATTTCCACTCCAGGAGCGTCGTCATCAATAGCCGGCAATGCCGGTATTCGACCCTCCTTTGAAGATTATCAAAATTACTTAAATTTTATCAATGCCAGCAATACTGGAACTATTGGGGGTAACAATGTTACCATTCAACCCACCTCAGTTGAGGATCCTACAAATGAAGATTCCTTTGCCTCAATTATTGACAAAAATGATAAAGAGATTTTCTGCACCAATCCTAAAAAGAAATTGATTTTACATGTTGACCCAAAAGATTTTCAATGAAAGACTAATCCGTGGGTCGTGATGAAACGTTATTTAAGTAATGCATTATTTCCAATGCAAACTTATAAGACAAGATTATATTATGAAATGATTTTAACTACTACAGGGTCTGTGGAGATTACCCACAATAATATAGGTGGGCCCAATAAGTCATATTTTACCTATTCTAAGATTATTATCAAAAAATCAATTTTGCCAGAAGAATGGGGATTAAGTACCCTAAAAGATTTCCAATACACTCATCCTATTGTCAAAATTAGTGTCAATTTTAATTATTGGGACTATGTTGATGCTTTTACCAAAACTTTGTATTATGAGAATGATGACCACAAACATTCTTGGTTCATTAAAATTTGTCCTCAGATTTTCAAAGCCACCGTAATTCCTACCTGGTTTGTCAAATGGTGGTCTTTTTTCGGACCTTCTATGTCACGCCCCGAGAGGGTACCCCAGGCGTGACCGGCACTCGAAGGCCATTTCTGACCTCCGAGCGAACCACCTGGTCCAGTCACACATTCAATTAATCACATTCTCTTAGCGGAAACTCAATTAAAGAAATGTTATTCATATATGGGGGCCGAAGGCCAAACATTTACAACCCCACAAGACAATAAAGTAAGACTCTTCAAAATAACAGTTCGACCTCCCCACACTCCAGTCTATGAAGCCTCTATTCAAGTCTAAAAGGTGCCAATGACAAGTCCATGGCTACCAACAATTAAAATAGAAGAAAGGATAACAAAACTGTACAAGAAGGCTCAATATCCTCCGGGAACTAGGAGGGCTCACCAACTGGCTGGAAGTGTATGTGGATCTTCAACGTAGCGCCGGTTGATGATCTCTAGTACCTGTCTCTGCATCATGAAACGATGCAGGCCAAATGACGTCAGTACATGGAATGTACGAGTATGTAAAATGGCCGAATACAACGAACATCAAGGAAGGATTTATCAACTCGGGAGCTCAACTCAAGAGGGATAACAACTCAATCAAATGTCCTAAGTCTAAATAAGAATATGGTTTAGACGGGACCAATCACATACCATTCAACTCAATCTGACTCAGAGTACTATCAAGACCTATTTGGGAGTTTCTCTTATCCGACAACCATCACTTATGAGCCAGTGAAGGTACAACAAAACGACGTTGTTGCCGCGCCCGTTCATACTTTGCCAGGGTATGAACGAATCAAACACTCATGGATCCAATCCAACCAAGTCCTATAATGTCAGGACAAATCTCTCGGGGAAGCATCCGACTTTAATGGTTCAATCCCCCCTACGTTTGGCAACATAGGTATTGGGTTCGAGTATGGATTATACTCTTGCCCAATTCGGTGCTCGATACTCCTCCCAAGACTCAATGCTCATAAAACTCTGTCCAATCAACTCGTATCGACAAGTCTCGTTACAACCTCGTCATCTCATCAACTCTATCACAATCACATCTTTCTCAATCGTACTATTCGATCAATCTCAAGCATATCATTCAAAGAAATTTAAATGCACATATGTAGCATCATCTAGATATAATCAATCCTTTCTTTCATCCATTTGAGAAATCTTTTGAGGCTTATCACAATTTCAAGACTTTAAATTGACATTTCATATTGAACAACATTTTCAAGAAAATAACATCTTTATCATAATCTACATAGTTAAGAAAATAAATAAAACATATTTCACAACTCATTTCTTCATCAACTCATACTCACATAAGGGCTCATTTTTGGAACCTCTTAGCTCAACAACATTGACCCATATAGAATTAAATAAATAGGGAACAAAACTCATTCAACCATAAACCATACCAAGGAACTCCATTTCTCCTTTTTTTTGAACATCTAACCTCAAACAAGAGTAGGGCACATGGGTGGACTTAACCCATGTTTGGATAGCCTTACATACCTTAGTGAAGACTTGGAGAAAACCTTGATGTTGGGTCTTCAATAAGGGACTCAAATCTTAAAGCTCTTGGGACAAATCTTTGTTGAGAATGGAGAAGAAGAAGAAGATGAAGAAGAGAGAGGGAGAGAGGAACTTCTAGGGCTTTTAGAGAGAGAGAGAGCTGGAAATTTTGATCCCAAAATGACCAAGGGTAATACATATATAACTTGGGTAAGTTTCCAAATTACCCCTCCTCAAAGTTCTGAAAATAGGCTAAAAATGCATCTGGAGCGATAGTGGCGCGTCGCGCCATTGCAGCGCCAGGCCAATTACGCCTAAAACCTGCACACCTCGCAGTGGCGCGCCGCGCCAGAGACCAAACTACTGAGGCATGTTTCTGGCGCGATAGCGGCGCGTCGCGCCCTTATAGCGCCAAGGCCATTGTTTTGAGTTCTGGGAATTTGGCCTGAAAAACCCTGCACAACTTTTAGTGGTGCGTCGCGCCAGGGACCAAACTACTGAGGCATGTTCCTGGCGCGATAGTAGCGCATCGCGCCCTTATAGCGCCAAGGCCATTTCCCCCAGCAGTTGCAACCCAGGCCAGGAATGAAATTCCTGCCGTGCTAGTTCATCTTAGGATCGTCATATCTTTTGACTCCGAACTCCAAAATTTACGTTCTTGGTGGCGTTGGAAAGAAGACTCAACGACCTTTGATTTGATAGGTCATGGGCCACCCAGATTGTCGTCTTTCAAAAGATAGGGTCGTTAGAAGTCGACCCCTTATGCGAACTCCTACCCAAACTTAGCCACGACGAATCTTTTGGATTTAATTTGATCATAAGGGTCCTTCATGACCCTGCCTCACTCCTAACGCTGCTCAAATTCTCAAAGACTCATTTCGACTCATGCATACGCTCCTCAATACTCGAGTTCGACCCTACCCGTATACAAGAAGGGTTTGAATTCTAGGGGAAAATTTTGAGGGGTGTTACATTTTAATTCTATCCTACCCACATTCTTTTTAGATCAATATACTTTATGGCTTGAAGCAACCCCAAAGATTTCTGAACTGGAACGAGAAGACCGACTTTTTCCAAGAACACCATTAATGAATTTCTTTATGGAATTTTCTATTCCCTGGATCTTCAAATGGACTATTGAAATTACTTCGGATTCAGAAAGTATGCCTTGCATTTGTAGATTATTTCATACTAAATTTTGGTCAAAATTGATACAAAAAGACCAAAGTGAAAGGCTTTACAGGCAAGATCTAATAAATGAGATTGGTGAAGCCATAATTAAATATGGTAGATTTGATAGAATCAAGATTCCAGAAGAAGAAAGTCATTTTGCCAAAATGACAAAAAAATTACAGATTAAAAAAGGGGGATTGTTGTCCCAAGAAGAACTTGTTGCTGCTTACATGGAACAAGTTAAAAAGGATATTCAGCAATAATTTGGAACAAATGATGATTCCATGTCGGAAAATTTCGGAAAAGATAATTTTTTTAATGATGCTCAAAGTTTACACAGCACAGCCTCCAGTGATATTCCAGATATTATTAAAAAGGCTGAAGAAGAGATTATGCAGTTCAAAAATAAAAAAAAATTTAAACGGACTGCACAAGAAAATGACAGGCAGACAGAATTGATGGCATGAACAGTAGATTTCACTGTGCCAACAGTTATTTCACTATTCAAACGTTGAAAAATGAATGGTAACTGTAGATTTTTACTATTTGAAACTGTGTACTTTTTGAATTTTGCACATTTTACTGTGCACTTTTTCGATTATAAATGAATGCATTCTGCATTCATTTTGGTGGAAGTTTTTTTAGTACCCCTTCTCTCTCTACTCTTAATTCTCTCTACCCTCTCTACATCTGTACTCATATAGTGTGTAATAGCTGTGATATAAATAAAGTTTGGAAGTTTGCTATAACAACCCAGGAGACTGGTGGTTTCCCAGGTATTTATTTATTTCTTTTTTATTAATTTTTGTTTAACTTAGACCCATGATGGGCTAAGTATTTAAGTGTTAAATAATAACTAATATAGATTGTTAGCATCCTAAATGACAATAACTCTAAAATAAGAGCTTTTCTTTAATGGGTTAAGGTTTTAGTCAGGTTAGAATTAAAACAATTTTATAGTAAACTAAGCTTAAATCATGGCGTTGGTAAGCCCTAAAAGGGGTGTTCCCGACATGGTTAGTAATGAATTAATTAGGTTAAAACCTTGTAATTTCGTTGGTAAGTCCTGTATGACTGATGATATCGCCTATGGATGTTCCCGGTTGGATTTTAAATGATTGATTCGTGGTTTACATAAAATATATTTGACTTTGTAAAATTATCAGACTAAGTAAAAAAATTTCCAATAACCCCTAAGGTCCTGCTCAATAAACATGTATATAAGTATAAAATATTATATAAATGATTTAATTAATTTTCTCATCTTTGCAAGTTCATATACAATATATTTAACTATTGCATTAAAATAATATATTTATTTATTTTTTATTACATGAATATTGTATTTATTTTAATAATAAGTACTATTTTATTTGCTTTTTATATATATATATATATTTTTAATTAACAAGGCGCACACGCGCAATTTGCGCATATATACTGAATTAGTTCTATTAAATTGTGGGTGGAGTGGGACCAAATATATATTAATGGCTCTAAGTTTAATGTTTTCAATAGGAGTTTAATTTTACTCTAATTCTATTAAGTTTAATGATTTCAATAGGGTATAAACATAATTAGCAGTCAAAAAAATATCTATTAGCCAATTTCTTGAGAAAGAGGTTTGCTTAAACAGTTTAGAGAGGGGTCTTACGAAGTCCAGATACAATACCTACATCAAACGCTCTCTCCAAGGTTTTCACAAAGGAAAAAATGGCGGACTCTTCTTCTTCCACAACGGCATCGTCTTGGTCATCTATGCTCTCTGGAAAATCGGATGTTGAGAAAGAGGAACTCCTTGATCGAATGCTCACAAGGCTCGCACTTTGCGATGACTCCAAGCTACAAGACTTGCTCACCAAACTTCTCCCTCTCTCCATTGCTTCCCTTTCATCTCCTGCCCCTCTTGTCCGCAACAAAGTAAGTAATATTTTTTACCCTTTTCTATTCAATTGGTTCTTTTAATGTTCTGTTTTTCTTGAATTTTTCTATATCTGTGGTAGGACTAATATAAAGTAATCATTTTCCACCTTTCTCAAGACTTGTACCCTAATGGGTCTCTTAATTTTATCTTTTCTTGACTCTTAATTGCACCATCAAGCTTTAGTTTTTTTGTGGACTAGCCTTGTGAACTCTGGTTACTTAGTACTTCACTAAACTTTGGCAGTATGCTTCTAGCTTGGGATGATTCATAAGTTTTGCACTTTACTAAACGTGTTCTGTTTCTTTAGTTGCATTCTCAAATTTGAATTGCGTTGTAGTGTCTGTTTGTTCGTTAGTTTTTTGAACACGTATTAAGTTGTGCTTGTGTTATTTCCATTAGGTACTTGAGATTCTAAGCCATGTGAACAAGAGAGTGAAGCACCGGCATGACATTGGTTTGCCATTATCTGACTTGTGGCAGTTATATATGGAATCTAATGCCTCATCAATGGTTAGAAATTTCTGCATCATGTATGTTGAGATGGCAGTTGAGCGTGCAAGAAAGGAGGTCTGAGCTAATATTGGCTTCAAAGGAAGAGAAGCTCGCACATATTCTTTTTTTGGGTGAATATGACATCATTTTGCAAGACAGATGTAATTAACATTGCTGATTCTACTATCTGTTGTTTCAGGATAAAGAAAATATGGCACCTAATTTGTTAGCGAACATTTCAAAGCTACCTCTTCAACATCAAGACATACTGTTGAGGGTCATAACCAAGGTAATCACATCATCTTTATCTAGAATATATGTGGTTCTTCGTTCTCCTTTTAGTTATGTATGGTTATCAGAATCTGCAAGAAAAATGTAGGAAAGAACAGTAAGGAAAAGGTGAGTGACTCTAGTAGAGGTGTCTGTTGCCCAAAAATTTGTGGGGAAGTTAGAGACTTAGAGGACTACTTCTCAAATTTAAGCATGTATGTTAAATACCTGCGCGTAGCAGGGCTGGGATCGTATGTGCACAAAATCTCATGAATATTCTTTCTAATGATTTTGATGTATATTTTCTTAATACAGAGTGAAATGAATACATATCTATATATATCTGTGTGTGTACATATACTCATAAAGTAAAATGAATGTATATTATTAAGGTCGATATTGTTTCTAGGAAAAATGACTGAAGTACAATATTGATCTTAAATAAATTTGGCATAAATAATAATGACCATTGTTATTAGTTCATGAGTGATTGACAATGTATAAGACAAATATCTAGTTATACAAAAATGAAGTGCCTAGCCCTTTTTTATTTTTGGTGTAAACATGAATAAATGGAAGACAAAGAATCTTTTGTTGATGTTCTACGTCTTTGTAAGCTAAGTTGTGCGAACTCTTCATTTTTGCTGCCGAACATGACACGGGTGCGGGATTTGTGTCAACCCATACTGGATACTTTGACCGGAGTCCATGGACAAATTTGGGGCGAAGATTGAGATTTTGATTTCTTAAAATAAAAGATAAAACAAATTTAAGACATGGAAAATGGCATACCTTCTATCGTTTTTAGCTTTTCCTCTTGGTCAATATTTACTATTTATAAATGTTTTCTTTCTCATAGAAAAGAGGGATAGTTTCTAAGAGGGTGTTTGGATTTGCTTATTTTAAGTAACTTTTGCCTTTTAAGCTCTTTTTTTATTTTTTTATTTTTGGAGGTGTTTGAGAAAGACAAAAAAATGCTTTTAAGCACCTACTTTTGGACTAAAAAACGTACAAATATAAGCTAAAAGTCAGAAATTGGGTTTAACCAACTTATGGCTTTTAGCTTTTATCTTAGCTACTTAAAAAAAGCCAATCCAAACATCCCCTGAATTAATTATTAGCATGTTGGTTTTTGACAATAAATTTATGTTTTTTAATACCTATCTTGGAGTATGAAAGATTGAATTCTATAACATGCATGTAAGTTGTCCACAGGATATCAATTTAGAATATTTTTATAGATCTATGAATTTTTTTAGCTCAGTCCCAGCACCCGTATCCATACTTGGGTCCGTACTCCCAAATTTAAAATTTAGATTTTGCCGAATCCGACCCCCGGATCTGTGTCTATATCGAATACCTGCACTCGAGTCTGTGCAACTTAGAGCCCGTTTGGATTGGCTTTAAGTTGGTCAAAACCAACTTAAAGCCCCTTTTTAGCTTTTGGACGTGTTTGCCTAATGCTGACTTTAAGCCATAAAGTTCTTAAAGTCAGTCAAAAATAAAAAGTTAGGATTCCTAACTTTTTTTTTTCAAAGTGCTTAAAGTCATTTTCTTTGACCATGGAAATTACTTTTATATCCTTATATTTTAACTAAATTCCCAAACTACCTTTTTTTTATTCTTTTAACCCTAAAATTCACATCATAAGCACTTTTATCCAAACACTCAACTGCTTATTTATAAAAATAACTTTAAGTACTTCAAAGTTCTAAAAGCAATTCATACATAAAAGTTACTTTTTTTTAAGCCCATCCAAACGGGCTCTTAGTCTGTACTCTGTAAGTAGGTTATGTTTTTGAAACTGTTAACTTTGTATTCCTCAACATTAAGGGCTATGCTGGCCACCTCCAAAAGTGTTACTTATAGAGAAACAACAAAAAAAGAAAGACATGAATACTTACGAGCTCCTATGAAATCCACTAGTTGAATTTCTTCTTCTATATTCATTTCTTTACACCAAAAACCTAATGTGGTAATTACTTTCCACTTAATCTTCTCCATAGTGCATTCTTTCCCTACAAAAATTCTCTGGTTTCTCTCCTTCCATATGATCCACCAGATACAAGTTGGTACTGTTCTCCATCACTTCTTCTGGCTCTTGCTACCTCCCCTTCTGACCCAACAACTTAGCAGGTCTGCTGTATGTTCTGGCATAATCCAATTAAGGCTAGCTAAATTGGTGAATAGAGCCCTTACTTGTGTTGTTACTTTGTAGTGGAGGAACAGGGGATTATTGGTTTCTAGAGCCTCTTTGCAAAGATAACATCTTGAGGCATTACTTTTTCCCCTCTTTTGAAGTGCATCATGTGTTGGGTAGGCTCTCCTGGCTACCAACCAAGTGAAACACTTCACCTTAGTAGGAGCTACGCTCTTCTAGGTAACATTCCATGGCCCTAATTTTTACCCTGCAGTTGTGGGTAGATCCCTCTTATACATTCTATTCACGGAGAATTAACCATCAGTATGATGCCTCCACAACAATTTATCTGTTTCCAGATTTGTGCTAGGAAAGTCTCCAATCTAAGCTAGCGTATCTGATAGCCGCCCTATTTCTCAGTCATTAAGAAATGTCCTAAAAATCAAATTTCATCCTTGTGGAGACCAAACCTCTTATATTTTGCTGTCAAGATTTAGACAAATAGGAAACAACCTAAGAATTAGATTTTTCAAGGACCCTTGACTAGTCCAGTCTTCCTTCCAAAACAAAGCCTTATTCCCACTGCCAACCTTTATCCTTACATTGGCTCTGAAAGCCAGCCATAGGTTTCTTATAGTTCTCCATACTCCCACACCATATGTATCTGTCACTTCTTCTGAACACCATTGACCTTCTTGACCATACTTGTGTTGAATGACTTCATTCCATAGAGCTTGATCTTCCAAGTTGTATCTCCATAACCATTTGGTAAGGAAGGTGTTGTTGTGTACCTTTAGGTTTCTTACTCCCAAACCCCTATATCTTTTGCTTTGCTGAGCTGCCATCCATTTAACTAAGTTGAAGCTCTTCTCAATCTTGTTACCTTGCCAAAGGAAATTTCTCCTCAATGAGTCTATTGCTTCGAGACCTTGCTGGGAATAGGAAAAGTGACATCACATATGTTGGCAAAGAGTCTGGGACAGAATTGATCAAAGTGACTCTTCCCCCAAGGATAAATATTGGGATTTCCAAAGTGCCAGTCTCTTCTCTGATTTTTCTAGTATACCATCCCAGATGCTAACTGCTTTATGTTTAGCACCGAATGGCAAAACCTAGATAAACTGTAGGAAACCTCACTATCTTGCATTTCAATTTATTAGCCAAAGCTTGAATCTGTTGGACCTCTTTAATAGGAAAAATGCTACTTTTTCTCCAATTCACCTTTAGTCCGAAGCATGCCTCAAAAATTACCAGAATAATTCTGATGTGACAAAGTTGTTCCTGCTCTGCTTTACAAAAAATATTGTGTCATCGGCATACAATAAATGAGTCATATCCATCACCTCATTAGCCCTGTTTTTGATTCTGAAACTCTTAATCTAGTTGTTTAGAGAAGCTCTCCTTATCAAACTGTCCAACCCTTCTATAACAATGATAAACAAGAAAGGGGACAGAGGGTCCCCTTGTCTTGGTCCTTTTTCAGCAAGAAAAAAACCTACAGGTTCTCCATTTACCAGAATGGAGAACTTGGTGGTTTTAATACAGAACTCAATCTACTTGAGTCATGCAGGGCCAAACCCCATTTGTCTAAGAGTATTGGTCAGGAAGTCCCAGTTAAGATGGTCATAGGTTTTTTCAATAACCAGTTTGCACATTACCCCTGACTTATCTCCTCTAACCCTAGTATCAATACATTCACTAACAATTAGACCAGTAATTTGTCTCCCTTTAATGAAAGTCATTTGATTTTTGTTGACTAGCTTGTCTATCACCTTATTCAGCCTTTCTGCCAACACTTTGGTAATTATTTTATACACCCCAGTGATGAGACTGATTGGTCTGAAGTCTCTTAGATCATTTACCCCCACTTTCTTTGGAATTTAAGCCACAAAAGTGGCATTGAAACTCTTCTCAAAACTTTGATGGCAGTGAAAGTTTTGGAAGGTCTGCATCAGATCTTCCTTTATAGTTTCCCAGAATGCCTGAAAAAAGGCCATGGTGTACCCATCAGAACCAGGTGCTTTATCACAAGCACACATTCTTATCACTTCTAGCACCTCTTCACTGAATTCTCTAGCTAACCAACTCTGTTCCTCCAATGGTACATTAAGAATATTTAGTAAGGGTCTCCAGTTTTCTACTTCTTTGTACAGATTGTGGTAAAAATCCTCAATGGAACTCTTGATTTCAACTGGCTCAGAAGATAACTTTCCATTGATTATTAATGACTCAATCATATTGATTCTCTTGTGAGCTGTAGCCATTCTGTGGAAGTACTTTGTATTTTTATCTCCATTCCTGATCCACTGAATTCTGGACCTCTGTCTCCAAACTATTTCTTCATTTTTGGCCACCTCCTCATATCCCATGGCCAGACGTACCTTAAGTAGTTGTTCATCATCAGTAAGAGGTCTAGCCTCCTGAATAGCTTCCATGTCCCTTATCTGACTCAAAATTTACTCTTTTCTTGCCTTCCAGTTCTCCCTATTCTCTCTGCTTCATTCCTGAAGTTTTGTTTTAAGCAGCCTCAACTTAGTAGCTAGTTTGTAATCCGGTCTAGCTGACACTTCAAAAGAGCTCCACAATTCATGTACTTTACTTTTGAAATCCTCTACATTAAGCCACCACTTTACAAACTTGAAACATGATCTCCTGAAGGCCTCATTCCCACATGCCAAGACAATGGGGTTATGGTCAACCCAAGCTAGGCAGGGTACATTGCCTAATTTGAAGGAACATTTCATCCCATGGGAATGAATACAGAGATCTATCAATCCAGGAGCATTCCTATGGTTTGCCCCTCCTCTCCAAGTGTATGATCCCCCAAATAAAGGGGGAACAATCAGCTCCAATTCATACAGCTTGACAGATAGTCATGTCTCCAGAAAGACTAACACTGTTAGTTTTCTCAGAAGGAAACCTAGTAGTATTGAAATCCCCACATACTACTGAGGGGCCTTCACACAGACTCGTCATAGCTCCTAATTCTTCCCACAACTCCCTCCTTTCATTTCTATCTCAAGCTGCATATATTGCTGTGAGAAACCAAGTTAGTTCTTGGTTCACTCCACACAATTTACAAGTAATCAATTGGTTCCCATATTCCACAATCTCCCCTTTTCATGATCTTTTGACCCACATAACTAAAATTGCACCCTCTCTGCCATTCACTTCCAACCATATTCCCCCCATCCACCTATTTCCCCCTGTATATAATCCCCCCCCACTGCCCCATTTAGCTTGGCCTCCACCAAAACAGTAATATCTACTCCCTCTTGTTGTATTCTGCTTTTCACCAAATTTCTTTTATTCTCCCTGTTCAAACCCCTAACATTCCATGATATAATTTTTAACTTCATTGTAAATGTGCGGCTGAGTTTCTCCCCCTGCTTCTAGATTCACTCCTAGGATCCCCGTCCTTGAACTTCACATCAAAGATCAATTTTTTAGCTCTTTGGGGATTATCTGTTTGTCCTTATGTTCTGTAGCATTCGATGCTAAGGAGCCTTCCTTTTCCTTTCTTTTGGTCAATTTTTGACAAAAGGGCCAAAGCTTCCACAGAACAACCATCAAAAGACATTCCGAACATTTGGCGGAGTCAGAGCATATTGTCTTGTACCCATTGGTTCGTTTTCCCCTCTGCCTCTTTGCTGCATTCAGAGGCATCACAATTGAGAGGCATCGGATCACTAAGAGGAATTAATTGTTGAGAATTCCCCTGTACCCCCCCTTCCGTAGCTTTATCTCTTGTCTCCCTTATTTTCGACAAAATCGGCTCTGTATGTCGCTGCTCTATATCTTCCAGCTGCAGAGACTCCATCGGAATAGCTCTTCTCTACACTTCGTTCCATGTACTCTGTTCTATGCATGTTGACAGTCTGTAAGTAGGTTATATCTTAGTACAATTTCCTATATTCCCTTGTAATTATGGACAACTGCAGTTTTTATGCAGCAAATCGTTATATCAAAAATGTTGCCTTCTCAAAAAAAGAAGAAAAGATGTAGCAATAAAAAAAGAGACATGTTATATGGAGTAGATGATATTTCCCGGGATTTTCTTGTGAGTTTTGCTAGGAGGTGGTACATTTTCCATCACTTGGAAACATGGGAACTAAGGGATAAAGATCTTGCTTAGGATCACTTTTGCTGCTCTTTTATTCAGCTAAACATCCTCTTTCCTGTCCTTAGCTTACGTTTCTCTATGCTATGCTTTCTTCCTAGGGGATATTGTTTCTATACAATTAGCTTTGGATGGAAGAATGTCTACAGGGGTTATATTATATCTGTCTGATGAATATGTGCATCTTACAAGTATTATGTTACCAAGCATATATAGTGTTATGAGGAAAGACCAACTATGGCTCAGTGAGTTTGTGTTAGGTAATGGTCCAAGCAAAAGCTAAAGCTTTTTTTAGATTAGAAGTTTTGTTGTAGATGCCGTCATGTTGCTCATTATTTTCCTAACATGACCATGCAGTTGAAGCTGTCGGGAAAAATTCCTGGAGAATATTTGCATGTTACTAATGATCTCTGTAGACAATGGTTTCAATGCCTTTGAACTAGTTAAACATGTAAACAATTCATTTGATTATAATTACTAGATATTGAAGTTCATTTGGTGCTTATACTGGATTCAACATATTTCTGCATTGTACCTCTCAAAGTGCTCTTTGAGAAGTGTAAAAATTTCAGATTGACTACTTAAGTGAAGATCCTTTGATAAATTGTTAGAAAGTGCTTTATCAATCACGTTAAATTATATTCACAAGACAACAAAAGATGTTAGTCATATCTGTGTTAAGTTCTAAGTGAAATCTTTTTGGATTTTCAGGTGATTGGGGAATGTCATTCTGTTAAAATAAGTGATGAAGTAGCAGCAAAGTATAGAAGATCTGGTGATCTGCCAGACCACAAGATATTACTTGAATTTTGCCTTCACACGGTTTTATATCAACCAACTTCTCAAAGGTTGGACTAGAGGTTATTTGAGTATATTAGTTTGGTAATTTTGACACTTGTGAAGCTAATTGACTATTTGTTGTAAAATAAATTTTTTCATTACAGTGGGGCTTGCCCTGCCGGACTTTCGATTGCTCAATGTGATCGTGTTACTGGGAAACGACAATTGACAAGTGACTATTTAAGAAATGTGAAGGTGATTCGGTAGCTTAACTTACCATTCTGTAAACATTATATGGATAGATTTTTGCCCATCTCTGTTGACTATCTGAAGAAAACTTATTGTTGGTCTATCTCTCATTATGCAGTTGGGAATCTTGAATATTGTTCAAGCTATGGAACTGTCTACAGAACTTGTTTATCCCATCTATGTGGCTGCCTCTGCAGATTGGTACTTCTTGTTTCTTTCGAAGCTGATTCTGTGGAAACTGATGTGTTTAGGTTTTGTTTTAGGTAGTTGAATGTCCTTGCTCCCGTTTCTTATTTCAGAACAAATAACATCAGCTTCTTTGGTTTTATTTGAAAGTCAAGAGTCTATTGTTAAGAGAGGAGAGGAGCTTCACAAGAAGAATGCTTCTGGTGTGAATTTGGAGGATGCAAACCTCGTGAGCAAACTGTTTGTGCTATTTAATGGTATGGTATACATTATGTTAGAATGCAACTTGTTTTAACCTGATAATGTGACACCGGTGATTGATTACATCTTATTAGTGCTGGAATTGAAAGAAAATATATCTCTGTTAGGTTATCTTTGCATGGGGTTGGAAGAGCGGATTTCTTATACTTGCAATTCCCTGATAGACTGTTTTCTGTGCTTTGATCTTCATAGAATAGAATGGTAATTGCAAAAGTTTGTGGAGATTGTTCATCAATTTTACATTATTTACCAAGGATTTGTAGAAATCCTTGCTTGTAATATAATCGGGTCAAAAATACCAATGCTTTGCCATTATTCTGAGCGTTGTCTTGATTTGGAGTCCCACATCGTTTGTGGAATGGGAACATGGACTCCTAAGTCCTAATATGGTATTGGACAATTCCCCCTCACGAGCTAGCTTTCAGGATTGAGTGAGGTCCAAGATCCATTTCTTCATCATGGTATCAAAACCAAGCCATCCCAATTTATTGTTTCCGATGTATCCCCACTCGTCTTCTATTGTCCACGCTTCAGATGTCTACTTGTGGGCTTGCGGGGGTGTTGGAGTCCCATATCGTTTGTGGGATGGAAACATGGATCCTTATATGGTCATGTACAATCCTCCCCTTATGAGCTTGCTTTTGGGGATTGAGTTAGGCCCAAAGTCCATTTCTTTATCATGATATCAAATCTAGGCCCATCCCAATTCATTATTTTTGATGTTGGGCTTTCCGTCTTGTATTGTCCACACTTGAGATGTCTAGTCCTTAGTGTGGGGGGTGATGGAGTCCCACATCGTTTGTGGGATGGGAACATGGACTCCTTATATGGTCTTGGGGTATCCTTCCCTTATGAATTAGCTTTTGATGTTGAATTACGCCCAAGGTCCATTTCTTTATCATTATATCAGATCCAAGCTCATCCCGATTCATCATTTTTGATGTTGGGCCTCCCGTCTTATGTTGTCCACACTCTAGATGTTCAATCCTGGGTGTGGGGGCTGGGATGTTGGAGTCCCACATCGTTTCTGTGATGGGAATATGAACTCCTTATATGGTCATGGGCAATCCTCCCCTCATGAGCTAACTTTTAGGTTGAGTTAGGCCCAAAGTCCATTTCTTTATCACTTATCTTTTGGGGCATCTACTTAATCTGAAGCTGTTTAAATTCCTTTAGATTTTGGTAGCGCAGAAAATCTGCAATGTTCTTGCATCGTTCTTTCATTGTGCTTTAGCTCCACTGACCTTGTTCTTTAACTCAACTTCTTTGGTTTTGGTGAGATTCTGAGTAACCTCCACTATCAATGTTAGCTTATAAGCTTAGGGATCATTCTGATTATTTGTTCTTAGACTAAAGGTTTTTAGTTTTAATAGCAAATCCTAGAGCTATTTTCTGAGTTACAGATGAAGGCAAGTGGTAAAATTTGAGCAACTTGTTGTCTATGCTATCACTAAGACTCTGAGCCAATTAGCTTTGGGTTATCTCAAAGGGTCTACCTCCAAAACTAGCATCATTTGAAATTTTGGGAGAGGCCCATGATAAAGACATTGTTCCTTTACAAAAAGGTTGATGTGGCTCCAGCTTAGCTCCGACATCATGGAGGTATGGTAATTTGTTTATTAGCTCGGGGCTGTAATCTTATATTACAACTCTTAGAGATACCAATTTGCCAAAGTAATCAAGGCTCAAGGGGTGACAAACATTAGTAGGTTGAGAACTTGAGATTGAGGAGTATTTGTCTGAATGGAAGATGCTCTAGGGATAAGCTGGATCAAGTTTTTACAAGTATTGTCAGATTTTCCATCCCCCGGTCACCTTTTCTATTCGTACTAGTTATGGAAGATTTGAACATGATAAAAACTGAACAGGGCAATGGATGGATTAGGGGTTTCAATGTGCCAAACTATCAAACTGACAGGCTGGAAATTACTCATCTTCAATATTGCAGATGACACCTTGATTTTTTGTGATGTAGAAGAGATCCAATTAAAGTATCTATGGGTCATTCTTATCCTTTTTGAAGCCATTTATGAGCTCCATATTAATTGGAGGAAAAGTCAAACTTTCCAGTTAATGTGGTGCCAAACATACAACATATGACAACCATACTGGGAGGGGAAGTTGGTGTTATCCCAACTATCTATCTTGGGATGCTTTTGGGAAGTTAAAGCAAATCAAGAGACAGTTGGGCTGGAGTCTTGGAAAGGTCTGAGAAAAAAATATCAAGATGGAAATTACACTACATTTCCTTGGGTAGTAGACTGGCACTCATAAATTCTGTTTTGGATGCTCTTCCAACCTACTTTGATGCCCTTATCCCTATACCTACAAGTGTAGAAAAGAGGCTTGAAACCTTGAGAAGAAATTTCCTTTAGCGAAATAAAGAGAAACGAGGATGCCATTTTGTTAAATGGGAAACTCTGACCATTAGCAAACATAAAGGGGGACTCAGAGTGAGGAACTTGAGAAAGCAGAATAGCGGTGGAGGTTTTTTTAGGGAGGAACAAACACTATGGGGTGAGGTGGTAAAAGCAACATATGGAAATGAAAGTTTTTTGATGACTAGTGGTGAACAGTCCTTATGATACCAGTTTGTGGAGAGTTACAAACAACCTGTAGGGGAACTCTACTGGCAAGCTGATTTTTAGTGTAAAGGAGGGGGAGATAATTCTATTTTGGGAGGACAACAAGTTGGGAAGGAAGCCTCATGCAATTATTTTTTTACAGGTATGATTTGAATTAATAACAGGGTGCTACAATGAAGGAGCTTTGATCTGGACAGGGCTGGAACCTCACCTTCAGAAGACTTCTATATGATGGGGAAATATTCTGGAGCAAAGCAGAGGACTACAAGAGGGGGAACATACACTTAGCTGGCAAAAACGCAGAAACAGTTAACTCAGCATAAAAAAATTGAACCAAAGGGGAGCTCAACTCAATTCATGGCCTTGGAAGCATATTTGGAGTGTAAAGATACCGTACAAAATGACATGCTTTACTTGTTTAGTAGCCAGAGAAGCTGTCCTTACACAGGAAAACCTAAAAAAAGGGGAGTACAAATCTGTTCAAGCCTTCAAGGTGTTATTTGTGTAGACAAAAGTCAGAGATAATCAACCTTCTGTTTCTACATTGTAATGTGACTAGTCGTTGGTACGATTTGTTCATCAATCTCAAGAGTATTAGGTGGGCATTGTCATGAAGGACATATGTACTTTTATTATGTTGGAACACACGGGGAAATTTACTACTAAAAAAGATAGATGAAAAATTGTCCCATCAACTATTTGTTGGACTCTTTGGAAATAGAGAAGTTCAAGATGCTTTGAAAATACAAGTAATCCTACTTCTAAGATCAATTTGTTCATCTACCTTAAAGGGTATTAGGTGGGGGCAAAATGTTTCCAACAAAGGAGAACTTTAATACTAAAAAAGACAAATGGAAAATTGTACTAGCAACTATTTGATCTTCTCTACATTGTTGCCAGAAGAGAAACAAGGAATGGGAATTGTGTCACACCATAAAGACATCAAAACACGAAGCTGCTCTTGATATGTAGCTATATATAAGGATCAAGATCTTTTTGCTTCAAAAGCTCTCGTTTATATTTTTCTCCATATTGTCTACATTATAAGTGCTAATGGAGCAATATCCCACGCCCGGCATCTTCTCTTCCGTCCTCTAAAGGTCCAACTAAGGGGTTCATTCTTCATAGTACCCGGCATATTTAGTTGTATCTTGAACCATCTTAAAGCTTTCACCACAGACGTGATGCTACATCATGTTTGATAATGCAACAAGAGATGATTCACGTCCTCTCCTGAGTTTTTACGAGAAGCATCAACAAACATATGTAATCCTTTTCTTTCTCATGTTTTCGATCATCAAACAGCACCCAAGTTGCTAACACTTGAGAACCACACTTTTTTCTCGCCCTAGGAATTCAAGCTGATATATGAGGAAAAACACTATTTCTGTTTGTCTAGCAACATACAATACTTCAATCCAAGAACTGTCCATTGCTTCCAACACCCAACCCCTAGAATTCTGATTTCGCTGGTAAGGTTTGTCTATAGATCATTTCACGTAGACTTTGAAACTCTGTTATATCCCATTCATCAAAGTTACTTCAAGATTTGAGATCTCAAATTAGGCTCTACACATGTAATCTCTGGACCTGTTGGACTTTCATCGACAATACTATAGATGGGTAGGAAAGTGATCATCAAAATGTTGTTCTTGCACCACAATCTCCTAGATATTAACCCTATACTAGTTCCTCGCACTGAATGAGATACAAAAAAATAAATTCTTCTCACCCCTTCTTTAAAGGTCACACCCAAAGGGCATAGTGATATATATACTTTTTTAAATAGCCGTGGTGTCCGGGCTAGCTTGCGCGCACCTTGACTAATTCCATGGGATATCTGCCACCTCCCACTAGCAATTGGTACTAGGTAACTCTGTCCACCAAGGCTAGAACAAATGGGAAGAAATCACCTAGTGTTTTGTCTCTGCTGGGATTTGAACTTGAGTCCTCATAGTGCTCAACCCACTTCATTGACTACCAGACCACACCCTTGGGTGCAGGCATAGTGGTATTTCGTGTTCTCAACTCCACTTCCATTGTGCCATATTTCTCCCATATCACCTCTCTCCATAAGGCATAGTGGTGTTTCTCGTTTTCCACCACCTTCCATTGTGTTAAGACTTTTATGGACCATTCATCTTCAACTAGCTTATGCAATCGGATGTCTTTTAGGCGGCATGGCAAGACTTCATAGTCTTCATTGTAATGTTTTCTTTTCTAAAGTAATGCTTCTAGACTAACAAGGAACTGGAAGTAGACACTTCTAAGAACCCAAAACATGGTATGCTATTAAAAAAAGATGGCTTTATCTATTTCTAGTAGAATAGTTCTGCGCAATATTAACCTATTTCAACACAATGAACAAACAACAATATGCACAACAATAATCTTGGTTCAAACCATTAAAAGTTACGGATTCCTTAGTTTAAACCATGTATTATAGGCTCTAAAAATCAAATATTCACAACAACTATGCCTCAATCCCAAACAAGTTTGGGTCAACAATATGAATTTTCACTTCTCCGTTTAGACTCAACTCCTGTCATCATCACCCAATAAAAACAAAAGTGAAAATAAGTTACATATATAAATTTTATAGTAATATTAATAATAGTGCAAGTTCTCTAACAAGACTAAATCGTATTCCCCACTAGTAAATATAACCTATATGATCTTTTTCCTCCATTATATTATTCACTATCTTTAGCTAAGTCTGCATTGATTAAAAATCAAATATTCACGAGTATAAAAATTGTAGGGAAATATTTTTCTTCCGAATAACATGTTGACGAATATAACAATTTATGGAATCAAATCAACTTCCAATACTAGAAGGCAAACTATCATTTCTCTTGCATAAATACGTTTAGCTCACTTCAAATATCTTTATTACCATAAGAACAGTTCCATTCGGAAAGTAGTAACATTTGTACCATATAAATATATCATTCATAAAGTAGAAACATACATGTAAAGGCAAGTTTGTTGTCCCCCAAAGTGCAATGTCCAACAAAGAGTCACACAACAAAGGGAACTAGTCTAGTTATTAACAGGTTATTCACCCCCACTTCCACCATGACCTGCAACTACTGTGTGAGGAACGTATCTACGTAGGTTCTTGGTATCATTCACTCACTGGTGTTATTGAAAATTATTTTTTAGCGGTAGTTTGGTAGTTGGATAAGAAATAAGTTAGTCATGTATTAATTTCTGTATAACTTATACGACATTTGGTAGGTAGATAGGAAATAAGTTATTCATGTATAAATTAATACGACATTTGGTTGACAATTTAAAAACCCCCATAACTAGTACATGTATAAGTTATGAAGGGATTTATGTATTATTTTATGCAGGATAGAAGGTGGAATAACTATAATATGTAAAATTAATTCATGAATAACTTCTCCCTACATAACTAGTACTTGCATAAATAATGCATAAATTCACTCATAACTAATCCCTACATTACTAATACCTCCATAACTCTAAACAATCCCAAAGTGCTTTCGTCTTTTCTTGCCTCAATTTTTATTTCTGATGCACGTCTTTGTGAGTAAGAAATTATTTTGCTCTATCAGATGCAGATAATGCTAACGGTGTAGCTGTTTTTGTAGGTACCGCTGGAACTGACCAAATTCCACCAGAGTCTAGAGTTAGTCCTGGAAATCCATCTTTGAGAGCAAAACTGATGTCTATGTTTTGCCGATCAATAACTGCAGCAAACAGTTTTCCATTGACTCTACAGTGTATTTTTGGCTGCATATATGGTAAAAAGCCTCTCTTTGATGTAGAACTGGGATATGCTCGTAAACCATTATCGCATCTTGTAAAGCATTAGAGTCATCTCTAAAAGGGGACCATAAAATGTCCAAAACTTCATTTATTGATTGAGTTGTTTCTTCAAGATCGTGTGTTGGTAATTTAGCTTCTTTTACACACACAAATGTAGGATTTAAGCTCATATAGACTCCTACCCTGAGATTTCTACTTGTCTAGAATGATTATGATTACCATTCTGTGATGTGTCATTAAATTATTTTGCTCCCCATATGGGTAAAAAATGTTTTTTCTCTATTTATGATTTTCTCTAGATTGGGCTACAAAAGTACTCCCTCCGTCCCAATTTATATACATAGTTTAGATTTCGAGAGTCAAACTTTTTTGTTTTGACCGTGCATTCGAACATACAGTTTTAAGATTTTTGAAAAACAATTTTCATATTTAAGAACTACATAAAAGGTACTATAAGTCACAAGAATTACCAATTTAAATTATTTAAAGGGCATATCGAGCCTCCTAATCAATCTAATTTTCAAGGGGTGCGCCAAGAGCTATATATTTCAATTTTCTATTTATGCTACTTCAAACTTAAAGCAGCTTTTTTTTTTAAATTTTGCATGTTATAAAATGCTGCATCTTATTCTTTTATTGCAGTAGTACATCTATTGGGATTTTTCTTTCATTTCTTCAAACTTTCAGTCTTACTACTATAGAGGACAAGTCATTTATACTTCTTGCTTTTATAGGAAGTAATACAACGTCAAGGTTGAAGCAGTTGGGGATGGAGTTCACTGTATGGGTCTTCAAGCATGTAAGATTTCATGACCTATAAGAATCTCTCACAACATAGTGAAGCTCAATAATCCTTTCATGTGCTAATAAAGGAGCTCAAGCATTGTCCAATATTAAGGTTAAAGAAAGATGTGGGAAGTGCGATAGCAATTAGGGGTACTTGAGAACATTTGTTTCCAAAACTTAAAGACTCCTTTTCATGATTATAGAGGCTTGGAATGCCTTACTAGATAAATTGAAATCCATTTCACTAGTTCACCATGAAGGTGCCAAGGTATATGCACGTTGTGGCTTTGAGTGCTCTTCTTGATTTCCTGACCGCTCTATCCAATTATATATGCAAAAATGATTTATTTTTTACACCAAATGCACAAATAGAGCATGGAATAACTTTTCATATTCCTTAATTTCCTTGCATTGCCTTGTAACATCCTCTTCATCCTATCATTCCAAATTGTCTAAGAAAAGATTTGCTGCTTTCATCTGGGTTACCATGCTTCCTTAGTCCAACTCAGAACCACACTATAGTGCAACAATAAGTAATGTACATGTTTCTTGCACTCATTGGATGATCAATACTGACTTACAAAGTTACAATAACAATATGTTCTCTATGTCTAGGATTTGCTTGCTCTAACTATTGCGTACCCAGATTACTCTCTATGTCGAGGAAAGCGACTTCCTTTTTTGCTGTTATACTCCATATCTTCTACCCTTCATCCCGTCTTCCCCTTAAGTTAGACATAAGTAATAAGGTCACCTGAACCTACTTAGACTTGGTCCTCTCTGTAATTTATCATCTGCACGTAGTGTACATGTAAATCTTTTGTATAAACTCAAATTCCTATTATTTCCAATACTAGATAACTCTTCTGAAGCATACCTCTCAATTATTCCCCGAGTATTGTGATGATCAACTAGAGTTTTTCTTTTTAAAAGATATCCGAGAAATTCGTTGTATTTCAGTTTTGGAACTTGGTTGATAATGAGTCCATTTGTAGTTTTTCCTCCACCTAAATATCAGATTTGGTTCACTTGTTAGGGTTGAAACTCGGGTGTGCCTACCACATAGTTAGCACAATACTACCTTTGCTGTTGAACCAAAACTTGGGAGCAGATCACTTAGAGGTGTCCTATCATTAGTATTGTGTGCAGCCGTAAATATGATGAATAATATCCAATTGCCATTATGAACAATCGAGCCGATGAACCTCATGGATTCATCTTTCTCCTTTAGAATGCCTTTATGGATATGTTGTCCTTAAAGGCTAGTTATTTAATGTGAGAATCATCCTTAACATGATGTCCTATATATTGCACTAATCGTCTTTTTCCATAATGCATCCATTATTGGTTAGTATGTTAAGTGACAATATGAGAATGGGAAAAGGCATAAATTCCCCCCCTGAAGTTGTACCGAAAAGTCAGTTACACACTTAAACTATCGTGGCGACCTATTACACACCTAAACTACCTAAAAGTGAATTTATTACCCCCTGAAAGCATAACACTACTCTCATAGTATGTGGTGTATTACACTCGCTGCCACGTGGTGCAACGTCAGTGCCACATCATTGCTACGTCAGAAATTATATTTTTTTCTTTTCTTTATTAATTAAATTTTCTTTTATTAACTATATTTTATACTAATTAACTCCTAATTAATTATTAACTATCTATCCGATTTTTTATATTTTTTTCGTTTCTTTTCTTTATTAATCAACTTTTTTTTATTAACTATATTTTATAATAATTAGCTCCTAATTAATTATTAACCACCCATCCAATTTTTTATATTTCTTTTCTTTATTAATTAACTTTTCTTTTATTAATTATATTTTATACTAATTAACTCCTAATTAATTATTAACTACCATCCTATTTTTTATATTCTTTTCTTTTCTTTTTTTTGTTAATTAACTTTTCTTTTATTAACTATATTTTATACTAATTAACTCCTAATTAATTATTAACCACCTATCCGAAACCCCCCCCCCCCCAAACCCCAATCGTCTTCTCCACCAAAATGGGGAGAAGAATTCTTCTTCTTAATGAGTTTTGAAAGAAAAAAATCAAGATTCAAAATGGGGAGTAAATAGAGGTGGGTGTAAAGAAGAAGAGGGTAGGTGGGTGTGAAGAAGAAAGGACGTGGGGGTGGTGTGATTTTGTTTTTTTAATTTTTTTACTTTAATGGGTTTTGAAAGAAAAAAAATCAAGATTCAAAATGAGAGTAAATGGAGGTGGGTGTGAAGAAGAGGAGGGTAGGTGGGTGTGAAGAAAAAAGGATGTGGGGGTGAGGTGATTTTGTTTTTTTAATTTTTTTTTACTTTACAGAATTTCTGATGCGCTGCTCCTTTCTTTTTTCAATGTCAGTTGTAGGGGGGGGGGGTTAATAATTTCATTTTTAGGTAGTTTAGGTGTGTAATAGGTCGCCATGATAGTTTAAGTGTTTAACTGACTTTTCGGTACAACTTTAAGGGGGAATTTATGCCTTTTCCCTATGAGAATCACATGTTCAAAAAGTTAAGTTATTAGTTAGTGTCCAACAAGAAACAAATATAATATGAGTCTAAGGTTTGATTGTTATAGACTCATTTGTGGGTAAGGTTTATGCACAGGGGCGGATTTAGGTGGTGTCCCCCTTAGTTGAAAAATTACACTATATATATAAGGTCAAATTCTTATTTTATGAGTATATATATTAAAATGAACCCCCTGAAAATAAGTGAGGAGCTTAGCTCAGTGGATAAAAGGGTTCAAGAATTGTCCCTACATCATGGGTTCAAATCCCACATGCAGCATATCTTTTCCCCTTTTTAATGCTTTGGAAAATGGTGAAGTCCCCATATGAAGGACTTAGTTGGGCTCAATTTGATCTTCTTCTCCTTTTTTAATTATTTTTCTCTTTTATACCATTTCTTTTTTCTATTTTGTCTTTGTTTAAATTTATTAGACACATTCTTTTTATTTTTATTCTTTATTCTTCTTATATTTATTATTCATTTTATTTCAACGTAACTCTTTTTTTATGTACTGACTTGAATAAACTCTTTAAAAATGATGAAATATATTAAACTTGAAATTGAGATAGAAATATAATTTTTAAAAAATATAAGGTAAATTAGATGTAATTGAATAAAGAAACTTAAAAATCATCAATATCCTTTTAACAATTTCAATTTAATAGAATTCATGGAATTTCTTTTTTATTTTTCAATTCTATTTTAGAGAGATGAAAACTAAACTTATTTGATTTATTCGTCATTTTTTTTTACAAATGATGACTAACCTAGTTAATTGAACTATATGAACTTAAAAAATTGACGATGCCATTTATTTATCTTCTAGATATGCATTGTAATATTAGTAACTCTATTCTTGCACACCTTTAGAGAATCTTGATGATATTCATAGTAACATGTGATTGTTAGGGAATGAAAATAATTAGGTGTCAAAGCAAATCTCGAAAGACCGTGGGTAAGAAGACAAACGAGAAATATATCAAAAGAGACAAACATTTAACATGATTCGGTCAATCGACCTACATCCACAAGAGGAGATGAGCAATCCACTATAAATATTAGAGTAAAAAATATCAAGAGAAATAACCTCACAAAATTCACTCAGAATACAAAGAGGTTCACACAAGTGTTAACATAACACTTGTGTCTCACCGTTCCCCCCCGACACAAAATATCAAGAGAAATAACCTCACACTTGTGTCTCACCGTTACCCGCCGACACAAAACTCTCAAAGTCCCGGACTACATTGTGAATGCTACCAAGTTGGGAGGAATGAATATCTATTTATAGAGTCATTAATCTTTTTCAGTTTTCCTACAAGAAAAAGGACTAGCCAAATATGAAGACTTTGTGTTTTCCTTTTAGGAAAAGGAAAACTTAAATATACCAGGAAAGTTAGGGCAAAAACCCAACAATTGAATGGATACTAATTTAAAATTTTTAAAAAGTGCAAAATAAAGTAAAACATTATGAAATAAAAGTATAAAAAGCACAAGAAATTTTAAGAATGCTCAATGGAGCAGGGTAAAAGTAGGAAGAAATGCCTAGTGTGGTATGATAGGTAAATTAATTTAGCAGGTTAAAGTAAATATTTTTCTTCCCCATCTCTTTCCCCTTTTCATCCTTTAATTTTCATGTGTTTTAGGAATTAACTTATGTAATACAACCGATCTACTAAAATTCTTTTTATTAACGTATCTTTGTTTTTGGTATCTTTGATTGGTTTGGTGTTTACTTTTATGAACCAATAAAATACCTATAGTTGCTTGTACAAAGAGCATGCCGAGGGGGCTACTACGCTCACACCGCACTTGTATTATCACCTGGGCTTCTTCTTTATACTTTGAACCCCTGAGCAAAAATCCTAGCTCCGCCACTGTTTATGCAAGGCGAGGCCCCTCAAGTTGAGACTATCATGGACTGTCATGTTGATTGGAGAGGTAATTGGTGATTGGTTGGAAATTCCAAAATTTTATAGAATATAGAAAGTGTGCAGTGAGGGTGCTTGTAACTCACTAGGTAACCTAGCTTGACCCAAGCAATGCCCAAAAGTCTCATGCACCAAACGGTCGATTTTCGACAAGTCTTTCTGAATTGGAAGAGCAAGAAGCAGAACTGACCTCTTCTATTAAACCTGAGAGTTGGAGATCCACTTTCGCTTATGCTGAAATTGCCAAGATTTGCCTGAGGAAGATGGTCTTTGGCTTCCAATGACAATTCACTCTTCTTGTGTACACCAATTCTTTGATAACTGAAGCAATTTGATTGAACTTAATTTCTCTTGACACTTTATCAATATATGTAGGGAACAATGGACCAGTTAAGGCTTATGAGCCCTGTTATACTGACTGGGATTCTGAAATCTCTTGATGGTTATTCAGCATCAGAATCAGGTTCTATTGCTCATATAAAAATGAACTTTGTTCGGCTAAGCCCTTTGAGATTGATATAATAGGTTTAGTATAATTTTTAACAAGTAATATCTGTCCAGATGTTATTGCGCGGGAGACGAAAGCATTTGCCTTCCAAGCAATTGGCTTACTTGCTAAGAGGATGCCTCAACTTTTTAGGTATGTACATTTTCTGATATGTGTTTTCTTTCACTCTCCCCCTCTTCTCCAGACCTCCCTACCCTCCCTTCCTCCCTCCTCCCTGGGCCTTTCTTTCGCTTGCAGCAAACGTAGATATTTTTTGATGTGTCATTTTCTTTTTGAATTTGTTACAGAGATAAAGTCGATGTTGCTTCAAGGCTCTTTGTTGCCTTGCAATCTGAGGCCCAATTTCTTCGTCTTACTATTCAAGAAGCAACAAATTCCCTTGCTTTTGCTTACAAGGTTCTAATTCTAAGCGTCAACACTAACTGTCGTATATTTAAGTTTTCTATGTCTCCACCCTTCTTCTTTTATTACATCTTTTGATGGCTATTTGGTTTTCAGGGTGCACCACAAAATGTATTAAATGATCTGGAGGCGCTCCTTTTGAGAAGTTCTCAAGTGGTAGGATACATTTGTACTATTGATTCCTTTTTCTTGTTCCAGTGTTATGCTTGTTTCGGTTAACTTGAGGGATTGTATTTAATATGGATGCAAGCTGTTATTTATTATTCTATTCGTTTTCTTTTTCAAAAGGAGGAAAGCGAAGTGCGCTTTTGTGCTATGAGATGGGCAATCTTGTTGTTTGACATGCAGCATTGCCCAAGCCGATTAATTTGTATGCTTGGAGCTGCTGACCCTAAGCTGGATATAAGGTTAGCTTATGAGGTTTGCTGGTTAACATTAAGTGGAGATTCTTGTTTAGCAACTGTTGGATATCTTTCTACAATATTCAGTTACGACCGTAATAGTATTTTTGCATATTTAGAATCTTTGCTGAGCTTCTTACAGGTTTCCTCATTATGTAGATTCATAATACTTCAATTGTTAGTTCACTCAATGCAATGACATTATGAGATTTTGGTTGACTTGTCAATTTTGGATAATCTGTGTCTCTCTTTTGGTTTCTCGTTCTTGGTATGTAATAAAGAATGGCAATCTGGCATTTGACATTTAATCCTTGATGTATGGTTATGCTTCTTAACACAAATGATTGTATCTAACTTGAAAAGTAGATCAGTTTTCTGTGGAATTCTCTGGCAATAATTCTATCAATCATGTTGAGTTATTTCTAGAAAACCATATATTGGAGTGGGCTCTCTACTTTTTGTGTATTACTTGTATCCTAGGACTTAAATCCCACAACCAGTGTTGTCAAAGGTGCGCTTAAACCCTAAAGCGACTCTCAATGCATTGAGCACTTCGCCTCACTTAATGTGCGTTTCAGTGTCTTCATCAAGACTCTAAGAGATACTTTTCCTTGTGAATGAGCATTTCCTGAAGAGGCGCCGCTAAACCATTGATGTTTCACTTTATCCTAAAAACAATCAATTTCCTTGTCCATATATTTGTTATTCATGCTTATAATTATTAGTCTTGGACTAGACATATATATAGGTGTATGTTTTCTCCATTTGCACTTTTTCTCAATAAAGCTCACGCTTTATTTGCGCTTTGCACTTAAAGCCCCAACAAACCTTAGAGATTTTTTGTGCTTTTCGCTTTTGATAACACTGCCCACAACATAAGCAAATTATTACCTTTTCTAAAAATTTCTATTGGTCATTTAGTGATGTTGTTCCTTCCGAGTGATGAACTTGTTCTACTTTAATTTAACTCTGTAACACCATTCCTTGAAGCTTTCTCCCCCTTTTTCTGGTCAACAAGTGTGGTTCTGCGCTAATTTTGTAATTTGGATCCTTCAAGTGGAAGAGTGTATCCCATTTGTGTTAGTGGTTGCAAGCTAATAATGATGGTAGAATGGAGGGTGGAGATGTGAGAACCCTGGAAAACTAACTATAGGTTTGGGAAAACCATTCATAGTGCACCCGCCCCACATACTGGCATTGTGGATGCTTTGTTGCAAGAAGAAGTTTCATTCATATCGTGAGTCGCTACCAAGGATATGTCCTATGCCACATTATACAACCTTCTCATCAAATGTGTATGACTTGAGAATAATTTGTAGTAAATTCGTACTTAAATTTTGAGGTAAGGCTCTGTGGAAGTTGGCAGTTGTGTGAACAAATTGCATTTTGTAACAGAAGATTATTCGAAGGTAGGTGAATGCCGTCTGCTTTTGTCTGGGTATGGATCGGCTTCTCTGTGGGTGCTATTTTAGTAGGCTGATTCATAACTGTAGCTTCAATTGATCACTGAAGAGATCATCTAGAGACCTTTTATGCATATTTCACTTTTATGTAGGTGGACATGATGCCCTTTAAACTCTTCTTCTACCAGAGAATAAGTAACAAAATTGTCAAAAAGGCCTTGCCCAAGTGTTGTGGTTGAGGCGGCAGAACATGAATGTTTAGGGTTCAGTTCTCTCTACCAGCTTAAACTGTTGATATAAATAGTTTTTGGTCTCTTAGGCCTAACTGTAAAATGCAATTAGCTAGATGTATTCAACAATTGGGGAGGAAAAGCCCTTTGATCAAACACGTTTTAGCCTCTTACAGTAAAGTGTGCTTCCCTTGCCCCTTATCCAAAAAGAATTGTGCCTGTTTAGGGTTCAATTCTCTCTACCAGCTTGAACTGTTGATATCAATAGTTTATGGTCTCTTAGGCCTAACTGTAAAATGCAATTAGCTAGATCGTATTCAACAGCGGGGGAGGAAAAGCCCTTTGATCAAACAAGTTTTAGCCTCTTACAGTAAAGTGTGCTTCCCTCCCCCTTATCCAAAAAAAATTGTGCCTCCCTCCTCATTTGGTGAAACATGGTTAGTGAAGATTCATATAGCCAACCCCAACTTGTATGGGACTAAGGCATGTTGTTGTGGTGTGCTTGTTTATGTAATTTTCTTTTCCTTGGGGGAGAGAGGGGAGACGGAGGAGGAGGTTGGTGCGTTTTGAAATTTATCTAAGTTCACTCCACTATTTTAATTTTCTGGAATTTGGTCTAATTGATGTTGATTCCCTACCTAATGCGGAAAATGAGAGTCGCATGGAGTGAAAAGGCTACAAGTTTTTCCTCCACTGAAAGTAAGCTAGCCCATAGATAGTCTGAGGATTCTGGGGTCCAAGATTGTAAAGATGTCGCTAGAAGAAATAGCTCCCTGTAATTCCCTAGGTGTTTAAACCCTTCGGGGTGGCCGAGTGGTTTGGGCTTGGACTTCCATGTTGGAAGTCTCAAGTTCGAAACCCCTTGCCAGTGAAAGCAAGGGGTTTTCCTTCTGGGACGAGCTCGTCGCACCGGGCTTGTCTAGTGCGTGTTACCTCTCTTGTGTGGTTTGCAAGCTATTGCATAGGAGTGGGAGTTTTACCCTGTGCGCACCCAAAGGGTAGCGGCTGCAGGTTTCCCTTGTCATAAAAAAAAATAAAATTCCCTAGGTGTTTATCTGGAAAAACTCTCTACTGCAAATATTTGGCTGCTCATTTTCTTTATCCTTTCAGGTTCTGCAAGATAGATTAGTAGTAGTGATGGAAAGAAAGCAGGAAGTAACTAAAACAGAATACATGATATTCCTCATTGTTGAAACAGTTTCTCTTGTTTTATAGTTTCTGTTCAAGTTACGCGCAATGTATTGTTGGGTGATTTCTTCGATGGGTTCATAGCTATATGATCTCCTCTTTCTATAAACTCTTCAAATGTGCAACTTTGTCTTTTCTGTAGGGAAATTGCATTAGAAGGTTTATTTCCTGATGAAGATCAAAGGAAAGCAGTAAGCAAAAGCCTCAACTTAAAGTACCCAAAACTTTCTGACATGCTAGACTATATTATCCAACAGCAGCCTGCGGTGTTGGATTCTGCTAGTGTGGGAGGTTCAAAGCTTCTTTTTCCATCAAAATCTTATGTGGCTATGATCAAGTTTTTGTTGAGGTGCTTTGAGGCAGATATGAAACAGAATACTTTGGTAGAAGGTGCCCATTATTCGGTTACAGTTGAGAAATTATGCTTGCTTCTAGAACATGCAATGGCTTACGAAGGTTCTGTTGACCTGCATGCTAATGCCTCCAAAGCGCTTATATCTGTTGGATCTCATATGCCCCAGGTAGGCTCACATTTCCATTGAATGGTAGAAGAAGAGGATCTCACTAAATTCTCATTTTATATCTGATTTATGAGTTCAGGAATTTTTGGTTTTCTAATATAATTGACAGGTGATAACTTCTCGATATGTCGAGAAAGTTGCATGGATGAAGCAATTTCTGGGACATATTGACTTTCATACCCGTGAATCTATATCTCGCTTAATTGGAATTGCTTCCTGTTCACTTTCTCTTCACAGTTTGTCTGATCTTATTAGGGAATTGATTGCCTTAATCGGTACAGCACCTAAGTTAAGGTTGTAGCTTGGATTATTAAACATTTAGCTGTTTTTCACTTCTTGTGGATCATCTCCCTCGTTGGAGCAACTGCATTGGCTTTCTGATGATATAATGCATTATAAATTCTTCCAGGTTCGAGATGCAGCATGGTGTGCTATGTACTTTAGGCTATGTTACTGCAAATTGCATGTCAAGAACCGTTTCTGTAAGTTGTTTTTCCTTCGGCATTACTCCGATGTGCATCCAGGTGCTATTGTTAAAGTTCCTTGTCAATTGATATAAAATGCATAGTAGAACAGCAGTGTACTAGATTTAGATGGATACTTTGTTAGCCGAGTTTAGTTGTGCATATATGCTTCATGTATTATAATTCTTGTTCTCTTCCTCAGTATGACCTAAAACAGTGCATCCAGAGTAGGTGGTACACCAGCTCTGCATCATAAATAAGTGTGAAATCATTTAACTTTCAATTCCTAATCAACCCTCTGTGGATAGTCAAAGTTGGTATTGAAATACGCTGATCTCATAAATGAGTCAAAGCAATTATGCTTTGCCATATTTTCCAGAGTTGGTCATACGTAATTCTGCATGTTCTATAGTGTATTATAGGTGTAGGTGTATTGTGTAAGAATTAAGGTAGGATAAACAAAATTAGTTTTCTCTATTACTTTCGTCCCCTCAGGACGACCAGAGCTTATTCAATTTCTATTAAAATTTTGAAGTCACTTCCACTTTATGCTTCCTCACCAGATACCATTCATTCTTTTTGTCCTACTTGCATGGTTCCTACCTTTAACCGACCAAATATTTCTTCTTTGTTTAAAATTGAAGTTCCTTTCCCATCTTCTTGTTTCCTCCAATCCTCCTTTCTCTGCCTGGTTTTCCTGACCTGCTTCTGACACCCACTTCTGCTTGCTGATGCTTTAACTGAAAGTTAATCCTTAGTGGCAGCCTTCTCATCCATTTCTGCTCATGTGGTCTATAAAGCCTTGGGGCAAAGGGTAAAGGAACTGGAAAAAATTAGTGGAACTGTGTTAAATGTAGAACATGCTTCAAAAGTATCATGTTACAGTCATAAAATGTATAACATATCTGTTTAAGAGATAGAAATCACAAATATCACGTATACGCTCAAAATTAACATACATGCCTTGTTACATGTTCGCCCCACAATCTAGAGTATAGAAATTGTACCCTCTCAGGCACAATCCCCAAGACTTTTCTCTCTCCTACTTCTCAGGAGGGGAGAATATCCTTTCTGGTGGCCTTTCCGTCATCCTTTCCTTTTGCTTCTTCTTTCAAAGCTGAAACCTTCTGTAGAAGATTTTAACCTTTCCTTCTCTATCCTCTTCCAACCAAGACAGCATTCTCCTTAGCCATAGAGGAAAACAGAATCTATTTCCAGATGGACAGTCGCACCACATGATGAGAAGATGAACCATGAGTCTGAAGACTATGATCTGGATATACAACACCCTTAAGGAAGCTTTCAAAGACGGGAAAAATATGATCAGGAGGTGGAAGACTAAGGATAACAACACAAAACTCTTCTGCACCAGGAAATTACATGACAGGTATATAAGTATCCTCTCGCTTAATGGAACAGAGATATCGGTTTTTATAATCCTAGAGATAGCATTTAAGATTGCAAGGTTCATTAAATGCTACAACCAACTGATGACTAAAGAACCCCCCAGAACATTTAAGAAGGATTATCCTTTTGCCAAAGCAGTACGGGAAAGCAAATGGCAATCCAATACGCTCCGTAAAGCAACAGTGACTTCTAGCAGAGGCGAGATTTGCATCACAAATCCCTTTGGAACAAAGAACAATGGCCTGTTCAAAAAGTGCATTGTTGGATCTTTTGGAGAAGAGGAAACAAAGCTACCCTCTTTATCAGAGATCAGGAGGTAAAGAAAGAAGGTTGATTCCAGAAAGGAAGGAAGTTGGAGAGGACGTCACACCAGTTCTAGCAGCAGTGACGAGAGAAACTACACATGCAGAAAGTGAAGATTGTCGGGGGAAGAGCATCGATCGAAGATAGAGAAGGCATGCAAGAAGGGGCAATTACTTATTACATGGCTGTATGTTTGAGTGATGGTATCTCATCAGAGGGGGCTCAAATACTCGATGGGCAACCGGCAACATATTGCAGTGTCTAACCAATTCGAGGGAGAGATAGAAGAATGGGTGGTGGAAGATGCAGAGCCAGTACAGCATGATCAGATTTTAATTATTCAAAAGGAGAGGATTACAACAACATCGGTGCGTCAAAACATGATAAAAGTGGGGAAAAATTTTGGGGTTGATTTCTCGGGACACGAGGAAGAAGCACTAGAATTAATGCAAATAGATAGGTTCAGGCAAGGCAAATGGAGACTGAGCCCTCAACCAAGGGGCCTAGATACAAGGGAATGCAGGAACTCGAGGGGCTCACTTCTGTAAAGTTCAAGAGTGATGGGAAGAGGGCTAGGGGAAAAGGAGACCTTTTACAATGAAGATCAACATTCACTGTGATGGGTTAAAAAACTCAGGAAAAAGCTCCCAAGGCACGAATCCTGAGATAAAATCTTAGAGGTTTCTTCTGGGCCTCTAGAACATCTTTTCAGGCGATCTTCCATTGCTGGAATCAACCTTCTTTCTTTACCTCTCCAACTTCCTTCCTTTCTATTACCTCTTCTACCACGGGAGACCATACTATTTATTTCATGATAGGTTTCAAGTCATACGACATTACCAGGGTGGTTTCTAGGGCAGAAACATGGTATGATTGGGTGGAGAGAGGTCGTAACATGATGACCAGGATGAGCATTAGCCAGAAGATGATGGAGTGGCTAGTTTACGCTCTCAGAGAAGCGTCAAAAGGACAGGGGAACTCAGTCTGTAGGTGGAAGTTCAAGGACCACTTTACAGAGTTCTTCTGCTCAAGAAACTTCAACAAATATTGCTACTACATTACCATCATTAATATGTAGGGTAGGAGAAGAGCTGTGATTATCATCCCTGAGTGGTCTCTAAATTCCGGATGGATGGAGATTGCAACCAAACTAACAGTATTTATAAATGCTAAGGCCCAGAAAGCAGTTAGTACAATACACAGGAAAACAGAGGATGGTTTACAATATTCAGACGCTGTCACCCATGAGCTCCTCTTTGCCAAAATCGGTAAAGCCCAAATATGATTTTGTCACTATTCAATTGATACAATTAAGGAAATTCAGCACGATCATGGTAAATTATGGGCGGGGCCTTAAGTACAATTGGCATTGTTCACTTACTTGGTTCAGCTCTAATGGTGTTGTTCAAAGACTTCGTTTAGCATTAATGTCGCTTCTTCTTGGGCATTGTTCAGACTTTGTTCAGCCTTTAGCATCCAGACACCAGAAATTTCTGATTCTGTTTTAAGTTCCCAACTTATCCGAGAGCACCCCGAGCCCCTTGGGTCTCAATCCGAACTTTACCAACAAGTTCCAAAACATATCCAACCTATTCAAAATCTCAAAAAACATGATTTGGAACACAAATACTTAGAATGAGGGGTCTGGTTGTTACAATCTTTTACTGATATTGACACATGTTACTTGGTCGCAATCACCTGATTCAAGACCTGAAATTGACCAATAATCAGGTCATAGCACCACTTTTTTCTTATGGCATGTAATTTAGGTGTGGGGTAATTTGCTTGACAGAGGGATGATCGGTTTAGGAGAAGAATGTTGCAGTTGCGGAGTCTACTAGGAACAAATTTAGCACGTGTTCACTTGAGAATCATCGAATTGAATACCTGAAATTGACCCAACAACTAGATCATGTTGTATAAATGAATGCAGTCATGTGCTTAGTGATAATTCTAGTTGTGAGGCTTGTCTGGCAAAACGAAAGACTGCAGCATTTGAAAACCTAATAATGCATTCTTTGCAGGACAGCCAGATGGCAAAAATATTGTGTATAGGCTAGCACAAAGACAATAGATGCTGATATGGGATCTCATGGATGCTTTAATTGTATTGACATCGTTAAGACTTGAGAGTTATCTATTGCATGATAACTTAGTACAAAAAAATATGCTATCAATTTTTTTTTAAAGATTTACTATCTTAAATGTACAACTTGTGGATAAACCTATGCACTAATTGTTTATTTCATTATAGATCTTGTATTTATTGATTTTGTTTTGATAAGCTTTCCCGTTGGTTACATAGATCTTTGTGTTGCTTTACTTTCTACTTGTGACAGATCCCAGAGGCTTTACTCCAGAGTACACTTAAATGTCTGGTTGATGTTGCCAATTTAGAGACTGCCACATTGGCTTCTTTTGCAATGCAAGCTCTGGGCCATGTTGGACTTTGTATCCCATTGCCTCTCCTGCTGGTAGACTCTAGTTCAGGTGTGTTTGTATATTTATTGAGGCCACTATAGAATCTGTATGTGAAGCATGCTTGTAGGATAATTTTACTTAACGAAGCTTAAAACTGCAGTTCCCATATTGGTTGTCTTGCGTGAAAAATTAAGCAAGCTGCTTGCCGGTGAGGACGTGAAAGCAGTTCAGAGAATTGTTATTTCGTTGGGACACTTGTGTGTCAAGGAATTATCCTCTTCACATCTAAATATTGCTCTTGACCTGATTTTCAGTCTAAGCCAGTCAAAGGTAAGTGAAATTTCCTCCATCGATGGCCCTAAAGGTCTTTCTTTATGTTCGTGATGTGCACAAGCACTCTTTCTCTCAGGTTCACAGCTGGAGGAAAACACCTTCCTAATTGTTATAATATCACTGCTAAATAACGTCTTTCTTGTGCTCCTGCGTGGCATACATTGAGTTGTCATTATTTCTTTTCCATCTGGGTTTCCTATTTTTTGTTGTTGATCAGGTAGAAGATATCTTATTTGCTGCTGGGGAGGCATTGTCATTTCTATGGGGTGGTGTTCCTGTTACTGCTAACATGATTCTTAAGAGTAACTACACTTCACTTTCCATGAGTTCGAACTTTTTGATGGGAGATGTGTCTTCTACAAGTTCTAGCTGTGTGGAGTCTGAAGCCAATGAAGATGACCATGGTACAGTTAGAGATGCAATCACCAGAAAGATTTTTGATGATCTATTATACAGTAGCCGGAAACAAGAGCGCTGTGCTGGCACTGTCTGGCTTTTGTCACTGACAATGTATTGTGGTCAGCACCAGGCCATCCAGAAACTGCTTCCTGACATCCAGGTATCTTGAATTTAACTTGATGCTGACAGTTCCATAGCAAAATCTTATATTACATACCTGGGAAGAATTTCGAACTTGTTTGGGGTTAGTCGTAATGTTGTTGTATATCTGGGAGAAGTACTCAATCTATTACATTTCAGCTCTATTAGCCTTTTGTATATGCTGCCAGGACATTTTTTATTTCTTTTGATTATTGGGATATATTATTAGTAAAATCTAGAAACTATTACAAGCTTTGACCTTCCTAGGGATAGGATTCCTTATTAGATTCATAAGTAAATAATACAAAAGATGGCAGTACATCATAGTACAAAAGTAATCCAAAAACTTGGATTTCTTCCATGCTTAGCTAGTGTGTCCGCCAACTGGTTAGCTTCTTTGTAGATATAACCCTTGTGTTTCCCAATCTAGTCAGGTATAACCTGCATTCATCAATTACATTTTGATAATAATCATTCCCGTTAGAGATCATGTTTATTGTTTCAATAGTCAGTCTCAATTATTATAGTCACAATTTTGTTTTAACGAGTGATGTCGAGACAGCTTCAAACATCTCTCTTCCCCTGATAAATACAATTTTAATAACTAACCACTGCGGTGCCTTTTAAACCGTGAGGCCTATGCTTCTGCAATTATCTATAGAAATCAAAGTAACCTTCTTTTATTTTGATGTTTCTGAAGAAAATATTTTACCAGGGCCTTTTGAGCCACTGACTCTTGTACTATTGTAGGAAGCATTCTCTCACCTTCTGGCTGAGCAGAACGAGCTTACACAGGAGCTGGCATCTCAGGGACTTAGTGTTGTGTATGAGCTTGGTGATGCTTCTATGAAGAAAAGCTTAGTGAATGCTCTTGTTGGCACTCTTACTGGCTCTGGGAAGAGGAAAAGAGCTGTTAAGGTTTGATGACTGCTTTTATCTTGCTTTAATTCTTGACAATCTTTCCTTGTGTCATATACTATGACTACCCATTTTTTGCTCTGTAATTTTTTTTTTTTTTTTAAGAAAAAATTCCTGTTCCTAGCTTGTAGAAGATTCTGAAGTGTTTCAAGAGGGTACAATTGGTGAAAGTCCTAGTGGAGGGAAACTAAGTACTTATAAGGAACTTTGCAACTTGGCAAACGAGATGGGGCAGCCGGACATGATTTATAAGTTCATGGACTTAGCCAATTATCAGGCATCTTTGAATTCTAAAAGAGGTGCGGCCTTTGGATTCTCCAAGATAGCCAAGCATGCTGGGGATGCTCTGCAACCTTACTTGCATGCTCTTGTTCCAAGACTCCTCCGTTATCAGTATGATCCTGATAAAAATGTGCAGGTACTTCCATATAAGTGCTTGTGCCAAGCTGATGTTCTGTGTACTCCTAGTTTGGCAGGGGATTAACTTAATAGTATTCCATTCAAGCAACCCGAAAGATCATTTTGGCTGTTTCTGGTGATATGTGAACTATTTAGTTTGTTATATTATGTTTTTCTCAGAATTTGTGTAAGAGGGAGATAAAGGTAGTTCCTGTACAATTTGTTATTGTTAATTTTTTGTATTAAATAAGTTGATATCCTACTTTTTGTGATTGTTTTGGCAGTTTTAGTCTCTAACTAAGAAACGCTTCGTTTGTTATTATTTGCTTATGTTTTTCTCAAAAGTTGAAAGGGGTCACCATGCAAAGGAAGACAACCAAAGGAAGGAGGGGGAGGTGTAGGGGGGTGTGGTGTAAAGGGGAGAGAAAAACAGTTCAAAAAACTCCTGGTGATAAACCAAAAGTCTCCTCTCTCTATATTTTTTCAACGGGCAGACACAAGAATATTTTTTGCAAACGGAGAAAAATGTTTACTTACCTTTAACTTTAATTTGCATAATTTCATAATGGATACCCACCTGACCCGGAACACGTCCAATACCGAGACTCAATATCATCGCTGACCGCCATTTCGTTTGCCGCCGGCGAGATATGACTGTTGGGCTGCCTTGTCGGGTGGGTTTATCTAGAATTTCATTTCATCTTCGATCTATTATTTCACGAAGCCCTACCTGAAGAGGAAGATATTCTCGGCCAATATTGCTTTGGGACTTGGAAATATGATAATGGCTCCCGGGGGGGGGGGGAAGGAATATTGGAAAAGTTGAAGAGGTTTTTGAAGATTATGTATTTCATGATGGCGATGTTGGCATCGTTGCTGGTACTATTGACGCTACTGATTGTGGCAATTGGGGATGTTTTGGTACCAAGTGTGTTGATTTTGATCTTTACATGCTTAAGATGTTACTGTTTCAAAGAACATTTGCAGAGATATGCCTTCAAAAGCTCCTTGACGGACATTCCTCTCGTTTCTGTCGTGAGATCTCTTATTATCACCTGTGTTTTTTCTGTGTGTGAAGCCCCTGCTCTTTCACATGGATCATACGTCGGAACAGTTACATTCTGTTCCATCATTTCCATTATTCTTCTTTCTATCAAAGCTTGTGTTTTCTCTGTCAATTCATATCTGGAGGTTGAATCTTCATCTTCTATCTCAAGGCAAAGGCTTCATCTGAAAAAGTCATGGGGGTGTGCCTGTATTGTTTCTTTCTTTGGTAGTCTTTGCTCTTGCACATTCTGTAATTGCTTACAGAACAAGCTGTCGAGCAAGGAGGAAGCTTTTGTTTCACTGAGTTGACCCAGAAGCTGTCCTTCCGTGCAAAGTTGCATTCTCTTCATAAAATAAGGTACCACGATCTCCAATTCTGACAGGTAAAACAAGAACTGAGAGTGATATGAGGAGAAAACTTGCAGGATCGGCTCATGAGGATGGGGAAGTCTCTGCTATATTGCTTGCTGATGTTGACAGTTCATTCATTTCTTGCCTTGGTTCTTTCCTCATTACAAACTTTGCTTGCCTGGCTCATCTTACCATTCTTTGTCTTCCACACCTTCTTCTGCTAACCCATTGCATGTTTTGTCAAAAAGTGATTATCGTATTCGGAGAAGCCACAGTAGTCAATTTCATACCCACACTCTCTCTATACCTCTTTTAGATGTGTCTCTAACTTCCCCAGTTCTGTCTGAAGAAATCCCTAGTTTCAGCCTAGATGTAACTGGCGATGAAGGTGATGTTGGTAAGGTGGGATGTTCATTCCCAGTACGAGATGTTGAAGAGAAAAATCAGTTTGGAACTGTTCTAGTGCATGATTTTGGAGGCGGGGTTTTCTCTTGGAGAATAGTGATGGATGAGCTAGCCCAATAGGTAGATTGTGCAGTCACAGCGTTCGACAGGCCAATATGGGGATTGACATCTAGGCCATGTCGGAGAGACTGGGAGGAGAATCAATTGCCTAATCCCTACAAGATTGAAAGTCAGGTTGACTTGCTTCTCTCATTTGTTCGAGTATGGGTTTTACTTCAGTTGTACTTGTTGGTCATGATGATGGTGGATTGCTTGCACTGAAGGCTGCCCAAAGAGTTCAGTCATCCACAAATTCGATTAATGTCCATATTAAGGGGATTGTTTTATTGGATGTTAGCCTGTCAAGAGAACTGGTCCCAGCCTTTGCAAGGATATTATTGCGTACATCTCTCGGGAAAAAGCACTTGGTGCGTCCACTGTTGCAAACAGAAATTACTCAAGTTGTAAATAGACGTGCATGATATGATGCCACCAAGTTGACAACTCATGTTTTGAGCCTATACAAGCCCCCATTATGTGAAGAAGGATGAGATGAAGCATTCCATGAGATAGGAAAACATTCATCTGAGACAGTCCTCTCACCTGGAAATGCGACGCAACTGCTCAAAACAGTTGAATGTTTACCAGTTCTGGTGATCGGAGGAGCTGATGATGCACTTGTATCTATAAAATTTGTTCAAGTGATGGCATCAAAACTTGTAAATTCTAGACTGGTTGGCGTTGCCTTATCCGGCTGTGGACATCTTCCACATGAAGAATGTCCAAAAGCATCGCTAGCAGCCATGTCGCCGTTCATCAATAGAATTTTAGTGGAACCACAGCTGCTACTTCAGTAGGAAGCTCTAATGTCAAGTTACAAGTATTTATTCAACTGAGATTTTGCCTGTTTTTTCACATACCCCTTTTGTAATTTTTCTTTTCTAAATTTACTCAAAAGGTGGAGGTCCAAGTCCAGCTCTCCTTTTGGTAGCTTTAATTGTGAATTCACAGCTTGAGTGTTAGAGCTTTCAAAATGTATCTTTCTACCCTCCCTCCTCTCTCCTCCTTTCTTATTTCTGTTTGCAGATTCTTAAACTCGGTTTTGATTTCTGTTTCCTATCACTTAAGAGTGGAGATAGCATTTTTGTACATGTTCTTTTTCTTTGGAACAGTGTAGCAGATTTCCTGCTAAAATCTCTCGCTTCCTCTCTATTTGTGAATATTCTGAGTAGCAGTATGGTTGAATACAAGAACAGTTATTTCTTTTTGTAAAAAGAGGTGGTTACCATGCAGTTTGTTATAATTACTTTTTATATTAAGGAAGTTGATATTCTTCTGGCTGTAGTGACGATGCCCATTTTTGAACTATTTTATCTTTTCTTTTAGGATGCGATGACACATATTTGGAGATCATTGATTCCTGATTCAAAAAAAACAATTGATGAGCATTTCAATCTAATTATGGATGATCTTTTAACTCAAAGCGGATCCCGACTTTGGCGATCACGAGAGGCTTCTTGTCTAGCGCTTTCAGATGTAATCCAAGGACGTAAATTTGATCAGGTAAAATCGTTGATTTGTCATCTTATGTTCAAGGAAATTGCACTTGTCTGTGATAAATCATTAGAAATCTTGATTAGAATGATATTCAGCATGATGATCGAGAAAGTTGGTCAAAGTTTTGAAGTTATAGGGTGGAAACAATTGCATATTTGACTCTTGTCAAAAGAAAAGGAAAGAAGAAAAAGAGATAATTAGTATTGAGGTACTTAGCAAAAAATAGTCTATTATACTTGATCTAGAGAGGGAATTTGGAGGATGACGGAAGTACTTATTCTCTATACATAAAACTGTTCCCACTAACACTTAATTTCCTTCATGTACTGGTGACTAGCTATGCATCTCTTTACCAGCATCAATGTTATGTATTGTACATGATGTAATAGTAAAAATGTCGACAAATCCCAAAATACGTATTCTAATTTATTATTCCGTCCGTCCCATTTTATGAGGCAGTGTTTTATTGGCCACAAAATTCAAGAAAGAAAGACTTTTGAAATTTGTGGTCTAAAACATGCCACACATTTCTGTGGCTGTGAAATCATATCATTAAGGATTAAATGAGAAGTTTTATGTTCAATTATTTCTAAATATAGAAAGGTGTTATTATTCTTTATGACAGAAAAAAGTAAGGGTCAGAGAAATGGGACAGAGGGAATATTGTTATTTTTTTGTTCTTAATTTGATAAGTCTGAGCACAAAAGTTAACTAATCTGACAATTCCAGAATCTTGCAATTTGAGAGAGCAGACTACCCGTTTTGATTGTCCATCATAATTGCTTGTTGAGGTCCACTTGCTCTACCCTCACTTACTAAACATTTTCTGAACTGAGCTTGTGGTTTCTGTATTACAAATTTTTTTGCTTAGCGTAACTAAAAACAGTTGGGCAGTTTCTTTTGGTCACATTTGATTTTGTTGATGCTTCTAAAAGCTATACCAAAAGAGATAACTAATATGATAGGATCAGAAAGTTTGATGATGCGGTGAGATATTGTAGAGTTTGATAAATAAGAAACTGCTTTTTTGTATTTCAGTATGCCTATACATCCCATGAGGAAGGGGTATTTATACAAGTAAATCTTAACTAATTAAGGAAAGACAACTAAATGAAATAAAAAAAATATTTTATTCATATAATTATGCTAGGAAAAAGAGAAAATGATCTCTTAAAATCATGCTTATTAATTAACACGATCAACACTCCCCTCAAGCTGGAGCAAAAATGTCGCAAATACCCAACTTGCAACCAGAGTATGAGAAGTCCTTGTGCTGAGGCCTTTTGTAAGTACATCTGCTAGCTGTTCTTCTGAAGGTACATGAAGCGAACTCAAGGTGCCCCTAGTAATTGTCTATTTGACGAATTCCCAATAAATTTCAATATGTTTTCTTCGGTTATGTTGGACAAGATTTTGAGCTAATTGATTGCACTTTTCATTTTAAGTAATGGAACATAGATTGCAACTCTTTCTTAAAGAATGGTAACATAGATTGCAACTTTGTTGTCGCACTACAAGGAAAGTTTCCTCTTTTTTTTCCTGACAAATATCAATTCTTCTAGTAACTTTTGTAGCCAAAGAACCTCACAAATGCCCTCAGCCATAACTCTTTACTGCTTCTGCAGTTGATCTTGCAACTACACTTTACTTCTTAATTCTCCAAGTTACTACGTTCCTCCTGCGAGTGTACAGTAATCAGATGTAGATCTTTTGTCATCTAAAGATCAAGCCTGATCTGTGTCCGTATTCAGAGAAATATAGATAACTCACCAGTAGAAGAGTATTCAACTTGAACAGATTGCATAATGACATTTTTTGCTCTATTTCTCCTTGAGTAAGTTATTGAAGCATATTTATCCAAACACCCCACAACCTCCCTTGAGTTCTTTCTCCAACTTCACTTTTCCCTGTGGTAGTGGTTTTAACAGTGGAACTAGGAGGAATGATCTTTTCCTCCTTATTGCTCTCCTCTGAAGAGGTGATGGTGTAAGCCCAAAATAGCTCAAATTCTTATAACGTAAAACGCATGCTGACAATAGATCTCCTGGAGTGAGGATGAAAGCATTTGTACCCTTTTTGTGTAGGAGAATACCCAATAAAACACACTTAAGGGCTCTAAGATTTAAGTTTCCTAGAATTCCTAGTGTGAACCAAACCTAAACATTTTTCGGAGGAATAATATGTTTATTCTCACCCTTTAAAGCCTCGAGAGTACTCTGATAATTGAGGGTTTTAAGTGGCATTCTATTGATAAGATATACAACACTTAGAATGGCATCCCCAGTAGGTTTTTGGTAGATTGAGGGTAAACATAAGAGATCTTGCCACTTCGAACAAATGCCTATTTTTTCTTTCAACCCCATTTTGTGCACTAGTGTAGGGACAACTAGTTTGATGGATTATCCCATTGAACTCCCTTAAGCACCAAATCTTTTATCTATGTATTACATGCCATTTTCAGTTCACAATTTTTTTATGTTAGGCTCAAATTGAGTACAAATTATCTTATGGAATGACTAAAAACAAGAGAAAACCTCACTTTTGGCCTTTAACAGATGCACCAAAGTCATCCTAGTGTAATAATCAATAAAGGTAACAAACTATCAATTTTCAGACAAAGAAATAGTTTTAGGACCTTGGACATCCGGCTGAATAATCGTAATATAAGTACTTTTATTATTGCTCAAAGGGTAAGAGTTTCTAGTATGCTTGATATATTCACAAGCATCATAAAACAAAGAGTCAAACTTAGTCTGGAAAACAAATTAGGGTACAACTTCTGTAAAACCAAAAAGGATGGGTGCCCCAACCGCCTATGCCACTGGGTTATTTCTTGATTGACTTCCTTATTTCCTCCAAAAAATGCTTAACTAGAGTCTCCAGTCCCAACCAAACATGTAGAGTCATCATGCAATTTACAACTGTCAATCCTGTTCCTCTTTTGAAGATCCTTAACAACACAATGATTAGGGAAGAACTCAATACTACAACTTAGTTCTTTGGTGATGGGGCTAACCGATAATAGGTAACAGGAAACTCAGCTACATGAAGAATGGATGATAATGTAATATCAGGTGTACAAACACCAAAACCTGTTCCAGAGATGGGGTTTAGAGATCCATTCTCAAATAAGTCTCTTTGGGACTAAGGGGAGTAGTTTTGGTAAGTTGTAGAGGAGCCTGTTATGTATATTTATACCAGAATGAGGACTTTCTTGATGTAAATTATGGCTTGCTCTTTCCAATCTGTATTGCTTGTAGAGGAGCAATTGATAAATAAGCTTTTCCTGGAATTTTCCAGTCTTAACTTTCTATAGTTTGGCATATCGTCCATTTCCTTTAATTTGATGTACTTATTGATCTGTTTATCTGTGTTATCCCTTATTGCAGAGAGCATAATTGTTGCCTTATCTGACAATGTCAGCATTGCATATGATATAGGTTGAGAAGCACTTGAAAAGAATATGGACTACTGCTTACCGTGCGATGGATGACATAAAGGAGTCTGTACGAAATTCGGGAGACAGATTATGCCGTGCTATTACTAATCTAACATTGAGGTTATGTGATGTTTCTCTCACACAAGTCTCAGAGGCAACAAAGACAATGGAGATTGTATTGCCGCTATTGCTATCTGAAGGCATAATGAGTAAAGTTGAAAGCATTCGCAAGGCATCCATTGGAGTGGTTACAAAACTCACAAAGGTTTCATTCTATCTAGAAAATTGAACTGTTGAATCTCTGTTGAAGACCTTCCAGTTTCTAAAATACTCATAATGCCATGTCTTTTCCTTCTCTGTTAATCATTTCAGTCAGATCATTATGGTGCTTGTGTTTATACTTGACTGAGAAGAATTTTCTTTGCTTTGTTCTGTAATATTCTTGCATTATTGCACCAGAGTTGAATGTTAAAGTTCTTATCTGGTGGTTGATGATCATCATGTGTATGTAGCAGAAGATGTTTTAGATGAAAGAGAAACTTGCTTATTCCAATCTAGGGCCCATGCAAATATCCCACCTTTTTCCTGCTTGCGTAGATCAAATAAGTTCGTTTCAGTTTCAAACAATCCGATTTAGTTCTTTTAACAGTTTGTTCAATAATTGCAGGGTGCGGGTGTTGCACTTCGGCCACATCTACCTGACCTAGTCTGCTGCATGCTTGAAAGCTTATCAAGCCTAGAAGACCAAGGGTTAAATTACGTTGAGGTCTGGCAAATTCTGTGGTTTCTGATATTGCTTTGTTATTGTCTGAAACATTATTTTATTTTTCTTTTCATTTTCTATGTTTTCCCCTTTTCTCCGGGCCTCTTCCTTATCTCAGTTGCACGCAGCAAATGTTGGTATACAAACTGAAAAGCTTGAAAACCTCCGTATATCAATAGCAAAGGGCTCTCTAATGTGGGAAACTCTTGATCGTTGCATTGATGTTATTGATTCCCAGTCGGTGGAGTTATTAGTACCTCGTGTTGCTCAATTAGTTCGTGTTGGTGTCGGATTAAATACCAGGTATTTTGCAAGTCCCATATGTAATTTTACAAGAAAATTGCAATTTGGTTGGATTTTAGTCTGCGTTTATCTTATTCTCTGTATTGTCTCTTTTTTTAGAAGATAACATTTGTATTAAAATCAAAGCACAAAGGTTGTGTTGGTAACTATGTACATACCAGTGTTATCAAAGGCGCGCTTAAACCCTGAAGCGAGGTTCGCGTTGAGCGCTTTGCCTCGCTTAGTGTGCACTTTAGTGTCGTCATCAAGACTCTAAGAGATACTTTTCCTTGTGAATGAGCATTTCCTGAAGAGGCGACGCTAAACCATTGATATTTCACTTTATCGTAAAAACAATCAATTTCCTTGTCCATATATTTGTTATTCATGCTTATAATTATTAGTCTTGGACTAGACATATATATAATTCCATTTGCACCTTTTCTCAATAAAGCTCATGCTTTATTTGCGCTTTGTACTTAAAGCCCCAACAAACCTTAGAGCTTTTTGTGCTTTTCGCATTTGATATCATACATATTCCATAAGTAAGCAAAAACTTATCCTTGCACTTCTTACAAGGACTCCATCAAGTCTAATATGGATTCATCATCATTTACATAATTTTCTTTACACCAAAACATAAACAGCAAGATACAGTAGAGCTGCTTGTCTGCTTCTGCCTTCAAAATGGAAACACCTGGCATTCCATTCCTTCCAGTTTATCCACTCAAGGCAAACTGTGATGGGGTTCCACCATTTCTTTTGCCTGAAATTTTCCCCCTGATGTACCAGTACCTCGGCAGGGTCAGTTGTAGTTTTTGGTATAGACCACCTGATTCCAACTATACTTAAAATAGTTGCGACAGTTGAGAAGTGAGACTATAGTGTAGAAATAAGTGTTTATTAGACTCTGAATCGTCACAGCATAAGTAACGTCTGGAGCTCTATTGGAATCTTTCACCCTCTGTTGTACCCTGGAATAACCCCATCTGGTTTAGTATTCAGCTACTCTGTCAATTACTGAATTTCCCATCATTGAGCATCCTTCTGAAATTAAAGTACCATCCCTGCATGTGCCACATCTCTCCAACAATCTCTGTATTGTATGTGTGACTTGAATGATTATTTACCTTTTGATCTCAAAAATTGAAGAGATCCCCATTTGTTTGGAGGTGAACTGCCATTGATCTAGTTCTGAATTCTCATGTCATGTTATTTGTTCTCCTATTGACAGGGTTGGTGTTGCAAATTTTATAAGCTTGTTAGCGCAGAAAGTTGGCGTAAATATCAAACCTTTTACACCCATTCTACTGAGACTTCTATTTCAAGCTGTTCAGGAGGAAAGAAGTGCTACTTCAAAACGTGCGTTTGCAAATGCTTGTGCCACAGTTCTGAAGTATGCAACTCCTTCCCAGTCCCAGAAGTTGATTGAAGACACTGCTGCTTTACATCTTGGGGACATGAATGAACAGATTGCATGTGCAGTTTTATTGAAATGCTACTTTTCCTCAGCTGCTGATGTTTTGGGTGGATATAATGATGTGATTGTGCCAGTAATATTTATTTCAAGGTCAAACTCTTATCTTTCGTTTCTCTGTTTCATAGTCTGTGATGGTAATATTTTGTGTTCATATTTAAATTTCTATTCTTTGTTTGAACAAGATAACATGGCAATATATAGATTATTGGATAGTTAAGGTGACCTCATTTTATACACATAGATACGCTGTCATGTAAGAAATGACAGCAAATTCAAACTATGCTTGCTCGTGTCAATTGGGACAATGCTAACTTCTCTTGACATCCCAGATGTTGTTGCTTTTAGTTTCTCTATCTCTTAGCTACATCTCAGAAATTGGCTGTTGGTGGCTCCACTATCAGTCTAGCAATTGACTTCTGTTGCTCGATTTCGCTGTTCTGCAAGTTTCCAGACATCATCCATGAAGTTGATTTCTTCACATACACGTATCAGGTTTCAGAGTTAACAAGAAAGTTAGAATAAGTGCTGGGTAGTATCCATGAATTCAGACACTGCTGAAATGATGCACATCCATAGCCTGATTATAGCTTGTTGGATATAATTATTTTGCAAGTCCATTGTTGTACTCAGGTTTTTGCTAGTCGACAGTAGATTCATCAGAAGTGCTGATTCTATATTGTGGATTTCCTCTACAAGATGTCTGCTTTTCTAATGTTCAGAGTTTTCTCTTCTTAAAGAAAACAACTTAGAATCAATGAGTCTGTGATGTCATCATAAATGGCTAGATGATACATCTGTTTTGCAAGATTGGTCGTACTCAGAGCTGAAGTTTTGAACTGTCAGAACCCCATTGATGCTAGTACCCTTAAAAACCATATGAAATCTGATGTCAAGAAATTTTACAGCAAATGGTAAAAAATAGTACCCGAAGCCTTTAGATTGCTTAGGATAGAAAACTAAAGAACAATTCAGAGTCTCTTCACTAAACTTCCATTCAAGTATATTATATAATCTTGTTTCAAATGCATAAAATGGATTTAGTTCCTCTCTCTGGAGTAGTATGGTTTGGGAACCGGTTATATGGGATCTTGTTCTGCACATGAATGACATTTTTTATTGCCCAATTCTCTGAGTTCGGATATTTGGGAGAAGTTTGTAAGCTCGAGGTCAGGATAACACCTGCTTTTAACGTCAATCTTGCATGCTGTTTCTTGGTTCTTTTTTTGCCCAAATTTGTATACTGGTAGGTTTTGCTGTCAGTTTCTTTCTTTCAATTCTCTGTAAGAATATACCCTCTTGTTTCACTATTTCTTCCACCAAAATTTGTAAATCTTCTGTTGTCAATTGTTGTCCTTAGACTTCCAGTTAATGATTGACATTCTTCTTTATGGTTTGAAGTCCAGTTTCTGATATTTTTCAAATGATCCTTATATTTTCCTTAGTGATTTTGATTGAAGCCTGTGCTTCATTTGTTGGCTACTGACTTCATGGGCCGCCTTTGACAAATATTTTATGTCATTTCAGAAAGGAAGTTTTATGAAGTTCTTGAACTTCTAGTTGTAGGACAGCCTGATGTAGTAGTCAATGTGAACTCTGAACTTTCTGTTTTTTCTACCTCCACCAGCCTCCCTTTTTATTGGGAAATGGTAACAAGTACCCCCATCCCCCTCTTTTAGTTCAATATTTACATACTTGCAACAATATTTACATCATTGAACCTTCTACTTGAGCTTGCAGCTTTTGTCCGGTTGTAATGCCAAAAGTATTTTAAATTTCTCCTAACGGTATTATCTATGATTATTGCTTATCAGTTGACACCAATATATAATCTTATGCAGGTTTGAAGATGAAAAATCTGTTTCTAATCTGTATGAAGAAATGTGGGAGGAAAATATGAGTAGTGAACGGGTTACTCTTCAATTGTACTTGGGGGAGATCGTTGAGCTTATCAGTGGAGGAATTATGTCATCCTCATGGTCTCGTAAACAGAAGGTATTAATGGTCTTTCTTATATTCACTCACAATCCTAGATAAGTGCATGAAAATTTAACCATCTGGAGTTTTCCCCTTGCACCTTAGCAAAAACGGTATTTTGGGTTGTTTCAAGAGTTTTACTATCCTATTTATGTTGTCATGCAGGCTGCTCAGGCAGTAAGTAAGCTCTGTAACACCCTTGGTGAGGTGGTTTCCTCACAGCACCATGTACTCCTCTCATCCCTCTTGAAGGAAATCCCTGGACGCCTATGGGAGGTAGGAGTTGGTACTTTTACCTTTTTATTTCCTTGGGTAAACTGGTATTATTTCTTCTCATTTGCTCCATTCCAGTTTATATGGTAGCCTTTCCATTTTGGGATGTTCCAAGATCTTATAATATGATTCCTCTGATAATAGTATTATTTTATACATATTTCACAAATTTTTAAAGAATTCATATCACTAAACTTTTTCAACTTTGTAATATTTCTCAGCCAAACTAGCTTTTCACTTGTTCTTTATATATATATATATATATATATATATGTTTTCCGTGCCACTATATAATACAAAATTCTTGATGTCTTAAACTTTGTTCAATCAAACAACATCAGATAAAATGAAGTAGAGGAGTAATATGCAACATGTTCTGTTTTAATTACAATAACAATATACCTGGTGTATTCCCATAGACTGAGGTCTGGGCATTGTAGAGTGTACGCAAACCTTAATTCTACCTCAGAGGTGAGGTAGGGAGGCTGTTTCTAATAAATCCTCGGTTCAAAACAAAAATAGACTAAAGAAAGACGTAATGGGAGTACAAGACAATAGTTTGTAACAAAACAATAGATAGTAGCAGAAAGTACTACAACCAAATAATACTACAATCGAGCTACACGAAACAATAGATATCAACAAAATTGAAGAACAAGAAACTACAAGCATTGCCCTAAGACTTCTAGTAAGTGCACCAAGACAATGCACTCCTACCTACTAGCCTGAACACATTTCTCCCTACTAACCTTCTATCCTTATTCGCGTCCTTCACACCTTCCCATCTAAGGTCATGTCCTCACTTAGTCGCAACTGCGCCATGCCATTCTAATCATCTTTCTCCAATACTTCTTCGGGCTACCTTTACCTATGTTGAATCCATCCCAAGCCAATCTCTCACACCTCCGTATTAGAGCATCCATGCTTCTCCTTATCACATGCCCGAACCTTCTCAACCTCCCTCATCTTGTCTTCCACCGAAGTCATTCCCACCTCGTCTCAGATATCCCCATTCTTAATCCTATCCCTTCTAGTAAATCCACATATCCATCGCAACATCCTCATCTCCACAACATTCATTTTCTGAATGTGAAAATTCTTGACAGGACAACACTCCCCCATACAAAATAACTGGTCTAACCATCAGTCAGTAGAACTTGCCTTTAAGTTTATGTGACACCTTATTACACAAGATTCTGGATGCAAACCTCCATCCACCTTGCACCAATATGGTGAGTGACATCCTCGTGTATCTCTCCATCTTCCTGGATAATAAACCCAAGATACTTGAAATTACCTCTCTTTTGGATGGCTTGTTTATCAAGTCTCACTTCCATATCAACCTCATGTTTCACCTTACTAAACTTACACTCCAGGTATTCAGTGTTGGTCCTCAACCTAAACCTTTAGATTTCAGGGTGTCTCCCAAACTCCAACATAGCATTAACTCCTTCGCGAGTCTCGTTAATCAAAACTAATATACACCATAGCACCTCACCTTGAATTTGTCGCATCAACACATCTATCACCACGGCAAATAAAAACGGACTAAGGATTGATCCCTACTGCAACCCTATCAACACTGAGAATTGCTCTAAGTCCCTTCCCACTGTTCTTATTTGGGTCTTGGCTCCATCGTACATGTCCTTAATCGACATAGTGTGCGCCATAGGTACACTGCTAGCCTCTAAGCACCTCCCTAGGTACTTTATCGTAAGTTTTTTCTAGGTCGGTGAACCCCATGTGTAAGTCCTTCCTCTCCCTATACTGCTCCATTAGTCTCCTTAGAGATGAATGACTTCTGTAGTCGAGCATCCTGGCATATATACGAATTGATTCTCGAAAAATAGTCACGATCTTCCTCAGCCTCAACTCCACCACATTTTTCCAAACCTTCATAGTGTGGCTTAACAACTTGATACTCCTATAGTTGTTGCAATTCTGAATGTCTCGCTTATTTTGTTTTAATTGCCACAATATAATACAAAATTTAAATTATGTGTTAAACTTTGTTTCCAAACTAACAACTGTCACATAAAATGGTGCAAAAGAAAGTACTATGCTGTGTCATAACATGTTTTTTCATGCTGTAAAAGTTCTTTTTTTTGACAAATACTGTAAAAATATTCTTTTTTGACTTATGATAACTATATCATGCTTTGTTTAGCATCAAACTGCTTGTATATGTGTTGCTTATGTGTATGTGTGTATATATATGTAAAAGGCTTAAGTCATCGACAACCCCTTAAAGTTGTCCGCATATTTCACTTAGACACCTCAACTAGGACTATTACCTATTGAACACCTAAATTGTTCAAAATGAATGCCTATTAAACACAAAATGCTGATTTGGCAAAAAAAGTGTTCCTCACTTTCCTGGGGCGCGTGAAGCAACCTAAAATAAGTTTTTTTTTTTTAAAAAAAACTTACACTTTTTCTTTTTCCATTGACACTTGGCGTTGTAAATAACTTAAAATTTTTCTAATATTTTTTAAAATAATAAGTCTTAATAAAAAAAGAAAAAACACCCCCACCCACCCTTTCAGTCATCTTCTTCATCTCATTTAAATTTTGCATAGATAATTGCATCTTGTCTCCATTTTTTTTTATTCTATTTCTTTTCAATCTTTATATAAAAAAAACTGAATGAATTAATGGAATTTGCAAAACGAAAGGAGGACGAAGAAAGAAATTTTTGGACATCGAAATGAAAAAGTTATCCATGCTCATCCATCTCCATTTCGACCACCTCCGAACAAATATAAATCATCATTATCATCATCGTTGTCATATTCACTATTTCTTCTAAAACTAGTCAGAAAAAGAAAGTAATAAGAAACCCTTTAAAATTTCTTCATCGATGTATAGTAAATGCATTTCGGATCTCGATTTGAAGAAGTTATTGTGATATTACCATCAATTTTTCTCATTGTTTATAAATTTCTCTCTTCCGTTTCAAAAATATCATCTACTGGTGGAGGATTTGAAAGTATTGCAGTATTGAATCCTTTCTCAAAATCAATTTTCTTGTTAAACAGTGTTAGATAGAAAATGTATTTGAATTATTTATTTATTTTTTTAAAAAAGAAAATTCAGCATTTTAATAATTTTGGGGCCAAGTGCCATATGTCATCTTTTAATTTGTCATTTTGCCATGTCCACTGCAAGTGTATCCCACACTCATTACCTTTGTTTTGCTGATTATTGAAAAATATTTAATAGGAACAAGTTTTGAATTGTTAAAAGTGTTCAATAGGTATTAGTCCTAGTTAAGGTGTCTAAGTGAAATATGCGGACAACTTTAAGGGCCGTAGATGACATAAGCCTATGTAAAATTACTAGGGAAAAGACATAAATTCCCCCCTGAAGTTGTACCGAAAAGTCAGTTATACACTTAAACTATCATGGCGATCTATTACACACCTAAATTACCTAAAAGTGAAACTATTAAACACCTGAACGCATAACACCACTCTCATAGTATGTGGTGTATTACACTCACTGCCACGTGACACCACATCAGTGCCACGTCAGAAATAATAATTTTTTATATTTTTTTTCTTTTCTTTTCTTTATTAATTAACTTTTTTTTATTAACTATATTTTATACTAATTAACTCCTAATTAATTATTAACTATCCATCCGATTTTTTAATATTTTTTCTTTTCTTTTCTTTATTAATTAAATTTTCTTTTATTAACTATATTTTATACTAATTAGCTCCTAATTAATTATTAACCACCATCTGATTTTTTATATTTCTTTTCTTTTCTTTATTAATTAACTTTTCTTTTACTAACTATATTTTATACTAACTATATTTTATACTAATTAAATCCTAATTAATTATTAACTACCCATTCGATTTTTTATATTTTTTTCTTTTCTTTTCTTTATTAATCAAATTTTCTTTTATTAACTATATTTTATACTAATTAACTCCTAATTAATTATTAACCACCCATCCGACCCTCCCCCCCCAAAAAAAAATAAAAATAAAATTAAAAAAACCAAACCCCAATCGTCTTCTCCACCAAAATGGGGAGAATAATTCTTCTTCTTCTTAATGGATTTTGAAAGAAAAAAAATCAAGATTCAAAATGGTGAGTAAATAGAGGTAGGTGTAAAGAAGAAGAGGGTAGGTGAGTGTGAAGAAGAAAGGATGTGGAGGTGGGGTGATTTTATTTTTTTAATTTTTTTACTTTAATGAGTTTTGAAAGAAAAAAAATCAAGATTCAATATGGGATTAAATGGAGGTGGGTGTGAAGCAGAAGAGGGTAGGTGGGTGTGAAGAAGAAAGGATGTGGGGGTGGAGTGATTTTGTTTTTTTAATTTTTTTTAACTTTACAGAATATGATGCGCTTTTGCCCTAACGTAAAATGATGGCAAACCAGAACAATACATGTAATAACCACATCAGAGGCCTCTGCCTCAAATCTACCTAGTATAGCATAGCATAATTGGTGGTCACCCTTAGCCTGTGAACCACTACAACCACCACCTCGAGTACTTCATGAAGCACCTCAAACAACTAAAATTGGTGTATTGCAGACAACTTGTGACCCTGGCTAAATAGAAGAAGAATCACACATTTGCCCCTTATTCAAACTCACCATCACAAAACAACCTAAGTAAACTATTCCCAACTCATCATAGGAGGACCGACAGGTCTATGAGCAAGAACAGACCTCTATCACTTCTTAGCCATTGCCGCAATTATAAAGAGAAATAAGACATTCCATGTGCCTTCAACATACCCGATTTTGAACAACCTGTCCTGACACTTGGTCAAAAAAATATAAGCCTTCTCAACAGTGATAACCTCAAACTTGGGAGATAATACCCTAACGAATCTTTCCAAATCTCTTTTGCTCCTAAGTAAACATAGCAACGCTAGAAGACATAGGTGGAACCACAGATCTCAAAGGAATCTAAAGTGGGCTAATTAGATATCTAAAATTTGAAATCCAACCGTCAAAGTCTAACCAACCATTTTCCATACTTTTTTTTGTTGCTCCACATCTTCATACTCATAATCAGGCTCGAATGGGCATCACTAAATCATCCTCATGCAAGAGCCGCTATTTCGAACCCGACAGTTACTTTTAATGCGGAAGGAATAGATTAGAGGTATACAACACTTAATATGAATAATTCGCACGAAAGGAATCAAAGGAAAGAGTTTCTCCTATTAAGTATCTTGTAGCCTCTCAAAGATATGTACGGACGTCTACGTACCGATCTGTAAGACTCTACTAGATACCCTGCTCTTTAACTTATGAGACCGGTGAACCTAGGGCTCTGATACCAATTTGTCACGACCCAAAAATCGAGGTCATGATGGCACACATCCCAAAACCCAACCTGATGTGTAAGCCTAAAAATAAAACTCATACGAGACTCCCAAAGGAAAAATCATGCCATGATTTAAGTGAAAAGAAAAATAATGAAGAAAATATCCCAAAACCTAGTGTCATAAGTATAAAGAGCATCTAATACAAGGTTCGAATCTGAAGATACAACATAAGTCTCTAAATGATATAAAAGACTGAAAAATAAAGACAGACTAGTGACGATCCGAATTCTGGGACCTCACCACTAATCTGAGAATACACAATCCGCTAGAATATTAACTGCCACGTGAGGTACCCCGACTAGTATCTGCATCAAAAAGGGACACAGAAGTAGGGGTGAGTGCAATTCACATGTACTCAGTAGATTTTAGCTGACTGAGTATAAGGAATTAATCAAACCTATAAAATAAACTAAGGAACGCTTCCACCTGCATACAGAAAAGTCCCACTTCGGCATCGGTGCCGCCAGTTTATATATATATTGGCGCGAGTAAAGTAAACCCATAATAACAGCTCATAATCACAATTAATCAGATAATTCAAGCAACACAGATATCAATTCAATGCAATGCAATGCAATATGATGATGCAATGATGTGGTGGTACAGTGGAATCAAGACTATCGCACAGCCTGTCGTATACACCTGCCGAGCTGTGCTACCAAGCAGGACCCATGGGGGTCTCGCAGACCATATACCTCAATCACAATATCTCATTATCCTTGCCACCTCCTCGTGGTCAAGGGATCACAATGCATTCACTACCCTGCCGGAAAACTGCCTCGGTCAGGGACTCAAGATACAAAGGTTAGGATCACAATGCATCCACTACCCTGTCGGAAAACTGCCTCGGTCAGGGACTCAAGATACAAAGGTTGGGATCACAATGCATCCACTACCCTGCCGGAAAACTGCCTCGGTCAGGGACTCAAGATACAAAGGTTTAAAGGTGTTTCATTTTCTTTCTCAAAAAGAGTTTCCATATTTCTCAACTTCCCATGTTTCATGATATGATGAATGAGGATGAATGCATCAAAACACATGCATGGAAGTAATAATCAACTCACATGTGGTATAAGGTTCAAAGTTCTCAAAACTTAACCTACACATGATATTCACCCTCAATAAATAGTAACGGGAAGAACACACTTTCATTTAAATATTCACCCCTTTCTCAACAATATTTCAATACTCAAGTATGCTCAAAACCCCCAACTCAATCTCTCAGGCGGCATCACAAGTCAAATAATATACTCAAGCCTCTCTCTTAGGCAAATCACAATTCACATGCTCTCAAAGCAAATAAGATAACAAATAAGGCACCCATACGGGCTATGTAATACAAATAAACCCCGTCACGGCAACACATTAATAAATAAGCCTCCACACGGGCATCACAATATATATAACATTCTCAACTCATACTACAACCCTATCCCAAAGTCTATAACATATGAATGACTAATTACCCCATCTCAATCTCAAAGAAAGATAGCCAAACCTACCTCAATTGTCGAAACCGCACCTGAATACCTCCACCGGACAAGCAACTCTTGAATTCAGCGCTCGGAATGACAACCCACTATCAACAATGAAACATACACGTCACAAGGAGTCCAATGACACCCATATTGATAGGTTTCGAAATCGGGGGTAAAATTGTCCAAAAAAAATATTTATTTTTGAAAAGGGTCAAATCTGGAATTTTATTTGAAAATTATGTTCTACACATCGAGTAGGATTCGTGGCTGAAAATCCCATTAAAATCGAGCAAGAATCGAGTTTCAAATCATGAAAATACTATTTTCTAAAAATCACCACAATTTCATTACGAAAATGGCAAAAGACAGCAACTTTGAACTGCGATTTATCAGAAATGAAGCCTCTACAGCTAAAACTGATCACACCACAATGATCCTTACGAAAAACTCAGCAATTTAGCCTCAAGAATCACTGAAAACGGACCCAAAATGCTCAAGATATCAAATATCAAAGTTCATCAAAAATCTAATTCGAAAATAAAAAGGGCAGCTGCTATAACGCGAATCTTACCTAAAAAAAATCTTCTCCATCACTTTATGATTACACCACTGTATTCCTATGGAAAAACTACGCAATTTAGAGCTTTGAATCACTGAATTCGGATCTAAGATGACCAAGAAATCATCTTCCAAAGTTTACAAAAATCTGAATCCAAAAATGGTCGAGGCAGCATCTAAAACATTAAATCTTACCTAAAACGAAGCTTCTAATCAAGATTCCGAGCTCACCAATGGATTCCTCGCAAAAATTTCTTGAAGATAGACTCTTGAATCATTAGATTTGGACTTGAAATGCTCAAGAAATGAGGGTTCAAAGTTGAGAGAAAAGTCTGAAAAATCTGGTGCAAAATCTGCACTTTTGCACTAGATTTTTCTGGTTTTGCATTATTTAAAGTCTCCGAACGGACCCTCGGAATTCGTTCGGAATCCGATAAAAATAAACCAGATATGCTACCCCACTAAATTTGATATTCCGGACTCAATGGCGCATTCAAAATTATCATATGAGATCATTTTAATAAAAAGTGAATCTCACATCAAGGTATCATTTTAAGGCAAATTCCACAATCGGCCTTGGGATTAGACTGGAAACTTCGGGAAGCAAACGAAGGGTCGTTCTAGACCAAACTCGATATTCCAAAACTAACCGCGCTATCAGAATTTTCATCCGAGTGCGTTTTCCAAGAATGTTGACCAAAGTCAACCATAAGCTAACTTTCAAAGTCAAAAGCGCCAAATGACCCCAAACTCGTATCGATTGTCTCGATAGTCATGCCGACAATGCTACTAGCCTAATTTGTACATTACGGAGCTGATGGAATCATAAAAATATGAATTCGAGGTCTCCTTGACCCGAAACTCAAAAAGTCTCAACTAAACCAACTTAGGCCTTCAAAATATCAAAATGGGCTCGGGACCTCTAAAAATTTAGCCAATACTTCTTCTAGACCAAAAACCATCCCCCGAATCTAACAGAGTCGTCGGAATTCCATTCCGAGTATCGAAACTTCAAAAGTTGACCAAAGTCAAATCTTGGCCTAAAATTCCTTAAATTCCAACTCAAGACCTCAAATCTTTGTTACAACTCCAAAACTAATTTCGTTAACTTTCCTAGATCAATTTCCACATTTCGGAGTTGCTAGAATTGACAAAATTCTGTTCCGACACCTGTAGCTCTGGTTGGTCCCAAAAATCACTTTTTCACCTCTTAACTCTATAAAACTCAAGAATTTGCACAACTTACAAACCATTAAGATTTTGACACTTTCAACTAAACAAACCAATCAAATAATACTCGGGGGAACTAATGATAAGGGTAAAATGGTAATTTCACACAAATTTTAAAAAAATAACTCTCAAGGTCATTACAAATATGTATTAATGATCATATACTTCCAAAATGACAAGTTTGTAATCCACCGGCTCCGTTGGTGTTGTGGTCATCTAAAATTAGAGGGTAAAAGAGCTTTATTTGGAGGAACTTCATCTTAGAGTGATTTCTGAATTATGATCCCATGTTATATTTTTATTATACTGAAATTCAGTTCATAAACAAAGATCAATATTATGATTAGTTTTTGTTTAAATCCTATTGTTATTGAATATGACAGTGAATTCAATAAGAAAATTATGTGTAACACTTCATACTATAGTGATGGGGACACATATATTATGTGTGAGTAGGACAACTTATTGCATCAGGGAAGCAACTAGAGAGATGTTGGGATCTCAAAGGATAACTTTGGTTGACAGAGAGGGGATTGGTGGTGGAATGGTGAGGTCCCGGGGAAAGTGGAAGCCAAGAAGGTTGCTTGTATGAAGTTAGTTGAGAGTAGAGATGACGAAAAGAGGACTAATAGGGAGAGGTTTAAGACGACGAAGAACGAAGCGAAGTCAGTGGCTATGGCGGCGGCTGAGAGTAAGCCGCCGGAGTCGCACAACACATAGCTGGAAGTTTAGAACGCCCATACTATTTGCCTAACCCTTCGCTCTGAGGGATGTTAGATTGGAAAGCACCTTCTATATCACTACATTCATCCAAAAGAGAAGGGAAGAGGCCTATGTATTTGCATGACCCTTGCAGATTTAACCCTATGTATACCCGAAGCAACTCCCCTAGCTGCCATGCCACCATGCCGTAGAACGCGAGCTTGTGTGAAACCTTTTATTCTACGTAACAACAGTAGACATTTGAGCGCTTGTATGAAGAACTAGAGGACAAAGGCGGGGATAAGAAGGAAGTTGTATAGACTCGCAAAAGTCAGAGAGAGGGGGAAGGCCCATGACCTAGACCAAGTGAAGTGCATCAAATATGAGGATGAAAAATGTATTGGTGGAAGAGGCACACACTAGACGATGATGGCAGGCGCACTTCCATAAACTCTTAAATGTAGAGGAGTATAGAAGTATTGTGATGGATGATCCAAAGCACTCCAAGAGTCGTGATTTTGGGTACTATTAGTGTATAAAGTTTAAGAGGGTTAAGGGGGCAATTTGTAAGATGACGAGGGGAAGAGCAATCAGACTAGACGAGATCCTAGTGGAATTTTGGAATAGTGTAGGCAAAGTAGGTATGGAATGGCTAACTGGATTGTTTAATGTCATTATTTAGGAAAATTAAAATGCCCGATGAATGGAGGTGGAGTACTGTGGTTCCATTGTACAAGAAGAATGGTGATAATCAAAGTTATAATAAATATAGGGACATCAAGCTACTAAGTCACACTACAAAGTTTGGGAGAGGGTGGTAGAGATAAGGATGAGGAGGGATGTGTCTATTTTCTAGAACCAATTCAGATTCATGCCAACGTGATCTACTACTACAAAAACCATTCATCTCCTTAGGAGATTGTTAGAGTAGTATAAGGATAGGAAATAAAACTACATATGGTATTCAAAAGGCATATGAGAAGGTCCCACGAGGGGTTCTATGGAGATGCTTAGAGTCTAAAGCTGTGCTCATGCATATGAGAAGGTCCCACGAGGGGTTCTATGGAGATGCTTACAGTCTAAAGCTGTGCTCATGGCATACATTGGAACAATAAATGACATGTATGATAGAGCCAATCCTAAGTAAGAACAGTGGAAGGAACACTTCTCAGTTGTGATGGGGTTGCATCACGGATCAACTTTTAGCCCATTTTTCTTTTCCTTAGTGATAGACAAGTACGCGTCATATTCCAGGGGAGGTATCATGGTGTATGGATTTTGTAGATGATATAATATTTATCGACGAGACAGGCGATAGAGTTAATGATAGACTGTAGATCCTAGAGTCTAAATGCCTCAGGTTGAACAAGACTAAAACAAAATACATGGAGGCAAGTTCAGTAACACATCACAAGAGGCGATGAAAAATTGAGGGTTGATACTCAAGTCATCTCCAAGAGAAGAAGCTTCAAGTATCCTAGGTCTATGATCCAAGGAAATGAGGAGATCAAGAAGGATGTCGCACATCATATTGGAGTGGAGTGGATGAAATGGATGCTCGTATTCGGTGCCCTATGTGATATGAATATGTCACTAGACTTAAAGGTAAGTTCTATAGAGTGATTGTTAGACCAATATTGTTTTACAGGGTTGAGTGTTGGCTGAAGAACTCTCACATTTAGAAGATGAAGGTAGCAGAAATGACGATGCTTAGATGGATAGCTGGTCATATTAGGAGATACAAGATTAGGAACGAAGATATATGAGGCAAGGGGGGAGTGCCTCCGTGGCGGTTAAGATGCGGTAAGCGAGGGTGAGATGGTTGTGAAGAGGAGAAACATAGATTCTCCAATGAGGAGTTGCGAGAGGTTGACAGTGACAGGTCTCAGGAAAGGTAGACCGAGTAAGAATTCAGAGGTAATTAGACAAGACGTGAGCCGTGACACATCTTCAGCTCACTGAGGCCATGACCCTAGATAAGAGATAAGAGGCAGTCAGGTTACTGTCTCTTTTCAGTGGTAGAGCATGATTCTAGTCTGGAGCACCTATTTGCTCTCTTACCAGTATTATCACTTTTATGCTAACATTATCTTATTCGTCCATTGTATTACTACTGTTGTTTCTTATTCTTTGGTTATCTTTAGACTTTACTATTTTTGATGTCAGTACTATTCTGTCTTTAATATTTCTATCATAGATTTTGTACTCTTGCATTCTTAAAACTCTTCTGGAAGTCTTTTTTTCCTGAGCCAATGGACTATCGGAAATGTCCTCTCTACCCCACAAAGATAGGGGTAAGGTCTTCGTACACCTCGCCCTTCCCATACCACACTTGTGAGATCACACTGGTATATTGTTGTTACTTCATAGTACAGTATAATATTGAAGTAGATTCAAGTTTGGGTTGCTAGACATCAAGTAAACCACAATAGTTTAGGGTTTTTTCAACAGAAAATTATAGCCCAATACCTTTGGTACATTTAGTTTACAAAATATGTACACAACGTATAGGTAGTGTATACTTTATACTGATATGCATATAATTTACATACCTATACATCTAATATAAATATCTATACATGCCTATACATATAATTTACATATGCATGCACATCATATACAATCGAGTGTATATGTAGTGTATACTTCGGCCATGTTTGGTAAACTAGATGGCTGAATGGTATATATTGGTAACTATCCCTTTTTGCAATCCTTGAAGGCTTTATTCATCACCCGGATCCTTTTACTTAAGCCTGTACAGAATATCGTGTTTATTGTTTAATTGTTGTGATAGTGATAATTTAACTGAAAAATGCATTGATATGATCCAGGGAAAGGATGCAGTACTTTGTGCGTTATCTGCACTCTGTAGGTCGTGTCATAAATCAATTTCTGCTGCTGATCCTGACGCTCCAGATGCCATTTTGAGTCTTATATTATCTGCATGTTCAAAGAAAATGAAGAAGTATCGTGAAGCAGCTTTCTCCTGTCTTGAGCAGGTATTTGCACTCTGGTTATTTGAGCACCTTTATTCATGCAGGCAGGAGCATGCAATTTTTTTTGCCTGAAATATCTGACAGCAGTTATGTGAATAATCTTCTGTCTATGAAATATTTTCATTTTTGTTATAATCGTGGTGTCCGGGCTAGCTGTCATCTCCCACATGCAATAGGTACTCGATAACTCCTTTTACTAAGGCTAGGACGGAGGGAAGAAATCACCTAGTGTTTTTGTCTCTGCTGGGATTTGAACTTGAGACCTCAGGTTTTCAACCCACTTCATGGGAAGTAGATAAAAGTTTGGGTTGAGAGAGCTTCGGAGAAAAACATCTTTGTCACTTTAGTGTCGTATCCCGGGATTGTTTTCCCACATTGAGTGTGGTATAAAATTATAAAATAGTGGAATATATAATCCCGCGATTGCTAATCTTGGTAGCAAAATCTTAACAAAACCCAGGATAAAATAATCTTGTATTTTATCCCAGGATTGTTATCCCTTGTGACACAATTTAAACCACCCTTAAGTGAAATGACTTAAACCTTCATAGTTGAATAGTATCACATCATTCAGACACATTCAACACTGGTAGAGAGGATTTTGAAGATCCAATCTTTTAGCTTCTTCCATAATCCAATAAAATGTGCTTTAGATAATGTAAATATAGAAAATGGGACTTCACTATGCAGCGGGCATTGAAAAGTTACTGACATGCATGGTGCTATGTGCCTACTTTGCATGGGTATATTCTGAAGCAGTATGTGTGCAGTATAGGTTCAAAGCCTCATTAAGACATTTGCTTGTTGTGAAATTTTCAGCTGAGTTGACCCCCCATCCTGCACACACAAAATCTCTCTTCTAGGTAAAAAGACCCCCCAATAGTTGAAGAAAGCTCAAAACCATAACTTAGGTCAAGAATGTTCATGATTTTGCTCAAGGTGGAAATTGTATGTTGCAAGAAGTGGATAACTGGATAGATATAGCTGGATCTAAAAGCAAAGCTGTCAATCAAATGGAATACTTGCACGTAATGTTTAGTTGGAGCACTGGTTTTTGGCAAACTGGAACTCTGTGTCGAGGACTCCTTGCTATTCAATCAGAAATTCCAGAATGTCTTCAGAGAGAGAATTTTCTACCTAGAGGAAATGTTATGTCAAATGGTATAGTTAAATGGAGCAACATGGTTGTTGAGGATCATACATCTGACACCAAATTGCTTGGATTAGTTTTCTAGAGGAAATGTTATGTCATATGGTATAGTTAAATGGAGCAACATGGTTGTTGATGATCATACAGATGACACCAAATTGCTTGGATTGAGGCATAGTTGTTGTTTGCAGGCTATAATCAAAAAAGCGAGGAACCAACATTATACTGCTGTACTGAAAGTTACAGCAATCAACTGCTCTTTGGGATATAAGTTGGGAAAAATAGGTGGATTTAGTACGTATGTTGTATGCTGATAGGGATGATCTTTGCACCCTTGCTTGCTTTCCATATACACTACAAAATAATCTGGGTAGAAAGTAATTTACTTTATGCTTCATCTACTTTCTGCTTTTTATTATCTAGTTTAATATTTGATCATTTTGTGTAACGTTTTAGCTTCCTCATGTTTCATGGAATTAAATACTATTTCCTTTGGTCATCTCTCCTTTCAGGTTTTAAAGGCGTTCAATAATCCAGACTTCTTCAATAAAGCTTTTCCACAATTATTTGACATGTGCAGTCTGCAAATTAATACGACTAGTCAGAATAATTTGTCAAGTGATCTCAGAGGTATTGCATGAATTATTTTATTTGTCATTGCCCTCATTAAAGATGTACGACAGTGAATGATGCATATTTTATAGTCTTTGAATCCATTTCACATTCAATATTGGAAAATTCAGGTTTAGCCCATCCATAGCTTTCTTCTTGATTTTATGCCTGCAAGTTAGCATTAACTTGTGAAAGCTCTTACTTTTTACTTTTGGTATTTACTTTTTACTTCATGACAATATCTAATTTGAATTGAGTGATCTCAGTACCTAGAAAGTGCCTTAATCTGTTTAGATTCTTAGTCTAGAAGTGTTGTAAGAGATGTTGCTTTAACTGAGAGATGCTATACTTATCATTACCTTCAATGACTAATAGTTATAAACCACCAAGTAAATGCACAAATTTGTAGTAGAATATTGATAGAACACTGAGGGTGTGTTTGGTATGGAGAGATGTTTTTCATTTTTTCCATGTTTGGTTGGTCTAAATGTTTCTCTAGAAAACTAGTTCCTTACAAATGAGGGAAAATAATTCCATAAGTAGGGAAACAAGTTCCATAAGTGTCAGTTCAATTGCATTGTCTCCTCCCTACCCACCCAATGCCCCCAACACCCACCCTTGAGCATCCCACCCCACGTTACACTCAAAGCACCCATTAAGCGAGGCAAAGTGCTCAACATGTTTTGAGCCTTGATCTATGGAACCGACATATAATTATTTAATATTTACTATTTGTTTTTTTTGAAATAAAGATCAAACTGTGTAATTTTGCTTGTCCAACCAAACATGACATTGGGAATCACACTTTAACTACGTTATGAAAAAACAAACAAGTCATTTTAATCACTATACTATGTAATTACTTGGTCATGTAATTATTATCCTAGTAATTACACTATTGTTCCCAAACAAGCCCTTAGATAAACGTGTCGGACTTTCAAGGAGATTATTTTGGAGTAATGTATTTAACCTCCGAGAAAGTTGGGCTACACTTCAGGTTGATCTTGAGAAAGAACTTCTCTTGATCACTTTAGCCTAGCTAGAGAAGTTTGAGAAGGACGATGTAGTCGATGCCGTGATCTCCTTGTGAATTTTCTTGGCAATAGTCATAAATGAAATCAAATGCCAAGTCCCATTCTCGACTAACCGCAAGTAGGGTGAAGGGTGGCCAAGAGACTTGTCTCCTTTTGAATCTTCTTGGCGAAAGTCATTAATGAAATCGAGCTCCAGTCTCATTCCCAACTAAATGTCAATAGGGTGAAGGGTGGGTCGAGAGTTTTGCGCTCATTCCCTTTAGTTATGCGCACTTGGTAATATCCTTTGTATAAATCAATGTTATTAATAGCACTCGCTTCAACACTTACAGCGTGAAGCAAGGTGTGGCGAGGGTCAAGCGCTTCAGGGCACTAAAGCGAGGTGAGATGAAAAAAGCTTCTTGCTTTAGCAGAAGGAGCGTGAAGCGAGGCGAGCGTAAAGTGTCGCTTTTATGAAAAAGCAAGACTTAGGTCTATTTTTTAAAAAAATTCTAACAGTCTTACACATTTTTTCGATTCTTCCTTCTGTTGCTCTTCCCCAATTCTAGGGTTTCAAGGTAAGTTCTTCTATTCAATTTTCTCTTCTTCTCTTTCTTTTTTTCGATTTTTTTACTCTTTTCTCTTTTCTCCTCTGTTTTCTCTTCTCTTTTTGATTTTTCTCTCTTTTCTCCTCTTTTTTCTTTTTTTTTCTCCTGTTTTCTATTCCTTTTCTTTTCTCCTTTTTTTTTCAATTTTTCTTCTCTTCATTTTTCCTCTGTTTCTATTCTTCACCACTCCTCTTTCTTTGAATTTTTTCTATTCTTCTCCTCCTTTGTTACTTTACTGCAGCTTTTCTGTTCTGTTTTGTTCTTTTTTCTTTCTTTTTTTTTGCTTTTCTTGTTTGCTGTAGCTTACAAATGTCTAGTTTATTTTTTTTTGTTCTTGGTTATTTATCTATACAATATTAATATTTTTTATTATTGTATTAAACTATGCTTAAGTTGTAAAAGAAAGTGTGTGCTTCGCTTCTTGCTTCGGTGAAGCGAACCCTAGTCACTTTTTCCCGCTTCTCGCTTTCCAAAACACTGGCGCAAATCTACCTTCCTGAAGAACTTCGCCTACCCCAATCTATCAAACAAGTTGGCAATCAAATGATTGAGCAGTATTAAGTCAAGGAACAAGACATCTAAGAAGGGATATTGAAAAAAGGCTTCAATTTAAGAGGCTAACATCCCCTATTCACACCAATGTGAAACACTAACAAAGAGCATGACAGACTAATTTTTCTTTCTCAGGCTTTAGGTTATGAACAGAACATGTGAGACATAAGGAGATAGAGTTACATAGGTGAACGTGGGTATAAAGCAGAGTTTGGAACCTTATCTTGACAACAGAGGAAGGCGTTGAACCAAATAACATGTTGTGACCAAGATCTCAATAGAACACGTGATAGAATAAGTCGGATTTTGGTAAGAATATAAGGAGATGTTTGATGAATAGTCCAACTGGAATTTATAAAGAATTGTTGAAGGTAAGAGGATAGATAATCCCGAGCATATTACTACGATAAGTACAAATGGGAACACAAAATTGAGTTTGTCTTAGCACGAAAAGACTGAAGGATACAAAATAACTCGAAATGATTTATATTAGAAAAATTTCAAGTACACCTTGAATAATTGTCAATGAAGATGATGTGTAGTGAAGAAACACTAGAGCATAACTCACTTTTCTTGTGCTTCAGACGCTTAATAGACTAAAGTAAAAGAAGACTTTGCCTGATAATCAGGACGACGATAAAAGGACATATGAGTGTGCTTACGGCTTGAGATGACTCACAGTTATGGTGAATAAGTGGAACGAACAAAGTACCTTTTTTGGAATTTAAATAGGTTGGACTCGCCTTCAATGAAAGCATCTCCAGGGAGTAGATTAAAAGGCAATCTGTGGGTGATCTTGGAAGATTGAGGTAGTAAAGTTCATCTTAATCACGCTCAATATCTATTGTTCGTCCCACGCTACGATCTTGTCTTACAACAAATTCATTCCAAAAGGTTACTAAATGATTTAGTGTTTGGGATGAACAGCTAATGGAGGAGATTAAGAGGTAACCAGGTGCATAAAGAGAGGAATTTGGTGTCAAAGAGGGTACAGGGGTCAAGTGACCTACTCTAAGTGTCATGGTCTTGGATCCATTGGCCAATGTGGCTTCCGGAAGGGGTTTAGAATAGGAAATAGTTGAGAAGAGAGATTTATTATCAGAGAAAGAGGCAGCACGGAGTTATCAGTATGGACAACAGATGCAAGTTGCTGATATGTCCGCTTACGTGACTCCTTTACTTAAGAAACTCGGTGTATTCAGATAAGGAAACCATCATATTGCTCAAACCACCAAAAACTTTCTTATAGTTCAATGCTTCTAAATCCAGACGACAAAGGATGCAAGAAGCTCAAACTCATTTGTCTAATTATGTCTTTTTAATATTTGCAGGAGACGAGAAGGAGGATTTTTCTTCTGTGCATGACAAGATAGTAAATTGCGTAACAGCATGCATTCACATAGCACGGGCAACTGATATTATTCAACAGCAGAAGAACTTAATTGATTTTTTCTTAATTTCACTTTCACCAAACTATTCATGGCCAGGTGTTGCCCTCAGAACATTATTTATCCTTACCAAGAGGGTGAAACAGCTTTGCCTGTTCTGATATGCTTGTTTCCTTTCTGCAGTGAAAGTGTCTGTTTTTTCGTCCATTAAAGAGCTATGCTCAAAGCTGCATTCTGAGACAGTTGGTTCTCAAGATACTTCTCAATATACCAGCATAATTTCTTTTGCCCATGAGGTGATTCGTATCCCAAAGTTGCATTTTTGTTCTCACTAGTACTGTCCCTGGATTCTAATTAAAATTCTGGTCTTTCCAGCTGTTCTGCAAAACATCTGTGAAAGTACTTGAAATTATACAAACAGTAAAAATTGCCCAGGTATGTCATCTTCATTATGCATTCCTATCTTTCACATGTGTAAAAAGGGCAGCCCGGTGCACTTAAGCTCCCGCTATGCGCAGGGTCCGGGGAAGGGCCCGACTACAAGGGTCTATTGTACGCAGCCTTACCTTGCATTTCTGCCAGAGGCTGTTTCCAAGGCTTGAACCCGTGACCTCCTGTGTCATTACTACTATTTCATCTTGTCCATGATCTACACCTGATTGTCTGTTGTTACGTTGAATGGAGATATCTCCATGCTGGTGTCTCTTCCTGCCTTAACTTTTTTTTTTCAGTTGCGATATCATCCCTTCTTCAGTAATTCTGCTAATTTTCTCTGCTGGTTAGGACAATTAAGTATGGATAACTGTTGCATACTTGTTTTTATGCGGTCCTGTCTTCTGGTGACCCAGTCCTATGTCTAAGGTGATAGAACTTAGTAACTGTTCTATAGATTTGGCAGCCTTTCCTGCCCCCACCAGGTTCCCACTGCATGCATTTAGCAGTGTTTCTGCATTCAATAAGAAATGTTAATGTGCTGAAATGACCTCTGATCTCATCATCCATTTGAAAAAAGTTCAATAGCAGACATTTATGACTGGTATTACTAAAAAAAAGACATTTATGACTAGTATTACTCAAAAAAAAAGGACATTTATGACTTGTAAGTTCAATTATAGAATTCTTTTGAAGGAAATGAAAGGGGATATAGTATGATTTCTTGCTCAAGTTGTTAGAAGGTTTGGGGTGATACTATCTCAATCGAGTTGTAATATTTGTGTGTGTTTGATATTTCATTGTGAACCTAAAACATTGTTATCCATGCACAAACTCAGGTTCACATAGCAGCTTCAGAGTGCCTTGTGGAAATGGTGAACTTACTGAAAGCTACTGGGCAGTTGCCCGGTGGAGAAGTGGCATTCAGCCACGAGTTTGTGCAGGTCTATGATGTGGAAAAGAATGAGCATGCTAAGTCTTTGCTCAAGAGATGCATCGACATCCTCGAAAACCCCGAAAAAGAGCACAAAGTTTCAAGTTGAATTCATTCATTATATCTGGACTACAGTGATATCTTTGCATGGAATGCAGAACCCATTGCAGCTGCATTTGGATCTGCTAGAGGCTGCACTCTCCCTCCCGCGCGGAGGAGAAAATTTGTAGAAAAAACAATGAATACCAAATTCAAAGGTCTTGAGCTTGTCAAGCAAAGGTGAATATTACTTCACTACAATGTAATGACATGTCATTTATTAATGGTTAAATGATTGCACAGAGATCAATCAATTTAACTTTGAATTTTTTGATGAATTCTCTGCTGTTAGCAACATTTCGTTGTTATTGATCTTGACAGCCATCATTTATGATTATTTAGGATTTCTTACATTTGCCAAGTTATATTTTGGTAACCATCTAAAAGTTAAGTGATACCTACCGGTATAATTGCTACTTTACCTTCGATATTTATAGAGAAAATAGCCAATGACCCTCCAACCTATTGTCGGATAATTTTCAACTACACACTTATACTTCACGGGAGTCCTATTACCCCTCCCCCTCCCGGACTATTTTAAAATGAAATTAATTATACCTAAAATGTCATTACTAGACATGTGACTTGTGGTGAAATACACGCGCTTGACATGTGTATTTCACCAATTAATAATTTTTTAATTTTTTTTTCTTTCTCCTCCTTTATTCCTCAATCTTTCTTCAACCCTAATTACATAAAACACCATTTTGACCTCAAATTCTTTTAGGTCTCTTAACAGTTTATTAGAACAATGTTCTCATTTCATAATTTTTTAAAATTTTTCTTTCTCAACAATCTTTACTTATTCTTTTATATTTCATTTGATTCTCTTTATTAAAAAATTGTAGATACACATCAAATGGGTCATGGAAATTTGACGACCAATTTAAGATCAATTTGTAACATCAATTTGATAAACCCCTTTCTCTTCCCCATTCTCTCTGTGTAAAATTTTCTTGAATAATTTATAATTTGAGTTTTTGATTTTGATTTTCATGGATTTTAGGAGAAAATGAAGGATTCATCTTTTAAAAATATAGAAGAAATTATTTTGTTTCAGTTCCTTCTAATAAGTTTGAAAATAAAAACACAATTACTTCTCTTTAATTTTGTTACTCTTGAGACCATGACTTAAAAAAATAAATCAATTAATGGATATATTTTTTAAAAAATAAATTTAATTTGTTAGATGTGTTTTAAACAAGTATATTAAAAAATTATTTGTTCATAAAATGCATTAATTGTTGATAATTTTTATACCAAATATCCATTGATGAAGCTTCAACAATGATAATGGTGAAGATTGTACAGTAATATAGATAAATAACAAGTGATAAAAGAGAAAGAAAAAGAAAATGAGAAAAAAATAAAAATAAAAAATAAAACAGGCAACAAGAGAGTGAAATACACTCTCTATGCCAACTTAGCAATTAAGGCTTATTTATTTCATTTTAAAATAGTCTAAGGAGGTAATAGGACCCCCATAAAATATAAGTGTGTAGTTGGAAATTCGACAATAGATTGGGGGGTCATTTGGCTATTTTCTCTATAAATATCGAAGGTATAGCAATAGTAGTAGTAGTTGTAGTAGACGATGATGATGATGATGATAATGATGATGATCATAATAATAATAATAATAACAACAACAACAATAGTAACAATAACAATAATTATAAAAATAGTAATAATAATAATAATAATAGTAAAATACTAGTTATAATAGTAATAATAGTAATAATAATAATAGTAATAATAATAATATTAATAGTAATAATAATAATAATGATAATAGTAATAATAATAGTAATGATAATGATAATGATAATAATAATAATAATAATAATAATAATAATAATTTTTGATAATAGTAATAGTAATAATAATATTAATAGTAATAATAATAATAATGATAATAGTAATAATAATGATAATAATAATAGTAATGATAATGATAATGATAATAATAATAATAATAATAATAATAATAATAATAATAATAATTTTTGATAATAGTAATAGTAATAATAATATTAATAGTAATAATAATAGTAATAATAATAATAGTAGTAGTAATAATAATAATAATAATAATAATAATAATAATAGTAATAATAATAATAATAGTAATAATAATAATAGCAATAATAATAATAATAATAATAATAACAATAATAACAATAATAACAATAATAACAATAATAATAATAATAATAATAATAATAATAATAATAATAATAATAATAACAACAACAACAACAACAATAATAATCTGCGTGAGTATATTTTCATATCTAATAACATAATCGTCTTGTTTAAGAAGTAAAATTAATCCTCCTAAAGGGGAATATGTTATGTCTAAAACAATCATAATATCAAAAATTGAGTAACTTTCCTGAACAATTTAATATTATAACTGTATAACATCTTAACTTAGATAAAAAGTCAAGGGTTCAACACGCTTTCATACCTTATCCCGTTTTGACCAACATTACTCCGGGCAAGACTTTTAACGAACATCTCAGTCTCAACCTGTTTTCAGGTAACTTCTCTGACGCTCCTTCAGAATAACTCAGCACAGCCTAGATTCGTTTTCTACTTCTAGGCGTAAGGGAGATATGGAAAGGGGAGACTTTTCTTTTTATAAAAGAAAAGAGATTATAACAAAAATAATAAAATTTGTTCAAGAAAGTATCTCACAAACTTTTTAGCTTTTATTCATAACTGGTAGTGGTAATATTTTACAAAAAGAGAGAGAAGAGCATTCGAGGTTGTTTTTTGATCGATGCCCCTCTTGTTTACAAATTGTCTCCTTTTATAGACGAAGGAGACGGACTTCAACTACCGGACTTAATCCTATCCGGACTTCAAACTTAAATTTAAATATGTTTAATAGTACTTGACAATGACTTTATACCTAAATATTTAAATAAAAATGACTTTTCTTACAAAATGACAAAAGTGTCATCTTTATCTTCTACGTATACTTTTCTATCTTCTTCCATTTTTCAAAGTAGACAAACTAGTAGGACCATCTATCAAAATGACAAAAGGGTCTTTATCATACCAAATTGATCCTTATCTTCTTTGCATCCTTATCTTCTATCTTCATATTGTTACAAAACGACAAAAGTTAGATATCAGTCGCTTTCATCTTTTTCTTCTTATCTTCTTCTATCAACCTTTCTTTCTTCGTTCCTTATCTTCTTCTATCCATCCATCTGTCTCTGTTTTATTCGAAAGATGTTGACATGACATCTTCAATTATCTTTTCCTTTCTTGGGGAGCAGAATTCACACGTCCCCTTGGTGTATTTTTGCATTTCACATAATCATTGTTGTGCCTGTGGACTGAATTTAATAATTTCTTTGTTAATTAGGTTTATCTTGATTTCCATGTACCTTTTAGCCGACGGTGGGGTAATTTTTGCCGGGGCTATCAAAATAAAGGAATGTATTTTGGTTCCTCCATATGTTCTGAATCCTCGTTTAAAATTGTGTTCCATGTTTTGAAGCACAATCCTTAAACCGATTGCATGTCTGTAGTGAATATCTTTTTCTGTAAATCTTAAAAAAGATCTTTCTTGAAAATTATTAACAATATTAAAGTCATCAGCTTTGTCAATTGGCATAAAATGATATGCTGGGTATCTGTCTTCTTTGTAGAAATCTGGTCCTGCAGAAATGAATTTTAGGACTAGAATATCTTTGACTGTAATTATAGGGTTATTAAGATAACAATCTTTTACTCCTTTCTGAATCCATGAGGGTAATCGACTTATTTCTGGGAAATTCGGAGTTGTAAGATAAATCGAGTTTATCGCTCCAAAGTCATACCAGTATCTGATCTCCTGGGAAGACGAATCATGTAGGTAATTAATTCGGGGGTATATTCCCGAGAAGACCATATATTGGTTTGGCATTATTTTGAGAGAAAATAAATCTCTCATTATCTGTTCCTATTTTTCCATATCAATCGTATTTTTTACAGATCCCAAAGAGATTTCCTTTTGAGGTAATTGGGGTCTGAAAGATAATCTTTCATATTTGTCCTGTACCTCAGTAGTAGCGGAGGTATTATCGTCTTTTCAGACTTTTAAGAGATTATTAATAATGTCGTATGAATCACTGCAATATCCAATTTTTGAGGTTATCTGGGCACATATGTTGATTAACTTATCAGCAATCAATTGTTCACAATCGAAATTAGCAATTTCGATAATATCTGAAACGGCTGTTTGGATATCTTTGAATCCTTTATCAATATCTTGAAGATGGTCCTTAATTTTTCCATCTCTGGTGAGAAAATCTGCTGCAATATTTTTGTTAGTTCGAACAATTTCGATATCGAAGAAATATTCGGATAATAACATTTGCTATCTAATAAATCATTTATATTCCGATTTTGACGAAAGATTATTATGAACTAAAGCCTTTACTTGAGTATTATCAGTTCTAAGAGTAAATCGTTTTGATAGTAAGAAGTAATATAATTTTTGACAACTTTTTACTACGGCTAAAAATTCTTTTTCATTAATATGATATCTAGTTTGTGTATCTGAAAAGGTTCCAGAACAATATCTATATAGATTTTCTCCTATCTTATTTTTATTAAGGTCATAATCTATCCTTTTAAATACTCCGCTCCAGCACTATTCCAAAATATCTGTTTCTAAAATTAAATCATCACTATCTTTTCTTAATTATAATTTTGGTAAACTTTTACAAATAAACTTAATATCTTTTACTCTTTTCATTAAGACTTCATTGAATTCAAAACTTTTATCCCTTTTTAATAATTCTTGAAATGACTTTCTTAGTTCAGCCAAATTCTGAATATAATCTGAAGCATAATTAAGTATTCCTAAAAAGCTTTGTACTTGCTTTTTATCTACTAATTTATCTGGGAAAACAAATATCTTTTCAACGATATGGCTTTGTAATTTTATACCGTTTTCGTCAATTATCATTCCTAAAAATTCTATCTTATTTTTAATAGGCTTGCTTTCTTTTTAGAAAGTGCTAATCCATTTTCTAAGCATAAGTTAATAAACTTATTTAGGTGTATCAGGTGTTCTTCAAGGTTATCAGACAAAACTAAAATATCATCAACGTAAACAGATATATAGTCATAATCTTTAAAGATATTATCCATTTTTCTTTGAAATATCTGTGGGGCATTTTTTAATCTAAATGACATGACTAACCATTCATATTTCCCTTGAGGGGTAGAAAATGCAATATAATGAATACTATCTTTATTCATTTTTTTTTTGCCAAAATCCGCTTTTACAATCAAACTTAGAAAATATCTTTTTGTTAGTAGTTCTATTAATTAGACTTTCTTTATGTGGGAGGAAATATCCATCAAATATAGTATTATCATTTAATTTTTTATAATTAATAATCATTCTTGGTTTATTTTATACTATCTCTGCATGGTTTCTAACCATAAAGGCTGGTGAACTGTGAGGGGAGTTATTAGGTCTTATTATTCTAAGACTTAATAATTTCTTAATCTGTTTTTGGAATTCTTCTTTGTCATCGGGGTTGTATCTCATTGGTTTCACTCTAATAACTTTATCTTTATCTTTCATTTCTAGCTTGACTTCTATCTTATTTTTATCACAAAATTCTAAGGGGTTTTCAGAAAAACATTGTTCTAATTTTTGTTTGATCATATCCAAGCTTTCTTCTAGTTTGTTGAAGGTTATCTGATATTCTAGCAGGAGATATTGCTGATTTATTATCTGAGGGTTGCCCAATCAGTATCATATTGTAGAAAGGGAGTGCTTTTTGGGAAAATTGGTTTGTTTTGATATTCTATATCACCACGCTAGGCTATGCGGGGTTTTAATTGAATAGGTAATCATTTTGAATAAGCAATTTTAAAACGTTTTACAACAATCGTACATTAAAAAGGAGTCTTAAATTTTATTTGAATAGAACTCTATCATATAGTACGCTATGAAACATTTCTAAAAGTCATTTCCTAACAGTACATCTTGTCCTGTATTATAAAAATAAAATGGAGGACATTTTATTTAAAAATATCGTAATAGTATAATCGGTTGAGCAATGCCTCTAGACATTGTTACAATATTATTTGATATATCTCTTTCTTTGATAATAGGTAACTCTTGATGTTACTCTTTGGGAAATATTTCTAGTCTACAACAACATTTTCCCGATCCATTATCTATATAAGCAGCAAAATATTCTGCTTTATAATCTTTGTACGTTATTCATATTGGTATGTAGATACTGTATTAACTTGTCATTTTGATATGAAAATTATCTTATTGTCGTAAGTAATTTTGATACCATGATCAAGTATATCATATGGTTTTACACTATCTAGGAAAGTGGTTCCTAGCGGTATTTCTAACATATCATTATTTCCTTTTGGTTCAACCAATAGTCTTATAGGTATAGTGCTATCTTTGAATTTTAAAATGATTTCTATCATGTTTGTTATTTCATGTCTTTTTCCATTACAATCAATATAAAGATGATTATCTTTTAGTTTATATTGTTGGAGATGGTTACATAGCCTAAGGCTAATGTAATTTCCACTAGCTCCTGTATCTAATAGGATGTTGATGAGAATAAATTGTATACCATTAAAATATTCTCTTTTTATCTTATAATTTTTCTTTCATCATTTTTTGCATCTAAGATAGGTTGTCTAACTCTTTCTGATTGTGTTCTTCTTATCATTGCTGCAGGGTTTATGACTCGAGTTTCCTTAAAGGATAATCGAGATGTGGAATCTTGTTGGTTGTATAAAGGTTTAGATTGTAAATCTAAATCTAACGGCGTATCTTTTATTTCTTGTATCTGTGTAATACTAGGCATTTGCACTTGACTAACTTTCTCAAATAGATGGGGATAATCTATTGTCTCTTTTATGACAAATCAATCAGAATGATGTGTATTAGAAATAGCATATGAGATTACATATGTTATCGAGTAGAGTCTGTTGTATTTATGAAAGAAATCTTTTCTTTTAAAATCTTGTACTAAGCTTAAAGTTTTATCAAAGTCTTTGTCTAGAAGATGATATGAAATTCTAGGATAAACATTAAATTTAATCTTTCCGTATTGTAAATTTTCTCGTAGTATTCCTAAGCAGGCTTCTTTCCTGTTTATTATCCTATTATCTATAATAGCTAAATCTGTTGGGGTATCTAATCCTTCTCTAAATGTGGATTTTATTATTATTTGAATTGCTCCTATATGTATCCATCCTAGAGTATTTTGAATTTCTATTTTTATTTTTCGTAATTTATCTTGAATATTTTTTTTGGATAATAAATGAATCATTATTTTATTAGAAGTAACAGAAACTTCTAACACTCTTTCTTGTATATTTAATCAATAAAATAAATGATGTTGTCATTTTCTTAATCCGAATCTTTCAAGTATATTTACATCAAATCCTGAGTAATTAGTTAAAGAAAATTTTTCTTTTTGTATTTGTTTTAATTTTTTTTTATCAATAAAAATATCTTGTTTATATTCTCCAACTTGTTCTATCATTTCTTCTATTATATCCTAGACAGTTTCTATTTCATTATTAATCTTGACTGTCTTCTTCTGATGAAGAATAATAATCAGTATCAGTTAATATAAAAATTATATCGTCTGATTCAATTTTCTCAAAATTATTTAGTTGTATAAATTCTTCTGAATTTATCATTTCTTCGATGTCTTCATCGATTTCTATTTTCTTGTTATTATTAACAAATTTCTTTAGGCATCTATTGACATAGTATCCTATCTCTTTGCAGTAATAACATCCGCATTCTTTTGGATTTTTCTTTTATTATTCCTTTTGTAAAAAGGTTTTTGATATTGGGTATATCCTTTCTTTTTGTAATATCTAGCCTTTCTCTTTTTAAAATATTTTTTCTTAAAAAGCTTCTTTTTCTTATATTTTCTTTTAATCTTTTTTGTAATAATAGGGACTTTCACATCAATCATTATAGGAATTTTAGAATTACCACAACATAGACTTACTTTCTTTCTTAATCCTTTTATTGATTTAGCTAATATGACATCTGCACATCATGTACTAAGCTTATCTTTTAAATGAGTTATTCTTTTTTCTAAAGTATCGGTTGTTCCGGGATTATAAATATCTATTAACCTTTTACCCCAAGGGTCTGGTATCTTAGTGAAAAACATCGGTAAATACATTTCTGTATTTTTAACTCTGTTATACACATAGTAATAATAATCTTGAAAGACACAAATATATTTATCTATTTCACACATATCACATAATTGTAATTGTAACAAAGCAATTTTATATTTTTTAATTATTGCAGGGTCTTTTAAAATATTACCTTCTCTAGCAAATTCTAATCTTATAGCTTCTGTAGCTCTTGTAATTAAATTAGCAATATTATTATCGGTACCAAATATATTATTTTTAGTGGCATCATTTGAGTTTTGCCAAAATCTTAGCACACTATTTAATAGACTTCGTTCTATAAAATGTTTAGTGGTGTCATAATCCATTTTGTTTACTGTTATTGCTATCCTTAAAGAAGTTTTCCATTTATCTATAGCTTTGTCAGTATTATTAATACAATCTAAATCTAGATATATTTCAAATGGATTAATCACTTTATTTTTCATTGATCCTACGGGTGTGTGACTATCTTTTGTTCTTAATGCAACATTTATACCTGCATAAGCCCAAGTGGGTCTATTAAAACTTGTTCGGATGGTTTCAGCCTGAGTAGGGAGCTCAGTAATATTAGGATTAAAATCTACTTCTTCTAGTTTGATTGTATCCATTTTTAAGTTTATCATATCACCTTCATTTTTTAACTGAGTTTCTTTTATATTATAAGATTATCTAGTTTAGAATTTTTTGAGTCGGAGCTTACTATTTTAAATTGTTTCCTCCGTATTCTTCGGGTATTTTTATTTTTGAAATATGAGATCCTATGATATCTAAGGTTTTATTTATAGGGTTTTTATCAACATTTATTTCTTTTTGATTTAGTATATCTTTCAAAGTTTGAATTTCTTTAACTATTATCTTTCCCAAGTAAATTATTGTTTTTTGTATTTCGTACAAATCTTGTTCTATTTTTAGAGGATCTTCTTCATTAAGTAATTTATAATTGGATTTATTTTCCATTCTATCCTAAACTAGCCGGATGCTTTTTGAAATAATAGTTTTGAAGCAATTTTATATTATTTCGTTCTCCTATTATATCATTTTCATTAGCGTGTATTATATTTTGTATTCTTCTTACCTGTTCATTTTTATCAGGGTCTAACCTCTTTAATTATCTTTTGTAAGATTCGTCTTTTATCTTAGCAACCCTTAAGTTTTCTGAAAGGTCCAATACAGATGGTTATCTAATCTTATTTCTGTAAAGGAAGATAATCTATTCATTATCCTATGCTAGAAGGATGGGTTTTAATTTCGAGTTGAACGAGTTTTATGTTATCTGATAGTCCTTCTATGACTCTGTTATAGTCATCTAATATTTGTTTTGTTCTAATAATAGAATCTCTTACGTTTTGGTTGTTATCTTTCAGGAGTAATTAGAACAATTTTTACTACTACTATAACAACAACACCAACACCAACAACAACACCAACAACAACACCACCACCAACAACAAACAACAAACAACAACACCAACAAAAATAACAACAACAACAACAACAACAACAACAACAACAACAACAACAATAATAATAATAATAATAATAATAATAATAATAATAATAATAATAATAATAATAATAATAATAATAATAATAATACAACAAGATAACCCCCAAGACCTGGTATTAGTTGATAGTCGAGCTACTAAACTAATGTAAAGGAATACAAGGCTTATACAGATACAATAATAATAATGGTAATACAGACTGTCTCCAAATAAGAAATAAAGACAAGTCCAAGCCAAAATAGAGGGAGATAGGCAACTCCGAATGCCAAGAGCTTACCCAAGTCTCCAAAACCCAAGAACTGCTCCGCCCGACATCCAAATCAGTAGTGAAAACCCGTACTATGATCTGCATGGTGCACAAGTGTAGTATGAGTACCAACAAGTGGTACACAGTAGGCATCGGCCGACTGAGCTCCAAAGATATAACAAGTACAAAGAACATTTAAGCAATGAGTATATATCACAAGTAACTAATAGGAATAATGCGGAAACCTGCAATAAGGAACATTAGGTACAAGAAAGGGAGAGAATGAGAGTTAAGTAAGGACGTACCTGGTGGCGCCAGCCCAAAACCTAAACACGACAACACACTACGAAAGGGAGAACAATTAAGTGGCACCCTACTAACAAAAGTAAACAAAGATATCACATATAGGTCCAAAGGATTATATCACTAAATCCCAACACAGAAAGATAGATAAATATGAACAAGGGCAACAACTACCTTCAAACAAGAGCACCCTTTATACCGCCACGAGTTCGCAAATAATAAGTCAATACCTCCTAAACCCCTGTGTGCCCAGGAAGTACACTCACAAATAGGTAAATTCATACGACATCCCATACTATCGACAGGTACAAACAACTGTGCTGGTGGTAGGCAATGCATATATAAATAAGAGTAATGTAGTAAAATCAGTAGTACCATCTGTGCCTAGTGCCTCATACCAAGATATATACACTTACCTCCAGTGCCAGCCAGGAAGTAGGACCCATGCGCATCTATGAGATCTCCATGGAGGGATTGGGACCGCCCCTATATACCTGCCTGACCCCGATCCAGATCTTATCTCAATCTGTATATCCGATCATCAAGATCCGCTCTGTCGTGGTGACTGGAAATAAATAGCCAAATCAATTTTAAAACAGTCAAAAATCTCTACGACTGGGCCAGTATCATAAAATGAGCGCATCCTCGATGCCTCGAATCAATATAATGAAAGAGCGCATCCTCGATGTCTTAAATCAATATCATAAAATGAGCGTATCCTCGATGCCTCTAGTCCACTAAGAATAGTAGTAATAAAGATAGTGTGACCCCCTTTCAGAAAAATAAGTATAAAATAGTTTGGGTTACAACCCAACTTTCTCAAATCAGTGTCAAGAACTAATGCATTCACTGGGTTCGACTACATCCATGGGAAAATAATGATTCAATGCAATGCATGCCATCACCAGCACATCACATACAATAATGACTCCACAAGCACCTTACCCTCTAGAGCATAGAAACAGGACTAGCGCATGCAACCAACCTCTAATTAGGGCATAAAGCTCAAATCTACTCCTCTAACTCAACCACAAAGCCCAAAAGGGAACTAAACCCTAACTAGATAACAAGGAGGAGGACATAAGAAAACAGGTGCTCAGCTAGTCAATTAATACCTCCAGATCCATCTGGAAAATATCACCTCGAGATTCATAACCATAGATAGCCTGCCAAATGCGACAAGAAAGCATAGGGGATTCTAGCTCTAAATCCAGAAATGGGATCCAACAATAATTCACAAGCCTAACTGTGTGAGAACCACTACACCAAGGCTTCAAAATAGGTGCTATAATAGGATGTATACTAAGTCTCATAACTTCTGGCCAATAATGGCTACATAAACTAAGTTTCATCCCAAAAATCAATTCTAAGAAAAATATTCCGCCAACCACCATAACATCAATCAAGTAACCTAAGATAGGCTAAATAAGGCCAAACTAAGGTATAATCAATAAGCTTACCAACTAGACGGGAAATTTCATAAAGGCAAACTAGCCTAAGGCATATACCAGAACAACGAGACAATAATTTAGGAGTCAGGCCTAACCCGTCACATACAATCCAAACCACAAGAAAATTATACTAAATAATACCTATTGAAGCTCAATCAAAGAATATGAGACCGTAGCCTACCTCAAAGCCGAACACGTACACTCCAAGTCCGTTTTTCAATAGCTTTTTGTTCCAAAGCAACTTCAAAAGCCTCCACAATATCAAAATATTGATCACCTCATCAATATGAATGTTTGACACTAAAATCACATTTTTGGAGACGGACACAAAATAGGATCTAAAATGGGATTATGGGACCCGCAATAGGAATCCCAAAAAAGAATTTGTGAAAAGGTTCTACACGTTTTATTCAGCTTGTACCCCAAAATGGAGCACGAATCGATGCTCAAAACATCCTAAATCATCCCAATTATTAAAAATACTATTAAAGCTTAAACTACGATAGGAAAGCCCTTTTGGGGAAAACATTACCTCAAACTGACTCCTTGAATGCTTCCCCGACCTACCAATACGTACCTACAATCAATATGAATCCATCGGACTTGGAATCACCCAATTTGAAGCTTCCTAGCTCACCAAATTGCCAAAAAGGGAATGCGGGTCAGGGTTGTTCGCGTCTGGTCTTAAATTAGAAGACTAGGCGAGACAATGCATCGCAATGGCGGCCTTTGGCCTTGTGATAGCAAAGACCAAAGATCCAGTACATCGTGATCGCGACCAGTAGACTCACGAATGTGAAGGTCTAGGTGATAGGTTTTCACAATCGCGATGCCTATGGATCGCGAATGCGATGAGAAATGGTGCTGACACCAGCTCAAACTTGAGCTTTGAAAAGCTCCGATAGGGTGTTCGGGATTTGTTTGGAATCCCATGCACGCAAACAGACTATGCTACCCTATTAAATTTGATGTTTCAGACTCAATAACATAGTCAAAATTTCCATCTGAGGTCGTCTCAACAATAATGTGGGTCCCACACCCAAGCATAATTTTTGCCAATTCTACAAAGAGGTTCAAAATGAGATCGGAAGCTTGAGACACGAATGAAAGGTTGTTCTAGAACAAACTCAACATTCTGAAGCTAACCGCGCTGATGGAATTTCAATATGAGTGTGTTTACCAAGAATGTTGACCAAAGTCAACCTTAGGTTAAAGCTTAAAGGCTAAAATGCCTAATGGCTCAAGCTCCCACTGTAAGGCTTGATGCTCGTGCCAACCATGCTACTAGCATAATTTGGCCATTATAGAGCTGATGGGATTATTAGAATTTCATTCTAAAGTTTTTTTCCTAGAGTTTTGATCGAAGTCAACCATTCAAACTTCAAGAGCTCTAAAATAGGGAAACATGCATAAAATCCAAACAAACGACCAGGCAACTGAACTGTTAGTTCTAGTAAGTCATAAATAACTTGGAATCACTATAGAAAAGCTCTAAAAGCTAAAAATATAGGAGAAAGATAAAAATGACCTTGAGGGTCATTACAACATCTACTATTAAAAGGACTTTCGTCCTCAAAAGTCAAAGAATAGAACATAACCCAAGGGAACGAAGAGACTAGTAAGCTAGGCCTGCAATCTCCACCAGACATACAGTTACCTTCTCGGGTCGGACAACGCCAACCCAGAACTATGGCTAAATGAAAACTCTCAGATTCACTTTTCTCCTTCATAACTCAACCCAACTTCCAATTTCTCTCTTTTGATACTAACTTCAACTTAACAAGAACAAACCTAGCCAAATAAAATAGACTTATTCGAGATAAGCCAAAACCAGATAGATTTCTCATAATTAGTCGACCACAGACAAAGAAGATTCTAAATAACTCCCAAGTTGAATTCTTTGCTTTATACTCCAAACTCAAGACTCTTTAGCCATCATGGGTATCATACCCATCCTAAATCACACTAACCGCTACTAGCACCATCTGAACACTCCTTAAATAACCACGAAAAAAATCAAGCACCACCTGAGCATCAAAGTAAGCACTCAGCCCAGCGCACAAGCCCAAAGTTCTAACCCAATAACTCCTAAAACTAATAACTTAAGTTTGAAATCTATATTTCAAATATTGAAAAGGCTACTCTAAGAGATAACCAAAACCACAGGTAGAAATATCGCATTGAGACTGACTCCAATCTCACTTTACTGCCAACGAAACATCTAGAAAATTGATCCAATAGCAAATCTAACTCAAAAGTAATGGGAATTGATGCCACGAGTCCATGCACCACTCCACGAGTGCAAATATGAGTAAACCACCAAATCAAGAGCAAAACTGACCCCATAAGCAATTCTTAGCATATTAAATTTGCCAAAAGAGACTTAATGGAACCGGACCTTCGCAACAAATACCACAAGTCGACCCACCGGTGCAAGTCTAAACTAACTATTCAAACTCCAGAAAAGTTAAGCTGGTAGGTAGCAAGTAAATAGATAAACCCACCAAAAGTGACTCAAATGGAGCTGAACCATGGCAAGGTAAACCATAAGGGACATTAACAGCTAACCACAATGACACACGTGAACCTCGCACCCTTAACAAGAAACCAAGAGATGATCCTATGAATTGCTTTGACTTCATCTTGAAGCTGAGCTTTCTAAGAGAAATTTCATTCGCTCATGGGAGCCAAAGTCTGAATTTGGCATAACACACTACAACAGAAGACCTAAATCAACAATCTAACTCTTTGAACCATTGACAACCTGCTTTAGTTTACCATTAGTTTTAGGCACAATACGAAATCACCAAAATTGAAGGTAGTCCTGGTGGTATGGTAAAGCAAGCCTATAACTGAAATTTCCAAAATGTATTGTCTGACCACTTAAAAGTCCACAAGTCACAAGAGCACACTAAGGCTAGTTTGATAAACCATGACACATTCATATAAATTCTCTCTCTCTATAATTACCCCTTTTTGGCTAACCGCTGGTCTGTCACAACCGGATTATTCTATCTCTTCCATGAATCCCAATAAACCCTTTTTAACAAGACACTTCAAGCTAAAATATTGCCATGCTTAGAATAAACAAAGGCAATTCTAATTCCAGCCTTCCCAACTCACACATAGTCATCTGACACCATATCACATAACCATATGAACCAATCACTTAACCACCAAACTTACCATGAAGAGACAACCCAACCAAATCAGACCAAACCTTAACTTTGCCACCTTAAGAACTAAGAATAAAGAATCGACACAAGAAAAAATTGATGAACAAAATCAGTAGTAGACCACAAGGGCCACAACTACTAATACACATTTCTCTCGGCAAAAACCTCACACCAGCTAAGCACACTAGAGAGGGGAAAACTAGGAAGGGGAAAAGACCAACTCAAGAAAACTCTAGGATGCCTAAACAAAAATCCCCTAGAGAAAACAACTAATCTCAACATCTCTACCACTACTGCCACATCACAGTAAAATCAGCATGATCCATTACTCAAAGAAATCACCTAGTGGAGATAAACACATACACATAGTTTTAAGTAAAGCTGTCATAGCAAATATTAGGCAAGTAATCAGGCTACACAACCACGCTCATATAAGTCCAAGTAAAAAAGTTACCAGAATTACAAGATGAATCTAACAAGTCAAGTAATCATCGATAGGTATGAAGACCCCAATACCCAAGCACTACAAGCAAGGAAGGTCCTAAAAACAAAATTTATGCAATTTTGATTGATACCTAGCATCTCATCCTCTATCTGACTTGCAGAAGTATGGGATAAAATATGCCTGGTCTCAAACTATACACCTGAACCACTAACCACAACACTTGGGGTATCACCTCTCACTAACTATCCCTGAGCCCTACGAAGCTGATCCTGCTGAGCCTATCGCCTACGATGTATGACTGTAGAACACTCCCTAGACAGATGCCCAAACTCACCACATGCATAGCACTTTCCACCAAACATAGCCTGCTGAGATGAACTAGCTGAATTAGTATAAACCCCAAAACCTGAATGCCCGAATAGCAATCCCTAAGAAATCTATCATGAACTCTGTCCACCATGGGTACCATAACCTATTACAGGACCGCCTAGAACTTGAGGTGCTCCTGCCATAGGTCCGATAGGTCTAGAATGAGGCTGACTCCCACTAGGATGATGCTTACCTTAGAGCGAGATGTTACTTTTACTACGCTGATGATGAGATCTCCTATCTTCACCTTTATAAGTCTCCATACATGCATGATCCATAGACCTCGCATAACTGACAACTTGGGGAAAAGTAGACCCAACAGGTATTAAGTATTATGATGCTAGGTGGAGCGGCAGAATCAACCCCTCAATAAATTGTTGAGTCATGTCTCGCTCCATAGGTAACAAAGTAAGAGTATGCCCTGTCCATTCTAGAAAATCCATCACATACTTAGAGACCAACGAAGAACCCTGCTGAGGACCTACAAGTCCAACCTTAGGTTGCGAACTACTTAGAGCAACCAAAACTACTTTTGCTTGTGGTATATGCCTATTGAGATGCTGAATATCCAATACTGGACCCAAAGGAGCCGAGGTGGTCACAAATACTATCGACGCCTGGGTAGTACGGGCTAATGCTTTGACTATGTCCGTCAGAAAGTTTGCATTATCCATCTAAGGAGGAATGAATTCCAAAAAGGTATTTAGAGGTTGAACAAAGAAATTCACATGATAAGGAGTCAAGAATGCAGTTTTCCTAAAATGATATTAGCCTCTTAAAGATAGGATACGGACGTCTCGGAACCAATATGTAGGATTCTACTATGCACTTGCTATTATACCGACCATGCTGGCAAACCTAAGCTCTGATACTACTCCATCACGACCCAATTTTTCAAGTTACACTAGAAGGTAAGCCTAACCCCACAGTCTGAAACCATAGGCAACCAACCATTACAAGCAAAAAAAAGAACCGAATAATAATAATAATGATAAAGATAAGAAAAAAGAATAATAACAATACAACAAGATAACCCCCAAGACTTGGTATTAGTCTCTAGTCAAGTACTAAACTAATATAAAGGAATACAAGGCTTATATAGATACGATATTAATAATCATAATACAGACTGTCTCTGAATATGAAATAAAGACAAGTCCAAGCCAAAATAGAGGGAGATAGGTAACTCCGAATGTCAAGAGCTCACCCAAGTCTCCAAAATCCAAGATCTGCTCTGCACGATATCCAAATCAGTATTAAAAACCCATACTATGATCTGTAGGGTGTAGAAGTGTAATATAAGTATCATCTAGTGGAACTCAATAGGCATCGGTCGATTGAGCTCCATAAAAAAAGCAAGTGTAAAGAACATGAAAGCAAGGAGTATATATCACAAGTAACTAATAAGAATAATGTGAAAACCTGCAATAAGAAAATCAGATATAAGAAAGGGAGAGAATATAAGACCAGTAAAGACGTACCTAGTGGCACCAGCCTAAGACCCCATTTTATGAGTCGTCCTCAGAGTTAGGAGTTGTAGAGAGTGTTCATGAAGAAGAAAAATTCTTCAGTGCAATGTGAAAGATTACAAGCTGGCTTTATGATTTATCTAAGCTGTTATGATCTGTAGAAACGAGCGTAGACCCAAACCGATTTTAGGGTTCCTATGTTTTCCAAATTCATATTTATTTAGCATTGTTTATCTATAAATACACTCCTTAGGTTTAGTTTACTAGATGCATATTTTTTGGGTTTGAGAATATAACTTAAACTACTTTTGAGCTTTTATTCTTGAATTCGAATTTTTCTTATCGATATTTTACATTTGGATTCTATTGAAGATTTTGGATTCTCAAAGTTACTTTGTAATTTCATGATTGCTTTCAACATAAACATTATTGATTGTGATCACGTAGTTATGAGTAACTAATTCCATAACTAGGGTTGTGGAAACCATGAGGAATTAATGACGTAGAACTTAATAAAAAGTAATTCTTGAATAGTGTGCATGCATGAATTGTTTTTCCCTTTGTTTTGATTGCTTTTTAATGGTGCAAACATTAGAACTTGTCTCATCAACAATGAGATTTGGGGCTAGTCATCCTCATATAATTAGCTTGAACGGATCAAGGGATAGCTAAATCTGGGATCATTGGTAAGGGTTAGTAAAATATACACTCGTAGACGGATCATGTTGCATAGTGAAATTCACTTATTTGCTGGATCAAGGACTTAGGTGAAATTAACTTACCAATTCTACATGTATCATACTAGGAAAGGATTACTAATAAAAAAAGTCTACTTAGTTAAGGATTCATAGGGAACACATAAAACCCTAGTTTCACTTCATATTGATTTTAAACTACATTAAAACCTTATTTGTGTTCGTTGATGTTTGATTTGATAGTTAGTTTTATAAACCCCCTTTCTCTTTGTGGAAATAAATTGATTACTAAAGCAAATAATAAATGATTGAGTTAAAGTCTAAACCATATTTCTCGTGGGATGGATCCTAACCTTTGTTAGGTTTTATATTTGATCAACAATTGCTTTATACTTCTTTAGGGAGGTGTAATTTGAGCGTGTCAAATTTTGGCCCCATTGTCAGGGAATTTGGCTTTTAGATTAGATTAATTCTTATTATTTGATTTGTAGTCATCATTTTCTGATTTTACGTTATTTTTCTTTTTATTTGTGTTGAAATAGGTTTTGATTCCTAGTGTATGCCAAATACAAGAAGTCAAGGCATTCCCTTGATTTCATTTAATCCTAAAATTGAAAGAGCACTACGTAGAATGATGAACAACAACAATAACAATGATGGACATGAAATTAGTGATGGCACGGAACATCTTGGGGAGGAATACGACAATGCACTACAACATCCTCTGCAACATCAACCACAGAATGTTGCTAACAATACACAAATCTCCACCCAGACAATGCCCTGAACTCGGCATATGGAACAACTATGGGGTCAATCCTGACAATATGTAGAAACATAGAGACCTATATAAGCAACAAAATATTTTGCCTTATAAGATAAGAGATACCCAATCTGCATAAAGTGATATGCAGGGTATCTTTCTTCTTTATAATAATCAGGTCTAGATGAAATAAACTTAAAGACCAAAATATCTTTCACCGTGATTGTGGGATTATTTAAATAACAATCTTTTACTCCATCTTGAACCCAAGATGGTAATCGTCTTATTTTTGAAAAGTTAGGAGTTGTTAAATACATGGAATTAACAGCTCCAAAATCATACCAATACCTAGTTGGGCCCTCCATCTCAATCCTTTCGTTGCTTTAGCTAATATGGCATTTGCACACCACATGCTAAGTTTATCTTTCAAATGTGTTATTCTTTTTCCTAAAGTATTTGCTGTTCCGGGATTATAAGTATCTATTAACTTTTTACCCCAAGGGTCCGGAATCTTAGTAAAAAACATAGGCAAATATATTTCTGTATTTTTTACTCTGTTATAGAAGTAGTAATAATAATCTTGGAAGACACAAATATATCTATTTATCTCGCACATATTGCATAATTGTAAACTTAATAAAGCAATCTCGTATTTCTTTATCTTTGCAGGGTCTTTTAAGAAATTACCTTCTCCGGCAAATTCTAATCTTATAGCTTCTGTAGCCCTTGTAATTAGGTTGGCGATATTATCATCCATTCCGAAAATATCTATTTTAGTGGCTTCATTTAGATTTTGACAAAATCTTAACACACTGTTTAATAGACTTCTTTCTATAAAATGTTTTGTTGTATCATAATCCATTTTGTTTACTGTAACTGCTATCCTTAAAGAGATTTCTCATTTATCTATAGCTTCTTCTGTATTGTTGATACAATCTAAATCTAAGTATATTCCAAATGGATTAATCACCTCACTTTTCATGGATCCTACTGGAGTATGACTATCTTTTGCTCTTAGAGCGACATTTATGCCTGCATAGGCCCTAGAAGGTTTAGTAAAACTAGTTTGGCTAGTTTCAGGCTCAGTAGGAAGTTCTGTAATATTGAGATTAAAATCTATATCTTCTGATTTGTTAACATCCATTTTTAGGTTTATCATGTCACCTTCATCTTTTAACTTGGTGCCTTTTCTATTTATTATGAGATCGTTTATTTTAGAATTTTCTGAATCTGATATTACCATTTTAAATTATTTCCTCCATATCCTTTGGGTATTTTAATGTTTGCAATATGGGATCCTATATTTCCTACAGTTTTAACTATAGGTTCTTCATCTATTTTTATTTCTTTTTGTGTTAACATATCTTTTAAACTCTGAATTTCTTTAATAATTAAGTTTCCAAAATGAATTATCGTTCTTTGTATTGCATACAAATCTTGTTCTATTTTTAAAGGATCTTCTTCATTAAGTAATTTATAATTGGATTTATTTTTTATTTTATCCTAAACTAGCTGGATGCTTTTTGAAATAATAGTTTTGAAGCAATTTTATGTTATCCTGTTCTCCCATTATATCCTCTTAATTAGCGTGTATTATATTTTGCACTCTTCTTAACTATTCAATTTTATCAGGGTCTAACCTTTTTATATATCTTTTGTAAGATTCGTCTTTTATCTTAGCAACCCTTAAGTTTTTCTGAAAGGTCCAATATAGATGGTTATCTAATCTTATTTTTATAAAGGAAGGTAATCTATTCATTATCCTATGCTAGAAGGATGAGTTTTAATTTCAAGTTGAATGAGTTTTATGTTATTTGATAGTCCTTCTATGACTTGGTCATAGTCATCTAATATTTATTTTATTCTAATAATAGAATCTCTTATGTTGTCTTGTTATCTTTCAGCATTAAAAGTAGCAACTTTTTACATTTTTCTTTATCATTTTTGGTATCTTTTAAATATTTTCTAAATTTCCACATATAATTATTATCTATTTTTATATCTACAAAAAAGGGTGTCTTTTCATTCTATATCTATATCATTATAACTTTCATCACATCGAAGAGTTTTAGTTATTCTATCAAATTTAGATTCATTATTTTCTTGTCTAATTTTAATATCTAAAGTGGACCTATTTTGTGTAATATCTACTTCTATGTCTTTAAGATCTATAATGACTCTGATACCAACTGAGGGAGGGTGTCCCGAAAATCGTTGGTTTGATAAGTCAATAATCTGAGTGGGTATATTTTTATATCTAACAATATAATCATCTTGTTTAACAAGTAAAATTAAGCCTCCTAAAGAGGAATATGTTATGTCTAACAAAAGCATTATATATCAAAATTGAGCAACTTTCTTGAACAATATATTATTATAGCAGTATAATATCTCAACTTAAATAAAAAGTCAAGGTTCCAACATGCTTTCATACCTATTCCATTTTGACCAAAATTACACCGAGTATCCATCAAGACTTTTATCAGATATTGCAATCTCAACCTGTAAATAGATAACTTCTCTGACGTGCCTTCAACATAACTCAGCACAACCTAAGTTCATTTTCTACTCTTAGGCGTAAGGGTGATATGGAAGGGGAGACTATATATTTTATATATGTCGATGATATTTTAGTTCTGTCTGATAGTCTTGAGGAACACTTGACACACTAAAATAAGTTTACAAATTTGTGTTTAGAAAATGTATTAGCACTTTCCAAAAAGAAGCAAGCTTAATGAAAAATGAGATAGAATTTTTAGGAATGATAATTGACGGAAACGGTATTAAACTGCAAAGCCATATTGTTGAAAAAATATCTGTCTTCCCAGACAAGTTAATAGATAAAAAGTAGGTACAAAGCTTTTTAGGGATTCTTAACTATGCCTCAGATTATATTCAGAATCTGGTTGAATTACGAAAGCCATTTCAGAAATTGCTAAAAAAAGATAAAAATTTTGAATTCAATGAAGTCTTAATGAAAAAGGTAAAAGATTTAAAATCAATTTTCAAAGATCTACCAAAGTTGCAATTGCCTAAAGATAGCGATGAATTGATTTTAAAAACAGATGCTTCAGAATACTGTTGGAGCGGCATACTCAAAAAGATAAGAGATTATAACAGGAATAATAAAATTTTGTTCAAGAAAGATACTCACAAACTTTTAATTATTATTCATGACTAAGTGAGTTTTTTACAAGAGGGGATTCTGAGGGCCTTTTGATCGATGCCTTTCTTTACAAACTGAAGCCTCTTATATAGCATGAGGCTACGGATTTTAAATAATCTTACAACGCAATTAAATGAAAATGAAAGTGACCTAAGAAAAAGACCTATCCTATCCTAATATATTTACAGAAAGAAACTGACATACGTTTCTTATTTTTCTTACATTATTATTAAAAACAAACTACGTTGGTCCCTATGTTTCTACATTATTACAACAAGACAAAAGGGTCATTATCCCATGTCGCTGTTGACTGCTTATCTTTTCCTTATCTTTTACTTTTCTTCTATGCATCCTGTCATCTTTTATGCGTTGCTAATCATCCTTATCTTCTTGTCAGCTTGTCCCTATCTACTTTTTCGTGTCTTTTTTATCATTTTTCCATCTGTGCCTGGTCTATTATGAAGATGTTGACATGACATCTTTAATTATTTTTTCTTTCCTTGGAGAGCAGAATTCACAAGTCACCTTGGTGTATTTTCGCATTTCACACAATCGTTGTTGAGCCTGTGGACTGGATCTAATAATTTCTTTATTGATTAAGTCTATCTTGGTCTGCATATATCCTTTTGCAGAAGGAGGTGTAGTTTTAGCAAGGGCAATCATAATGGAGGAGTGTATTTTTATTCCTCCGTAGGTCCTAAAGCCTCTTTTGAAACTGTGTTCCATATTCTGAAGAACTATCCTTAGACCGATTGCATGTCTGTAGTGGACATCTTTTTCTGTAAATCGTGCAAATGATCTTTCTTGATGGTTATTAATAATATTAAAATCATCGGCTTTGCCATTCTGATAATCAGGTCCAAACGAAATAAGCTTAAGGACCAGAATATCTTTCACCGTGATCGTGGAATTATTTAAATAATAATATTTTACTCCATCTTGAACCCAAGATGGTAATTGGCTTATTTCTGGAAAGTTAGGAGTCGTTAAATAAATGGAATTAACAGCTCCAAAATCATACCAATATCTAATCTCCTGAGGAGAACAATCTTGTAAGTAATTAATTCTGGGATAAATTCCCGTAAAATCAATGTATCGGCTTGGAATGGTTTTGAGAGAAAATAAATCTCTCATTATCTGTTCTTGATTTTCAGCATCAAAGGGAAGTAGTTTATCAAATTTTTCTTTCATTGTTCCCAAAGTAATTCCCTTTTGAGGTATTTAGGGCCTGAAAGATATTTTATTATACTTATCTGTTATGCCTCCATCGTGGTGGACGTATTGTAATTTTTTTGACTTTTTATCAAATTAGTATTAATATCATGAGTGTCACTACAGTGACCAATTCTGGATGTTATCCGAGCACATATGCTGAGTAATTTATCAGCAATCTGTTGATCGCAATCGAAATTGGCTATTTCGATTATATCTGAAACAGCTGTCTGTATATCTGTGAAGCCTTTATCAATATCTTGTAGATGGGTTTTTATTTCTTTCATCTCTTGTGAGAAAATCTGCTGCAACGTTTTTGTTAAGTATATCGTATGGCTTTATGCTATTTAAGAACGTAGTTCCTAACAATATTTCTAGTATATCATTATTTCCTTCTGGTTCAACTAATAGTCTTATAGGTATAGTATTATCTTTGAATTTTAAAATAGTCTCTATCATATTTGTGATTTCATATCTTTCTCCGTTAAAATTGGTATAAAAATGAATATTCTTTAATTTATATTGTTGGAGATGATTACATAGTTTCAAGCTAATATAATTTTCACTAGCTCCTGTATCTAATAAAATATTGATGGGAATGAATTTTATACCATTAAAATATTCTCCCTTTATCTTATAGTTTTTTATTTCATCATTTTTTGCTTCTAAGATTGGTTGTATAAATCTTTCTGATTGAGTTTTTCTTATTAATGCAGAGGGGTTAAAGACTCGAGTTTCATCAAAAGATAATCGAGACGTGAAATCTTGTTGGTTGTATAAAGGTTTAGATTGTAAATCTAAATCTAAAGAAGTATTTTCTATCTCTTGTATCTATGCCATACTTGGTATTTGTATCTGACTAACTTCCTCAAATAATTGGGGATAATCTATTATATCTTTTATAGCAAAGCAATCTGAATGATGTGTATTTGATACAACATATGAGATTACATAAGTTATCAAATATGGTCTGTTGTAATTATGAAAGAAATCTTTTCTTTTAAAATATTGTATTAAGCTTAGTGTTTTATCAAAGTCTTTATCCAATAGAAGATATGAAATTCTTGGATGTATATTAAACTTAATCTTTCCATATTGTAAATTTCCTCGTAGTATTCCTAAGCAGGCTTCTTTCCTGTTTATTATCCTGTTGTCTATAATGGCCAAATCTATTGGGGTATCTAATCCTTCTCTAAAAGTAGATTTTATTATTATCTGGATAGCACCTATATGTATTCATCCGAGAGTATTTCAAATTTCTGTTTTTATTTTTCTTAATTTGTCTTGAATATCTTTTTTAGATAATAAAGGTGTTATTACTTTATTAGAAGTAATAGAAACTTCTAAAGCTTTTTCTTGGATATTTAATCCATAAAATAGATGATGTTGTCTTTTTCTTATTCCTAATCTTTTGAGGGTAGTGACCTTAAATCCTGAATAATTATTTTTAAAAAAATTCTTTTTGTATTTGCTTTAATTTTCTTTTATCTATAAGTATATCTTGTGTATATTCTCTAGTTTGTTCTATCGTTTCTTCTATTATATCTTGGGCTGTTTCTATTTCATTATTCATCTTGTCTATTTGCTTCTTCTGAAGATGAGTAATAATCAGTATCTGTTAATATGAAGATTGTGTCGTCAGACTCAACTTCAAATTATTTAATTATATAAATTCTTCTGAATTTATCATTTTTTTAATATCTTTATCAATCTCTATTTTCTTACTGTTATTAACAAATTTCTTTAGGCATCTATTTGCATAGTGTCCTATCTCTTTGCAGTAGTAACATCTGCATTCTTTTGGATTTTTTCTTTTGTTATTTTTTTATAAAAAGGTTTTTGATATCGAGTATATCCTTTCTTTTTATAATATCTAGCTTTTCTCTTTTTAAAATATTTCTTCTTAAAGAGTCTTTTTCTTGTATTTTCTTTTAATCTTTTTATAATAATATGGACTTTCACATCCAATCATTATTTGGCATCTTGGGATTATCACAACATAAGATTATCACAGCACGGGTGCTATTGTGTTACCTCTATTGCCGTTGGGAACCAAGTTTAGCGTCACAAGCGAGCTAATTCAAATGATTCATAGTAGAGGACTGTTTATTGGATTGTCGTCCGTAGATCCACAGATTCATCTCTAGAATGTGGCGTACGTTTTCCAAAGTAGTGTTGGTGACCCAAGCCTAAATATGGATGTCATTGGATTGAGAGTTTTTCCATTATCACTTACTGGCGAGGCTTCAATTTGGCTGTCCAAACTTCCATTCAACTCCATCAGAAATTGGGGTGAATTACACAAGGCATTCATGGAGAAGTATGTTCCACTGTCCAAAAAGATGAAACTAACAGACAAAATCAATAATTTCCAATAGTTGCCCAGATAGTCAATTTGTAGAGCTTTGGAGAGATTTGTAAAGTATCTACGAGGCATTCCAAATCATAGAATAGAAGACGAGTCACTTCTTGAGCTATTTTACCACGCGCTTGATGATAATGGAAAAGCTGTCACAGACACCATCACTGTCAGAGCATTATCGGCCAACATCTTCTAAGAGGCCGCAGGGGGACTTGATCATGTTACAAAGACCAATCGAGCTAGGAGAACTAGGGACACAAAAACTTTAAAAAGATCCTTCTCTATTCGTACAAATAAAGGTCCCAACATACAAAACAAAGAGATACTACAAGAGCTCTCTCAATTAAAAACTAAATTCAAGCTGGCATTCAAAAGTATGGGATATGAGAAAATCAATGCAATCGACCATCAAGGTAGGGCACCATGTTATGACGATTATGGATATCATGAAGATGCTTACTATATGAATAATCAAGTGGGGGTTTCTAGACTAACGCCCAAGCATCCAACCAGGATTCTTGGCGCCAAGGTCAAGGAAATCAAGGTCGAAACTATAACAACTTCAATCGATAGGGCCATTACAACTGTGACAACAACTACAATTATGATGAAAACTACAATCACGAGAACAATTACAATCAAAATAGTTACAATGATTGCAACTGCGGGCAAGACAGACAAGGTGATTAGAGAAAGAGAGATAACAATAATAGTGTTGCATACATCTCTCCTACAAATCGATATGGGGGATCCGAACTTGCAAGAATCGAAGACATGATGACAAAGATGGTGAAAAAGTATGATGCAATAAAGGATAATATTAAGGATATACGCAATGATCTTTTTGGTATGAATCAAAAAGTTGAGTCACACTCTACATCAATTAAGCTTATTGAGAAACAATTAGGGCAGATTTCATCATCTTTGAATCCATTCCAGAAAGGAGCTCTCCCAAGTAATACGATTCAAAATACAAAGAATAATGAGAAATACATGGTTGTGACCACTCGAAGTGGCATTCAAATAATGGATATGCCTATGTTGGAACTTGAGGATGATTCACACGACGTCTGTTAGTGAGGATGAAATAGAAAGCAAAAGCGAGGAAGAAATAGTAGGTGAAGACCTAAGCACAAAACAACCTAAAAAGGAGATGCAAAGCATGGTGAGAATGCAGGACATGCAAAAGATTTTACTCCAACTCTAATTCCAATGCCAAGACCTCCTTCTCCTTTTCCATAAAGATTGAAGAAGAAGGCCAAAGATGGAAGTTCCTTAAGTTTATCTCTATGTTGAAAAAACATTTCGTAAGTGTTCCTTTGATAGAGGCACTACAATAAATGCTGGGTTATGCCAAGTTTATGAAGGATATTATCACAAAGAAGAGAATGATAAGCTTTGAATCGACCGATAACTTGCATTATTATAGTGTAATCACTACTCTCTCTCTTGTGCAAAAGAAAAAAGACCCAGACACATTCACCTACCATGCACCATTAGGGTATTCAACTTTGCAAAAGCGTTGTGTGACTTGGGTGCTAGCATTAATTTGATGTTGCTAGCAGTGTTCCGACAATTGGGCTTAAGAGGCCCCAAATCGATGTTAATGTGGCTCTTAATGGCAGATCGTACTATAAAGAATCCCGTAGGCATTATTTATGATGTTCTAGTGAAGGTCGGATCATTCATATTCCCTGCCGACTTCATCATTCTTGATTGCGAGGTAGACTTTGATGTTCCTATCATTCTGGGTAGACCATTCTTGGAAATCAGACGTGCTTTGGTAGACATAGAAATTGGACAACTAAAGATTTGACTAAACAATAAATAGGTGAACTTTGATACATGCCGAGCAATAAAGCATCACAATGAACTATGAGTTATTTCCGTGATTGATGTTGTCGACGATTTGCAACCAAAAATACATATTGAAAAGAGGTTGGGTGTTGAAGCTTTAGATGCTATCATCATGAACTTTGATAAAGATCATATTGGAGAGTATGATGATATTGTTTGTGCACTAAATAGCCTTGGGACTTTCAATCACGCACCTAAGAGACTTGACTTAGACTTGAATAATAGAGCAACTCCATCCACGAAGCCATTCATCGAGGAACCTCCAACTTTGGAATTTAAAGCACTTCCATCTCACTTGCAATATGCATTCTTGGGACCCAACAACATGCCGGTCATAATAGCTGCCGATCTTCACCAAAATCAAGTAGAAGCTCTTACATCTGTCTTGAGGCATTTCAAAAGAGCAATATAATGGCCCACAGCCGACATCATAGGCATACCACCAGTCATATGTACTTACAAAATCCAACTCATGCCAGATTTCAAACCAAACATTGAACACCAACGACGTCTTAACCTACCTATATAAAAAGTAGTCAAAAAGGAGATCATCAAGTGGTTAGATGCTAGAGTTGTTTATCCAATCATGGATAGTTATTGGGTAAGTTCTGACCAATATGTACCAAAATAGGGTGGTATTAATGTGGTGCCAAATGCAAGGAATTAACTCATTCCAATGAGGCATGTCACCAGTTGGAGAGTACGCATGGATTATTGCAAGCTCAACTTATGGAATGAAAAAGATCACTTTCCAATGCCTTTTATGGATTAGATTCTAGACCGTCTTGCTGGCAAAGGATGGTACTTTTTTCTTGATAGATATTTGGGTTACAATCAGATCTCTATAGCAATCAAAGACCAAGAGAAAACCACTTCCACATGTCCATATGGGACATTCGCTTTCAAAACAATGACATTCGGATTGTGTAATGCACTGACGGCTTTCCAACGTTGCATGATGTCTATCTTTTTTGACATGGTGGAAGATACAATTGAAGTTTTCATGGATGATTTTTCAATAGTGGATGAATCATTTAATGATTGCTTGACTCATCTCTAAGATGTACTAAAAATGTGTAAAGAGTGTAACCTCATTCTCAATTAGGAAAAGTGTCACTTTATGGTGAAAGAGAGCATAGTGCTGGGTCACAAGATTTTAAACAAAGGCATTGAAGCAGATCGAGAAAATATTGAGGTAATCACAAAGTTATCCTCTTCTATCTTCTTCAAAGGCATTCAAAGCTTTTTGGGACACGCCGAATTTTATCATCATTTCATCAAAGACCTCTACAAAATAACTCATTCTTTATGCAAAATATTAGAGAAGGGGCCAAACTTTGTTTTTGATGAGGCTTGTCTAAAAGCGTTTGAAGAGTTGAAGAAAATGTTAGTATCGGCTCTAATTATCATTGCACCAAATTGGTAGCAACCGTTTGAGATCATGTGTGATGCAAGTGGAGTACCACTTAGTGTAGTATTAGGAAAAAGGCGCGATAAGATTCTACATCCCATAAACTATGCTAGCAAAGCCCTTAATGTTTCTCAAAGAAACTACACCATGACTGAACAGGGGTTGTTTGTCGTTGTGCACCAAAGTCATTGTGCACATAGACCATGCAACATTGAGATATCTCATGGAAAAGAAGGATGCCAAGCTAAGACTTATTCACTGGGTGTTATTATTACAAGAGTTTGACTTCAAAGTAAAGACCAAAAAGGGACATAGAACCAAGTTACAGACCACCTTTCTAGACTTAAAGAATAGACTATGTTAAAGATGGAAGATGGAGTTGAGATAGATGACACATTTCTGGACGAACAAGTGTTGGCAGCATCACACGTCTTAATTTCATAGTTTGCAAATGTTGATAATTATTTGGTAAGTGATATAGTACCATCAGATTTGAATGTTCACCAATGCAGCAAGTTCATGTCCGATGTGAAAAAGCTTTTTTGGGAGGAACCATACTTGTTCCGTGTTTGTGCCGATGGGATTATTCGTCATTGTGTACCCGAAGTAGAGATGATGAGTATTTTGGAAGCATGCCATCCATCGTCCATTGGAGGCTATCATAGTGGTATCCGGACAGCCTACAAGATCTTACAATATGGGTACTACTAGCCAATAATTCATCAAGACGCTCATGATTTTTCCAAGTCTTGTGATCAGTGTCAAAGGGAAGGAGGGAGTTCAAGGAAGCACAATCTCCCACTCACTCCTATTCTAGTTATTAAATTGTTCGATGTATGGGGAATTGATTTCTTGGGTCCTTTTCTGAGTTCAAGTGGAATGAAATACATCCTCGTTCCGGTTGACTACATGCCTAAATGGGTAGAAGTTGTTGCACTTCCCAATAATGAAGCAAGAAGTGCCACCTTCTTCCTTAAACAAAATATATTCTCAAGATTTGGTACACGAAGGACAATAATCAGTGATGGAGGTTCCCATTTTTGAAATCGATTGTTCAAAGTATTACATAAAAATTATGGGGTTCGACATAGTATAGCAACTCCTTATCATCCACAAACTAGTGGACAAGTTGAAGTCTCGAATCATGAAATCAAGCAAATACTTTCAAAGACGATGAGAGAAAATAGAAAGGATTGGTCAAGGAAGCTTGATGACACTCTATGGACTTACCGTACTGCATTCAAGACTCCCATATGTATGTTGCCTTATCAACTTATCTTTGGGAAATCTTGTCATCTGCCCATAGAGTTAGAACACAAAGCTATGTGGGCATTGAAGAAATTGAACATGGATTGGGATGCTGCATCTAAACAAAAAATAAATCAAATAAATGAGCTTGATGATGTTTTCCTAAATGCATATAAAAGTGCAGTCTTATATAAAGAATGAATGAAGAAATACCATGATCAAAAGATTGAAAAGCAAACATTTTCACCTGGAGGCTTGGTCCTTCTTTTCAACTCAAAGATGCGTTTATTTCCTAGAAAACTCAAGTCAAAATGGTTAGGACCACTTAGAGTGAGTCAAGTATTTCCACATGGTGCGGTCAATGTAGAAAACAAGGACGGTATGAAGTTCAAAGTAAATGGCCAACAAATCATAGCATACACGGGCAAAGAGGATGGAGTCAAAACCATAGAAGCATGGAAGCTTAGTGAAGTCTGAGTAACTAAGCATATCTATGTTGTGCCAAGACGTTAAATCAAGCGCTACTTGAGAGGCAACTCAGTTTACTTTGTTATACATTTAGTCTATTTTATTTTTATTTTTTTCTATTCCGACTTCTTAGTTTTTTGAATAGCATAGACGTTTTTAGGGTCCGTATTAAATTAGAGTCACAAAAAGCATAAAAAATAGGCCAAAGGTTGAGTACGTGCCCAAGTCGAATTTAAAATACTAGAAACTGAAAAGGAATTAGAGTGACACACGAGTCATCTATATGGGTCGTAGACACTTCTATGGCTTGTAAACTTTACTCGTCAACATGTAGATTCAAAACATGATGCAATTTTAAGTCTACGATTGTACTCTATGACCCATAAAAACTTCTACGACTTGTAGCCTACACTCATGGACTCTAGGTATGTTTCCTTTTCTCTGTGATAACCTACGATGAAAGTCTACGACCCAAATAGTTATTATGAGTCATAACTTTCCCATTTTGCTGACTTCGTAAGCTAAAGCACCCCAACCCGACTCGTGTTAAAATAAAATAAAAGCAACAAAGTTCAAACATCACCTCCACCTTAACTTACACCAAAAAACCTCTGTTCTTAGACCTCCCACACCAAACTCTCCAATTTCCACCTTCATCAAACACCAATTCACAGTAATATCCTTCACCATTGGAGCCTAACGAAGTCTCACTCCCAAAAGTACCAGTACTATCCAACTAGTTTTTACTCCTCATTTGTGGTAAGTTCATCTTCCCATGCTATCTTATTTTCAAATATGTCATACATGATTGTAGTGTAGTGGGACTATGAGGAACAGTTGTTGCCTAGTTAGGGTTTTTGAGATTTCAAAATTAATTTATTGAATTGATGTGAGACTTAGGGTTTTGAGTTTTTAATGAAATTATGGTTAAACAAATTGATTGATACATTATAGGGTAATATAAATTGATTGTTGTACTTCCGCTGTAAGTTCACCCTATGAACTTGACATTTTCTTCAAATGGGGGTTTTCTATGAGTCATAGATAACTCTACGAGGCGTAGTTACCCTCATCAAGGAGATTTCAAGTTTAGTTGTGGAGATTTCATATGTAATGACCTGTACGAGTCTACTTACGACTAGTAGATTCTTCTACGTCTCGTCAATAGAATATGCCAATCTCTAGATTTTGGGTGTTTTGAGGGTATGATTTTAATTTGTTGAAATAATATGTGAATTGGTACACAGGGACTGTGGTGCATTTGTTGTTTAAAATCGAAGGATTGAATAAAAAGGGGTCATTAAGCTTGTTTTGTTGTACTTTAAATTGTGATGATCACTGACCTTGAAGTTTCTTAATTCAGGGGTTTTCTATGGGTCGTAGAAAAGTCTATGTGTTGTAGTTATCCCTCATAAATGAAGACTTCAAGGTCAGTGCTTCAACATTCTCACCAACAAGTGTCATGACTATAATGACGGGTAGTAGAATCTTCTACGGATCATAAATTGAACTCGTCAAATTAAAATGATAAAATTCCAGTGGCCAAGTGTTTGGACACTCAACTTGCACGAGTACATCCTACGAGTCGTAGACTTGTCTACGACCCGTAGGGTTGACTCGTACAACTCAAGTACCCAAACCCAGTGGCATAGCACTGAGTCTACGACTGAACCTTATGAGCCGTAGAAAGTTTTACGGGTCGTAAGGTCCTCTGGTAGACAAACTTCAGAGACTTAAAACCTGTAGGTTTGATTCTATGAGTTGAGTTTGTGGGCTGTATACTCTTCTACGACCGTAGATTCTCCCTCGTAGAACCAAAAATAGTTACTTCCTGTTTGTTTTTTTCTTTCTCTTTCTTTCTTTACTTGTTTTTCTTTTTATATTCATGGACTAACCCTTCCTCCATAGGTAACAATGCCTCCTAAATGAACTCCAAAGAAAGGTGGTGGAAAGAAACAGATTTCACAAAAAAAAGCTATAGAGATTCTAAAGAATCGACTATGCAATGAACCAACAAACGCCGATAATATAGGGTCTGAGGAGGAAAACTCAAATGAATCTGAGACACCTCTTGTTTGATTTCCCAAATAAAAGAACTCCTCACAAGTCATCTCATCACTGCAACAAAGCAGAGACTCCTCCCCTCCCCACACATCTGCAACACCAACACCCTTCCATTCTGATGATGGGGATTCAGCAAAGGCAGAGGAGAGTGATGAAGACTCCATACCCCCATCCACCTCTGGATCTGTGTCCCTCGAGGGCAAGTCAACTCCCGAGCATCCCTCCATACTAGTCCACATAGGAAGACAACCAAAGCGATGGTGTATTCCAGGGATACTAGACTTTTATAGAATGGGGAAAGAGAGAAATGATCGTCAGAATCTAAGAAGACCCATTACTGAGGAGCCGCATCTGATCATAACTAGGCTTGAACAAGTCCCTGAGATTCGTGACTTATTCCTTTACCACAGACTAGAGTGGATGGCTGAGCACCCCAGGAGTTACAACAATAACATGGTCCATGAGTTCTATGCTTCATACGTGGTTATGATCAAATAGTTGACTCCTTCTAAAGAAAAAGAACTAGAGCAGCCATTACCTTTGACCATGCTGGTCTGGGAGATTTTGATTATTTTATCATAGGAGACAGTCTGAAGTGTCCTCTACGACCCAAAATCTCCATCGACAGCCTCAATGGTAGAGTTTGATCAAAAAATAAAAGTGGTTTGATATAAAAATACAATGAAGGACCTAATGTAACTATAACAATCCATTACGTCATTTTGAGTACGAGAGCTTTTTGTTTCATAAAAGACTCATCTCGTAAATTTTTAATAAGTATTTTGAACTATTCGATAACTACGGTTATTTATTTAAGGGTAACTTTAGATAATTAATTTAATTGGTGGGCTAAGTTGATGATTTATTTATTATCCTATACTATTTATTAAAATAAGTAGATAGGGATTGATATTTTTGAGTCATAACTCAAAATTGGTGAAGTTACGAACGAACTGCAAAAGGGCGGGCGACGTTCTCCAGGCATGAACATATTAAAGCTTAAAGCTCCTTTATATATATATATATATATATATATATATATATATATATATTAAAGAAAGGGAACTAAGACAATGAATTGTTGTTGTTTTGAAAGGTTTTTGGCTAAAAATAGTAGGCAGACAAGTGGTATTTAATAATTAGGTAATGATGAAAATATTGGATGGGAATCAATGACAACCAATGAGGGGTTAATCATTGGGGTTATTTTTTGGTGCATTTTTGTATGATAGAGGTAGTCTGCATATTTGATTCCATTATCGAAGGTTATTGACAGCATAAATTAGTTCGGGCCTGGGAAATTTTCTTATGATTATCATATTTTAATCTATGTTTTGATATATTGACATAGACAATTAAATATTAGGTGTTATATTATATGAATACCATTAGATTTATGATATTTGAAGAATTGAGGCTTAACCCTAGACTTGAGTTTAAAGAAATTGATTATAGAGTTTGGCGAGTTGTTGGGTCTAGGTTAAATATATACATAATATTGGTGTCTACGGATTCATTTACTTACGAATATTATACACTTGATAGATTGAAAATATTTTGAAGCACCGAAGAAAGGAAAATCACTAGTGAATTAGCTTGCTTGACTTCGGTTCTTCGGTTGAGGTAGGTTATGGTTTATTCTATATCATAGATAAACTCTTAATAGTGATTCATAGTCATTGAGTAATGTGTGAAGGTTATTATGCATTTAATTATTGTGGTTTGAATGATTGATATGTTGTTTTGATTAGTTTGCAATCCCAAGACCATGAAATCCATAATCTTAAACTTATCCTATCAAAAGTGATGTCTTAAATAAAGAAGGCTTGATAAAATATTTTTAATAAAATAAAATGTGATAATAAAGAATGATTAATTAATTATATATTTTGATTAGGTGTCATATTCTGACACGATATTATTGGATCGGGTGTTATGTTTTGACACGATATTATTGGATCGGGTGTCATATTGCAACATGGTATATTTGAATTGGGTGTCATATTTCGGCATGGTATATTAAGTTCGAGTGTCATATTCCGACATGGTATTATTGGATCGGTTGTCAGTTTCTGGCATGGTAATGTTAAAGGAAAATATATTAAAATGACTTAATGCTACCTAATCTCAAATAACTTATTTTCCAAAAGAGCGTAATGTGGAGGCCTGAATCCTCATATGTTATCTTAATATTAGTGACTGGTTATGTAATTGTTCATTGTGTTGTCACTTGATCTTGATCTTGTTGGTTGTCACCTGTTAAGTGTTATGGTTGATTTACCGCTATTACTTTATGCATATTGATTTCTATTTCGAGTTGACCAATGATACCTACTCAGTACTGTTATCTTGTACTGACCCTTACTTGTATTTTTCTTTATTTTATTTTGTGGAGTGCTACAAGTATTCCATCGACTTCGACTCGCCCTCAGCTCTAGCCTATGTACATCACATTAGGTTCTAGGGTGAATAATTCCTTCTAGCTTGTGTTGGTTTTTCTCGGGCATGGCATGATGCCTTTAGTTTTTGGACACATTATGTTATTTATTTATTTTGGTGTTTGATATTTCTAGACTTAGTATTTTAGAATTAGATGTCCTTGATGTGATGACTTTCAGATTTTGGAAAATGTTATGTAGTAGATTCTAGTGGATTGTTATTTCTTACTTTAATAAGGTTTGAGCTTCCGCAATATTATCGTGTTTTATGAGTTGAATCACTAATATAAGTTGGGATTTATATCATTGGTTATTCCACCTTGGAGGTTAAGTGTTTTTGGGTGGTGATAGTAACATAGAAAGCTACTTAGATTGGTAGTGGGTTACATAGCTGAGAAGGGCATAGCTGCAGATTGGGTATCACACCCAACTCCAATCAAGAAGGCATCCCTAAATTTTGCCGCAAAATTTTGGTGGGCTATTGTCTGACATCGCCTCTGCCCGAAAAATGCAGAAAACCATTTGACTCTGGATCGAGCTGTGATTGTGGCTAGTTTGATGGCTGGGTATGAGGTTGATTGCATAAAGATCATCATGTCTAAGATTCATGAGCAGTCTATTCGGCAGAACATCACCATATCGTTCCCATATCTTTTGTTTGCATTGTATAGAGACGCCATAGTTTCATTGATTGAAGGGGTCGACCCGCTGATTAGAGTGAATAGGACTATAGAATCAGGGCTCATTAAAGATGATACTAACTCGGTGGGAGAGCAGCGTGGCCCCCTTCCAGTAGTGAAGCTACCGGAGTTCGAGCATATTCAACCACCTATGCAAGATGATTCGGCAGCTGCCCCAGACCTCAAGACACCTCCTATAGAGCCATCAGCGGCCGCCCAGGCAGCCTTGGTAGTCCCATTTATGAGTATGCTGCATCAACAACACACAGGTTTGATCACTATCTTAGCCACAACCTACTATACTTTGATGCAGCAGCAAGCACTGACTGAGGCCCAATTGGGTCAGTTGATTCAGAAGTTAAATTCATGGGTCAGAAAATCTGTTACTGAATCAAAGGAGCACATGGCGGCAAAGTTTGAAGATGCCTTGGCTGAGCGAGATCGACAAATTCAGGCGTGTATTGATAATTTTGAGATAAGGGTGAATGCGAGGCTGCAGACCTCGTCCAGTTCTGACATTGCTGCCATTCAAAATGAGATTTGAGTAATATATGCGGAGGTCACATCCTTGGCTACACCATCCCTTATATCATTTGCTTTGCCTATTGTTCAGCCACCACAATTATTTGATTTGTTTGCGGATGATGAGTCTATACTGGTCTGAGAAAATGACCCCATACTAATGATTACACTTCAGACAGGGATGAGGCAAGTAAAATAAAAAGAAAGGAGCACCATGATATTGAGGAGGCCACTCGAGCATCTAGAGTGACCGAGGAGATTAACGAAAGAAAGAGAGGTAGCGTGCTATTGGAGCTTCGAGCTCATGTGTTGACACTCATGATGATGCACAAACTGCCATAGTGCTATATACTACTGCACTGGGATCCACACCTATGGACCCGAATGCCACCATATAGATTTCGGCGCTTATGCGCCACATATCTTTTTCTAATCCCTCATATTTTTTACTTTTTGTTGTATTGCATTGAGAATAATGCAAGGTTTTTTAAGTAGGGGTGGGGTTGTACTGAATGAATGCATGAGTATCTAGGTGAAGTCTGAGTACCCTAGACACTCGATTAAATCTTTAGGGTTTTCTTGCCTAAAAGGTCTACTTAGTTAAGGATTCATGGGGTAAACATAAAATCCTAGTTTTACTTCATATTGATTTTAAACTACATTAAAACCGTATTTGTGTTTGTTGATGTTTGATTTGATAGTTAGTTTTATAAAAATCCCCCTTCTCTTTACAGAAATAAATGGATTACTAAAGTAAATAATAAATGATTGATCCAAAGTCTAAATCATATTCCTCATGGGATCGACCCTAACCTTCGTTAGGTTCTATATTTGATCAACGATCACTTTATACTTCTTTAGGAACGTGTAATTTGAGCATATCAACCGAGACAGTATCATAAAACGAGTGTATCCTCGATGCCTCAAATCAATATAATAAAAGAGTGCATCCTCAATGCCTCAAATCAATATCATAAAATGAGCACATCCTCGATGCTTCCAGTCCACTGAAAATAGTAGTAATAAAGGTAGTATGACCCTCTTTTCAGAAAAATTAGTATTAAATAGTTTGTGTTACAACCCAACTTTCTCAAATCAATACCAAGAACCAATGCATGCATCGGGGTCGACTACATCCATGAGAAAACAATGTTCGAATGAGAAAACAATCTACTCCTCTAACCCAACCACAAATCCCAAAAGGGAACTAAACTCTAACTAGATAACAAGGAGGAGGATATGAGAAAACATGTGCTCAGCTAGTCAATCAATACCTCCAGATCCATCTGAAAAATATCACCTCGAGATTCATAACCACAGATAGCCCCGCCAAATGTGACAAGAAAGCATAAGGGATTCTAGCTCTAAATCCATAAATGGGATCCAACAATAATTCACAAGCCTAACTGTGTTAGAGCCACTATACCAAGGCTTCAACATAGGTGCTATAATAGAGAAGGATACCAAGTCTCATAACTTCTGGCCAACAATGGCTTCATAAACTAAGTTTCATCCCAAAAATCAATTCTAAGAAAAAAATTCCGCCAACCACCATAACATAAATCAAGTCACCTAAGATAGGCTAAACAAGGCCAAACTAAGGCATAATTAACAAGCTTACCAACTAAACGGGAAATCTCATAAAGGCAAACTAGCCTAAGGCTTATACCAGAACAACGAGACAATAATTTAGGAGTCAAGCCTAATCCATCACATACAATTCAAACCACAAGCAAATTATACTAAACAATACCTATTAAAGCTCAATCAAAGAATAAGATTCATAGCCTACCTCAAAGCCGAACATGTGCGATCCAAGTCCATTTTCTAATAGGTTTTGGCTAAAAAAAATGACTCAAAATGCCACCATGCTATCAAAATATTGATCGCCTCATCAATACGAACATTTTAACACTAAAATAATATTTTTGAGAGACAGACCCAAAATTGAGTCTAAAATGAGATTATGGGACCCGTAATAGAAAAGCCAAAAATGACTCCGTGAAAAGGTTGTAAACACATTATTGAGCAAGTACCCTAAAATGGGACATAAATCAATGCTCAAAACATCCTAAATTAACCTAAAAATTAAAAATATCATTAAAGCTTAAACTAAGTTAGGGTAGCCCGTTTGGGGAAAAAATTACCTCAAAGCAACACCTTGCACACTTCCCCAAATCTACCAACACGTACCCACGATCAATACAAACCCACTGGACTAGAATCACCCAATTTGGAGCTTCCTAGCTCAGAAAATCACCAAATAGGGAATGGAGGTTAGGGCTATTCGCGTCTGGTCTTAAATTAAAAGACCAGGCGAGACAATACATCGCGATCGCGGCCTTTGGCCTCATGAAAAAGAAGCCTACTGAGCCAGTACATCGCGATGGCGACCACTTTGATAATGCGAAGGTCTAGGTGATAAGGTTTCATGATAGTGATGCCTATGCATTGCGAACGCGATGAGAAATGGTGTTGGCACCAGCAAGTGCTGCACCAGCTCAAACTTGAGCTTTGAAAAGCTCTGACGGGGTTTTTAGGATTCGTTTGGAATCCTGTGCGCACAAACAGACTATGTTAACCCACCAAATTCGACGTTCTAGATTCAATGGTAGAGTTAAAATTTCTATCTAAGGTTATCTCGATAAAAATATGGGTCCCACACCCAAGCATAATTTTTTTCAATTCTTCAAAGAGGCTTAAAATGAGACCGGAAGCCTCGGGACACGAACGAAAGGTGATTCTAGATAAACTCGATATTCTAAAGCTAATCGGGTTGACAAAATTTCAATCTGAGTGCGTTTACCAAGAATGTTGATCAAAGACAACCTTAGGCTAAAACTTAAAGGTTAAAACACCTATTGGCTCAAACTCTCACCGTAAGGCTCGATGCTCGTGCCGACCATGCTACTAGCCTAATTTGGTTATTCTAAAGCTGATGGAATTGTTAGAATTTCATTTTTTGGTCATTTTTCTAGAGTTTTTACCGAAGTCAACCATTCACACTCTAATAGCTTCAAAATAGGTAAACGGGCATGAAACCCAAACGAACGACCAGGCAACCGCACTGTTAGTGATAGAAAGTCATAAATGACTTGGGGTCACTGTAGGAAAGCTCTAAAAGCTGAAAATATAGGAGAAAGATAAAAATGACGTTGAGGGTCATTACAATTCTTTACTTGGGCTTAATGAATTCAATTTAGTTGTTTCAACCAACAACTTTCATCATTGTTTGGGCAACTACTGGAGTTGGTTGTAGAAATAAATAAATATGTCTGTTAGATACATAAATTGTCCAACAACTGTCTGTAGTTGTCGGACGATTATAGAAGTTTTTCAACAACTATTGCAGTTGTTAGACAACGCGTTCAATTATTCTTCAATTGATTAGTTGTAGAATCAATAATTTAATTATTTTTCTATAATATACTATGATTTCTCCTTTTCTACTGATCCTTTTCAGTTAACTTTTTTACTATGTACTAAATTTCAACTATTTTTGTGTAGATATAATGATTCAATATAAGAGGAAGAGAACTCGAACATCTTAATCCAATTCAGATGCCAGAGAAAATACTAAGAGCTTTACTGTTGCTAGAAAAAGAGGTACCACAACACTTCAAAGTATCGATGGGCAACCATCTGGAGAAGAAAAAAGTTATCAAAGTAGCGACGAGTAATTTAGAAAAATGAAAAAAACAGTAAGAATAGCAGTTACCTAGCAGGTGAAGAAAAAAGTGATGAAAATAGCAACAAAAATTAAAGTGAAGAGAAAAAAAGATGGTGAGAGTGGTGGAGATAAAGTGGATAGAAAAATAGTGAAGTGAAATTGTAACATAATTTAATTGTCAGTTGTAGAAATAATTGTAACAGTAATAGGGGCAATTGAAGCAGTTGTAGAGACAATTAAAGCAGATGATAACAAATAGACAAAATACTGAAATAATTAGATAAAAATTAACACAAAAACTAATTTCATTGATCCAAATATTTTGTAAATCAAGTGAAAAAACCACCTTCAAACACAACTACCTTCTCAAGGAACTAATTCCTTCTCAAGCACCGCAACATCATATTTCATCCTAAAATTATCCATCTCATTGTCGTTAAGGCAATTCATATTCATTCCAATAAGAAAGTGATCACTAAAAACACAAGAATATGGTCCACATGCCACACAAGAATTGTTACTTGGCATATCCTTTAGACGCTCATATGACCATGCATCATTCAAAAAACAAATCAGACAAATGATTGAGCATTCCTCTTTGCTTGAGTAGTTTGGGCCACAATTCAAGAATGGATTGAATCAATGTAAAAAGAGTCGGCTCATCACACACATGAATATTGCAATCATAAATTTGAATTAAGCTCTTCTCTATCAAAATATCAAGTGCAATAAAGTGTGTATTCTTTATTTTTATCACGACATAAAATTTGTTTGCTCCATTCCACTTTCGGCCATATGGATAGAGTCTTTCACCTTTACAGTATCTGAGTATGTCACTATCCATCTCTAATAATGTGAGTGCCTCATGCATTGTTGGAGCACAATCCACAAAACTTTTATCACTCAAGTTATTGTACTGATCATACAAGGTGTTGTAGAAATTTAGATCTAAAATTAGATCTGTTTGATTATAGTGCCTGAAATACCAAATTTGTCTCTTGCTCATAAGGGCCAAGATCTCATCAACATGCTGCCAAAAAAAGTTGACAGTCAATTCAATATCAATAGATAATTGAATAAATTAAAATTTTAGTAATATTTTTCTTACACTTGAACAAAAAAATATGGATCAGTCATGGTCACCAAGTCCTGATAATTAAATCTACCATTCAAATACATTTTTCTTTCCTCTTCCTTCTTACTAATGAATACGTTAAAGGCCTCTCTTTTCTCCACATTAAGATATTTGTATAAATTCACTTCTAATTTGTTCTTCCTCGCATGTTTGGTCTTGGAATTCATGGCCAACCTTCTTTCTAACGTAGGAGTATAAGGAGATTTTCTTGCATAACTCAAAACTAAAGTCCTCTTTGATTGTTGTCCATAAAACCTTTTTTGTAAGGACTTTACATCATTCAATAGGGTTTCATACTTATCACATCATGTTTCACATTTACAATAAAAATCAACGTTGGAGTCATTCACATTTGTTGTTTTTATCACACCAGGGGTATCTCCTCCCCTACTGATATCAGCTAAATATAAGTCATCTCTTTCTACTCCTACAAAAGATCTATAAGTATCTAGATCAATCTGACCATTACTATCTCTCTCAACACCATAATCTCTCAGAACACTATTCTCTCCACCAGTTGTCTCCAGACCCTCATCACCAACATTTATATTCATTTTTATAGTTGTTACAAGTTTCAACTCTTCTTTTAAAGCATCAATTTTTGAATTAGGACTATCTTCATAGGGCTCAATATCTTGAACAGAAATATGTTTCTTCTCTATGATTGTTTGAAAAAGAAAAGGGTGAACAACTTGATTTTTAATCCGTATTTAAAAAAAATAAGTTATATATAATTTAAAACAACTAATTCAGTTGGCCAACAATATCTCCAGTTATATGTGATTGTTGGAAGAATTTTTATTGTTTTTGGACAACTGAAGTAGTTACGGAAACAACAAGTTCAGTGGTCTAATAATTACAGTAGTATTTAACTGCTACATAAAATAATTGATATTATGTAAATATATAATTTTTTTGAAACAACTAATTCAACTATGTAACAACAATTTTAGTTGTATGTGTACAACTTCTACTGTTGTTGGACAACTAAAATAGTTGTGGTAACAACAAGTTCAGTTGTCAAATAATTACAACTGTTGTTTAACTATTGCATTAAACAATTAATAATATTATGTAGATATAATTGTGCTTGTTCTTTTGTCTGCTAAATAGGATTAATATTTGTCTTATAAATAGGTGTTGCAGCCATCCATTTAATTATTCTTGAAATTGATCTTTCAGGTGAAGAATCTTTGAAAAATCGTTGAAGTGTCGTAATAGCTTCAAACGTCTAAGCCTATAATATAATATTAAAAATATCTTAGTATACATAATAAAGTCAAATAATAGTTTAACTATAAATCATAGAATGAAAACACCATTTTAATTACTTACGTCAAACACTCATAAAAATCCATGAAGATTATACTATGATTTGGTTGAATCCAGCTCTTTCAAAAGATAGCTAACGGTAAGATCAAAGCTTAATCAACCCCATGGATATGAATTAAATACATTTTTTTCTATAGTATCTTTAGCCAATAAATTTCTATCTTCTTATCTGCACGTTTTAAACACAATACATAATGCAAAAATCAAACATTACTAATAGCAAGCTTTTACTATTTGGTCAAGTTTGGATCACACATCATTTTTATGAGTACAACACCATTTGCAGATTCATCCACTATATTAATTAAAAGTTCTCCTTCTTTTTAAATTTTTGCTAACTGCTGACTTAGAGGATGAAGAGAATGACATCGAAGTCCAATCATAATAGCAAATTCATCAATGCTGAAACAAGCAGTCAAACCATTATAATCAATTCAAACCTCTTTTTTCTTTTCAGAAAATATACGACGAAGACAAAGGTCATGTACTAACTTCATTGGAAGTTGTACTGCTACAGCTTGATCCAACTTCAAAAAGTGACCAAAATAAGATTTTTTGAAACCATTTTCATTATGTCATTCGATTAAAATCTTTCTAAACTCAACAAATTGAGCTTCAAAACTAACTCTCGCATGGATTCTTGAATCATAAGACCCAAACACATTCAAATTGGTCTTAAATTTATGGTTATCATTGGAAATGATTTTGACATAATTTTGAAAGGATTCAATACCTTCTTCTTCTTCTTCTTTTTCATTTGATTTCTCACTTTCACTATTTTCCTCTCTATTTAATTTATCTCTATCATTCTCGCCATCTTTTATCTCTTCACTTGAATTGTTTTTGCTATATTTATCATTTTCTTGTTCACATTATAAGTCTCTACTATTCTTACTATTTTGTTCCATTTTGCTATATTGCTCGTCGCTACTTTGGTCACTTTTTCGCTACTTTGATCACTTTTTTCTTCTCCAGATGGTTTTCCATCGATTCTTTGAAGTGTTGTGATACCTCTTTTTCTAGCATCAATTAAGCTCTCAACTTGTCTAGCATCTGAATTTGATGAAAATGTTCTAGTTCTCTTCCTCTTATATCAAATCATTATATCTACACTAAAATAGTTAAAAATTAGTACATAATAAAAAAATTAACTGAATAGAATCAACATAAAAAGAGAAATCTTAGTACATTATAGACAAATAATTAAATTATTGATCCTACAACTAATCAATTGACCAACAATTGAACACAATTTTCTAACAACTGCAGTAGTTGTAGGGACAAAATTTGTAATCGTCTGACAACTACAAACAATTGTTGGACAATTTCTATATTTAAAAGACATATCTAGTTATTTCTACAAACAACACCAATAATTACCCAGACAACTACAAAAGTTGTTGGTTGAAACAACTAAATTGAATTCACTAAACCCAGCTAAAGAATGGATAAAAAATAATTTGTATGCTTATCAAAATGCTCTTTTGAGTTAATTTCAAGTTCAAGCAGAATAAATATAATGCAATATATATATATATATTATTGACCTCTTCACTTCTTAGCATTATCTAACGTCTTTTTATGCTTTATTGAGCCGAGGGTCTCCCAGAAACAGCCGTCCTACCTTGGTAAGAGTAAGGTCTGCGTACAATTTACCCTCCCCAGACCCCACGTTGTGGGATTACACTAGGTTGTTATTGTTGTATTGTTGTATATATATATATAATAGGTAGATGAGGATGATTAACTTCTTTATTAAACCCTAGTTTTAATCCTTTGGAATAGAAAAGAGAAGAAAATTTACCTTCTATTAGAAGCTAATGATTGAAAAGGAAAACACCTGCTCTGTTAGTATACTTATCAATTCAAAAAAGGTTTTTTTAAAATTACTAATTTATTCCCTTATATCAAATAAGAATTAAATAAATAGAGATAAAAAAAAGAAGAAGCCCCACTTGTCCCTTCTTCTTCTTTTTTTAATTCGAGACTTGTGAGACCTTTTTATCTCATTTTCCCCATTTAACATGTCCAAATAAGACATTATAATCTAAAATGCTAAAAATAATATTTTAATATTTTCTATGTGCATTGCATGGATATGTATACTAATTATTGTTAAAAAATGCCCCCAAAGTAGCATGCCCTTTTTAGAAAAAATTACACAAAATAGACCCAACTGTGAAACTATTTACTCAAATTAGACCAAACTCACTATTTACCTTTAATAGACTCATAGCCCAAATTATTTATCTGCTTACACCACTTTCTACCTATTAATTTCGTGCATAACGTCACGCTGATGTCAACATTACTGCTATGAAATAATCCTCTGTGATATTCTATCGGTATATTGATATCATATCGGTATCATATAAGATTGAGCTTAATTCTTTGTGATACTCTGTTGATATATTGATACTCTATTAGTATTATATAGGATTGAGTTTTTTTAAGAAATAAAAAAAATTATAATCTTATTTAGTAAACTCTAAATTAGTAAATATATTCTTTGTGATACTCCATCGATATTGATACCATATCGCAATCACATAGGATTGAACTTAATCCTCTGTGATATTCATTCGGTATATTGATACCCTATCAGTATTATATAGGGTTGGTGCTGACGTCAACATGACATCAACATGCGAATTTTAAAAATTAATTTATGTCATTTTAAAGGGTAAATATTTTTCTATTTTGGGGTATAAGTGTTATTTTTCTTTTTTTATAGCACGGTTGAGCCGTCCTAGTTTGTTGTAACCTTGTCATCTACTGATATGTATACTAACACCAATCAAACTTGTCTTAATTCCTTTGGAAATGAACTTTTCGAAGCACTTAAACTTTTAATGATATGTGATTATTTTCCATTGTTCACCAACTGCTCACCAATTCCATGTGAAATTGGAGGGGAAATTCAAACGACTAATGCACAAGTTGATGAGTATTGGCTTGGACCATTTAATTCGAAAGAGCTAGCATAACTTGATTCTTCTTTTCCACAACCAACAAACAACAATAACCCTTAGAGGTAGAAATTGATTCACAATCCAATGTGGATATTGTAAGATCTGGAATTGATTCACAGAAAAATAATGCAATATAGAGGATAGTAAAAGACTATGGGATAACTCGCCGATTCAGGAGCAACATTTTAGCATGGCTCGTGAAGATGTTGCTAAAGATCTACATGTTAATCTGTTGTATTGTATTTGTCATGACCTAAATCCTCAAGTCACGATGACGCTTACTATAATCCACCAGTAGGCAAGCCAACCCATATCCCAGAACTATGACTAATGGAATGTAAATCAACATTCAGCTAAAAATAGTAATATAATAACAGGAATCACAAATGAAAGAGCGGAAGCAAGCCAAAATTATATACAAATAAAAGATTCTCCCAGAACCTAAAAGTCACATGTACAGAGCTACTAACTAAATGAGCAAAAGTCCTCAAAGTGGACCACAGAAACAAGACTGTCTCAAAAAGCACAAGACAAGTCAATGTATGTTAAAAGGAGACGGGTAAATCAAGGGCTTTATGTGCTCAGCCTTACCTCAAAATAAGATTCCAGCTGGCTTGAGATCAACGTTGATAGCTAGTGCTTAGATAGATGCAAAGTGCAGTATGAGTACCAAAACAACAGGTACCCAGTAGGCATCATATGACGACTAAGTAACAAAAGCAAAAGTAATATGAAATGCTAGAATCTAAAACACTACTGGAGACACGAATGAGAAAATCAAATAGGTATATACACAAGCGTACTCACACATAAAGAGAAAGAGAGTAGCTAACTAAATCCATCGGGCTTCTATAAACCCGATGTGTATGCTCGTGCACAATAAAAGTAAAACCTGAATGGACTCTTGAAAGCCTGATATGATAGAGGCTGAGTTGAAGTGAAATGAGAAAATTTAATGAAGTTCCAATAATACCACAACTTTTTGTGGACTTGAACAAAACCATTCCATGTGCTAGAAGCTTTAACCAAAGCTGAAAAGAGTTAAGGAATTGAACCGGATAGAGATGAAAGTATCAAGGACTTGAACAAAGATTTGGATCAACCAAGGATAAGGATGATCATAGATTTGAACCACGTATAATTATGACCAAGGACTTGAATAGAGGTTAAGCTAGCTTTGGACTTGAACCAAGGCTAAAAGGAGCGGTGGACTTGAACCACCGTTGTAAGAAGACAAGGACTTGAACCGGGGCTATAATACCAAGACAAGGACTTGAACCACACCCAATGAAGTGAATTGAGGACTTGGATCATGAATAGCGGTGAATCAATCAAAATTAGAATCAGCGTCCAACCAAGCATCAAGGGGATACCCCTAATCCGAGTGCCATCAATAAATCACTCCAATTCCGAACCACATCTAACTAAAATTGAGAAGTAAACTTCCAAAACAAAGAATCAAGTGATATAGGGGTCAACAAAATTAGGGAATTATGGATATATAGATCCAAGAGTGGTATTACTACCTATCTAAGGCCCAGACTATCAGAATCAAATCTTCTACCTTAGTCTACAGGAAGCTAAGTCGTTCGAAGTGACGTCGAGGAAGTTTCAAGGCCTAAGGGCTCCAAAAGTATGCAAGTCTATGGATATCACTAGTCTAAGCCTAGACTAAGTCCAAACATGCTTTAAATGATATAAACAAATCACACACTACACACCACAAGGTATGGCTGGTCAACGATAACAAAAGACATGCTTCAATAACCCGAATTACCCGAATAATAAAGCCTAAGGAATGTTTTATGGTAATTTAGCATGCTCAACGACCAATACACCTATATTCACACAAATTAATATACCAATGCTAAGTCATGCTTAGTCTAAGGAGAAGAAAGTTGTAGCCTACCTGTAGGCCAACTGTGCACCCTCCAAATTACGTTGCCAAAGCTTTTCCCTTCCATACTGCCTTAGAACACTGCAATGCTATCAAAAATAGAATTACAATGTCAATATAGTAATTTTAACCCTACAATTACCAAATTCAAAGAAATCCCAATTTTAGAGTAAAAAATGGAAATGTGGGACTCGCTCTGATAATTTCAAAATTGACTCTGTAAAAAGGTCTTAAGCACCACCCTAAACATGTGTTCCAAAATGAAACACAATTCGGGCTTGGAATAATGCAAACCAAAGTATGCAAGAAAATCACAAATCTGAGCTCAAAATACAGCTTTTCAAAGTCACCCACACGCTCTACTAGAAATTATCCACAATCTAGGCTTTGATCACTAATTTTGGACAAGAATCGGGAGAGTTATGGCTATTCTAAGTTTAAGAATGATAGTTGATCGCGTCTCATCTCTTATTTAAGAGACTAGACAAAATACTCATTGCGATCACAGAGCCAAAGGCTCATGATCGCGGCCTAGTGACAGGATGACCATCGCAATCACAGAGGTGGGACCTCGCAATCATGACGACTAAAGAGGGTCAATGCAACTCAATACCTCATCGCAATCGCGAAATGTATCATGCAATCACAGTAGCCAAAAGGGATAGACCCATGCAATCGTGGCTATAGGCCTCGCGAATGAGATAGGTACTGAGGTATGCAACATCAGCTCACTCACCAGTTGAGTTTTGGCCATTTAAAAATTGCCGACGGAGTACTCGAGATTCATTCAGAACCTCGTGCACGCAAATAAGATATGTTACCCCACCAAATTCAATATTCTAGACTCAATAGCGCATTTAAATTTTCCATACTATGTCATTTTAATAAAAAGTGGGTCCCATACCCAAGTAACATATTTAGCTAATTTCTACAACGGGCCTCAAAATTAGACCGGAGGCTTGGAGAAGCAATCGAAAGGTTGTTCTAGACCAAACATGGTCTTTCAGAACTAATTGCGCTAGTGAAATTTAATACAAGCGTGTTTTCCAAGAATAGTCACCAAAGTCAACCTTAGGTCAAATTTTAAAGGCTAAAACACCAAATGGCCCCAAACTCGCACTAAATGCCTCGATACTCATGCCCTATCAAACTAGAGTTGATGAAACCGTCCAAATTCTTTTCCATGGTCATTTACCTATTGCTATAATCGAAATCAACTTTTCAAGTTTCAAAAGCTCTGAAATAGGAAAATAGGCATAAAACCCAAATGAACGACCAGGAAACCGAACAGTTAGTGCCAATATGTCATAAATGACTTGGGGTAGCTGTAGGAACGCTCTAAATGACAAAATGAATACATTAATTCAAAAGTGTCCCGGAGGGTCATTACAACATCCACTACTAAAAAAACTTTTGTCCACAAAAGTAAGAGTTGAGAAGTACCTGAAGGCTCAAATAAGCTAGGAAATTGCTCCCTCATCTCCTGCTCGGTCTCCTAGGTAGCCTCCTCAATAGGAAGATGCATCCAATGAACCTTAGCCATAGGAATGGTTCTAGATCGCAACTATCTGACATATCTATTCAACATAGCAACTGTCTCCTTAATATAACTCATAAGATCATCCAACTCAACTGCATCATACTGGAGTACATGAGACTCATTTGGAACATACCAGCACAACGTCAAAACATAGAAAATCGGATAGATAGATGGGAAGGCTGGGGGTAAAGGTAACTCATTTACAACCTCATCAACTGTCCTCAAAATCTCAAAAAGACCAATAAATCTTCATGCCCTTCATGGGCGATACATGAAGGAATACTCTGTCACCAATGATAAATCTCAACAATCGACACCTACAATCTGTATAATTCTGGTATCTACTCTGAATTGTCTTGAGCTATTCTGAATCACCTCACAGGATCTATGTCATCCAACATTAAATCTATATCGCGTGGCCAGGGCTCCGTAGACTCAAATCAATCAATCGGAGAGTGATAATACCTATATAGAAGGCCTTAAATGAAGCCATCTGAATACTAGAGTGGTAGCTGTTGTTGTATGCAAACTATGTCGAAGATAAAAACTGGTTCCACTGACCTCTAAAATTCATAACACAGGCCCACAGCATATCCTCAAGAACCTGAGTAGTGCGCTCCGATGGCCATCAGTCTGTAGGTAAAAAGTTGTGCTAAGATTGACACAGGTACCCAACTCCTCCTGAAAAGTCCTTCTAAAGATGGATGTGAACTATGAGCCCTAGTCTAAAATGATAGAAATAGGCACACCATAAAGATAAACCACCTCCCAAATATAGATACGGGCCAACCTCTCAACATTGTAGGAAGTATGAACAGGGAGAAAGTGTGCTGACTTGGTCAACCGATCAACGATGACCCAAATACTATCAATACCTTTGGAAGTGTGAGGAAACCCCATAATGAAGTCCATGGTGATATGCTCCCATTTTCACTCAAGAATGGATAATCTCTGAAACTCGCCACCAGGCCTCAAATGCTCGGCCTTCACCTACTGATAACTCAAAAAATGTGACACATAGTCTGCAATATATATCTTCATGCCACTCCACCAATAACATTTCCTTAAGTTACAATACATCTTAGTTGTGCCCGAATGGATATAGTATCTGGAATCATGGGCCTTGCTAAGAATCAACTAGATCAAACCCCCAACTCTTGAAACACAGAGATGACCACCAAACCTAAATATCCCATCTGGATCTAAGGTATCCTGACCGACATTGTAATCAATGTAGATCTCACATCGGACACCATATAAGTAGTGCCTTCAAATCTTAAGTGTGAAAACTACCGCTGCCAACTCTAAGTCATGAGTGGGTTAATTTTTCTCATAAACTTAAGTTACCTCAACATATAAGTAATAACCCAACCCTTCTACCTCAGTACACAACCCAAACCAATTCTGAATAAATCATAATAAACCGTGAATCCCTTACCCTCAACTGGAAGAGTCAATAGAGGAGCAGTAGTAAGCAACTCCTTGAGGCTCAAAAAGACCCTTTCACACTCCTCCAACCACTCAAAGGGAACATTTTGATGAGTCAGCTGAGTCAAATGTGCCGCTATAGTAGAGAAGCCCTCAACAAATATTTGTAGTACCCTGCCAATCTGATGAAAGCTACAAATCTCAGTCACATAAGTGGATCTGGCCCAATCACAAATAACCTCAATTTTTGCCGGATCCACCATAATTCCATCCATGGACACCACTGCCCCAAGAATGCTATAGAGTCAAGCCAAAACTCGCAGTTTGAGAACTTTTCATAAATTCATTGATCTCTCAAAGTCTACAACATTGTCTTCAAATGATGCTCATGATCACTTTGGTTCCATGAGTATAACAATACATCATTGATGAAGAGTATAACAAAGGAGTCCAGATACTGCCTGAATACATAAGTCATAAGTCTATAGAGGTGGCAAGAGCATTAGTCAACCCAAAAGACATCACTAAGAATCCATAATGACCATACCGATTCCTAAATGTAGTCTTAGGATGCCCGCTACCCAAATCCTCAATTGGTGGTAGCCAAATCTCAAATCAATCTTAGGAAACATCACGATATCTTGAAACAAGTCAAATAGATCATCAATGTGAGGCATAGAGCAATGGTTCTTCACTGTCACTTTTGTTCAGGTACCTGTAATCAACACACATCCGCATAGTACTATCTTTCTTCTTTACAAATAGGATTGGGTCTCTCCAAGGTGATACACTAGACAAAATGAATCCCTTACCCAAGAGATCCTAAAGCTGAACATTGAGCTCCTTGAGCTCTACGGGGGTCATATAGTATGGTGGGATAGAAATCAGATGGGTACTCATCTCTAAATCAATGGCTAAGTCAATATCATAATCTGGAGGAAGGCCGGGTAGGTTGGCAGGAAACATATCTGCAAACTTTTGGACTATAGTTATTGAATAAACTATAGAGACCTCCCTATTAACATCTCTAACATAAGATAAGTAAGACAAACACCCGCTAGCCACTAACCTCTAAGCCCGAATAAAAGAAATCACCCAACCAGTATACGACTACAAGAGCCCTGCTACACCACCAGTGGAATACCAGGTAAAACTAAGGTAATGGTCATGGCATAGAAATCCAAGATCACTCGATGAGGGGATAACCAGTCCATGCCTAAAATCATGTCAAAATCTAACATATCCAGAAAAATAAGATTAGACCTAGTGTCCCATCCCTGAATAGTCACCACACATGATTTGAAAACCTGATCCACTACTAAAGAATCATCTATTATGATCGAAACATGCAATAACTCTGCTAGGGACTTTGGACTCATGCTTAATTGAGGGGCACAAAACAAAAATATATATGAATAAGTGGAGCTGGGGGTCAAATAAAGTAAAGGAGGGCTGATGGCATAAAATAATTATACCTGTGATCACATCGTCTGATGCCTCAACTTTACTCTAGCTGGAGCTGCATATAAGTGGGTTGGCGCCTTTACCCCGTACATCAACTCGACCACCTATCCTGCTTCCCCAGAGACCTCCTTATGCACCCTGGTGACCACCTCTACGGTCCTGACCCTAGTCTCCCCCTTTGACTAGAGGTGCTGCTGTTGGTGCGGGTCTAGACACCTGTGGAGCGGGTGAGGTTGACCTACAGAGGGGACACTCATGGGACAAATGATCTGGCTCCTCGAATTCATAGCACCCTTATGGTAGTTTTCTTGCAAATAAAGGTCGTCCACTTTGGTTCGAAGAACCCATTTAAATACACCTCGACCATGACTCGGACTAGTACTAGATATACACAGTGTTAGTCACCCTCTGTAGAATGTAGCGACGCCTGGAATGAGAGACTGGATTGACCTACCTGGAACCTCAGGTGGGACCTATCATATAAATCTCTAGGCTTAAATGGGGCGCACCCTAGCTATCATCTTATTTAACTCTCTTGTCCCTTCCCCTTTAGGCCTCGTAATAGAGATGCTCAAGCGTGAGGGCGTGGTCTACAACATCTAGAAAGGAGAAGCCCGCTGAGACTAGGGATTGAGTCTGAATCTACATCTAGAGTCTCAAACATTGAACGAAGGTATCGAAGTCTCCCCTCTTCGGTAGGTAAGATTATGGTGGCATGACTGGAGAGCTCATGAAATCTAGCCTCATACTCTGACACGATCTTGGAGCCCTACTCTATCCACAGAAACTAATCTCAAAGAGAATCTCTAAAACTCTTAGGAATGAACCTGGCCAAAATGGCCTTACAAAACTCAGTGCATGACATAATGGAGACCCAACTGACTTTGTCTCTAAATATGAATGTCGTCACTATCTGACTAGGCCATCTCGCTGATATATGATGAAGTCAGTTCTTTACGACTCCACCAATCTAAAGGCATACAGTCGCTCACGCTAAATAAATAGAAACTTATGGGCATCCTCACCCACATCCCCAGAAAACCACAATGGTGATAATATAAGAAACACCCTAAGCATTTTATTTTTGTGTAATGGCATGACGCCCTCTAAATCATTTGGTCGGGTGGCAGGTGGCAGGTGTCAACTGAACTACTAGTGTCGCTGGTGCAAGATGACCCTACAGGGCTGGAGCAGCTATAATTGGAGCTTGTTGCATGCCTCCTATAGCAGCCAATATTTGGGCTAGCATAGGCTGTAGGTCTAGAGCTACAACTGGTATGGGCGATGGCTAGGATAGTCTCAGGACCACTGGCTAAGGGTGTCCTAGAGCTACCTGTGGCTCCACCTCCAGCTCCAGAGTCTACTCTTTGTCTTAGGCTAGGGCTGCAGCCCTAGCATGACCACGGGTTGGCTTTTATCCCTGGATATGGCTTTATCATGTGAGTAAGCTATATTGTGAAAGAGTAGAACAAGTGAGATTTCATGAAACTGATAAGACACACCCTGCATGACAGTGATACAAAAGAGAACAAGTTCCTAAATACACCTTATAGCCTCCCAAATATAAGTAACGGACATCTCCGCAGAACTCTACTAGATGTTAGCTCGGTACAAGTGAGACCAGTGAACCTGAGGCTCTGATACCAATTTGTCATGACTCAAATCCTCGAGTTATGATAACTCCTACTATAACCCACCAGTAGGGAAGCCAAACCATATCCCAAAACTATGACTAATGGTATGTAACAGTAGAAGATCAATATTTAGCTAAAACAGTAATCACAAATGAAAGAGCAGAAACAAACCAAAACTATATACAAATAAAAGATCCCTCCAAGAACTTGAAAGTCACATGTACAAAGCTACTAAAAAACAAGAGTGCAAGTCTCAAAAGTGGACCACAGAAATAAGACTATCTCAAAAAGAAAAAGACAAGTCAATATATATACACAAGGAGACGAGTAAATCCAGGACATTGTGTGCTCACCCTCGCCTCTAAACAAGATTGCAGTTGGCTTGGGATCAACACTAATAGTTGGTGCTGGGACCTGCATCACAAAAAAAGATATAAAGTGCAATATAAGTACCAAACAAGCAGGTACCCAGTAGTCATCATAGGCCGACTTAGCTAGAAAAGTAAAACTAATATGAAATGCAAGAATTTGAAACACTGCCAGAGATAGGAATGAGAAAATCAAATAGGTATGTACATGACACACAAAGAGAAAGAGAGTAGCTAATTAAATCCATTGGGCTCCCATAAACATTGGTATGTACATAAAATGCAAAGAGATAGAGAGTAGCTAACTAAATATGTCGGGCTCTAATAAACCTGATAGGTACGCTCGTGCACAAGTTAAAAGTAAAACTTGAATGGAATCCCATAAGCCCAATAGTAGCAAGGCTAAGTTGAAGTGAAATAAGAGAATTCAATGAAGTTCCAACAATGCCAAAACTTTCTGCGGACTTGAACTGAACCACTCTGTGAGCTAGAAGCATTATCCAAAGCTGAAAAGAGGACTTGAATCGAATAGAGATGAAAAGATCAAGGACTTGAACCGGGATTTGTATCAACCAAGGATAAGGGTGATTGTGGACTTGAACCATGAGTAATTATGATCAAGGACTTGAACAGAAGTTAAGGTAGCTATAGACTTAAACCAAGGCTAAAAGGAGCGGTGGACTTAAATCATGATTGTAGGGTACTGGGACTTGAAACATGTCTAGTGGATTGAATTGGGGTCTTGAACCACGAATAGAGGCGAATTACTCAGAATTATGATCAACAACCAACCAGCATCACGGGGAGTACCCCCAATCTGAGTGCCATTAATAAATCACTCCAGCTTAAAACACATTCGACCAAATCAATGAGTAAACTTCCATAACCAAGAATCAAGTGATACGTGATTGATGAAATCAGGGAATTATGGATATCGGTTCCAAGAGCGGTGTTACTGCCTAGCCAAGGCCCAGACTATCAGATTCAAGTCTGCCACATTAGTCTACAAAGAGTTAAGCTATCCAAAGCGATGCAGACAAAGTTTCAAGGCCTAAGGTCTCCAAAAGTATGCAAGTCTATGGAAATCACTAGTATAAGCTTAGACTAAGGCTAAACATGCTTCCAATGGTATAAATAAATCACACAATACACACCAAAGGGAATGGATGGTCAATAATAACAAAAGACATGCTTCAATAACCTGAATTACCCAAAAAAATAGAGTCTAAGGCATGATTTCTAGGAATTTAGCATACTCAACCACCAATTACCCCTAAATTCACACAACTCAATATACCAATGCTTAGTCATGCTCAGTCTAAGGAGAGGGAAGTCGTATCCTACCTGTAGGCTGACCATGCGCACTACAAATCACATTGCCAGGTATTTTTCTATCCATACATCCTCAGAATGTTGCCAAGCTATCAAAAATATAATCACAAGGTCAATATGGTTTTTTATCCCTATAATTATCAAATTTAGAGATGAACCATATTGGGAGTCAAAATTAGGAAATGTGGAATCTGCTTCAGTAATTTCGAAATTGACTCCGTGAAAAGGTTTGAAGCACCACCCTGAACTTGTTTTGAAAATGGAACACAATTTGACACTCAAAAAAATATAAATCAAAGCATGCAAGAAAATCAAGAATTTAAGCTCAAAATAAAATTATGGAAGCATTTACAGGATCGTTTTTACCTCAAACACAAGTATCCAACTCTTTCCAAAGTCACCCATGCGTTCTCCTAGAAATATTTGCAAATCCAGGCTTTGAATCACTAATTTTGGATAAGAATCGAGAGTGTTATGGCTATTCTAAGTTTATGAATAATGGTTGATCGCGTATGATCACCTATTTAAGAAATCAGATGAAATGCTCTTCGCAATCGCCGAGTCAAAGGCTCACGATCATGGTCCACTGACATACTGACTATCACGATCACGGAGGTAAGACCTCGCAATCTCAAAGAACATGGAGGGTCAATGCGGGTCAACACCTCATCGTGATCGCAAGAAGGGCCACTTGGTTACGGAAGCTGAGGGGGCCAGACCTTCATGATTGCAACCATAGGTCTCGCGAATGCGATGGGTACCGGGTTCTACAGTATCAGCTGATGCACCAGCTGAGTTTTTCTATTTTAAAATTCTCGACGGGATGCTCGGGATTCATTCGGAACCCTGTGCGCACTAATGAGATATGCTACCCCACTAAATTCGATGTTTCAGACTCAATTTCACATTCAAAATTTTTATATGAGGTCATTTTAATAAAAAGCAGATCCCACACATAAGTGTCATATTTAGCTAATTTCCACAACGGGTCTCGAAATTAGACCGAAGGCCTTAAAATGCAAACGAAGAGTCGTTCTAGACCAAAATTGACATTCTAAAACTAACCATGCTAACAAAATTTTCATCTGAGTGCGTTTTTCAAAAATGTTGACCAAGTCGTCAAATTTCAAAGGCTAAAATGTCAAATGACCTCAAACTCACACTGAATGCCTTGATACTCATGCCGACGATGCTACTAGCCTAATTTGGTCATTCCAGAGCTGAAGAAACTATTAGAATCCTATTTTAAGGTTGTTTACCTGATGTTATGACCAAAATAATCTTTTTAAGTTTTTAAAGCTCCGAAACATAGAAACATGCCTAAAACCCAAACGAATGACCAGATGTCCGAATAGTCAGTGCCAGCTAATTATAAATGACTTGGGTCTCTATAGGAATACTCTAAACAATGAAATGAATGCATTAACTCAAAAGTGACCAGAGGGTCATTACTGTATTATATTGTATTGTTAGTTTAAATATTATATTTATATTACTGTTAGTACCATGAAAAGTCACATTTTGTGTAATGATTGATTTGGTGTGCTAGTATTCCTATAATATACTTTACTCTACCTTTTCATAGTAGTTCTATCATGTACCCTACTTTTTTGTAGATTTATTATTCAAATTCTTGATGTGTCACATTATATAACAACGTAGAATAATATAATTTATAAAAATAATGTATTTATTGAAACAATATGATACAAAACTATACAATACAATATGGTGCATTATGAAACAATATATAACAAATATCATTTGAGATTTTTATCCTTTATATATTTGTGTTTGTGGCTTTTATCGTTTATATATATGTATGTTTTTTTGCATAGGCTCACTAAAATTCTTTTTCTGGACTTTCCAGTTAGTCGATCAACATTGAAATGAATACGTAAAGAATATGGTATATCTAGATGGCCACATCATAAGACTAGAAGGTTTATCACCATGTTAGCCAATACAAATCTCTATAGAATGTGGGAGATCAATGATGTTATGATCTTTACCAAGAAAAAAAGGCAGATCATTTGATTTACGAAATATCTTGTCCTTAAGAAAAATCTTATGAGAGTGTGATGATTGTAAAGGTGACATGTGGAAGTGATATCATAAAGTTCAATCTCTCCCCTTCATTAACCTTGATAGAATTGAAGAAGGAAGTGGAAAAGAGGCTTAAGATACCCCTTCAAAGCTTTTCAATCAAGTACCTAGATACAAATAAAGATTGAATTTTGATAGCAAGTGATTCGGATTCAAGGGATGATGTGCCTTCATTAAGATTATCGGGAAGGACTACTATGACATTATTGGTTATCTTAAATTCTGATCACTCATGAAGGATTTTGAAGTTCGATCTTCAGGTGACACTATCTATTGATGTACTAATATTGTTACATATCCTTGAACTCATTAATTAGAAATACAACTCTGATTTGAAGAGTTTTTGGAGTACTTATCTCAGGTGTTTTAGAAAATATGATTTCAGGATATTGATACCGAGCCATTTCAGATAATTGATGAGTTCTTACATAGTTGTTAACTAGTATATGAAGACTATCTTCAAGATTTACTTGTGTCCATAAAATCTATCTTTCCAATCCCACACACAACAGACAATGTAATGGAATGCTAGATGATTGCATCAAGGTGTCGTCAATGCTTGTAGATTTGTATATATTTTTCATATATATAAATGTAAAATATTTCACTTAAATTAACGATGTAAAACTTTCATAGAAGCTCATTTGAGAGAAGTGGAAAAGTAAATTATTGGATAATTTTGAAAAGGATATGAAATAACAAAAAGAAATTATCAAAGTAAGTCATTATTTCCATCCGTTTATCAAAATAATATATTTAAAAAAAAAAAATTACAAAACTAAAATAAATATATTTGACAGTAACATTTTAGGTTTTATTTTATTCAAAAAAAATCAATAGCTAAAAGAATAATATATGACGAAGTAAAGAGACATAAATCATTACTGTCAAATACATTTTATTAATTCGTTACTCATAGACACATTTTAAGGCTAAAACGTAACTGACAGTAACGTTATTGGTTATCGAGTACTGAAACTTTTTAACCCTAATTCTTTTGTTTCTCATTTTTTGGTTGCAAATTAAATTTGAAATATTGGAATTTAGATAAAAACAATATTTTATTAATTGTTTTCTTTTTGGGATTGACTACACAAAGTTAAGTCATTATGTAGTCATTATGGTTGACCAACCATATTTTATTGACTGTTCACTATGGTTGGTCATGCATCTTATGGCATATTGATTACGTTCTTTGACTTGTTCATGCATGTCTTACATAATTAGTACATTCAAACATACAAACACATATTTTTTTGCCTACATTGTCTCATAATGTAGGACAGACAACACTCACGACTATCCTATTCGTGGCAAGAGATTGCTCTAGATTTTCAAGGAGTTGGTGAGTCCTCATCTTCTCTAGGACAATGACCTTGTTTCTTGTTTTCATTACTTGACTTTCTTCTTATTGTTCTGGTGATATAGGATCTTGTCCTAAGACCCCATCAAATACTAGATTAGAGGCATATTTATACGGTTTATGATGTAGTTCGGATTGGACATCTTTTGAGTTATTATCCCTTGGACCCGTTAACCTATGTTGAGTACTTCCACTTATATTGTCATGTTTTGTTACCTTATGTATTTTATGTATGCTAAGATGGCTTATGGTTGGGGCCCCTCACACATCCTAATGGTCGTATCGCATCTTGGCCCTAGTTCATTATGACAAACTTGGTATCAGAGCATAAGGTTTGGAAGAGTCCTAGGAAGTTTAACATGTCACGTTAAGTAGAATCTTATTCATTGGTGTGAAGTACGCCACATCCATGAATAGTAGGCTATGAAACGTATTAGGAAAGTCTAATTTCTTTCATGATCTATGTCATGCAGTAGAGTGGTTAAATCTTTTCCCTCTAACGCTTGTTCTTTGCAATTTTTAGAAGATGCCTTCATGAAGATACCCCACTAGAAGGAACGTGATTGAAGAGGAGCAACAAGCTCCAAATGATCCTATGAATGATCAAGTTTCTAATGTTGAGTTCCAAGAGGCCTTTTAAGTAATTGCTCAAGCAGTTATTACTCAAGTTAATGATGAGGTGGTTGCTCTCGTGAACCCAAATATGGGTACAGTAGTGACAAGAGTTCGTGATTTCGTGAGGATGAATCCTCTAGAGTTTTGGGGTTCTAAAATGAATAAGGACTCACAAGAGTTTGTTGATAGCATCCATAAGATTGTTGAAATCATGGGGATTAGCCCGGTTAAGAGGGTGGAGTTGGCTACGTACCAATTAAGGGGTGTTTTTCAAATTTGGTTTGATCAATGGAAAAGCGAGAGGCCTAGAGAGGCAGAGCCTGTGATTGGGATGAGTTCAAGGGAATGTTTCTTGATTGCTTTTTCCCATTGGAGTTGAGGGAGGCCAAAGTACAAGAGTTCATCAACCTTAAGCAAGGTTGTATTAGTGTGAGGGAGTATTCCCTCAAGTTTACTCAATTGTCAAAATATGCTCCGTTCATGGTTGCCGACTCAAGAGCTTGTATGAGTAAGTTCGTATTGGGTGTGTCAGATATGGTCGTTATGGAGTGCAAAATAGCTATGTTGATTCAGGAGATGGATCTATTTAGACTCATGACCTATGCGCAGCAAGTAGAGGGTGAGAAATTAAAGATGAAGAATAGGGAGTCCAAAATACCAAAGACCAATGGTAGTGAATTCTCTCATGCTAAGAGCGGAAGTGGTGGACATCCTTGTTTTCACCAAAAGTACTCCGGCCAAGGGTCTTCTAATGCCACTACTCCAAGATTTGACAAGTATAAGGTGCACAATCCTAAGCCTCAAGAAGGTGCTCCTATTGGCTGAGTTAATCCTGCATGCAAGAAGTGTGGTAGGAACCATAAGGGTGAATGCCTAGCTGGCTTGAATATGTGCTACTGTTGTGGTAAGTTGGGTCATCATTCCAAGGAATGCAAGTTCAAAAATATTCGTCCTCAAGGCCAAGTTGTTTAAGGGGCCCAAGTGCAACCAAAGGGTGGTCAATGAAATAATAGGTTTTATGCCCTCCATGGTAGGCAAGAAGTGGAATAGACTCCCGATGTTGTTACTGGTACGTTACGGGTCTTTCTCTATGATATTTATGATTTGCTTGATTCGGGTGCAAACTTGTCTTTTATTTCCCCCTTCTGTGGCCATTAGATTTGATGTTAGTCTTGAGATATTGTTAGAGTCTTTCTCCATTTATACTCCCGTAGGTGAGTCGATTGTGGCTAAAAGAGTTTGTAGAAGTTGTTTGATTACGGTCTTCCATAAAGTTACTCTATGTGATCTAGTTGAGCTTGAGATGGCCGATTTTGATGTTATCCTTAGTATGGATTGACTATATACATGTAATGCTTCTATTGATTATAGAACACGAGTGGTTAAGTTCCAATTTCCAAATGAGACAATACTAAAATGGAAGGGTAGTAATTCCATTTATAGATCAATTAATTTCTTGCCTTAAAGCTCAAAAAATGATTTCCAAGGGTTGTATTTACCATCTTGTGAGGGTTAGGGATGAGAATTCTGAAGCCCCTATCTTAGAGTTGGTTCCCATTATTAATGAGTTTCTGAATGTGTTCCTTAATGATTTACTCGATGTTTCTCCCAAAAGGGAAATTGACTTTGTCATAGACCTTCTTTCGGACACCCAACCTATTTTTATTTCTCCTTATCAGATGTCTCCAATAGATTTAAAGGAGTTGAAGGATCAATTGAAAGACTTGTTAGACAAAGGTTTCATTAGAACAAGTATATCCCCATAGGGTGCTCCCAGATTGTTTATTAGAAAGAGGGATGACTCATTGCGTATGTGCATTGACTACCGGCAATTGAACAAGGTAACCATCAAGAATAAATACTCGATTCCGAGGATAGATGACTTGATTGATCAATTGCAATGGAAAAGTTACTTCTCTAAAATAGATCTTTATTCTAGTTATCACCAATTGAGGTTGAGGGAGTGTGACATTCCCAAAATGGCATTTCTAACATGGTATGGCCATTATAAGTTTCTAGTCATGTCGTTCGGTTTGACCAATGCTCCGCGACTTTTATGGACGTGATGAATAGGGTGTTCAAATAATATTTGTACATGTTTGTAATTGTATTTATTAATGATATATTGGTTTACTCCCAGAATGAGGAAGAGCATACTAATCACTTGAGGATTGTGTTGCAAACTCTAAGGGACAAACAATCATTTGCCAAATTCAATAATTATGAGTTTTGATTAAGAGAGATGGCTTTTCTTGGTCACATCGTGTCTAGTGAAGGGATTATGGTCGATCCTAAAAAAATCAAGGCGGTGAAGAATTGGCCTACACTATTATCTCCTTCAGATATTAGGAGTTTCTTGAGCCTAGCCGGATACTATAGGAGATTTGTGGAAGGTTTTTCATCAGTCTCGTCACCTTTTACCAAGCTGACTCAAAAGAAGGTGAAGTTTCAATGGTTGAAAGCTTGTGAAAAGAGAGCTTGACTTTGAAATAGATGATTGGATCTATTTGAAGGTTTCAACCATGAAAGGCGTAATGCGTTTTGGCAAGAAAGGGAAATTGATTCCTAGAAATGTTGGACCTTATAAGATATTGGGACGTGTTGGCAATGTGTCTTATGAGTTAGATTTGCCACTTGAGTTAGCTGTGGTTCACCCGATATTTCATGTGTCTATGTTAAGGAAGTTTGTGGGTGATCCAAACTCCGTTATGTCATTAAAGGATGTAAGTGTTGAGGAGAATTTGACTTATGAAAAAGCCCCGGTGGAAATCTTAGACCAGCAAGTTAAGATGTTAAGAAACAAAGAAGTTGTGTCCGTCAAAGTGTTATGGAGGAATCAACAAGTAGAAAGTGCTACTTGGGAAGCAGAGGCAGATATGATAAAATGATACACATACCTCTTTCCCTCTACTCAAGCCTAAAATAGTAAGTTGTTCTTATCTAAGATAAATCAAACTCTTACTTATTCAATTCCTCCCATATCATTCACATGCATACATGTTCATGAAAAAGTTAATTTTTAAAGTCATGATTTTATGTTAAGTTGAAGTTCTCATGTTCCATGCATTTTAAGATGTCATCATGTTCATGTTGGGTTGCTAGTCCTCTTTCCATATCCTTCCTATGATAAGTTAATCTCATTCGAGGACGAATGTTCCCAAGGGGGAGATATTGTTAGAACCCGCAATTCGAAAAGTTGAAACCAAGGAGAAATTCTCAAAATGTTGAACTAACCCATGTGAACGAGCAACTCTATAGCTCGCAGAGCTTTCTACGGGTCGTAAAGCTGAGTCGTAAAGCTACCCTTTGAGAAAAATAAGATGTTGACCTCAGGAGAAGCTCTACGAGTCATCGTCCTATTGACAGGTCGTAGAGACCCCTCGTAAACCAAAGTACAAAGACCTTGCTCAGAGATTCCTCAAGGCCAATTCTATCACTTGCCAGGATTGGTCGTAGAAGTTGTTATGGGTTGTAAGAATAACTCGGGACAAAAATTTAGAGATACTCCAATTGTAGGTTTTTGAAGCCTGTAGGACGAGCCCAAAGGACAGCCCATAGACTAGTTGATGGGTCATAAACACGACCCATTCCTAAACTTGAGAGACTCGATTTTGGCATTTTTCTTAGACCTGCAAGACGAGTCATTTAGATGACTCGTCATTACTTAGACGGCACGTAGAAGGTGATCCGTAGGGTCAAAATTCAAAGTTTAATGAAGGGCAATTGTGTCTTTTCCCAAGTTTGGTTCAATGAACAAAGAGACTTTTATGGCCAAATTCAAATTCTATAAATACTCAATTCTTCAAATTTTCCTCCTATTCAATTCATTCTCCCAAAATTTTCTAAGGCAACAACAACGTCTCTCAAGGTTTCTCTTCAAATTCAAGCTAGGGTTTTCAGATTTCTTCAAGGTTCTTCTTCAATTCTTAGTGAATTCAAGCAAGGTATGTGGGGATTGATTCATGGGTGCTTTCACCAATGAAGTCCCAAAGATTTCTCAAGTTTTCATTCCATTTTTAATTGATTAGGAACCCTAGATCTGATGAATTGCATTGGGATGATTAAATTCCATTTTTAGATGTTATCAATGATCACTATATGAATGCTCTCATATGAGTTGCATGATTTTATGTTGAATTATGGATGCTCATTCATAAAGTTATTCTCAAGCTATGATTATAAGTTAAAGATGATTTTTATGAGTTGATCATAAGTGAAATGATTTTCAATGAAAGTTTTATGAGTTAAAGGTGGGATTATGATTTTGAAAGATGAAGTTATTATGATGATCAAAGATGTTATTATAGTGTGATAAGTTAAATTCTCATACAAATATGTTTAAAGATAGTGATAAGGATAATTATCACCGAAGTTAATGAGCTATTCCTAATATGTTTTAAAGATAGATTGATAGGCAATTACTATCTTTTCCTATTATGTTATGATCATGTTTTTATGAGTTTCCATTGGGATATTGATAAGAACCAAGAGGACTTCTAGGTAGGGTTCCAATTAGTTACCCAAGGGAATGCTAGTAGCAAACTAAAGTCTCAAACTATGTTTCCCAAGTAAGTTTCCCTTATGGCCTATCTAGTGGATCTACATACATCACAGTTGAGTTGAGATGAGTTACTTATGGAGTATGCCCTGGAAAGGTAGTCTCCCCTGTCTCGATACAGGAGTCATTGGATTCCATGTAATAGCTCTCATGATCTTAGATGTCGGTTAAAGGCATTATCCCACACAAGTTGAATTAAGTTATAAGTTGAAAGTTGAAGTTGTATGATATGCATTGACCATGAGTTTCATATGTTTTAAAATGCTTTTCAGATTTACTCATGTTAATTATGGCATATTGATTACATTCTTTGACTTGTTCATGCATGCCTCACATACTTATTACATTCAAATGTACTAATGCATATTTTTTTGACTACATTGTCTCATAATGTAGGGATGGATGACACTCACGACCATCCTATTTGTGGCTAGAGATTATTTTAGATTTTTAAAGAGTTGGTGAGTCCTTATCTTCTCGAGGACAATGACCTTGTTTCTTGTTTCCATTACTTGATTTTCTTCTTATTGCTCGGGTGATCTAAGAGCTTGTTATAATATCCCATCAAAGACTATATTAGAGGCATGTTTAGACGGTTTATGATGTAGTCCAAATTAGACATCTTTTGCATTGTTATCCCTTAGACTCGTTCCCCTATGTTGAGTACTTCCGCTTATATTGTCATGTTTCTTTACCTTATGTATGCGATGTATACTAAGATGGATTATGGTTGGGGTCTCTCTCATCCCAATTTCCATGTCACGGCTTGGCCCTAGTTCAGGTTGTGACACTTCATCATCAGGCACTCATCACTCATATAGAACCAGACATCAACTTGTCATGACTACTAAAGTTGAGAAAAAAATGGAATTTATCAGAAGAGAAAGATGCAATAGGATGTTGGATATTTGAGCCATCAGCCAAAATAATATATAGAAGCAAGAATAAAATCCAAAGACCATAAGTGGAGTTGACGGAGGGTTACTGTCACTCACCGAGAAGGTACCCTAGGCGTCACCGGCATTTAGAAACTATTGATGGTCTCCAAGCAAACCGCTTAGTCCGATCACTCATTCAATCATTCAGCGGAAGATTCAATCCAATAATAAGGAGAGGGATAACCAATTAATACTCAAAGAAGGAATTTTAAATAAAAAAATTTAAAAGTTAATTCAATCATATAAATAATAGTTTTTATAAAAGAAGACTCAAAAGGGCCATCAACTTCAATCTACTCAGTCTATGTCTATGAAATCTCTATCAACTATCAAGAAGGTATCGACATAAACCCACAGCTACCTTAAAAGAAATACTCATATGTATTAAATGAAATAATTATGATTCCTCCAAAAGCAATGTGGTATCATCACTAACAGAAAGGAAATGGATCTTCAACGGAGCCCCTATTGATGATCTCTAGCACTTGTATCTGCAACATAAACCAATGCAGGCCAAATGGCTTTAGTACATAGAATGTATGAGCATGTAAAATAGCTTGAAGTAAATACAATCAAATAACTCAACTCAAGGGACTCAACTATAGAGGTAGCTCAAATCAACTCAAAATGATATACAAGTTTATAAAAAAGCAATGCTTTGAAAATAGACTCAGTAATATGCAACTCAGTAAAAATCATGACACTTACTATTAGAGAGTTTTTCTAACCGACAACCATCACTAATGAGCTAGTGATGATACAACGTTTTGTACTACCATTGCATCAACTCTCCAATACCTTGCCAGGGTAAGAGAAGATCAACCTCATTCGATCCACAATCAATCAAAGCCTTATATTAAGACTAGAGAGGCATAGCCTCTATCCAACGCTGGCTACGTAGTTTATGAAGTTTGAGTTTTTATTTGCTTTTACCCAAATCAGTGCTCAATACTACTCCCAAAAGACTCATTTTTCTCATATGCTTAATCGAATCATTATAGTCAAATCATCACATCTAGTCTCATTGGACTCTCATCAAGCTCAATCTCATCTCAATCATCAACTCTTTTATTTAAAACAAGCCTTCAAACTCGTTCATATCCCCTCAAAACTCTATCTCAAAATAATCATTTATACTCAAAATGCTCATATTCAAATAATAATAATTTTAAAGACTTGTCAGGCTCAACTCATACTCATTCAAGACATTCACAAATCACGCTTTTAGACTCAATAAATGCATAATGTATTTAAATGCCAAAACTAAATTAGGATTCATGTGAATGAAGACATGAACATATACCTCAAATACTCAACTCATAGACATCATCAATTCATATGCAATTATTATTAAGAACTACATAAAAATATAGATTACTCAAAAAATCAATTCATGAAAACTCGAAACTCAACCTTAACTCAACTCAATGAAGAAGTAGGGAATGAGGAAGAAATTAGTCCAACATTGTGATTAGCCTTACATACCTAAAAACCGGAGAACAATCGAACTCAAAGAATGAATGTTGAGTGCTTGAACCCTTGCCCTCTTTCTCCTGTCAAATCTCTTCTCTTAAATATTTAAGTGTTAATGAGAGGAAAAACCCATTTTTGTGCATAATAAGAGACTGATTGTTTTTCTCCCTAAACATGTAGGGTTTATTTGGGAAAAGGTTGGAAAAGACTGAGATGCCCCTCATTAAAATTGGGTAGGTAGTTTCACAAAAGGCCCATCACGGGCTGTATAGCTCTTCACAAACCATGAAAAGGCACTAAAAGAAAATTCCTGAGGGTCCACGTCCACAAAATACTTCCACGGCCTGTGAAGACTTTTATGGATCATGGAGCGTTCCATAAAGCTGAGGGAGACTTGGCTTAAGGGGAGGTTCACAGATAAACTCCACGACTCGTATTAACCATCACGATCTGTTGAGGGGTTCGTAGACCCTCTCTTGGTAATGTTTCCAACTTGGTCTCAAACTCTACGACTCCCTCACAGCTCGTGGTTCCCACCACGGTCCGTGAAGGGGCTTTTGAAAATCCTTGAACTGCAACTTTACCCTTTTTCTGATCTTTTTAGGGTTAGTTTAGGCTAGGAACTTTAAGGGTGTTACAATATCTCCCTCTTGGGATCATTCATCCTTAAATGATCAACAGGATCTCACTCAAGGAACGAATGTAAATCAAGAACTCAAACATTTAAGCAATCATTTACACGGACTCAAGAATACACAGCATATACTCAATCTCAAAATGAACATCAACTCAAACATAGAAAAAGGAATATTACCATCAACATCATCATTAGATGGCATGAATAGATAAGGGTATTTAGCTTTCATATACTCTTCAGCTTCTCATGTAGCCTCTTCAAGAAATTAATTTCGCCATAGAACCTTGACTGAAGTGACCTTGGTTCTAAATTTATGGACGTGACGATCAAGAATCTATAGAGGAACGTCCTCATAGGACAAGATATCTTTCACCCCAATATTTTCTATAGGAACAATGAGTGAAGGATCTCCTAAGCACTTCTTAAGCATGGAGATATGGCATATTGGATGAACGAAATCTAACTCTGGTGGAAGCTCTAACTCATAGGCAACATTGCCAATTCTCTTTATAATCTGGTAAAGACCAATGTAATGCAGACTCAAATTCCCTTTCTTCCCAAACCTCATAACTTCTTTCATGGGTGAAACTTTTAAATATACCCAATTATTTACCTCAAATTTCAAGTCTCTTCTCCTAACATCAATGTAGGACTTTTATCGACTTTGTATAGTCTTCAGCCTTTGCTGAATGATCTTTATCTTCTCCATAGCTTAATGAACTAAGTATGGCCCTATCAATGCAGCTTCACCAACCTCAAACCACCTAATTGGCAATTTACATCTTTTCCCATAAAGAGCCTCATATAGAGCCATCTAAAGGCTCGAATGGAAACTGTTGTTGTAAGAAAACTCAATGAGCAGCAAGTGGTCATCTTCATTTACTTTGAAATCGATAACACAAGATCTTAAAATGTCTTCAAAGGTCTGAATAGTATGCTCTGCCTGACCATCTTTCTGGGGGTGGAAAGTCGTACTAAGATTTACATTTGAACCCAAACCTTTCCGAAATGACTTCCAAAACTACGTAGTGAATTAGGTACCTCTATCTGAGATGATGGACAAGGTAAATCCGTGTAATATAACTATCTCTCGAATGTACAACCTTGCATAATCCTCTGCTGATTCTGTAGTCTTAACGGACAAGAAGTGGGCTAATTTGGTCATTCTATCCATAATCACACATATCGAGTCATGATGTCTGCAACATCGGGGTAAGCCTATAGTGAAATTCATATTAATCATATCCCATTTCCATTATGGAAACTCTATATTATGAGCTACACCACAAGGTCTTTGCTGCTCAACTTTGACTTGTTGGCAATTAGGGCACTTGGAAATGAACTCCATTATATCTCTCTTCATGTTATTCCACCAATAGACGTCTCTCAAGTCATAGTACATCTTTATAGATCTCATATGAATCAAATATCTGGAGGTATGAGCCTCTGCCATAATTCTGTTTCAAAGACCATCGATCCTCAAAACACATAATCCATCGGGATATCTCAACACCCCATCCCTCTTTGGGAAAAACCATCACTTTCTGCTTATGAGCATCTTCTTTCAATCGGAGGAGAATAGGATCTTGGTCTTTCTTTTCTATCACTTCCACCACTAATAAAGGATCAGGACTATTTTGAACTATGACACCATCCTCACTTAAGTCCACAAGGAAAAATCCCAAACGTGCAAGCCTATGCACTTCTTTAGCTAACTCTTTCTTTCATTCCTCAACATGAGCTGTGATTCCCATGGATAACCTCCTAGAGCATCAACAACAACATTAGTTTTACCTGGGTGGTAGAGAATGCTCATATCAAAGTCCTTGAGCAACTCAAGCCACCCCTTATGCCTCAAGTTTAGCTTTTTCTAACAAAACACATACTGCAAGCTCTTGTAATTAGTAAGCACATCAATATGCATACCACAGAGATAGTGAAGCCAAATCTTGAGAGCGAATACTATGAATGCCAACTCAAGGTCGTAAGTCGGATATTTCTTCTCATGAGTCTTAAGTTGTCTGGAAGCATATATAATAACCTTACCCTTCTGCATCAATACACAACCCAACCCAAATCTGGACGCATAACAATAGATAACGAAACCACCAATCCCCTTTAGTAGGGACAATATTGGAGTGGTAGTCAACCTCATTTTCAGCTCTTGAAAACTCTTCTCACAAGCATTGGACCATTGAAATTTAGCCTTCTTATGTCTCAGCTTAGTCAATGGTGATGATATAGATGAGAATACTTCTACGAACCTTCTGTAGTAACCAACCAAACCCAAGAAACTTCTTATGTCAATCTAGGATGTGGATTTGGGCCAGTTCTTTACCACCTTAATCTTTTATGAATTAACTCAAATATCTTAACCAGATATAACATGGCCTAAGAATGACACAGAAGCAAGACAAAATTTTCACTTTTAAAACTTAGCATTTAACTCCCAGCCTTTAGAGTCTAAAGAACAATTTTGAGATGGTTGGCATGCTCCTGCTCATTTCTGGAGTAGACCAAAATATCATCGATAAACACAATCACAAACATGTCCAAATACTGTTTAACTATTCGATTCATCAAATCCATACATGTTGCAAGGGCGTTAGTCAAACTAAAGGACATAACAAGAAACTCGAAGTGACCATATTGGGTTCGGAAGGCCATTTTTGGGATTTCACATTCTTTCATCTTCAATTGGTGATAGCCTGATATGAGATCTATCTTGGAGGAATAAGTGGTTGGTCAAACAAATCATATATTTTGGGAAGAGGATACTTATTATTAATGGTGACCTTCTTCTACTGATGATAGTCAATACATATTCTGAGAGAACCATCTTTCTTCCACACGAATAGGACATGAGTGCCCCAAGGTGAGACACTCGGCCTAATGAATCCCTTATCTAAGAGATCTTTCAACTTCTCTATCAACTCAATGGGAGCCATTTTGTATGGCGGAATAGAGATAGGCTATGTATCAAAAAAAATATCAATCCCAAAGTTGATCTCCCTATCAGGGACTCCGGGCAGATCATCAAGGAAGACTTTGGGAACTCATTAACAATAGGAACTTACTCAAGTGATGGAGTCTCCAAACTATCATCTCTAACTCAAACTATGTGGTAAATACACCCCTTGGAGATTAAATTTCTGGCCCTAAGGTATGAAATGAATCGACCCTTAGGCAAAGTTGGACTACCTTTCCATTTTAAGACAAGTTCATTCGGAAACTGAAACTTGACAACTCGAGTTCTACAATCGATAGTGGCATACAAGCATAAAGCCAGTCTATGACTAGAATGACATATCTCTGTGCTAGATGGACACAATATAATCTCTATAGACCCTCAGCTAGAATAGACTCACCAACAGGGGTAGAAAAACCAAAAGGCTCAAGAAGACACTTAGGAAAAATCTCAAACTTATTGGCCACATATAGGGTCACAAAAGACAAGGTGGCCCCTGGATCAAGCAATGCATAGACATCAAAGGAAAAGACTCAAATCATGCCAGTGACAATATCTGGCGAGTTCCAGATCCTGGAGACTAGCCATAGCATACAGACTATTTGAACCTCCGCCTATACCTGAAGTAGTACCCCTCTAATTACCTCAACCTGATGGTGCTGCGATAGAAAATTAGGCTCTGTCATCCTGCATCAAAGACTCTCTCTCAAAATGAACCATCTAACCATATTTATAGCAACCATTGGTGCCCTCTGTACACTCTTTCAAATGGAGTTTACTACATTTGCCACAAGGTGGTTTCCCTTTCAAACCTTGAGCCACACTTTCTTGGGATTGGGAACCCTGAGCTTTGAAATTTTGGTGACTATGCAATATATGTACATACATGTAGTTGGGCACAGGTGCACTTGTTGATGATGGAGCATAGCCAGAAGACTGTTTCTAGAAGAAGGACCTATTGTCCTTACTTTGTTTTTGATCATTCTCATGCCCAACTGATTTGGCCTTCTTGCTTAGATTCTCTTCTCGATCTTCCTTCTTATCACCGTCCACCTATTGTTCATACACTATTAGCCTAGAAATATCCATGTTCGAAATCAATAATGATGTTTTGCACTCCTTCTTGACGTGCTTGCCCAATCCAGAAACAAACTTTCTCATCTTAGCTCTCACATTTGGAACTATCTCCAGAGCATATCTAAATAGCTGAATGAAGTTAAGGTTGTACTCTTTCACTATCATCCCCTCTTTCTTTAGATTCACAAACTGTTCAACTTTAGCTTCCCTCAATTCTCTGGAAAAAGAAGTAATCAAGGAATGCACCCTCAAACTCATCCCAAATAGCCAACTCAGCATCTTCCCCATGAACATCCTCCCATTGGTTGTACCAAACATTCGCCACGTCCTTGAATTGATAGGAAACCAACTCAACCCCCTCAACCTCAGTAGCATGCATCACTTTTAAAATCTTCCATAGCTCATCAAAGAAGTTTTGGGGGTCCTTCTCAACCTTAAATCCCGTGAAGACTGGTGGGTTCATCCTCAAGAAATTCCTAATTCTCACAGAAGCTTATGTCTCTTGAGAGCTAGAGATAGGAGTTGGTGAACTCCAACTACCACTCTAGACAGCTACCAACTGAGTGAGAATGGCAATAGCTCCTCTGAAGTAGGAGCAGGCTGAGTAGTAGGAATTTAGGGCACCTCAGTAGACTGTGTAGGTCATCCCCTCATTCTCACCCCTGACTGTAAGGGTATATGGAACTATGGAATGATGGTACTAGTCGTGTTCCTCTAACTGGCAGTATATTTTGGAGGCATTATCTGCAAATGCATAAATGCACGAATTAGGAAGGAAATTTTATAGAGTTAAACTCTATTGCACGAACACAGAATGTGAAGAAGTGAAACAATTCCCAATATCCTGTAGCCTTCTAATTATAAGTGTGGTGTACGACATACCCATAAGTAAGACTCTACTAGACACGACTTCATAGACGCCCTAGGACTCTTGAACTATGTGCTCTGATCCAAGTTTGTCATGCCCGAGAGGGTACCTTAGTGGTGGCCAACACTCAAAAACCATTGCTGGTCCCCAAGTGAACCACTTAGTATGATCATTCATTCAATCATTCAACAAAAGACTCAATCTAATAATAAAGAGATGTTCAAGCGGACTGGCAATCGATACTTAGGGAAGGAATAGTTTTAAATAAACAATTTTAAAAGTTAACTCAGTCTTATAAATAATAGGTTTTGCAAAAATAGACTTAAAAGGGACATCAACTCCAATCTACTCAGTCTATATCTATGAAGCCCCTATCAACTATCAAGAAAGTGTCAAGACAAGCCCACGGCTACAATAAAAAAAACTACTCATAAGCAACGAATGAAATAATTATGATTCCTCCGAAAGCAATGAGGTTTCACCACTATCAGGAAGGAAATGGATCTTCACGGGAGCGCTTGTTGATGATCTCTAGCACCTGTATCTGCATCATAATATGATGCAGGCCAAATGGTGTTAGTACATGGAATGTACAAGTATGTAAAATAGCTAAAATGAAATACGATCAGATAACTCTACTCAAAGGACTCAACTCTGGAGGTAGCTCAAATTAACTCAAGATGATATGCAAGTTTATAAATAAAAAATACTTTGAAAATAGACTCAGTAATATGAAACTCAGTAAAAATCATGACACTTACTATCAGGGAGTTTTTCTAACCTACAACCATCACTTATGAGCTAGTGATGATACAACGCTTTACACTGTTGTTGTCGCAGCTGTCCAATACCTTGTCAGGGTAAGGGACGATCAACCTCATTGGATCCACAATCAATCAAAGTCCTCTTTTTAGGACCAGAGAGGCATAGCCTCTATCCTACACTAGCTATGTAGTTTATGGAGTTTGAGTTGTTATTGATCTTATAAAAATCATCAATACTACTCCCAAAATACTCAATATGCTCATATGCTTAATCAAATCATTATAGTCAAATCATATCATCTAGTCTCATTGGACTCTCATCAAGCTCAATATAATCTCAATCATCAACTCTTTCATTTAAAGCATGCTTTCAAACTCATTCATATCTCCTCAAAACTCTATCTCAAAACTATCATTTATACTCAAAATTCTCATGTTCAAATAATAATAATTTTAAAGACTTCTCAGACTTAACTCATTCTCATACAAGACATTCCCAAATCACGCTTTTAGACTCAATCAATGCATAAAGTATTTAAATGCCAAAACTCAATTAGGATTCATGTGAATGAAGACATGAACGTATACCTGAAATACTCAATTCATTGATATCATCAATTCATAAGCAATTATATATTAAGAACTAGATAGAATTATAGATTACTCAAAAACTCAATTCATGAAAACTCGAAACTCAAACTCAACTCGACTCAATGAAGATGTAGGGCACGAGAAAGAACTCATTCCAACATTATGATTAGATTTACATACCTGGAAATCGGAGAACAATCAAACGCAAAGAATGAAAGTGGAGCGCTTGAACCCTAGCCCTCTTTCTCCTCTCCAATCTCTTCTCTCAAACGTTGAAGTGTTAATGAGAAGAAAAACAACTTTTTGGGTATGATAAGAGCCTAATTTTTTTGATCCGTAAACGTGTAGGGTTCAGTTGAGAAAAGGTGGAAAAAGACCGAGATGCCCCTCATTAAAACTGAGCGGGGCAGTTTCACGAGAGGCCTTTCATTGGTCGTATGGATCTTCATGGACCGTGAAGGCATCCATGAAAAGGCACTGAAAGAAAATTCTTGAGGACCCAGGTCCACGGAACATTTCCACGTCCCGTAGAGACTTTCATGGCTCGTGGAGGGTTCCATGAAGGTGAGGGAGACTTGGCTCAGGGGGATGTTCACAGATGAACTCCGCGACTCGTAGTAACCACCACTGTTCGTGGAGGGGTCTGTAAACCTTCCCTTGGGAAATTTTCCAACTTGGCCTCAACTCCACGACTCCTTTCACGGCTCGTGGAGCCTACCACGGTCCGTGAAAGGGCTTGTGAAAAGCCCTGATCTGCAACTTTACCCTTTTTCTGATCTTTTTAGAGTTAATTTAGACTAGAAACTTCAGGGGTGTTACAGTTACAAGAATTTAGGGGGAGAGTGTGCAAAATCCTTAAGATCAAATTGAGCAACTCGTCAGAAGCTTTTCTTAGCAAAGTTCTTAGGAATAAAGCAAAGCACGTGTTCAGTGGAAAAATACAAGCGTTCTAGAGAAGTATAGAAAGAAAGCAGAGAAGAATCAAGTTTTGATCATAAAAATTCAAGGTCATTGTGTTTTTTTGTTTTATTAGTTTGGGAGGAGATTTTGACAGATCCCCTAGGTAATGCTAGATTAATTAGATCCAGAGCATCTTATCGTATCTTGACTAGGAGCATCTTATCGTATCTTGACTAGGAGCATCTTTATGATTTTACACTTTCATGAGAGGGGTCATAGTTTACCTTTGGCTATCCATTAAGGTAGGAGGCACATTGATTACATGATTGGACCACCTCGCAAACGTATGTATTTATTTACAACAATATATCTTGTAGAGTTTGTACTTATGGTATTCATGATGGTACTTATGGTAAGCTCACTCTTTTTCTAGTGTTGTGTACAGAGACAACTAGTGACCCTTCGTCTCCTAGAAAGCAAGAGCAAAGTTGATGGTACTAGTTAGAGCCCGTATTGGTTCAAGCGGATGAAGAGTCTTTGTCATCTATTATTGTGTCTTTTAAACTTTTAATGTAGTGTTATTAGTCAATTTTGAATACTTTGGTTATCTTTAAGACTTGCAAGTTATGTGTTGGACTTTCTAACTATATTTTGGTGATCTAGTTTTATTTTGTTACAGTCGGATAGATAATTATGGTTTTGATTTGTTAACAAGTGCTTGTTGTCTTGTATGATTTTGCGGAGACAAGAAATTTCAGACAATCCTAGAAACGTTTAAATCGTTATGCTAGTCTAACATCATTTTGTAGCTGTAAAAAGGACAGATCAATCAATGCCCTTCATGAGGGCAGCAGAATATTGGAGACAAACAAAATCCCCTGAAAAGAAAAGGATGGTGATAACATTATCCGCTAAACCAAAATTTGAAGTTTAAAACTTGAAGACTCATTTGAATGAAGAACTTTTAATGCTATCAGGACATGCATCTGTATTACAAAAAGGGATGAAGTTGAAATCAACAGTAGGAATTCAACTACTGTAATGGCTGTTTCTTGCTGTAAACAATTGTTACAGTAATGAGTAATTGACCATCTCCTGTCTATCTTCTTGTGCTTCAACTCCATGAACAAGAGTGAGATCTCTCTTCTGCAAAATTTGTGTCAAGCATGCGATTTGCCTTTATAACAAAAGTCGCAATTTCGTTTACCTGCTGCAAGCAGTTGTCTCAAGGAAGTCTTAGGATGGCTCATAAAGACCCAACATATGCCCATCCACACACCTCAAGGCAGCAACCTACGAGAACCATATATAGTATGTGATAGGTCAGCTTTTGCGGACATAAATGATGGGGGCAAACTAATGCTCATTGCGCCACAAAATTCTGAATCAATATGTAAATAACGAGCATAAACCAGTAATAGATTGCCGGTCAACAACTATAAGCAAACCACATAGATATGAACCAATCCACATAGTAACAATTACAGCTTTATAGCATGGGAAAGAAAATTTTGACCTTTTAATTATAATGATTTAGAGAAGCACATCGAAATTCACATTTTATGCTAGTTCACAGCAGAATTTGCTATCTCTTTCTCAGCTAAAAAGGAAAAAGAAAAAAAACGAACGTCTAATTGGTGAAACAGAAATCACAGCTAGCAACTAGAGTAAATACTTCCGATTAATCAATAACGATATAAGTACAATAACAATGATACTAATGCTTTAAAGCAACAAAAAAGTAGAAGAGCAACCTTAGGAAATTTTGGTTACCTTTCCATGGATTTCATATTTGATGGGGCCATCCAACTCAGCCCCTAAAGCCAATAGCTTGGTCACCGAGTTGTTTATATCACCAACTGTAAAGGATAGGAGGGATGAGTATCCCTTCTGCACAACAATGTCGCTGTAAAACTATAGTTAGCAGCTAACCGGTTGTATGATGTTCAATAATAAAAAAAGGAATCATAAACAGAAAAAAGTGACCAATTGATACGAAATAATTTTACTCAGTAAGCAACAACAACAACAACGACCCAGTGAAATCCCACAATATGGGGTCTGGGGAGGGTATAGTGTACGCAGACCTGACTCTTACCAAGGTACCAAGGTAGGACGGCTGTTTCCGAGAGACCCTCGGCTCAGTAAAATCAATTTTACTCAGTAAGCGAAGACAGAAAATTGTCATAGTTAATAAGTGAGTTTGAGCTGCAGACTAAAACTTGAAGTAATAACTGACAACATTGTGAACGCTACTGCATAAAGTTTTGACAAAAGAACAAAAAGGAAAAAGGATCATAGGGTCATCACACACATTCTCGACTCCTGAGAACTAATTAAGAGAGATGATTGGGAGGAGCAATGGTTAAAAATGCAGCAGAATACAGTAAGCAAAGGATATTAAACTAGGCTATCATATATCCGAATGCAAACTAAACAAACTAAGCTTAAGGCATATCCAGGACTGTGAAGGTGATGCGGTAAGAGCTGAGATTTATCATAACTTGACCTTATCTTGACAAGTACAAACTCTATCAAACGGTGAATCATCCTTATATGCACTGACCTGGCCTTTGTACATATACTAGATGGTTCATCTCAGTGGCATTTGTACATATACTAAATGGTTCATAGTTGCACTAGAAGGGATCGAATATTCTAACACTTCAGCGTGTATGGATGTGGTTAAAACTTAGATCTACCTAGACTTTCTGAACACTCATTACAGCTTAAGAATCTGATTCAAGATGTGTCTTCTATCTGGTAGCCCACAAATATCCAGCACAGTATCAGCTGTTCCCAAAGGAGCTTGAGTGAGCTGCTTTGCATCATTCTCTACGAGGCCTGTAAACTAATTATCCTGTCAGAGTTGCCCAATGTGTAATTCCTCAATAGAACACCAGCATAATGTCAGATTGGTAATATGATGGTATACGATACTCCGTAAGGAGCTTCAATGAGTAGCTGTTGACATCATTAAAAAAATGATTGGAACCCAAACTTGACATAATTTACAATGCCTAGTCCAAAATTTGATTTTATTATTCCTTCTCACAGACAACAAATTTCCTGCCAGAATTGTTACTTCATATGTCATTCCAGTTAATATATATGCCTGATACTTGTCATGGAATGAATCTCCTGATGGTAGATTCACTGTCAAAAAAAGGTCATCTATTTCCCTCCAGTAATAGTGCTTTAAACTCTTCTGGCCTTGGAAAGAATCTGGAAAAGTGCAGTCCCCTCCAAGGTCATCTGCTTCACTTGGTAGGCAACAAAAGAAGCTGTCTAACATAGTGCAATCTGCGAAAAAAAGGTCCAACAATCTGCTTGCTCACTCTGCAAATGTCAGTTAGAAGACTCCAACCATCTTCCTCCATTGCTCATTCACCTCCCAATTATGAGAACTTTTCTTCAACGTCCTAGGCCTTACATGGACAATGCCCTATTCTACCTTGGATTTTTTGTCATGCTAGCACAAAAAAGGTCCAGGAAATACGTCAATCAGGTAATGGAACGCGATTCCAGCAGTTATCTAGTGGACAATATGGAAGGGAAGGAACACTAGAATCTTTGAGAACAAAAAAGAATCTGTGTCCATAGTTAAATTCAGATGTATTTCTTTACTCTCTTTTTGGTAAAATATGGCTCCATTTAACGGTGTACGAGCCATGTTAGATTTTTTGAGCACATAACAAAACCTGTAGTGTTATTGTTCTGTACATTCTCCTCAGCACTTACTTGATATTGTTTGTCTATATATTCATCTTTTACCCAAAAAAAAAAACAGAAAAAAAAGAGTATAGCACATGTAACTCAGTATGATGTTAAAAAAAAGATTTTCTAATCCAATTAACTATAACTAAAGAAATACTTCTTTCTTAAAGATAATTACCAATGATCTAAAAAGGGATGCTGCTAGCAAAACTATTGCACATTAGGATTAGGTAGTAAAGTGCAAATTCGAATCCAAACAATTAATGTAACTTCCTTAAGCACCCTACTACATATAAAAAATATTATGACCGGAGCAAGTTCTCAAAGCCACCAAGTATGAATTGTATTATAAAAATTAGTATAAGCATGCTCAACTGCCCAACTCCCAATACCAAAATGAGAATCTCGATACACCTTGATCCCCAATCAAATATTTATGGCATAAGCGGATTGTTAAAGGCTTAAAGCAGCTCAAACCATTTTGAGCTGAGTATTCAAAATAAAATTAGCTAGGGAAAAAACACATATAAAACCTTACATCCTGAAAAGATGACAATATCAATTCTAGAAAATCACCCACTGTAAGTAACACAATTGAAATGATTGGGAGCTGCTAGAGTTCTCATATGGCTTTTCCTGTTATATCACCTGTCAGGCAGCCACCCACAGAAATACTCCTGATGCCCCAAGATGTTTGGCTCTTTTTTTTATGAGAAAGTAATTTTGTGTTAAAGATGTTCCAAGGAGGTACTATAGTAGTACAAGGAAGTTTCGTTCCATATATAGGTTGAAGGAGTACATAACCTCAGACAAAGAAACAAAGTCAGTAATTATTTTCTTCTTACACCACAAGAAGGACTCTTAAGACATGCTCTTTCTTCCCACTAAAGCATCTACTATTTCTCTCAAGCCAACTACTCCAAAATAAGCATATAAGAACTGTTCCTCAAAACTGCCTTCAACCCTTAGGATGTGTTCAATATGAGTGAAAAAGGCTTTCATGGAAACTATTTTCTTCGAAAAAGATTTCAAGAAAAATAAGTAAGTTTCTTACTTATTTATTGGAATTATGTACGTAAGCAAAAATATTATCCTAAAAGCATTTGTATATAATCTAGGCAAATACTATGAGAGATGAGGTGGTGGGGATGGGGGCTAGGGGGCTAGGGGGTGGGATAAAGATGAAGTGTGTTGGAGGTGGGAAGGACACAATTAATTTAGATGCCACGGGTGGAACTCACTTTCCCTAGTTCCTCCAGGGAAGTCATTAACATGTCTTCCTAAAGAAAATATTTTCCAAAAATTTTGACCAATCCAACATGAAAAAATTAGAAAGCATTTTCCTCAATACCGAACATACCCTAAACAATGAACTGTCCATTCCAACTGCTTCCTAATATTCAAACTAAGTGAGCTTTGATCAAAAAATTTAAAATGTATATTTTCACCATTTTGATATGACGGGAATGGGGATTATAGTTGTGGAAAACCACTCTTTCAATCTAAGACACTAAACTACCCAATGACAGAACCCAAAATGTTGATCAACAATCAACTTCTTGTAAAGAGAAGAACAGTAAAAGATCCTAACTTTTAAACATAAACACAACCTAAAATGACAAATTCAACACATTGTTTTGAACAATAACATTTTGGATGGGTATTCATGCACAATTGGCAAGGGAAAGAAACACAAAAATCCTGAAATTATTGGGAAAAGAGAAAGCACTAAATTTCAAATATAAGCACACTAAACTACCTAAACCCAGAATCCAAACTGTGAAATTAACACATTTTCATCCAGAATCAGCTGTTTAGATGATAATTCAGGAAATTTGGCAAGAGAGAGAAGTACGTTGATGAATGCATAAGAGCAAGTTTGAGGGGCCCAGATTGGAGCTCAGCCCATCTCTGAGTACAGACGTTAATGGTGAAATCCAAGCCCTCTGAGAAGAATCTTGCTGCTTTTGGGACGTCCTTGTGTAGCTGTAGTACCCATCTGAATGATGCCGCCATTTTCACCCCCAAAGACAGACAAAACACATTTTTTCTACAGAAAATTGAGCCTCAGGTAACAAAAGTTTTCAATTGGTGACAACTTTCGCTAGTCAAAGTTAAATCTCTTACTAAATAGAAATTAAGTTACGTAAAACTAAATATTTTATTAATTAGGAATTAAGTTAAGTAGGAGTAAAATATACTTTTTTGAAATTTTAATAAAATACAAAAATAACTTATATGTCCCCATTTCAAATTTATTTTCTCTTTCTTTTTCTTAGAAATTTAAATTCTCCTTCTATTCTTCTTTGAAAGAAAACTAAGAAAATTTCTCAACTTCTTTTTTGTCTCTTCTTCTTCGCCATTTTTTTCTTCTTCTTTGTACTCGCGTTGTCTTCCTCCTCTTCATTCTCATCATGTTGCTTCTCTCATTGTTAGGGTTACAACACTCTTAAAAGGTAAAGTTCTTTTTTTTTCATAGTAAGAATTTTAATTTTTCTTGTGAAAATGATAATTGAGCTTAAAGAAGACGAAAAAGTATATAGATTTTACAAATTTTGTTGTTGCATGTCCTCATAAATATGTTTTTGGGTTGTTTTTATTGTGATGTGTTTTTAAATATATTGTTGTTCTTTGATTTTGATCGTTATACTCTTAGTGAGAAAATATGTTGCTTTTGAAGTTGTTTTACTCTTTGAAAGAAAAAATATATTCTTGTAATTGATGTTGGATTGATGTTGGTGGTTTGTTCCTCAGATCTGATGAACCAACCTCCAACATCAATCCACCATCAATTACAAGGACATATTTTTTTCTCTCAAAGAGTAAAACAACTTAAATAACAACATATTTTCGCACAAGGAGTACATTAACAAAAATCAAAGAACAATAATATATTTAAAAACATATCACAATAAAAACAACCCAAGAACATATTTACGAGGGCATGGAACAACAAAACTTAAAAATCTATATACTTTTTCATCTTTTTTAACCTAAATCATCATTTTCATTAGAAAAATTGAAACCCTAACTATGAGAGAAAGAAAAAGATCTTTATCTTTGAAGAGTGTTGAAATTCTAACAATGAGAGAAGCAAGATGACGAGAACAAAGAGGTGGCAAAGACATGAGTACAAAGAAGAAGAGAAAAATGGATAAGAAGAAGAAACGAAGAAGAAGTTGAGAAATTTTCTCAATTTTTTTTCGAAGAAGAAGAGACGCAGAAGAGGAATTTAAATTTCTAAGAAGAAGAAAGCGAGTCTAATTCTGATTGAATTGCCTTTTTCCATTCTGGCCAATCACATCTACGTCAACATTCTTCGACGGATTTAGACTCAAGACTTTCACTATCTTTCATGAGGTTAAGTACAATATTATATGCAAAAATATTATTCACTATAATTTTAGATCTATCTAAATTTATCTCATCACCGGTAGAATTTATTGAAAGTTTTTCATTCACTTGAGTCTCGAGTTCATTGATTTCTTCAAAAATATCAGGATTACTCAAATCTTGACCTTCTTCAGGAGGTTCTTTTGTAGTATCATCTTTATATTCCTCACACTTCTCTTTCTAGGATTTTTATCCTTTGAACCTAATGGTCTACCACGCTTCAGGCGTGTTTGGGATTCAGAATCTATAATACTAGTAGATGGTCCTTATGGGACATCAATCAGGACAGGCACATTCACTGCAGTGATATGTGACTTAGTTATCCATTTCAAATCAGTAAATATATCTGGCATTTGATTTGCTATGTTCTGTAAGTGAATGATATTCTGGACCTCCTGCTCACATGTGCAGGTACGCGGATCAAAATGAGATAGTGATGAAACTTTTCACGCAATTTCTCTTTCGGGTTCCTTTTTCTCTCCCCCTAATTGTGAAAAAGTTGCTTTATCAAACCGACAATCTGTAAATCAAGCAGTAAATGAATCTTCTGTCAACGGTTCAAGGTAGCGAATTGTGGAGGGTGAATCAAACCCAACATATATGCCCAATCTTCGTTGAGGGGCCATCTTTGTATGTTATGGTGGTGCTACATGAACGTATACCGTACAACCAAAAATTCGTAGATGGGCTATATTTGGCTCATGACCAAATACTAATTGCGAAGGAGAGTATTTATTATAATTTGTTGGTCTAAGACGTACAAGTGTTGTTGCATATAAAATAGCATGACCCCAAATAGTAATCGACAATTTTATTTTCATTAGTAGAGGTCTTGCTATCAATTATAGACTCTTAATAAATGATTCTGCAAGGTCATTTTGAGTATGAGAACAACAGGATGTTCAATTTTTATCCCAATTGATAAGTAATAATCATCAAAAGCTTGGGATGTAAATTCTCCAACATTATCAAGGCGAATTGCCTTAATTAGATAATATGGGAATTGCGCCCTTAATCTTATTATTTGTGCTAATAACTTCAAAAACTCTAGGTTGCGAGATGATAAGAGACACACATGAGACCATCTGGATGATGCATCTATTAAGACCATAAAATATCGAAATAATCCACTAAGTGGATGAATAGGTCCACATATATCCCCATGTATACGCTCTAAAAAATCAGGAGATTCGATGTCAATATTTAGGGTTGATGGTTTGGCAATTAATTTGTTTTGATAATAAGCAGCACATAAAAATTCATCATTCGTAAGAATCTTCAGATTCTTTAACGGATGACGAGTTGGATTTTTAAAAATTTATCTCATCATTATTGATCCAGAATGACCCATTCGATCATGCCATAGCACAAATGTATTTAGATCAGTAAACTTATGATTTACGATAAAATATGCTTCAATGACACTAATTTTTGCATAATATAGGCCAGACGACAAAGTTGGTAATTTTTCCAAAATATATTTCTGGCCTGAGACACTCTTGGTTATACCAAGGTATTCAATATTCATTTCATTTAGTGTCTTAACATGATATCCATTTCTGCGGATATCTTTAAAACTTAACAAGTTTCTTGGAGATTTAGAAGAGAATAATGCATTTTTTATAACAATCTTTGTCTACTTAGGCAGAAATATAATAGCTCTTCCGGAGCCTTCAATCATTTTTGGATTACCAGAAATTGTAGTAATATTTATTTTTCTTCTAAATAAGTTGAAAAAATATTTTTCGTCTTTAAAAATGGCATGAGTTATTCCACCATCAATTACACAAATATCCTCGTGATTGATCATTGATCCAAATAAAATTTGAGGAATATCCATATTTTTCTTCAAAAAGAAATAAAGTAAACATTATAATTAAAACATGGATCATTATATAAATTGTATTTATTTACATAAATTAAAAAAATATAAACATATTACTTAGTACAGGCAAATAAAAAGGAAATTATTTAAATATTATTAGGCTTATCAATATTCATATTTTCTTCTGAAAAATTAAAGAAATCAGTTGCATCCAGATGCATAGGCTCAATATTATCTCCAGAGATAAAGTTTATCTCTAGATTATTTTCTGCTCTCTTCAAGAATGTCTGATATAGCTGAATTAGAGTTTTGATGACCGGTAGGTCCATGACCAGTGCCCCATACCTCCACATCTATGACATATACTTTCTGAATTTTTCTTTGGTATAACTTTTGGATTTTCACTCTTGTTTTTAAATTACTGATTATTTCTCAGTGTCCGCCGAGTATCATGATTATAATTTTTTCTTCGACCACGACCATGACCACGACTAGGCCATGATCTCACTCTCGTTGGTTATAGTTTGTCTGATTCACTTTAGGGAGTGACAAAGAACCAACGGGCCGACTATCATAATTTTTCATTAACAGTTCGTTGTGGCGTTCGGCAATAAGAAGGTGAGAAAGTAATTCAGAATATTTTTTAAAATTCTTTTCGCGATATTGTTGTTGCAGAAGCATATTCGCCGGTGGAAATGTGGAGTATATTTTTTCAAATTTGTCTTGCTCAGTGATTTCTTCTCCGCATAAATTTAATTGTGCTATAATTCTAAACAAGACAGAATTATATTTAATTATATTTTTAAAATCCATTAATCTCAAATTGAGTCAATCATGATGTGCTTGTGGAAGGATGACCAACTTTAGGTGGTTATATCTTTCTTTTCGATTCTTCCACAGTTTAAGAGGGTCTTTTAATGTGAGTTACTATAAGACAAAAAGGAAACAATTCCAACAAAAGAGGAGAAATCTCAAAAAGAAGGAGTGAAAAGAGAAAAAGCTCCAAAAATAAAGACTAAAAAGATGTCGAAATCTAAGAAGGAGATAACAAAGAGGATCGGATGCCAAAAGGCATAATCTTCATCAAAAACACAAATTCATTGTGACGCTCAAGGAGAGATTAAGTCATTTTTATTCTAAATAAATATCCTACCCGTCCCTAAGCCTACATTACAAGCCAATAAACAAGCCCTACATGATCTCATTCTAAATATTCTCACATTAGTAGAGACTTACATGCAGGCCAAGCATATGGTATCACAGTTGCATGCGTTGAACTTTCTTGAGAGTGTGAGTGCACTTTGCAAAATGTCCTCAAATCAAACACTTAAAATATGTGTGAAATAGGACTTTGTTTATTGTGAGGGCACTTGAAACATGATGATTGGTATAATTCTAAACTTTTGTTTGAAACAGGATGAAAAAATTTTGTTGACACTTAAGTATGTTTGAGGTACTACTTGAAGCTATAGGAATTACCTCGAAGTCAATCTCAATTATGAGAAAGGAAATTATATTTCTATACAATCGTAACTGTTGGTACCAATTGTAGTCAAAATTTGACTATCTCTTTACATTCTTTAAAAAAAATTGCATTTGTCCTTTGAAATTGGATGGTTTGCTCTAAATAATGTGAATTGGGCTAATCTCATCGGTGTGAGATGCCTATTTTACTTCATTGGATCATCCATATCAAACGGATGGCATATCTCATGATTTTAAGCTGTAAATATTGCAAGTAATACAGTTTTTCATATCATTATGCTCATATTGCACATATTCTACTAATTATTTTGTCTCAGATTTTGCAGTACTCATCATCCACAGGATTGGAACTACATTTAACCTGATTCCTGCACCAACAGGATATGTAGGCGCCACAATGGCTCGATCATGTTCCCCATAAGATTTTCATTTCTTCCTTACAATAAAAACTAGGACAGAATTTTTGAGAAGATCTCAAAAATTTACAAGAAGATACTATCTCCAGCAAATCAAGATTGGAGATCATGTTAATATATGAAACTGGGACAAAACTTTTGAGAAGATCTCAAAAATTCCACAAGAATATCAAAATCCTTTTTCAGCAGCTCGAATTTGTCAAGAATCTAACTGGGACAGAATTTTGGAGGAAGATCTCAAAAATTCTATTAAGAATTATCAGAAGTTCGGAGTGAACTTCAAATGATCTCCAACATTGCTAGAATGGAGCGAACACAAATTCAAGATGAGATCCATCGAGGCCTCATATAAACTTCCATCAAAGACATGAGTCCCAACAAACACAAATTGTTCAAAAAAATAGAAAATGATAATATGTCAAATCATCCAAGAGGATGAAAATTGTATTTTCATTTGCCAAGAGGGCCATTTTATTGCATTTGTATTTGCCAAGAGGGCCATTGCATTTTCATTTGCCAAGAGGGCCATTGCATTTTTATTTGCCAAGAGGGCCATTGCATTTTCATTTGCCAAGAGGGCCATTGCATTTTCATTTGCCAAGAGGGCCATTGCATATTTATTTTCCAAGAGGCCATTGCATATTCATTTGCCAAGAGGACCATTGCATTTTCATTTGCCAAGAGGGCCATTGCATAGTTATTTGCCAAGAGTGTCATTGCATATTCATTTGCCAAGAGGACCATTGCATATTTATTTGCCAAGAGAGCCATTGCATTTTCATTTGCCAAAAGGGCTATTGCATATTTATTTGCCAAGAGGGCTATTGCATATTTATTTGCCAAGAGGGTCATTGCATTTTCATTTGCCAAGAGGGTCATTTCATTTTCATGGCATTACCAAGAGGGTCATGCATCATTCAAATCATCCAAGAGTATAACATTGCATATTATTACCGAGAAGGCCATTGTATATCGATCTCATCAAATAGAAACATCAGTATTTTCCAGTGTTATAAATGTCTGAAGGGCACATGTAAGGCGCATCAAATATTAGAGAATATTTGAAGTGCAACTTGCCAATGGATCATTGTCCTACCGAAGGAGCAACATATATCCTACCGATGGATCACTTTTATTCGTCCTACCAGTGGACATGCATCATATCCTGTCGATGGATCAGCTTTATTTGTCTTATCGATGGACACACATTTACATCTTATCAATGGATCTTTATTCGTCCTACCGATGGACAGACAGTTATTTTGCTAAAATATCCTACCGACAGATCATATTTATTCGTCCTACAATGGACATGCATCATATCATGTCGGTGGATTAACTTCATTCGTCCTATCAATGGACACACATATTTACATCCTATCAATGGATCTTTATTCGTTCTACCGATGGAAAGACAGTTATTTTGCCAAAATATCCTACTGGCGAATCACCTTTATTCGTGCTACCAATGGACTGCATCATATCCTGTCGATGGATCAGCTTCATTCGTCCTATAGATGGATACACATTTACATCCTATCAATGGATCTTCATTTGTCCTACCGATGGACAGAGAGTTATTTTGTCAAAATATCCTATCGGTGGATCACCTTTATTCGTCCTACCAATGGACATACATCATATCCTGCCGATGCATTATATCCTATCGGTGGATCATCTTCATTCGTCCTATCGATGGACACACACATTTACATCCTATCATGAATCTTCATTCGTTCTACCGATGGACAAACAATTATTTTGCTAAAATATCCTATTAATGGATCACATTTCGTCCTATAATAGACACACATCATATCCTATCGGTGGATCATCTTCATTCATCCTATCGATGGACACACACATTTATATCCTACCAATGGATCTTCATTCGTCCTACCGATGGACATACAGTTATTTTGCCGAGTATCCTATTAATGGATCACCCTCCTACCGATAGAGCAGCATTATCCTACTAATGGATAAATGGAGATTTTTCACATGCAAAGAGGATGAAGGAAAGTGCGAACAACATCAACGAGGATGCAGCACCACAACGTGGAATCTTTTCTTAGCAGCGAACTGGGACACAGTTCGAAGAGGAATATCAAACTCATAGGACATGAGCTGAGGAACGACTTCTACCACAGCAAATCACATTCCTATCGAAAGGTGTGTGGTTATTTCAGAGTCAACCATAATTTCAAAATCCGTACAACCCCTTTTTAGAAAGATGAAGATGGAGTCAGTCAAAATAGGATTTGTCAATTTTGTTTGTTCAGGATCTCTTTTATCGATTCTTCCAAAGAAAGGGACAGTTGTTGACACCCAATTTTGACCTTCCACAACGTAAATTAGCTATCGAGTTTCTTTGAATTTCAAACATTTTTGAAATAATTAGCTTTTATAAAACAAAGATATTTTCATGTTATTCTTAACTATTTTTTTTATTTATAAATTTTAGTATAATATATACATTTCTATATAACTGTATCTTTGATTACTATTTATGTAGTTATTCAAAAATTATCTCAAAAAGATTTCATTTATAACTAAATACAATGCTAGTTAGGTTAGTTTAATTATAGTTTGCATTTTTGAAAATTTTAGTATTTTCTAAAAAAAAAAAATCTCCAATCTCCACATCGAAAATTGTATGAAAATTTGAAGTTTTTGGAGCCTATATAAAGACTCATATTCTTATTAAGAAGAGAGAAGAAGTGGGAGATTTTTTAGCCACCTGAAAGTTAAAACTTTTCTTAACTTGGCTAGGATTTTGGACTTTTTTCTCTAGTCTAAAAGTTGTAAAAATTTTTAGCTTTCAATCTATATTTTTCTTCAAAAAAAATAGGAGATTGAAGTCGAAATTTAGGCTAAGAACAGTGTTCTTATAACGTCGAATCCACGAAGGTTCGAGTCTAAATTTTTAATTTTCTTTTTTTTATTGGAGTTCCATCAAGCTCTTGGGTGGTGGTGAAGTTTTCTTCCGCTCATCGTCTTCAGTCTTGCTGCCCGGAAAGAGGTAAAGTCTTTTCTTAGCTTTATTTTATTAAATTATTTCATGTTTTATATTTAGTTGATTTGTAGTCTTATTTTTTTTAGTTAGCATGTATTACGAATAATTAGATTAATGATGGAAATTTTTTATAGTTAGCATGTGTTAGAATGAATTAGCTATCATGTGTTAGGATTTTAATTAAAGATCTTAGTTTTGTTCATTATTTTTCCAAATAGTTTTCTTTGACAATATAGATTTTTTATGTTTTTAATTTCTTATTTTAACATGATTTAGCTAACAAAAATATGCTTAAAGTTATTATTCAACTAGAATTTTCATCGCCTAATTGATTTAATTCTTTCTTTAAAATTTGAGTTAGTATAGTGTATATATTAAATTCATGTTCTTTAGTTACTTGAATATATTTCTTCTTTCATTTCCTTTCTCCACATATATGCATGTTGTTAGTCACTTCTAGGATGCTCATCAATTTGATAACTTAAAATATTATTATATATTCTTTGGTCTAGCTTAAAATAAGTAAATACTTATGTAATTTTATTTTGGTGCATGTGATATCAATTCGAGTCCATCTTTGGACCCCATCGTTGCACATCGTTGAGTTTTGAGTCTCCCATCATCTTATTTGAATTGCTGGAAAGTTGATAAATGAAAAAAAAGGTAATATTCATGATTTATGTAGAAAATAGTGTCGTATACAGTGATATACAGTATCTATATAGTCTGATATGCAAGAAAACAATATTGTATACACTGATATACAATATATGTACATTCTGATATACAATATATATACATTCCGATATACGGTGTGTATACAGCTGCGATATACAGTAAAATTGTGGGTTAGGCGTACAGAAACTAAGTGTCGGATAATATTATCATGTGTTGTTTATTATTTATTTATATTAATTCGAGTTGTAATAATATATTCACTTATGTTGTTTATGCTTGCTTAGATATTAATTTTAATTTATTTTAACTTAATTAGATTCCCCTAAAGATAAATCAATTCATGTTAATTTATTCTTTAGATGATTTTCTACCTTTACTTAGGCATATGGTAAACTTTACTTTTTTTTATACATGTATATTATTTTCAATGTTTAAGTTTGATCATTTTTTTCCAAAAAAATATTTTAAAGTCTTCGTTTGCTTTTAAATTAATATTTTTAAAAGTTAGTCAAATAATTTTCAAATCGTCGGATAACCGCGCGTTAGCGGCTACTTTGAATGCTTAACCCCTTCTCAAAGTGGAAATAAGAACATCGTACATTTTTCTCTGAATTTTTAAGACTTAAATCTATTAGGGTCTTTTAAATTAAGTTTTCTTAATTTCTTTAAAAAATTAAGTGGCAACTCCTCTTTTTTCTAAAATTGATTTTCTCTCTATAAAGTTAAAATTAATTTTAAACCATTGTTTTTCGACATAACACTTATACTTGATTTTAGTGGTGATGTTTTACAATTACATAGTAAATTATTCATAACAGATGATAAATTGAGTAATTGCACGAGTAGTCAACCTTGATTGAGTAATTTGATTGTTAATTAGTTATATCAATCATATTAAATGATTAATAAAGTAATTTTGATATATTATAATACTTAGACTTGATTTTAGTGGTGATATTATATAATTACATATTAATTTATTTACAAAAATGACAGCAAATATATTAGTTGCTTCAGCAAATTCAGTAACTTGCTAAGAATTCTCTTAGTAAGTACAATAATTGTTTAAGCAGACTGTCTATTTGCTGAGATTTTTCTCAACAAAAACAACAATGTTTAATCTATCTGTTTTACTTGCTGAGATTTTTCTTAGCAAATACAGCAGTTGCTGAAGATGACTAACTACTTACTGAGATTTCTCTCAGTAAGTGTAGCGATTGCTGAAGCATACTGCCTACTTGCTGAGAAAATCTACAATAAGTATAACAGTTGTTGGAGCAAATTGCCTACCTTGTTAGGATTCAACAATTTCACACGCAATATTTTGATAATTGAAGCATTCATTAACAAGATTGTTCAACACCAACATTACATAAAGATTAAAAAGAAGTTTACTAACAATAAATAGTAGTTACGATATCAAATCTATTTCTATGGACCATTTCGCTTCGAGCATGTTGTTCTTTCATGCCCAACCTTTTTGCATATGGAATATTTATTTTTATTTGTGTGAAATGATTCTCCAATTTCTTTTTGTCAATTCTTGTCCCTTCTTCCCACTTTGCTTGGATCAACATATGGAGGATGTATTTCTCTCTCCAAGAATTTCATAGGAATTTCCCAAGTATCTTCGGATGACACGGATTTAATTTCCTCCAAGTATGCAAAAAGGTATGTCTCCACCTTGTAATATGGAGATGAATACTCATAAATACGTCTTCCATAATCATCACCATATTGACATCGGAGCGTTGTCATAGCATGTGGACACAGTATTTTGTTAAGGTCAAAGACTCTACAAGTGCAAGATTTTCATCGCAAATTGACCGTTACAACTGCATTGTGACCGGTGACAATTTACTCATAGTTGGCAATTTGATGAACCAATAGCTTGTTCCCCAAATTAATATTTTTTTGCAATTTTTTTTTCAATCTTAGTAACAAAAATGGTTGATGCATTGATGAACATGTTGCGCTTATTATAAAATTTTTCTCTATATCTCTAATTTATTTCATCAAAAAGAGCAATAATGGAATATTCTCTTTCATCAAGAAAAACATTGCATTAATCGACCCACAATGTTTGACGTCATAATTTTGCACCTATAAAAATAACAACCAAAATTGTTAATAAAATTAAAATTAAGAAAGTATATTATACAAAGTAGCAGTTTCAACATTTGTTGTTGTCATGATCCGATTTCTCAGGTCATGATGGCACCTACTATCAACTCACCAGTAGGTAAGCCTAACTCCATAGTCTGGAACCGTAGGCAACGGACAATCACAAGCAGAAGAAAAGAAATGAATAATAATAATAATAATAATAATAATAATAAGAAGAAGAAGAAGAAGAAGAAGAACAACAACAACAACAACAACAATAATAAAAACAATAACAAAAACAATAATAATAATAAGAAGATAATCCCCAAGACCTGGTATCAGTCAGTAGTCGAACTACTAAATTAAATAAGAAAGTACAAGGTTTATACACATACAATAATTGTACAACTGTCTCTGAATACAAAATAAAGACTAGTCCAAGATGAAATAAAGGAAGATAGACAACTCTGAGCACTCCGCATGATATCCAAATCAGTAGTGAAAATCCATACTATGATCTGCAGGGTGTAAAAGTGTAGTATGAGTTCCAACAAGTGGCACTCAGTAGGCATCAGCCGACTGAGCTTCAAAGGAAAGCAAGTATAAAGAACATGTAAGCAAGGAATATATATAACAAGTAACTAACAAAAATAATACGGAATCCTGCAATAAGAATATCTGATATAAGGAAGATAGGAAACAAGTAGAAAAATCAAGAATGTACCTAGTGGCGCCATCCCAGAACTCAAATACGAAAACACACTATGAAGGTGGACGACTAAGTGACTACCTACTAACAAAACTTAACACAGATATCAAAAAGGCCCAAAGGACCGCATCAATTAGATCCCTGCATAATAAAGATAGATAAATAAGAACAAGGACAGTAACTATCTTCAAACAAGAAACCGCCCTTCATACCGCCAAAAGTTTGCAAATTGTCAGACAATACCTTCCAAGCCCCTGTGTATCCAGGAGGTTCACTCACAAATAGGTAAGCCCTCACGAAATCCCATACTACCGCCATGAACAAAAAATATGCTGATGATAGGCAATGCATATATGAATGAGAGTCATGCAATAAAACCAGTAGTACCATCAGTGTCAAGTGCCTCATACCAAAATATATACACTTACTTCTAGCTCTGGCCAGGAAGTAGGACCCATGCGCCTATCTGGGATTGCCATAGAGGGCTTAGAAATGTGTAACACCCCTCAAAATTTTTCCCTAAGATTCGGACCTTTCTCGTATACGGGTAGGGTCGAAATCAATTATTTTGAAGTATGTGCACGAGTTAAGATGAGTTCCTAAGTAATTAAAGAGTGTTAGAGGTGATGTGGGGTCATAAGGGATCCTTAGAGCCAAGCTAAGTCCAAAAGGATTCGTCTTGGGTAAGTTGTTGAGGGAGTTTGTATAAGGGTCAACTTCTAACGGTCATATCATTTGTAATATGATGATCTGGGTGGCCCACGACCTATTAAATTAAAGGTCGTTGAGTCTTCTTTCCAACGCCACCAAAAATGTGAATTTTAGAGTTTGGAGTCAAAAGATATGATAATCCTAAGATGAACTAGCATGGAAGGAATTTTAGGCCTGGGTCGCAATTGCTGGGAATATGGGCTTAGCGCCACAGTGGCGCGACACACCACTATCGCGCTAGGAATATGCCTCAGTAGTTTGGTCCCTGGCATGGCGCGCCACTATGAGGTGTGCAGGGTTTTTCAAGCCAAATTTCCAGAACCCAGAAAATATGGCCTTGGCGCTGTAAGGGCGCGACGCGCCACTATCGCGCCAAGAATATGCCTCAATAGTTTGGTCCTTAGCGCGGCGCCACTATCAGATGTGCAGGTTTTTAGTCGTAATTGACCTGGCGCTGCAATGGTGCGACACGCCACTATCGCGCCAGGAGCGTTTTAGCTTATTTTTCAGAACTTTTGAGAAGGGGCAATTCGGGAATTTATCCCAAATTATATATGTATCATCCTTGAACATTTTGGGAATATATTTTCAACCCTCTTTCTCTCTCTAAAAGCCCTAGAAGTCTCTCTTTCTCTCTGCTTCTTCTTCTCCATTTCTAACAAGGATTTGTTTGCCATTGAAGACCCAACAACAAGGTTTCTTCAAGAATCTATTCTAAAGTATGTAAGGCTACTCAAAGCATGGGTTGAGTCCACCCATTTGCCCTACTCTTTCTTTGAGGTCAAATGTCCATAGGAATGGAGTTTCTTGATAGGCCTATGTCTCAATGAGTCTTGTCATCCATTAATGTGATTCTTGTTTTGTTGATGTTGTTGAGACAAGGAATTTCTAGGAAAAACCTTCATGTGAGTATGAGTTGATGAAGACGAGTTGTTAAACATGTTTTATTGATATTCTTAACTATGTGGATTATGATAAAGGATGTTATTTTCCTAATAACGTTGCTTATCTTAAATTATTGATTTAAAGCCTTGAAATTATGTTGAGTATCAAAGATTGATTAAATGGATAGAGGAAATGTTTGGTTATGTTTACATGTTGCTATAAATATGTATTTAAATTTACTTTGAATAATATGATTGAGATTGACCGGATTGTATGATTGGGGGAGGTCTGATTGTGATAGAGTTGATGAGTTGACAAGGTTGTAATGAGATTTGTCGATATGTTTTGATTGAGTTGATTGGATGGAGTTTTATGAGCATTGAGTCTTGGGATGACTATCGAGCACCGAATTGGGTAAGAGCATAGTACATGCTCGAACCCAATAACTACATCACCAAACGTAGGAGGGGATTGAACCGTTAAGGTCAGATGTTTCCCCAAATTTATTATCCTGATATTATAGGACTTGGTTGGATTGGATCCATGATTGGTTGATTCGTTCATACCCTGGCAAAGTATGAACAGACGCGGCAACAACGTCAGCTTGTTGTACTTTCACTGGCTCATAAGTGATGGTTGTCGGGTAAGAGAAACTCCCATATAGGTCTTATTAGTACACTGAGTCAGATTGAGTTGAATGATATGTGGTTGGTCCTGTCTAAACCATATTCTTGTTTAGACTTAGGACACTTGATTGAGTTGTTATTTCTCTTGAGTTGAGATTTCGAGTTGATTTGGTTCCTTCTGATGTTGTTTCATTCGGCCATTTTACATACTCGTACATTCCATGTACTAACGCCATTTGGCCTGCATCATTTCATGATGCAGCGACAGGTACTAGAGATCATCAACCGGCGCTCCATTGAAGATCTACATACACTCCCAACTAGTTGGTGAGTCCTCCTAGTTTCTGGAGGATGTTGAGCTTTTTTGTATAGTTTTGTCGTCATTTCCTTTAATTTGATTGTTGGTAGCCATGGGCTTGTCATTGGCACCTTCTAGACTTTGATAGAGGCTTCATATACTAGAGTGTGGGAAGGTTGGACCGTTATTTTTGAGAAGTCTTATTATATTTGTTTTGATGAGTTGATAGTGATTGGCCCTCGGCCCTTATATTATGAATAGTATGTTATGATTGAACCCTCCTATGAGTGAATGTGATTGAATGGTAGTGTGACTGAATCAGGTGGTTCGCTTGAAGGTCAGAAATGGCTTTCGAGTGCCGGTCACATCTAGGGTACCCTCCCGGGGCGTGATAAACATGGTATCAGAGCACAGAGTTCAAGTATCCTATGGAGTCTATGAAGCCGTATCTAGTAGAGTCTTACTTATGGGTATGTTGTGCACCACACTTATAAGTAGGAGGCTATAGGACATTAGGAATTGTTTCACTTCTTTCATACTCTGAATTCGTGCGATAGAGTTAAACTCTATAAAACTCCCTTCTAATTCGTGCCCGTTTATACATTACAGATAATGCCTCTTAAATGTACGGCTAGCTAGAGGAATGTTGATAACTCCGAGATGCCCCAGTCAGAGGTACGCCCATCGAGGGCTAGAGGCCGACCGATGAGGTATACGGAGGCACCTCAAGTGCCTGTTACTCCACCTACACCCACTTCAGAGGCAGAATTTTAGGGGCAATTGCTATGCTCACTCAATTAGTGGTTGCCCAGAGCAGTAACCAGAGTTCGCCGACTCTTAGCTCTAGTTCATAAGAGTCATCTACTGCCACTAGAATTAGAGACTTTCTGAGAATGAATCCACCGGCATTCACGGGTGCTAAGGTTGATGAAGACCCCCAAAATTTTATTGATGAGATGTGGAAAATCCTGAAAGCTATGCATGCTACGAAGGTTGAGGGGGTTGAGTTGGTGTCCTACCAGCTCAAGGATATGGAAAACATCTGGTATAACCAATGGGAATAAGGTAGAGGTGAGGATGCTGAACCTACTATGTGGGATGAATTTGAGGGAGCCTTTCTTGACCACTTCTTTTCCCAAGAATTGAGGAAAGCAAAAGTGGAGGAGTTTGTAAATCTGAAACAAAAAGGCATGACTGTTAAGGAGTATAGCCTGAAATTCATCCAATTATCCAGTTATGCACCAGAAATGATCCCAGATATGAGGTTGAAGATGAGGAAGTTCATCTCTGGATTGGGGAGATATGTGAAGAAGGAATGCAAGGCAGCATTATTGATCTCTGACATGGATATTTCTAGATTGATGGTGTATGCTCAATAGGTGGAGGAAGAGAAGAGGAAAGACACAGAGGAGCATCTGAGCAAGAAGGCAAAATCAGCGAGGCAGGAGAATGAACATAAGCAAATCAAGGGCAACAGGTCCTTCTTCTAGAAGAGACCTTCCAACTATGCCTCATCTACCACCAGTGCACCTATGCCGCAGAACAGGTATGATCAGCAGGGGCAGAGTCGTCAGAATTTTAGACCCCAGGATTCTCAATCCCAAGCTAGCGTGGGTCAAGGTTCACAATGGAAGCCACCATGCATCAAGTATGGTAAGCTTCATTTGGGAGAGTGTAGAACGGGAAGGACTAGTTGTTATAAGTGTGGCCAAAGAGACCATTTTCAGAGAGAGTGTCCAACATAGGGAGACAGGGCTCAGTTCTCTACCACCACACCGCCAACTAGGGGTAATCAGAGGAGCACTACTTCAGGTACGAGTGGAGGTACAAACCTCCTATATGCCATGCGTAGTCGCCAAGATCAAGAGAACTCTCCAAATGTCATGACGGGTACGATTTGAGTCTCTTCTCTTGACTGTTATATTTTGATGGATCCGGGTGCCACCCTATCTTTTGTGACTCCTTACGTGGCTAGTAAATTCAATAAAATTCTTGAATGTCTTCTTGAGCCTTTCAGTGTAGCTACTCCTGTCGGTGATTCCGTCTTAGCTGAGAAAGTCTATAGAGATTACACTGTGTCAATTCATCACAGAGATACCTTGGCCAACTTAATTGAGTTGGATATGGTAGATTTCGATATGATACTCGGCATGGACTGGCTTTATATTTGTTATGCCTCTATTGATTGTAGGACTCAAATTGTCAAGTTCAACTTCCTGAATGAAGATGTCATAGAATGGAAGGGTGGTCCTGTCATGCCTAGGGGTAAGTTTATTTCTTATCTTAGGGCCAGGAAGCTAATCTCAAAAGGGTGTATCTATCACATTGTCTAAGTGAAAGACGACAATGTCGAGTCTCCATCTCTCGAGTCGGTCCCGATTGTCAATGAGTTTCCCGAAGTCTTTCCAGAAGACCTGCCCAGAGTCTCTCCTGATAGAGAGATCGACTTTGGGATTGATGTTCTTCCTGATACCCGGCCTATCTCAATCCCTCCCTATAGAATGGCTCCGACTGAGTTAAAGGAGTTGAAGGAGCAGTTGAAGGACTTTTTAGATAAGGAATTCATAAGGCCGAGTGTCTCACCATGGGGTGACCCCATCCTATTTGTACGGAAGAAAGATAGGTCCCTTAGAATGTGTATTGATTATAGGTAGCTGAACAAGGTCACCATAAAGAATAAGTACCCTCTCCCTAGAATAGATGACTTATTCGACCAACTTTAGGGTGCCACTTATTTTTTAAAGATAGACTTGAGATCCGGCTACCATCAGTTGAAGGTAAGGGAGTATGATATTCCGAAGACCGCTTTTTGGACTCGTTATGGCCATTTTGAATTTTTGGTCATGTCCTTTAGGTTGACTAATGCCCCCGCAGCTTTTATGGATCTCATGAACCGAGTATTTAAACTATATATTGATATGTTTGTGATTGTATTTATAGATGATATTTTAGTTTACTCCAAGAATGAGGAGGAGCACGCCCATCATCTTAGAGTCGTCTTGCAAACCTTGAAAGACCAGGTATTATATGCAAAGTTCTCTAAATGTGAATTTTGGCTTGCATCAGTAGCTTTCCTAGACCACATTGTATCTGGAGATGGTATTCAGGTTGACGCTCAGAAGATTGAAGCTGTGAAGAATTGGCCCAGACCCACATCTTCGACGGAGATAAGAAGCTTCTTGGGTCTGGTCGGCTATTATCGAAGGTTTGTGGAGGGGTTATCATCCATATCATCACCATTGACTAAGTTGACCCAAAAGAAGGCTAAGTTCCAATGGTCCGATGCTTGTGAGGAGAGTTTCCAGAAATTAAAGACCAAGCTAACCACTGCTCCTGTTCTAACTTTGCCCGATAGAACAGAGGGTTTTGTGATCTATTGTGATACATCTAGAGTTAGTTTGGGATTTGTGCTGATGCATAGGGGAAAGGTGATAGCCTATTCTTCAAGACAGCTTAAGGATCATGAGAAGAACTACCCAACTCATGACCTTGAGCTGGCAGCTGTGGTGTTCGCCCTTAAAATTTGGCGCCACTACTTATATGGAGTGCATGTTGATGTATTCACAAATCACAAGAGCCTGCAATACGTCTTTAGCCAGTAAGAACTCAACCTGAGGCAAAGAAAATGGCTCGAGCTACTCAAGGACTATGATATGAGCATCCTCTACCATCCAGGTAAAGCTAATATTGTTGCTGATGCTCTTAGCAGGTTGTCTATGGATAGCACTACCCATGTAGAGGAGAGAAGGAGGGAATTGGCAAAGGAGGTACATAGATTAGCTCGATTGGGAGTTCGTCTAGAAGAGAACAATGAAGGCGGAGTTACTGTTCAGGATGGGTCTACATCTTCACTAGTGGCAGAGGTAAAGGAGAAACAAGATCGAGATCCCATCCTTCTCCAATTGAAGGGAGTTGTTCACAAACAAGAGGTAATGGTTTTTACCAAAGGGGGAGATGGTGTGTTGAGGTACCAAAATAGATTGTGTGTGCCTAATGTCGATGATGTTCGAGAGAGGATTATGGCCGAAGAGCATAGTTCTAGATACTCTATTCATCCGGGCTCTACAAAAATGTACCATGACTTAAGGGAAATCTATTGGTAGAGTGGGATGAAGAGATATATTGCAAAATATATCTCCAAGTGCCCGAATTGCCAACAGGTGAAAGTTGAGCATCAACGACCATGTGGTTTGGCTTAAAATATAGAAATTCCAGAATGAAAGTGGGAGATGATCAACATGGACTTTATTACGGGTTTGCCGAGGTCTCGAAAATAACATGATTCGATTTGGGTGATTATAGATAGAATGACGAAATCAGCTCACTTCTTGGCAGTTAAGACTATTGACACCGTAGAAGATTATGCAAAGTTATACATTCAAGAGATCGTCAGATTGCATGGAGTCCTCTTGTCCATCATCTCGAATAGAGGAGCTCAATTCACTTCCCAATTCTGGAGATCTTTTCAGAAGGGACTGGGTTCAAATGGGAACCTTAGTACGGCCTTTCATCCCCAGACGGATGGCCAAGCGGAGCGCACCATTCAGACGTTGGAGGATATGTTGAGATCTTGTGTGCTTGACTTCAAAAGAAATTGGGATGATCACTTACCTCTAATAGAGTTTGCATACAATAATAGCTATCATGCAAGCATTGAAATGGCTCTTTATGAAGCTTTATATGGGAGGAGGTGTAGATCACCCATTGGGTGGTTTGAGGTGGGTGAAGTTGAGTTGATTGGGCCTGATTTTGTTCACCAAGACATGGAGAAGGTGAGAGTTATTCAAGATAGGCTAAAGATAGCCTAAAGCCGCCAAAAGTCTTACACCGACATGAGAAGAAGAGACTTAGAGTTTGAGGTGGATGATTGGGTGTATTTGAAAGTATCACCCATGAAGGGTGTCATGAGGTTTGGAAGGAAGGGAAAGCTCAGTCCTCGATATATTGGTCCTTACCAGATATTGAGGCGGGTTGGGAGTATTGCCTATGAGTTGGAGTTACCCTCAGAGCTGGCCTCTATTCATCCGGTATTCCACGTTTCGATGTTAAAGAAGTGCTTAGGCGATCCCTCATTGGTAGTTCCCATTGATAGTATTGGATTTAAGGACAGCTTATCCTATGAAGAGGTTTCGGTCCAAATTCTTGATCGCTAAATCCGAAAATTGAGGAACAAAGAGATCGCCTCAATTAAAGTCCTGTGGAGAAATCAATTTGTTGAGGAAGCCACATGGAAAGCGAAGAATGACATGAAATCTAAATATCCACATCTATTCGTGCCTACCGACGAGAATATTGAAGGTAATGTCCATTTCCTTGACTTGAATTTGTTTGCGCATAATGAGTTTGATTGGTAATTTGCTTAAGAATTTGATTGATTGAATGACTAAATTCTGATTGTGATTTGTACCCCGAGTCCATTCTTAGTCACTCGTCATTCGAGGATGAATGATCCCAAGGGGGAGATAATGTAACACTCCTCAAAATTTTTCCCTAAGATTCGGACCTTTCTCCTATACGGGTAGGGTCGAAATCAATTATTTTGAAGTATGTGCACGAGTTAAGATGAGTTCCTAAGTAATTAAAGAGTGTTAGAGGTGATGTGGGGTTATAAGGGATCCTTAGAGCCAAGCTAAGTCCAAAAGGATTCGTCTTGGGTAAGTTGTTGAGGGAGTTTGTATAAGGGTCAACTTCTAACGGCTATATCATTTAAAATATGACGATATGGGTGGCCCACTACCTATTAAATTAAAGGTCGTTGATTCTTCTTTCCAACGCCACCAAGAATGTGAATTTTGGAGTTTGGAGTCAAAAGATATGATGATCCTAAGATGAACTAGCATGGCAGGAATTTTAGGCCTGGGTCGCAACTGCTAGGAATCTGGGCTTAGCGCCACAGTGGCGCGACACACCACTATCGCGCTAGGAACATGCCTTAGTAGTTTGGTCCCTGGCGTGGCGCGCCACTATGAGGTGTGCAGGGTTTTTCAAGCCAAATTTCCAGAACCCAGAAAATATGGCCTTGGCGCTGTAAGGGAGCGACACGCCACTATCGCGCTAAGAATGTGCCTCAGTAGTTTGGTCCTTGGCGCAGCGCGCCACTACCAGATGTGCACATTTTTAAGCGTAATCGACCTGGCGCTGCAATGGCGCGATGCGCCACTATCACGCTAGGAGCATTTTAGCCTATTTTTCAGAACATTTGAGAAGGGGCAATTTGGAAATTCATCCCAAATTATATATATATATCATCCTTGAACATTTTGGGAATATATTTTCATCCCCCTCTCTCTCTCTAAAAGCCCTAGAAGTCTCTCTCTCTCTTCTTCTTCTTCTCTATTTCTAACAAGGATTTGTTCCAAGAGCTTCAATATTCAAGTTGCCATTGAAGACCCAACAAAAAGGTTTCTTCAAGAATCTATTCTAAGTTATGTAAGGCTACTCAAAGCATGAGTTGAGTCCACTCATGTTCCCTACTCTTTCTTTGAGGTCAAATGTCCATAGGAATGGAGTTTCTTGATAGGCCTATGTCTCAATGAGTCTTGTCATCCATTAATGTGATTCTTGTTTTGTTGATGTTGTTGAGACAAGGAATTTCTAGGAAGAACCTTCATGTGAGTATGAGTTGATGAAGACGAGTTGTTAAACATGTTTTATTGATATTCTTAACTATCTGGATTATGATAAAGGATGTTATTTTCCTAATAACGTTGCTTATCTTAAATTGTTGATTTAAAGCCTTGAAATTATGTTGAGTATCAAAGATTGATTAAATGGATAGAGGACATATTTGGTTATGTTTACATGTTGCTATAAATGTACATTTAAATTTACTTTGAATAATATGATTGAGATTGACCGGATTGTATGATTGGGAGAGGTCTGATTGTGATAGAGTTGATGAGTTGACAAGGTTGTAATGAGACTTGTCTATATGTTTTGATTGAGTTGATTGGATGGAGTTTTATGAGCATTGAGTCTTGGGATGACTATCGAGCACCGAATTGGGCAAGAGCATAGTCTATGCTCGAACCTAATAACTATATCGCCAAACGTAGGAGGAGATTGAACCGTTAAGGTCGGATGTTTCCCTAAATTTATTGTCCTGACATTATAGGACTTGGTTGAATTGAATCCATGATTGGTTGATTCGTTCATACCCTGGCAAAGTATGAACGGACGCGGCAACAACGTTGGCTTGTTGTACTTTTACTGGCTCATAAGTGATGGTTGTCGGATAACAAAAACTCCCATATAGGTCTTATTAGTACTCTGAGTCGGATTGAGTTGAATGGTATGTGGTTGGTCCTGTCTAAACTATATTCTTGTTTAGACTTAGGACACTTGATTGAGTTGTTATTTTTCTTGAGTTGAGATTCCGAGTTGATTTGGTTCCTTATGATGTTTTTTCATTCGGCCATTTTACATACTCGTACATTCCATGTACTGACGCCATTTGGCCTGCATCATTTCATGATGCAGCGAAAGGTACTAGAGATCATCAACCGACGCTCCGTTGAAGATCTACATACACTCCCAGCTAGTTGGTAAGTCCTCCTAGTTTCCGGAGGATGTTGAGCTTTCTTGTATAGTTTTGTCGTCGTTTCCTTTAATTTGATTGTTGGTAGCCATGGGCTTGTCATTGACACCTTCTAGACTTTGATAGAGGTTTCATAGACTGGAGTGTGGGAAGGTTGGACCGTTATTTTTGAGAAGTCTTAGTATATTTGTTTTGATGAGTTGATAGTGATTGACCCTCGGCCCTTATATTATAAATAGTATGTTATGATTGAACCCTCCTATGAGTGAATGTGATTGAATGGTAGTGTGACTGAATCAGGTGGTCTTCTTGAAGGTCAGAAGTGGCTTTCGAGTGCCGGTCACGTCTAGGGTACCCTCCCGGGGTGTGACAAAATAACCCTATATACCTGCCCAGTCCCGATCCAGGTCTTATATATATATATATATATATATATATATATATATATATATATATATATATATATATGATATTGGTTCGTTGCCTCGAACCAATATCATAAATGAGCGCATCCTCAATGCCTCTAGTCCACTAAAAATAGTTATAATAAAGGTAGTATGACCCCCATTCGAAAATCAATATAAAATAGTTTGGGTTACGACCCATCTTTCTCAAATCAATGTCAAGAACCAATACATGCACCGGAGTCGACTACATCCGTGAGAAATCAATATCCAATGCAATAAATGCTATCACCAGTACCCAAACAACACGCATAATCACATACAATAATGACATCACAAGCACCTTACCCTTTAGATCATAAAAATAGGGCTAACAGATGCAACTGACCTCTAACCAAGGCCTAAAACTCCAATTTACTCTTTTAACTCAATCACAAGGCCCAAAAGGGAGCTCAACCCTAATTGGCTAATAAAGAGGAGGATATGAGGAAACAGGTGCTCAACTAGTCAATCAATACCTCCAGATCCAACTGGGAATACAACCCCCAAGAATACAAACACAGCTAGCCCAACCAAATGACAAAAAGAAAGCATAGAGAATTCTAGGTCTAAATCCATAATTGGGGCCCAATAGTATTCATAAGCCTAATCGGGTGCAACTCACTACTCTAAGGCTCCCAAAATAGGTGCTACCATAGTGAAGGATACTAAGTCTCAGAAATTTCCGCCAACAATGGCTACCTCAACTAAGGATTAACCCAACTCAATTCTATGGAACAAATCCACCAACCACCATACACATCGAACAAGCCACCTAAAATAGGCTAATCAAGTCCAAACTAAGGCATAATCAAAAACCTTACCAAGTAGACTAAAAGTCTCATAAAGGCCACCGAGCCTAAGGATCAAACCGGGACAAAGAACCAAGAAACTAGGCCTAACCCGTCATATACAATCCAAACCACAAGTAATTTATATTATATAATACCTCATAAATCTCAATCAAAAGAAAGTAGACCGTAGCCTACCTCGAAGTCGAACACGCATGCTCCAAGTCCACTTCTAGATAGCTTTTCGCTTTAAAAACAACTCAAATTGCCTCCACACTATCAAAATATTGATCACCTTATCAATACGAATGTTTTGGAACTAAAATCACATTTTTTAAAGATGGACCAATTTTGGAGTTTAAAATGAGAAATATGGGACCCACATTTGGAATTTCAAAATTTGACCCCAAAAGTTGGTCCTATGCAGCACCCCAAGTTCATATAACAATTTTCAACACAAGACGGGGTTGGGAGACGTCAAGAAACGATCATGCAATAAGAATTTTTGAATTTTAAGGAAAACACAAAAAGGGGACAACAACTTTGAACAGTGATTTATCAAAAATGAAGCTTGTTGGACAAAACTAATCATACTATGACATTCCTTATGGAAAAACCCATAATTTGGACTCTTGAATCACAGAAAACGGATTTAAAATGATCAAAAAATAATTTTTCAAAATTCACTATAATTCCATTTCGAAAATGTCAAGAGACAACAGCTAAAGTCATGGATTTACTCACACGATACTTCTAATCAATATTTCGAGCTCACCAATGGGCTTCCCATGAAAATCTCTTGAAGATAGCCTCTTGAATCGCAAAATTTGGACTTGATATGCTCAAGAAATCATGATTTAAAGTTGATAGCATAAGCTGAAAATCGGGTCTGCACCAGATTTGCTGCAACATCATATTTGGCAAAGTCCAAAGTCTCCGATAGGGTGTTCAAGATTCATTCGGAATCCAGTGCATAAAAATGGACTATGCTACCCCATTAAATTCATGTTTCCAGACTCAATGGCACATTCAAAATTTCTATCCGAGGTCATCTCGATAAAAAGTGGGTTCCATACCAATGCATCATTTTTGCTAATTCTACAAGGAGGCTCGAAATGAGATAAAAAGCCTCAAAAACTGAACGAATGGTCATTCTAGACCAAACTCAACATTTTGAAGCTAACTACGCTGACGAAATTTCAATCCAAACATATTTACCAAGAATGTGCCCAAACTCAACCTTAGGCTAAAGCTTATAGGCTAAAATAATGCCTAATGGCTCAAACTTGCACCGAAAGGCTCGGGACTCAAGTCGAGCATGCTACTAGCCTAAAATGGCCATTTTGGAGCTGATGGAACCATCAAAATTCTATTCTAAGGTCTTTTTCCTAAATTTTTGACCAAAGTCAACCATTCAAATTCTAAGAGCTCCAAAACAGGAAAACGAGCATAAAACCCAAACAAATGACCAGGCAAATGAACTGTCAATGTTGATAAGTCATAAATGACTTAAGGTCTCTACAGGAAAGCTCTAAATGCTGAAAATATCAGAAAAGATGAAAATTACCTTGAGGGTCATAAGAACATCCACTGCTAAAAAGAATTTCGTCCTCGAAAGTCAAAAGATAGAAAAGAACCCAAGGGCACAAAAAGATTAGAAGGCTAGGCCGAAAAACTCTGCCAGACCTATAGGTACCTTCTCGGGTCAGGCAATGACAACCCAGAACTCAAGCTAAGAGAAAACTCCTAAATTCACTTTTCTTCCTCATAACTCAATCCAACTTCCAATTCCTCTCTTGATTCTGACTTCCACTCAATAAGAAAAAACTCAAGTGAGCGCAACAAACTAACCCGAAATAAACCAAAATCACAGATACCTCAGAACTAGGCAACCAATAGACAAGAAAAGATGCTAAATAACTCCCAAGTAGAATTCTTTGCTTTATATTCCAAACTCAAGACTCTTTAGTCATCATGAGTATCCTACCCATCCCAAACCACAGTAACAATTCCCAGCACCATCTGAACATTGTCCAAATAAACACTAAGGAAAGGAAAGCACCACTTGAGCATCGAAGAGCGATAAAGACTAAATAAGCAACTTAGCCTAGGGCACAAGCCCAAGGTCCTAACCCAATGGCTCCCAAAATCCATAGCTTTAGTCTGAAATCTATCTTTCAAAATTGAAAAGGCTGCTCCAAGGAACAACCAAATCTATGGGTGGAAAGAAAAGTTGCACTAAGACCAACTCCAATATCACTCTGCTACCAACGGGACGTCTAAAAAACTAAACCATATGAGAATCTAACCCCAAAACAATCGAAACTACTGCCATGAGTCCATGTACCAATCACCGAGTGCAAATTTGAGTAAACCACCATAATCCAATAAAAACTGAGCCGGTAGGTAGCAAACCAGCATATAAACCCTTTTTCAAAAGTGACCACAAATAAAACTGAACCACTGCAAGAAACACCACAATGAACACTGCCAGCCAACCAAAATGACTCAAGCGAACCTCACACCCTGAAAAAGAAATTAGGAGATGATTCCACGAATTACTTTGAACCTATATTGAGGTTGAGCCTTCGAAGAGAAATTCCATTCGCTCGTGGAAGCTAAGGTCTGAATTAGTCAAAGCACACCAAAATAGAGGATTCAAATCAAAAATATAACTCTTTGAACCATCGACACTCCCGCTGTAGTTTGCCGATAGAACTAAGGCACAATACGGAATCACCGAGATTGAAAGAAGTCCTGGTTGTAAGGTAAAACAAGCTTATGACTAAAATTTCCAAAACCTATTGACTAACCACCTAAAAGTTCGATAATCACAAGAGAAAACCAAGGAAATTCTGATAAACGATGACTCATCAATATGAATGCTCTCACTCCACAATCACCCTTTTCCCGCTAATTATTGGTCGGTGACAAGCATAAGGCCATGGATTCCTCTTGGTTCTTAGTCCTTCTTTTTAGACTTAGACATTCTTAGACTCGTTAGTTTATGTTTATTGTTTTCGGGTTGCATCCCCATATTCTAAACTTTAGGTAGAGTTTTAGTACAATGACCTTCAGCCTCTAAGGAGTTTAGTTTCGCAATGTTTTGATAATTTACCTAAGTTTATGGAGACTCAGCTTTTATATATTTAAACTGCTTTCACTTAATTAAATGTGTGATTTTTTGAAATAGTAGAATGATGATGTTTGGTTAGTTGAGCTAGTATTGGTTCTCCCACCGGAGAGTTAGTGTAGGTGCAACTCACGACGGATCAGGATCATGACATTGATGCATCGTTTTACAAATTTTTGTATCGTTTTGCTTTTTAGTGTAGTTTTCTGTGTTGCATTTTTTTAGAATTTGATAGGACTTTATTAATGTTTGAAAAAAATAGGTTTTTTCCTCAATATTTCCTTAAAATTTAACAAACATAAATTGTTAAATACTTAATAGAAACGTAAAATGTTAATTTTAAAAAAATCAATCAAAATTGTTCGATACATATTTAGGGGACTACTTCAATCTATCTTAAAGGATCGTTTTTATCATTTTCTCTTAATAATAGTTCTCCTTATGTTTCAAGGAGAAAATTTTGAAGTACAAAGTCGATTATTTAATTTGAAGTTGTATGATTAGACATCAATTTTTATAATTAAAATATATTATGAGTATATTTGAAGAAGTCACAATTAAAAAAATTATTTAAATCTTCAATAATGACATGTCATATAAAACGAAATAAGATTAAAAAATAGGCATAAGGCCTATAAGGCAAGGATTCATAGGAGGAAAACTAAGGAAGCGTTTGGCCATAGTATTTGACAACTTGATTTTAAATTTGATTTCCTATCACCATTTGTATATAAAATGTGTATAAAATTTCAATTTTACTAAATAAGATAGAAGATTTAGAGAAGTTCACCTTTTGTCCCGAACAATCTTCAAATATTTTCAAAATTTTAGAGATTTTTGTAGTATTCTGAATCTTTGTATCACAACATATAAAAGAATCATTAGCAAAAAATAAATGATTATAGGTCCATCTCTTACTAAGCTTAAGCCTTGTATATCCCCGCATGTAATTGTCACGATCCTGATCCTCCGCGAGTGACATCCACACTAATCCTCCGGTGGAAGAACCATTTATTAACCCAACCACATCAAGATAAAAATTAAGACATGCATTTAGAAGAGTGAAAACAGTTTAAAACAATTAAAAACTGAATTTAAAATACATACTACAAAAATAAATTTTCTAGAACCTGAAAGTCATTATACCAAAATTCTATCTAAGTTTAGAAATAAAGAAATGCAATCCCAATAACAAAACAATAACTAAATGTCTGTGTCCGAAAAGATGGACAAGGAGCTAAGAGGAATCCATAACAGATTGAACTGTTATACACCAAAAAAAAATTTTAGCTAAGACTCGAGCCATTCCTCTTATGTGTATAGGCCCCTAGCCCGATGACTTCTAATTGTATATATATTTTAGGATCAATTTTTAAGTATTCAAGGTGTATTAGAGGTGAATTAGGGTCATAAGGAACCTCTGGTACTAAGTCGAGTTCAAAGATCCTTTACCAATTGAGTTTTTGTATAAGATCATATGCGAGTCAACTTCAAATGACCATATCTCTCAGAATATTAAGAGTTATGTAGATCATGACCTATCAAATTAAATATATGCGTGTCCTCTTTCCAAATCCAACAAGCTTTCCTCATTTGGAGTTTAGAGTATAAAGTTATAGTCATTTTACTGAAGCATATTTGGACAGGACAATTAGGCGAGCTCACTAGCTAATTTGGCGACTCGCTGAATAGTTCTGCGAGACCCCGACTTAGCTCACCAAATGCACCTGAAAAACTTTACAAACTATGATTTTAGGCAATCTAAAGCACTCTTTTGGCGACTCACTGAATAGATCGACGAGCAGACCTCTAGCTCGCCGATTTGGACGAAACTCATTAAAAGGTCATTTTTTTATTTTTTATGGTTTTCTTATATTTAGAAGGGTATTCTTGAGATTTTATCCTCAATTAACTTCCCTAAGTCTATATTATAGTCTTATAACCTCTCCATTCATTCCAAACCCTCATACAAATCAAATCCACAAGTTCTAAGTTGTTTCAAGAAAAAGAAAGCTAGGGTTCCAAGAGCATTCGTCGAGTTATTCAAGAATATAATTCTTCCAGGTATGTAAGGCTAACCATAATGTGGATTGAGTTCTTCCACATGCCCTACATCTTCACTGATTCGAGTTGAGTTGAGTTTCGAGGTTCCATGAATTGAGTTCCTGAGTTCATTCATAATTCCTATTGAGTTAGTATATAAATTCCATTGTGTTCTTGTATATGTTATAATATTCCTTGATGAGTTTCTTGAGTTGAGTCTTGTGGAAGAGCATGAATTCGTGTTTGCACTCACATGAACCCTAATTGAGATTTTATTTTATTTAATGCATTGATGGAGTCTTAAAGAATGATTTGTGAACGTTTTGCATGAATTAATTTATGCATTATTTTGAGTTTAAAGAATGAATATTTTCATCATTGATTGAGAAAGAGTTTGAGCATGAGTTGAGTTTGAGAAGTATCTTAATTATTTTTTGCAGCATGAGTATTTTGAGTATAAACAAGTCGAGCATTATTATATTAAAATATCTATTTTAAGATTGAGTTAAGAAGTTAAATTATAATTTTATTTTAAATGCATTCACTGAGATGATATTATACCTATTTTAAAGAGAAGAGATGAGTTGAGAGGAGATGAGGATTTTGAGCAAGATGTTCTGATGACGATGTAAATAATTTGTTTTAAAAAAGTGTAATGATTAATGAAGAGGTGATGATGATGTTTTGAGATAATTTTGATGTTTAAATTAAAAGTCCAATGAGACTAAATGATAATGTTAATATGAGCACATGTTTTGTGAGTAGTATTAAGCACCGAGTTGGGTAAGAGTTTAATTGACTCAAACTCCATAACTACATAGCCAATGTAGGATAGAGGCTATGCATCCCTTGTCCCAAAAAAGGACTTGATGATTGGACTCAGAGATGTGGTGTCCTTTACCCTGACAAGGTATTGGTTGGATGTGGCAACGACATTGCTTCGTTGTATCATCACTAGATCATAAGTGATGGTTGTCGATTAGAAAAACTCCCCAAAAGTAAAATATTATATTTTTAAATACTAAGTTGCATTCATTATTGCATATCATTTAAAACATTGTATTATTTTATTCATGATTTATTGAGTTGAGTCATTTTACAGTGAGTCCCTTGAGTTGAATTGAGCTAAGTTGAGTATCTTTGAGTAAATTCCTTTCAGCTTTATTACATACTCATACATTTCATGTGCTGACACCATTTTTCCTACATCATTTTATGATGCAGACACAGGTATTAGAGATCATCAACAAGCATATCGTTGAAGATCTACTTCTCTAGTTTTGGTAAGACCTTTTTGCATTCGGAGGAGCTCATTTCTTTTCGGTCATTCTTTTATTATTTAGTAGTTCTTTGAGATAGCCGTGAACTTGTCTCGATGCCTTATTATGAGTCAATTAGAGGCTTCATAGACATAGTAGAGTTGAATAGAAGGATTCTTTTAGAGTCTGTTTTTAAACCATAATTTCATTATTGTGCTTATGACGTTGAGATTCATTATACTTTAAGTATTTTTAATTTATTATTTATTTATTGATGATAATATTTTCTAAATATCCACTTGAGCTATTTGTCTATTGAGTCGAGTTTTCCGTTAAGTGACTGAATGAGTGATCAGAACAAGTGGTTCACTTGGAGGCCATCAATGATCTCCAAGTGTCGGTCACGCCTAGGGTACCCTCTCGGGGCATGACATGAACAAATGGCTCACCCTTGGATTCAAGTAGAAGTGGTCTCACAGTCGAGGTCTTTCAGCAGTCACCAAAATATACCATATACTCAATAAAAACAGAGCAAATGCAAAATCGATACAAATATAATATACTGGTAGGATCACGTAGCTAATTACAGATATATGAAATATAAACATACAACTACAATATAGTAAAACAAATGATACATAATCATATCAAAATTAATGCAGCACTCAAACTTCTGGTCCTTAACTTGAATCAATTTACACAAAAAGTATGATTAATTACAATTACATCAATCAATTTTGTTCTCCCATGAAACCCACACACAAACTGTTAGTGTACCAGTGTGTTATATGATCCCAAACATAGTTAGTGTACCGGTATGGTACCCAGTTCAAATATAGTTAGTGTACCGACATGGTACTCAATCCAATATACCGGCGTGGTATCTGTTTCAATTGTACCAGCGTGGTACTTGATCCATGTGAAATCACATATCACAATCACAATGAATAATAATCACACTTGTACAGTAAAATAAAATATTCATTATTGTCACGACCCAAGCCTAGTGCCTAGACGTGACATGGCGAATGAGAAACCAGAAAGTACCTCAAACAAGCCTCTTGGAATTCTTTTAGCCTTTACTAGGTAATGACAATAAATAAACAAGTGAAAATCATAATAATAAACCTTCAACTAACATATGTCCAACAATACCTCTAACTTTTAGATTTAACAGGGCTAAGACAAGTCCCTCAATCATAATAGAAATAAATATTATAGTAAGTGTCTAAAGATCTCAACATATCATAAGCTAAAAAGATAAAGGAGTATTATTTTCGAAACATGAAAACTCACCAAAAGTAGCCTTCAAACGAAATCTCAACTAGCCACATAGAGGAAAATGAGGAGGAGCATCGATCCTTACATGATGATATCATGTAGGCAAAAGAGTATGAGTTAGTACATTGAATGTACTAAGATTGTAGGCATGAATTACAAAGTAAAACATTTAGGACATTTATAAGGTAAAGTACATAAATGAGTGCCTGCATGAGTAATCAAGTAGATATCATTTAAATCATACATATATGGATATATACATGCATGAGTAATCATGTAAATAGCATTTGAAACGTTCATTTGTGGAAAGTTGACTATAACCGACATTAAGACCATGTGAGCTCATGAAATCCAACATAACTCCCTATGTTGGCCGGGGCGTCTACTTTTCTAGGGTAGAACTCCATCAACTTTACATTTTAACTTTAACTTTAAGGGCTTTCGTGAATCCATTAGCCTAAGCCTACAAGGACTCCTATATTGACACATAGTTAATGAGACAAGGGGTTGCTAGTAGGACTTTATTACCGAATCTCACCTCAATGACCCATTCGGTGCTAAGTCAATCCCCCAAAATAGTTTAATATTTTAAAATAGTCATAGCGTATAGCTTGAGAATGCAAAACATCATCTTCGGTAGAATAGCTCATTTAAATATTTGGTAATTCAAATATGCAAGAATTTTTCTTATTCCATTAAGAATCCATCATTCATATCATTTCATCATTATTTTATTTCATAAGACTCTCTTTTGATCATAGACGTTGCTTTCATAAACATTCATTTGGAGTCAAAGCTTTTAAGTCAAACTTAATTGAAAATATAGTAAAACTAGGTGGGTTCAAATCACTTCAACTTTCAAACGTGTATGTAAATGAATATGCATAAATACTTTGAAATCCATTTATTAAAAATCATTCTTTAAACAACTCACTATGAATTTCAAGAACCTTTAAAGATCTAAATAGAGAAAATACTTGAAAACCTTCAATTCATACATATGAAATCATTTAGCATCAAAATAGACCAATAATCATTAGTTTAACCATGAGTCATGCTATTAAGTAGAAATAAGAATTACCCATAAGAAAATCTTATTTGAAATTAAGAGAATTAGTTGAAAGAGTTTTGGACTCCATGGGTGGAAGAACCCATAGATAAACACCAACGTACCTTAGAGTAAAGCTTAAAATAAATAAATATAATTTATCATATAATCAAAATACTCTTATTGAAGCCTTACATACCTAGAATTCGAAGCTTTACTCAGAATCAAAGAACTTAATGAATACTCTTGAATCCTAGTCTTTTCTCCTCATCGGAGCATTTTATTTACTATCCGGAGTATATAAATCACCAGAATAATATTTCTACGCTACTAAGAACTAAAATTATATTTTGAGAATGAGTAAAGAAGTGTATAGAGATAATAGTTGCTTGAGAAATGGGTGATATCAAATGGATCTAGATCTTCTATGGTTGGTGAGATGAATCTTCTTTTTATGAAATACCCTTTTTTGGAGCTATGTTTGAATAAGATAACTTCCTAATTAGGATTTGATGTCTCATATGAATTGTAACTCTAGAAGTCTTCTTTCATGTAGTTCAAGATTCAAATGATTTGGAGCATACTACAGTGAGATATGTTTTTTCTTCTACAAATACTCCATTTCATCACAACACCAGATCTTGCAGAGATTAATTTATTTCAACTCATATTCATTTATTTTTTCCTAATCATATATCATGCATGAAATACTAGTGAAGTATTTAACAAGCACATATAATACAAACGGAAAAACAATAGCAAGACTTGTTCTTGGTCTAAAACAAATACAAAATATAAAAATCAATGGCCAAGAAGTACCCAAATTATACTCAAATTCTAATCCTTGGCCAATTTTGTGATTATTCCACCCAACTAGGGCTTTTTCCACCATTAGTTTAGGTCAAAAATCCTCTCCTAAGGTAATCTCCATCGATTCTAATACCCAAGAATCGAATTACAAAGTTAAAGGAGTAATCAACTTACCTTTACCAAAACATTTGGTGGAAAACTGAAGAAAAATAGTTGTAAGTCACCTCTTTCTCTCCATGAACGAAATTGTAGAAGTAAAAATGATTTTGGGACTTCTCCCCTATTAATTTTGCGACTAGACCGCTATAGCGGCCTCACCATAGCAGGATTTTACCCTGCCATAGAAGATTGCTTGCATGGAACAAAAATTTAAAGTTCTCCCCCAAGCCCCCATTTCACAACATACACTCGAATCTTGACGTTCTAAAATTACCATTTCACACCAAGTTCGATATCAGGAGTTTTACTCACTTGAATTCAATTCTAAAAAGTCCGACAAACACATTAATATCTTAGCTATCATAAAAACAAATCTAAGCTTAGACATTAACCCCAATACTTACCCGAATTGCCTAGACCTCCCCTTACTTAGATTCCATTTGAGACTAGTCTAACCTGAAAAATCCTAAGTTACTACACAAAGGTTTTCTGGCCCAAATCTCTTTTCCACTGGCTTCCCCATAATGACCTAAAGAAATCGTTACAATAGATACTAATTTCTCCATCAGTTATACCGTATGTTCTCTTGATTTCCCAAGTGGCTTCCTCTACTGGACTATGCTTCCCCATTATACCTTCACTGGTCTAATTTCTTTAGTTCTCAACTGTCAAACATCACGATAAAAAAAAATTATCAGTTCCTCCTCGTACTGAAGAGTTTTATCCAATAAGACCGAATCTCACTTAATGATATAATCTCATCGCCATGGCACCTCTTCAACATAAATATATGGAACACTGGATGAATTCCGGATAAGCTAGGTGGTAGAGCGAACCTATAAGCCATCGGTCCAACAATGTCAAGAATCTCAAATGGAACAATGTAACGAGGACTAAGCTTACCCTTTTTATCAAACATCATAATTTCTTTCATAGGTGACGCCTTCAATAGGAGTTGCTCACCAACCCGAAATGTCATATCTCTTACTTTGCGATCTGTGCACTCTTTCTGTCTGCTCTAGCCTCTAGGCTGCCAAGAGTTTGACTTGAATACTCCTTACTTAATAAGAACTTGATTCACAAAATGAGAACTTGGTTCTCAAATCAATCAACAAAACTATAATATCAGGACCCCTTTACTTCATAGTGCCCAACATATTACTTAGGAAAGGTTATTACTTTTTGGATGCTTTGCATAGTCATTTAGTGATGAAAAACTTACATAAAAAATCATTAATTAACACATACATTTATAAATATATCGATGTAAAAATACAACTTCATAGGCAATATAAGCATTTCAGATATTAAAAACAAAATATTATTAGAAATGACTAATAATCCTCAGATCGTAGCCATGACTAATCCGAGAATTGAACTTATCATGATACTTATCATAACATTCATGACAAATTTTGTGAGGACTATATCAAAAGCACTATAAATATCATTTGTTACATCGGCAACAACACATAAAGTTTAGAAACTTATCCAGAGAGAGAAAGATGACACTCGAAGCAACAAGGGAGAAAGCGTATTACAAAAAAGTTTGAACTTGTCAACATGAACCATAATGCATTACTGAGATATCTATCTAGTGATACACATGATTTGGTGTAAGACACATGCTTATTTAAAAATATCACCTAAAAAACTCAATTAACAATGAAATTAAAGAACCCAACTATATATATATATAGTACAATTTAAACTATTGTTTATGCAATCAATTAGTGCAGTGTTTGTCCTCTCCTTGTTCACTTCTAAATAATAGAATAGAATTAAAGGTTGCAAGTGAGAAAAGTAGAAGACATGCCAAAGTATAGATAGATAATATATGTGGGGTCCTTTATATATATATATATAGAAGAGTTGCATATGATGAGTAGTCCCTGCCATGTCGAGAGACAAAAGGAATTGAGGGAATATAAGTACATGACTAATTAACATTCCTTGCGCGCATTGCACGATAGTTTTTGTTCTCTTCCACACTCGTAATCATTCACATTTTCCATATTTTTTCGTTAAAAAAATATATTGTGTATCTAGGTAAGAAATAAACAATAACATGCATGTCACTAGAGTTGACAAGAAACAAATCATCCAATAATTTGAGCATTAATTGCGTGTGTTCCAATTTTTTCATATTCCATTGATCAATTTTTTTTATAAGTTTGATTTTCGTAGTAAAAATAGAAAAATCAAATTTCAAAAATACTGACATTTCACATTAATTGTAGGTCCTCCCTACCCTAAGTTTCAATTGGATCAGATCTTGTGACTCAATTTGTACATATGCTTTTTGTTATACGAGTTTTAATTTCTCTGTAAAAGCAAAAAAATTATAGCGACAAATCAATGACTGCTCGATGGAAGAATCATTCCACTTGTATTATGTTTTTACACTAATTATAAATGTATAGCTCGTGTCTATTTATAAATGTCCTTATCACATGATTATAAGTTAATAATAGAGTATTACTTTAATTTATCATTTAACTAAAGTAAACTCACTTGGTTGGATATAAGGACCAGTATAAATGTTTTTTTTTTCTCTTCAAAATAGAGCATTTGGTCTTGGACACTGCATTTAATTTATTTCACCCAGTATAAAAGATTGCATTAGTACTCGTTTCTTCTAGAGGTATTACTGAACATTTCTATGGAATAAACATGAAAAACTAGGAACATGTTTTCTTTGTTAAACCATTTTTTAAAAACAAAATTAAAAGTGGTGTGTGTTTTGTATAAGGTTTTATTCAAGTAGCAAGAAGCATGCAATGTAGATTCATGTTAATTATAAATTTTCAAAAACACAAGCATACATCCATATGAAATAATGAAACTACACATGTAAAAATAGAAATAAAACAATACCAAGGTTAAAAAGACAGAGTCCAGAGGACTAATTCAAGTTTCAAATTAAATAATAAGTTCATGTTTGGTCATAGATTTTGAAGTTTAAAGTTGAACTTGCAAATTTTGAGCTTCTGAAGTTGTGATTTTTGAAATTTAAAGTTGTGTTAATTTGGACATATATTTTACTTGAAAACGATTTCAAGTTTTATGAATAGAAGTCCCAAAAATCCAAAAACTGGATAAAATATTTAAAGTTCAAATTTTTAAAATCTGATTAAATTTCATGGTCAAAGAGATATTTGAATATAAATTTTTAAAATATATGACAAACACCAGCGAAGAGTAAATGATGACATGTACGCTCTCACAACTAACCCTCGACCTGGTCCCTTACTACAATAAGAATAGTTAAGAACAATAAATAAAGATACGAGTATTTTACGTGGAAACCACCTTACTCAAGGGAGGAAAAACCACGACATGTCTCACAGGATTTCAGCAAGATTCCATTATCATCAAGGAGCAACAATGATTGCAAATTCATGCAATCCCAAGGATTAAACTCTTAATCCCTTCCCCCTTACTATGATAATCTGAAATCTTCAACCACTAAGCAACACCTCTGTTGCTCACTAAACTAATCCCCTCAAATTACTTTAGACTTTAACAATGCTCCATGGCTAACTCTAGCCACCAATTACTCAGATCTGAGAAATAAGAGAAGAAACGAGCAGTAACTCTACTTCACCCAACATCAACTAACTCTAGTTGACACTCCTAGGCAACTGTACCCAAGAGAACATCAAACAAATGGTGAAAATAAGCTTGACTAAAACATAGATGATTCGACTAACTAACTCTAGTTAATCCGACTCAAGCCAAGAGAACACCAAACAAATGGTGAAAAGAAGCTTGACTAAAACATAGATGATTCGACTAACTAACTCTAGTTGATCCGACTCAAGCTAAAGACTTACACAAGCAAATGATCTACTATCCTTTATAACTTAGGAGTAGATTTAGAATATAAGAGCAAAGACACAAAACTCAAAATCCAACTGAAGATGTTTTAACGCTGGATCAGGTCTCTGTTGAGTATGAGCAATGTTCTTCCTTGAAATGGTTTTTGCTTTGTGTATGGACTTGATTTGCAAAAGCTTGATTGTGGCTATATTAATTAAACATAATATAAGATGGCCATGTCCCTTTGAAACAATTCTATTGGCCAAGAACCAAGAGGCCTGCCACACCGACACATCTCGAGCACTCACAAAAGGTGGTTACTGACAATGTCCTATTTTCAGCTGTCACTTTCAGTTTGCACAAAACGATTCTATCATAGGATCAGGTCTCATACCAGATCCCAGTTTGTCAAATCATCAAAACTACAATCTAACACAAAATTATTAGTAAATTTTATTTTTCTTTCTTTATGTTTCCCTTTCCTTCTAATATTATTTTCATTCTAGCTTTCCTTATTTTCTAAAACTAACATGGATTAGGATTTTGGTAGTTCTTAAGATCACGATTGCTAGCCAATAGAGCATGGCAAAACATTTATAAAAAAAAATTAAGGAGTTTTTTCTTACCTAAAAAGTAACCATCAAAAGTCCATATCATCACCTAATGATAATCAAACAAACTTAATCATTTCACAATAAACAGAAATGTCAAAAAATGGATTATATATGTTCATTGTAATTTGACATACTCAAAATATGTTAATTACCCACTCTATTATCTAATTGGGGCAAATTTAGTTCTCCGACGAGCTAACTGTTCAAGGTAGATATTTACCTATATTATATTGTGGTTTTAAAATCACCTGATTATGTGAATATTTTTACATCATCGTATCAAAATAAAATTTAAAATGATATATTCATAGTTTTTTCTTACGTATTTCTTAACATAATTCGCTTCTTACTTTGTAGAAATTAAGGGACAAAACTTTAATTAGGATGTTAGTTACAACTAACTGTATGGAAAGTTCCCCTTCAAATTGATTAAAGCTTTGGAGTTTATGTGGGGCAAAATTCTTAACGAACCATAACCAATTTCTAACTTTCTTTAGACCAAGAATCTTTCTTTGGTTATCTTCCTTTTCTACCATATTATCCATCGATAAATTAAATATGCCAACTACTTAATTATAATTCGAATCCTAGGATATAATTTATTGTGGTTCAAAGCCAAAGTAGTACTCTTCAATTAGTTTTTTTAGTTTTTCGCTAGGTATTTGATATTCACAATTTCATATTAGGATCTCGACTAATCAGGATTCGCACCATATAAGGCCCATTTAAGAAGAAAGCCTTCCGATTTCTGATAAAATTTTATTCATACTCAAAACTCAAATCTGAAACTTTTAAATAAGGATGAAGGAATTTTCTATCCATCCCACCATAATTTTTGTTTGGTCATTTACTTTACTATTTTTGAATGATTTAGGAAAATGTTTTACTACTGAAGTGTCATCCCCCCACCCCCCACCGCCCCACACACACCTTTATTCAAGTCCATTTGGTGTTTAGAAAGATTTCTTATGTGTCTTTTCTATATCTATATGTACAAATTATAATTGGACAAACCGTAAAGGCAAAGTTAAAAATAAAAGGCTAAGATGAATCCCGTAGCCTCCCACTAATAATATGAAGAAGTAAAGAACAAGAAACCGGTCATTGCCTTTTTCTACTTTTTTTTCTTTTGCTACTATAAAATATAGTGAAATAGGGTATTTACTAATGGGCTTATAAATTATTTATAAGTTGTTTTTAATTTTTTTGAATGTTTGATCGGTCAATTTAATGTTTTTTTTATTTAAAATAAGCCTCAATAAATAATTAAATTTGTTTGGATACACTTATTTTAAACAGTTTATAAGTTGAAAATAGCTTATAAGTCAAAAAAATAAGTTGGGTTGCACCTATTTATAATTTTTTTACGTATAAGCAGTTTTCAACTTATAAGTTATTTAAAATAAGTCCATCTAAGGGTGTTCATGGTTCGGTTTGACTCGGTTTTTAGCTAAAACTAAACCAAATCAATTAAGGCGGTTTTCTTTAATATTCAAACCAAACCAAAACATTATAGTATAAATTCTATCGGTTTTGATTTTATCGATTTTGTCGGTTTTATCGGTTTGGTTCGTTTTTTTACAGGTTGAAATAATATATTTTATAATGCAAAAAAATTGACAAACTTATTTACTACCTTCATACTGCAAATCAATAGAATTTCAAAACAACTGTCATTAATCTTCAAAGATACCTAAACTCGTTCAGAGATATTGAGGACAGAAGAAAAGTATATAAGCTAAATAAGTTACCACCTAAAGTCCAAGCTAGAGCTATAAGAGAGAAGCAAATATGGTTCCAATAATATCAAACTTGAATATGTCCTAACTGGAACTATGTCTGATGTTCTTGTAAAGTATATAAGCTAAAATGATAAGCTCTAAAAAGGACAAAATATCAACAACATAAATTCATAAGTTGGTGGATTGTTCAACTCCTACGGTCCACGAAGGAAATGACTTCAAAAATAAATAATTGACAACCTGTTTTGACCGTCCAAGTTCGATACCGAATCTGAGAAGAGGAACCACTAGAATAAAAAGAAGTCCTTCAAGAAACATCATTTTTTTCACTATTGCATGAAGTAATTGAAGCATTCCAGCCGTGACCAATAGAAAACTTGCTACTTTACTTTTGTTCAAGATGAAACTATTTGAAAGAAAACTGAAAGCACGGATTAGCACGGCAGCATATGCAAAAATAGCCTCGAAAGAAATTACAAAATTTCCACCACGAGGAAGATAGCAACTACTGCATAGTAGTACAACCTCCACAACAACAAAATTAAAAAGGCTAGCCCATAAAAGGTTAATTATATACATTACTTTTTCATTAATCAAGTTAACAAAAATAACAAGGTCTTTAAACAGTCCTCCGAATGATCAACATTCAACACAAAAGAACCATATACCCAACTGTCACCAGAGAAAGATCACTTAATTGCTTGCATAAAAGTGTGATTAAATACAAAAAACAAGTCAATAGCATAATCCAAAAGTACTTCAGGTGAAGCAGCAGCAAAAACTTGAAAATTAACTATCAAAGAGCAAAACAGTTACACTATGAATTTTAATTGCAACATCCAAACTAATCAATGCTCAAGGTTATGCCAGCATATTCTGGAAAAAAAAAAAAGTTTAACAAAGTAGGCGTTAAAACTTTTTAAAACATAAAAGACATATTCATAAAGAGTTAAATGTATAAATTTACCTTTTTCAACTATCTCAAGTTTCTGAATTTCTTCTAAAAAATCTTCAAGCTTGCATTCTTTGGAAGTTGATCTTAATTATTGTTGAGTGCAAATAAGAGCTTCTACTGTCTTTGGAGATAAAGAACTTCGATAAGAGTCAAGAATTCGACCACCGATGCTAAAAGTTGATTCAGAAGCAACAGTAGAAATAGGAATAGAAAGAACATCTCTTTCCATCCTAGAAATAATTGGATATCCAGTCGAAGAAATTTTCCACCAAGCCAAAATATCTAACTCTTTGGTCTTTTCCAAATCATCTACCAAGTACTTCTCAAGTTCTGATTTATTTTCAGTATTGTCTTCATCTGCCAAATAATTCTCCCATTGTGATTGTCACATCTCGTCACTATGTATGGTATCAATTTCATCATTCAAGCTATTTTGACCATCAATTTTATCGGTATGAGTCTCACAAAAAGAACTCATGTAGTAATCATACAAGCGACTCAAAGTATCCATCACCTTTTTCGATTTTTCGGCTCCCACCAAACAACCATAAGAGTTTTTAAACAGATATTCCACATATTTCAACTTGTATCGAGGATCCATAACAACAGCAATGAATAATAATTTGTTCATACTTTCAAAAGTACCCCAGTATTTGTTAAATTTAAGCTCCATCTTTTTAGCCAAGCCACTCAAAATAGAATCTTCACTACGAACATATTTGCAAATTATCTTTTGAAGATTAAAGATCTCATGGAAGAAAGAATTGGAAGTAACATATGAAATTCCTAAGAATTTCAAAGTTACCTGGTAGAAAATCTCAAGAAAATTAATGAAAACTTTAACATTCTTCCAATCATCTATCGATGGATGCCCTCCCACATTATTTGTTTCTAAACAATACTTGAGGTACTTGTGATCATCATCATACATTTTTGAAAATGCCCTTTCAAATTTTACAGTTGTATCTAACATCATATATGTGGAGTTCCACCTAGTCTCAATATCTAAAGTCAAAAGACCATGAGTGTCAATCTTAACCTTCTTGACAAATGACTTAACATATTTGATAGCATTTCTTACCCGAGAAGTAGACTCATTTTGTTCACCGAGTCCTTCTTTCACGATCAAATTTAAAATATGAGCATTACATCTAACATGTAAGAACTCATTTCCTAAGATGCCTCCTTTCCAATCCTCAATTCTTCTCTTCAAGTTTTTAATTGCAGAATCATTAGCAGAATCACCAGCAAAGTAATTGGAGATACTTTGTTGGTTACCTCCACTGGCTCCACCTCTTTTTGAATAGTGGTAGTTTCCATCTGAAAAAAATATCCGAAAATCTAAATAAATAGAGAAATCCAAAATCATTAGATAAAAACTAAATCAACAAAAAAAAAACTAAATCAGTGGAGAAAATCTAAAATAACAGAGAAATAAAATAAAAAAACACATACAAGATGAAAGACTAGAGAAGCAATTCATTCAAGTAAAACTTCAAAGACACAAAAATAATTACACAAACAAAGAGTAGGGAACATACAAAAAGTAACCAAAAAAGTAAAAGGAAGAAAAAGTTACAGACTTACAGGGATTAAAGCTTCTTGCACTCAATTGTTATCGTGAGAGACTGAGAGCAGAATAGAGGTCTACAAGGTTTGGGAGGAAATAAGAGGGAACTGAAAATCTAACGAGGGAAAAAATTATTTATGCTATCTATTCAATAAGGATTTTTTATTTTACTTTAAACGTAAATGGGCTTGGAGAACATGTGCTAGATTTTTTTCTTGGAATGATCCTAAATTATGAAGAAGTTAAAAAATAGATAAAGTTTAATAAACATATATAAATATATATAATATTTTAAATATGTACATATTTATCGGTTTGGTTCGATTTTCTTTATGGGTAAACACCAAACCAAACCAAATGTTAACGATTTTTAAAAATCTAAAATCAAACCAAACCAAATCGAACCGATTTTTGATTTATTAAATCGGTTTGACTTGATTTATCAGTTCGGATCGATTTTTCAGTCTCATTCGAACACCCCTGAGTCCATCCAAACAGGCTATAATACTTATTTCTTTTACAGTGTTTGACTGAATACAAAATTTAACAGTAAAAAAAAATTGAAATTTATAATTTAATATAAAATATAAATATTTATATGACTTATAAATCATTCTATTAAGAATAACATAAAAAGTTCTAAACGTGTCAATAATTAGCTTATTTTTTTAATTTTATTTATTTATTTATTATCTACTCAAATTTAACTCAATCTGATAATTTTACAACTCCTAAAATTAATATGATGTTGTGCATGAGTAGTTTCTTTTTACGTGATGAGTAACGGAGTTTGCATGCCTTCTGTTATTGTCCTACACAAAGATGTCATCCTTCACGCGCTATGTGTGAGTGGATCACGCGTGTCTTTCAATCATCATGAGAAAACAAATAGAGTGAAAAGTTGAGACTGAAAAATTCTCAAAAAAGGAAACTTAACTCGACATGTGATATAAAATTATAATTTAAAAATTATTATATAAAATTAAATTTTTATTTGGACGTAAAATTTGAATTTCTTAAATTATTTTTCCTCAAAAATATAAAAGAAATCCACAAGTCATGAAAATTATTAAAAGTTTTCCAATTCTTATACAATTTTACTAAATGAGCAAAAAGTTCATAGTATAGTATAATATACTATCACAAGGCTATTTAAAAAAATGCCATATTTCTTGATTGAACTTTAGTTCAATATAAAGTAAAATTGAACATAAGATATAGTGTACACTATTTTATAATATAATCCTCTTGTACAACACAAACAATCTCTTTCGTGGAACATGCATTTCCCAATTAGATAACTGAAAAGATGAACCAACATAGTACTTTGAGCAGTTTATTGGTAAACACCATTAATGTTTTGAATCCGATGAAAATAGGTTGAAGAATGAACTAAACTAAGAAAGATTTACTTCAAAAAGATTTCTAAACATGAAATCATTTCCACATCTAAATCACAATAATCAGGTTTATAAATATGGTTGGTAGAAATAAATATATCTGCCAATTTATGAATTATTATTTCTTAACAAAAAATAAATCTACGAGTAAAGTTTTAAAATTACGATTTATAATTTCAAATTATGTTTTTTGGAGAATTTGAATTTGAATCCTGATAAAAAAAAATAATTGTATGTTCATATGTTGATTTTGAAATTGTGACTTCATATTACATGTTCAAACACAAGCTTAGAATCTGTTTGGCCATGTAAATTATTCATTTTTTTAAAATTTTCTTTCCACTTTATTTGAAAATCGCATTTTGCTTTTGAAAAACATTCAAAACTAGATCTATTTTCAATATATATATATATATATATATATATATATATATATATATATATATATATATATATATATATTGATATTTAAATTATATCTCATGTTTTATTTTTTTTACAAAAAATACATTCAAACAATCAAATATTATTTGCAAAAACTAAAACCAAACACAAGTACTCCAACTTCAAAATTTTCAAATAAAGTAAGAAAATTATTTATAAAAGTATGTAGGAACTCGTATATGGAATCTAATCTATGACATGATGTGACTATCTATTTGAGATATAGTCATTTTAGAGAAAATTTAATTGTATGTTTTTTTATTCAAGTTGAGTATTTTTCTAAATTTTAGAAATAAAGGGATATAAACTGTATACTCAATTTTGTCTCTTTCTTCTAATTCACTTTCTTGAGTTTCTAAAGGTCTAGGGAGTCTTCCCAGCGGCCTAGAGTGCAGATATCATAACTAAATAACTCAGGAACATATCGAGAGAGAATTGAATTTGGTTAGTTACTGAGTCAAATATTTTATATTTCACTACTATTCTCATTTATTACTATTGTAACCGTTATTATCTATTAGGTACTACTATTACTATTACTTTTATTATTATTATTATTATTATTAAATCTTTCACTATTTTTAAAATTATAATTTTTTAATCAATATTACTATTATTATTTTGGGAAAATGGTCTAAAGTATATTTGAACTTTGCCGAAAATTATTGTAACAATCCCAAACTTTGGGCGAATCCTATTGCCCCCCTTGCATTATTTAATGGTGTATTTTAAAGGTATATTCGTATCCAGTTGGATCAGTGTGTGAATACACGTATGACGGGCGCGTAGGGCATGAAATAATACTTTATGAGCCTATCATTAACTGCCACGAATCAATAAGGGGGAAAATTAATTTGTAATTTTTATTGTAATAATATTTATTAATTTAGACCCAATTATTTTTGAGAAAATAGCTAAAAGCCCCCCAAACCTATACTCGGATTTTCAACTACACACTTAAATTTCACGGGGGTCCTATCACCCCCCCCCCCCCGAAGTGTTTAAAACTGAAATTATTACCTCCCTAAATGCTTAGCTAGCAATATGAGTGTATTTCACTCTCTTTGAGAGAGTGAGCACAAAAAATAATATTAAAACTTTATTTGTAATATCTCTTTTCATAAATATATGTATTTTTAATTATTCTTTTTTGAAAAAAAATATATTTTCTTTCTTCTCCATAGCAAACATAGACCAAATCTCTCCACCACTCACCATTTCTAAGCCTCCGCCGTTGCTACCATCTCCATCGGATTCACCATTGTTGATTCCAAACAAGTTTTCAAACTCTCATGTAAAAAAATAATTGCAAAACCAATTTAATCAACTATAGATAGAATGGCATATATTTATATCACCCCAAAAGGCTTTGGATCTAATTTAGAAAAAATTGATCTGGGTTTAATTAAACCCATTTGTACCCCAAAAATGATTTTGTTTAAGCTAATAGATCATTTAATTATCAATCTCAACTCTCAACTAATTAATTACATTTTAGAATCGGCATGTTATCAATTTTATTAATTGCTCAATTGCCGGTGAATCAATCTTTTTCTCTTCGAAATTACCTTTGCCGGCATCAATAACGATGGTGTGGAGCACATTGTCGGCTTCTCTTCATCTTCCTTGAGAGGATAATGCTCATCTCCGATGACCTCCATTAATGGCAGCACCACTCCCTCCTTTCATCCTTTCTCTTTCCTTTCCCCTCACTTTTTTTAGTTTGTTTTTCAATTTCTCCGACGAGCAAAGTTCGAATATCCCCCAATGAATTTCGCCGTCATTATTCACCTCTCTTCTTCACAAGTGCAACTCCAATAAAAAAAAAAATACATTAATGGTGAAAGTATCTATGGTGTATGAAGGAATGACGAGAATAAAGGAGAAAAAGGATAAAGAATTATAAAAACTAAAAAAATAAACAAATATCGACGTGTCAAATGCGTGAAAATTACAAGTCAATATAGATGTGGTTATGACTTTTTAAGGGTAATAATTTCAGTTTTAAACACTTCAGTGGGGTAATAGGACCCCCGTGAAGTATGAGAGTGAGTTGAAAATCCGGCTATAGGTTGGGAGGGAGGGCTTTTGGCTATTTTCTCATTTCTTTTTGCCTCTTTACCTAATTCTTCTTCCCCTTAGCCATTGTTCACTCAAACACAAATCACCATTGTAGCTCAAAGAGGTAAGCTTTAAGGAATTTTTGTCACGATCTAAAATGGGCTATGAGTGGCACCACACTTAACCTCGTAGGTGGGAGAACCAATGACAAAACTCCAGCCTATATTAGCGATTCAACTTATAAAATATGATAATAATGAGGAAACTCAAACTTTATTAAAGTAAGAAACAACAATCCACTAGAGTCTACTACATACGATTCCCCAAAATCTGAAAGTCATTACATCAAGAACATCTAATTCTAAAATATTAAGTTTGAAAATATGAAACGCTAGAATAAAATAACTAAAATAGTTCATGTCTGAAAACTAAGGACATCATGTCATGACTGGGAGAATCCAACATGAGCTAGAAGGAATAGTTCACCCTGGAACCTGATGTGCTGGACACTGGCTATAGCTGAGGTCGAGTTGAAGTCGATGGTATACTCACTGTACTACACAAAATAAAATTAAAAAATTAAAAATAGGATCAGTACAGGGCACCATATACTGAGTAGGTATCATCGGCTGATTCGAATTAGAAATCAATATGTATAAAGTAATAGAAGGAAATCAACTATAACACTTAACAGGTGGAAAACAACAAGATCAAGATCAAATGACAATACAACGAAACAAGCACATAATCAATCAACATTATTAAGAACGCACACTCTTTTGGAAAATGGGTTATTTGAGATTGAGTATATTAAGTCATTTTATATGATTTCCTTTAATATTATCATGTCAGAATGTGACACCCGATCTAATAATATCATGTCGGCTCGTGGCATTTGATTTAAATATATCGTGTCGGTTCATGACACCTGATCCAATAATATCATGTCGGCTCGTGGCATTTGATTTAAATATATCGTGTCGGTTCATGACACCTGATCCAATAATATCATGTCGGCTCGTGGTATCTGATCCAAATATATTATGTCAGCTCGTGACACCCGATTCAATTTTATCACATCGGTTCGTGACATCCGATCTAATTTTATCGTGTCGGTTCGTGATACTAGATCCAATTCTATCATGTCGGCTTGTGACACCCGATCCAATTATAATTAATTCATCATTCTTTATTATCACTTTTCACTTCATTAACAATATTTCATCAAGTCTTTTTTATTCAAGGCATCACTTTTGATAGGGCAAGTTCAAGATTGTAGATTTCACAGTTTTGGAATTGCAGACCAATCACAACAACATATCAATCATCCAAACCACAATAATTAAATGCATGGAAAACTTCACAACATTACTCAACGACTATCAATCACTGTTAAGAGTCTCTCTATGATATAGAATAAACCATAACCACCTCAATCGAAGAACCAAAGTTAAGAAAGCTAATTCACCAATGTCTTTCCTTTCTTCAAAGCCTCACGCTTCCAATCTATCAAGTATACAATATTCATAAGCAAACGAATCCGTAGACACTAATATTATATATATGTTTAACCTAGACTCAACAACTCAACGAACTCTTTAATCAATCTCCTAAAGCTCAAGCCTAGGGTTAAGCCTCAATTCCTCCAATGTCATAACTCTAATGGTATTCATATAATATAATACATCTAATATTTAATTATCTATCTCAATATATCAAAACTTAAATCATAATTTAATAATTATAAGAAAAATTCAAATCAAAGCCAAATTACGTAAATAAACATCTAACCCACAAAACTTTAGAAATAATCCCTCAAAATTCTGTGTACGCATGACATTTCTATAACCCTAAACTCATCCTACACATGTTATATTCCCCAATGATTGGCTCATCATTAGCCTTTCACACCCCGAAAGGGTACCCTAGATGTGGACGGTACTCAGAAACCATTACTGGTTCCCAAGCGAACCACTTGACCTGATCGCACATCTGTTCATTCATTCAATCAGCGAAAGACTTAAAATAAAGAAGTCATTGAGTGGGAAACTTAAAACAACAATCTAGATCAAGGAAGAAAGGTCATGGGCCACAAGTATAACTCCAATCTTTGTCATTAAATAGTCTGACAAGAACAATTCAAGGAAATAAAATACTCAATCGACCCATCACTATCTAATCTATGAAGCCTCTATCATTACTATCTAATTGGTGCCACTGACAGGTTTATGGCTACCTCAAATTAGAATGAAAAGACTAATCTCATCACAAGAATAACACAAGTGGTATCTTCCGAATGTAGGGGAGGATTCACCAATAAGCTGAGTGTGAACAGATCCTCAACGGTGCGCCTTTTGATGATCTCTTAAATCTGTCTCTGTATCATAAAATGATGCGGGCCAAATGACATCAGTACGTGGAATGTACGAGTATGTAAAATGGCAGAATGAAACATGAGTCAAGATAGAATAATATCAGTTCAAATATCTCAAGTCAGAAAGATAAGCGAGACTCAATCAAGGTGTCATAAGTCTAAAGTAAGAATACAGTTTAGACAGAGACCAACATAAACAATCCAATCCAATCATGTATAATCCAATTTAATCCAATCATATACAATCCAATCCAATCATATACAATCCAATCACATACCATCCAATCCAATCCAATCATGTACAATTCAATTCAATTCAATTCAATCCAATCATGTACAATTCAATTCAATCCAATCATTTACAATTCGATCTAATCCAATCATATACAATCAGATTCAATCCAATCATATGCAATCTGATCCAATCAAATTCAATCGTATACAATCCAATCATATACCATCCAATCCAATTCAATCATATACAATCAACTCAACAATAAAGTCAACGGACTCAACTCAATAGATTTGCAAATTAAAATTTAGCAATATTTTATAATTCGACTCAATCATCCACAATCACAATCAAACCAATCATTTCATGCACAATCCACTCAATTTGGGAGTTTCTCTAATCAATAAACATCATCTATGAGCTAGTATTGTACAACAAGTCGACGTTGTTTCCATGTACGTCTATACTTTTCTAGGGTATGAACGAATCAACCAATCATAGATCCATCAATCAATCAAGTCCTATCATTTCAGGACAATGAAATAGGGAAACATCCGACTTTAACGGTCCAATCCTTTCCTACGTTGGCTACGTAATTCATGGAATTTAAGTATGGACTATACTCTTACCTAATTCGGTACTCAATACTCCTCTCAAGACTCAATATGTTCATATCTATCAGGTGAGTAAAATACTCAAAATACTCATTAAGTCTCTTTGGACTTAGTTTCAAATCAACTCATTTCGTCTCATTGGACTCTTTTCAAAACTCAATCAATATGGTCTTATTGGACCTTCTTTCAAAACTCAATCAATTTCAATCGTCACTTCATTCAATTAGAGAATCCTTTCAAGACTCATTCATGACTTATCAGGATTCTAAGTCAACAATCATTAATGTTTTTATTTAATACACGCTTTCAACTAAATCATGCAGTAAATATTAAATATATTTAAAATATAATTTTCACTCCTCAACTCAACTCAAAATAGATATTTTAATGTAAAAATATTCAACTCGTTTATATTCAAAATACTCATGCTCAAAATGATAATTAAGAGATTTCTCAAGCTCAAATCATGCTTAAACTCTTTCTAAATCAAAGATGAAAATAATCATTCTTTAAACTCAAAATAGTGCATAAATAATTTATTCAAAAACGTTCACAAATTATTTTTAAAATTCCTTCTCAAATAATCATTTATACTCAAGATCCTCATATGACTCTAATCAAATCAAATTATGCAAATCATATCATGTAGTCATATTAGACTCCAATCCATTTCATCTCAAAACATCATCATCAACATTACCTCTTCATCAATCATTTTACCTTTTTAAAACTAAACATCATTTACATTATCATCAAACATCTTTCTCCAAAATCCTGTTCAATTTATAGTGACACAAAGGACATTCTAGCTCCACCAAAGTTTCATTCCTATTTATGTCATTCACATTCATAGCTATCTCAATTCCTTCTTTTCATTCCAATCAATACATATACATAATCATTTGCAGTCAATATGTAGCTACGGTTTATGAAATAAAATCTGAAAAGTAATTATTCAATAATTCAAGTCATGAAAATTATCAATCAATTAATAGTATGTAAAAATATTCTAGATTTTAGGAAAAATTCAAGAAAACATTCATAGAAGGTTCAAGTCTTTCACAATTTCCATCCAACACATCTATGGAACATATGAAAGAACTCAATCCATATTTTAGGTTAGCCTTGCATACCTGACATTAAGAACAAATCAAGGATTTGATGGCCTTACTTGAAGAACTTGAATCCTAACTCTTCTTCTCTTCTCCAATTCTTGTTCTCAATGTTCTTGGATGTTTTTGGAGAGAAAACTCCTTAGAAATTGATATGGGGGCGGAATTTAGCCCTAAAACAGCGTTCAAGATCATATATATATTTAATAGGGAATGGTCCAAGTTGCCTCACTAAAATCTGGAAAAATTGGCCAAGTCCGCGACAGGTCCACGTCGCGGACTTATCGCGCACCTCTCTGGTAGACTAGGCATAACGTTTTACTCCAAACTCTAAAAAATACAATCTTGATGGCATTGGAAAGAAGACTCAAAGATATTTAATTTGATATATCATAGAACACCTAATTCATTATATTCTAGGAGATATGATCGTTTGAAGTTGACCCTTATACGAACTCATACGAAAACTTAGCTGATAGAAATTCTTTGGACTCGGCTTGGTGTTAGAGATCCCTTATGACCCTAAAACACATCTAATACACTTAAAATACTTAGAAATTGATCCTAACTCATAAATACAACTAGAAGTCACCGAGTTCGATCCTACACACACATGAAAAATGGTTCGAGTCTTGGTGAAAAAAAATTGGGGTGTTACATAGACATCATTGCACATCTCCTAAACCCACCAAAATTCTATTCAAATTCTTTTCTTATAATTTTCTTTCACCTTCCAGCCAATCATATAAAAAATGAATTTTCACTAGCTATCAACTAAACATAAATGCAAAAGGTTGGATTTTCTTCTTCTTTTTTGATTGAATTTACCTAGAGCTGTCGTTCTCCTCTCATCCGCCGCTAGTCTCGTGTCTTCTTCCTTTATCTTTTCTTTTATTTTCTAAAATAATCATGTACTAAAAGTAGTAACAAAATCTACTAACTTATTTTAATAAATATAGACTAAGTAATATAGGATATTATATAAATTATCAATTTAGCCCATCAATTAAATTAGTTATCTAAAGTTACCCCTCAATTAATAACCGTTGTTATCAAATAGTCCAAAATACCATCCAAAATTTATGGAATGAATCTTTTATGAATAAAAAGTTCTAGTACTCAAAATGACATAATGAGTCGTTACAATTATTCTCTTTAATTTTAGCTCAAAGAGGTAAACTTTAAGGAATTATTCTCTTTAATTTTTAATTGTTTTGTTTGTCTTGTTTGTTCGATTTTTAATACATCTTCTAATTTCTGATTTTTTTTATTAAGTTAGTCATGGATGAGGTAAAATTGATTTGAATAGCATTTGCTTTGACAAGGATGATCCAAAGTTGAATGAGGAATAACATGCTTTCATGGTTTGTTTCTCCCTTTGAAAACTTCTTGGTTCAATAATAATCTAGGTAGAAATTTTCCTCTTTTGAAAAAGGTCCATGGTCGAATTTGGTAGACGAAAAAGGTTTGGGGAAGAGGAAAGGTCGGCAATTGTTTGTTAAATAATACAAATTTTTCTTTTTAACTATTTAATGTATCTAATGTCCAAATATATTTCTTAAAATCAATTAGTTAAACTAATTGACTAATTTAATTGATTAAATGACGTGTATAAGACAATAACTTATGATTGACTGAATAAGTAGTTCAGCTACGAATTGAATATACCTTTAAAATACACTATTAAATAGTGCAGCGGGATAATATAACCGTTCAAAGTTTGGGATTGTTATAATATTTTTTGTCAAAGTTTAAGTATATTTCAGAACATTTTCCTTATTATTTTCCTAGCTAAAGTACGTTAGATTTTTATTGAGTCATCGTTTCTCAACCAACAAAAGTTCATCCTATCCTTAAGGTATTTTCTTTGGTAGTACCTTAAGGTTGTTTGTAACTCTTGACAAGCGATTGATTGAATTGAATAACAACTTTGGTCGGATTCTTGAGTGGTAAAAGGCTCAAGTGTGTGAGTATACTTGAGTGGATCTAGCCAAGCACAAAGAAGTGCAAATATGAGTGTTAATGAATTTTTTTTAATTACTAATCTTATTAACTTGTTTTGTAGGTACAAAGAAGATGTAAGAAAATCCAATATTTTTAGAAATTAAAGGTTAACCCGAAGAGACTTAAGTCTTGAAACAAAAGTGAATGTTTATGGCTATTCGAGATCTCTCTCATGTCTTTGATAGTCAATGCTATACAAACTTTATCACCCCTTACACAGTAGAATGGTTGAGGATACTGTGTGTGAAGAAACAATATTCTTATTATGATGAAAAAGGATATCGAATTGACAAAAACATGAAGATATCCTTTTAACGTGGTGAATATCAAGAAGAGGTTTGGTGTGATGTGCTTTCCCTGGATGCTTGTCACTTGTATTTGAGAATTGGTTGGTTTAGTGAACATTATTGGTCTTAGTAAGCTAAAATGGTACGAGCAAGTATGTGGTGTACAAAAAGGGAAAATGTTTCTTTCCACCTACTATAGTAATCCTTGTTAAGGAGTTTTGGGTGCTTATTCCAAGTCTCATGAATATGAGAGATAAAAGATTGAGAGGATAAAGGGAGTGTAAAGTGAAAATTCTAGAGTGGAAAAATGAGAGGGTATGAAAAGTGAAGTGAGAAAGTTGCCACAAACAGCTTCTAACATTCTTGCTTGTCCTTCTATTTGGAAGGATACTTGTGTAGGTACAAAATCGGAGGATGGAGAAACACAAGTTTTCAAAAAAGAGTCTACACTTGAAGATGTGATAAGTATGTTAGTCATCGTGAATAATCAAGTTGTGCCTCTCGAGAACATGACAAAGAGAGTTGCTTCCCGAGGTAAAGATGATCCTTCTTGTGTACTTCAAGGTATAATGATTAAATTTAACACTTTAAATGAACAAAGTGTGAGTAATATCTTGTCTTTGTGTGCATTTAATGAGTCTTTGTCATGTGTTGATAATATCATTGTTAAGAGTGTTCATACACTAGTTGATCTTATTGATAACCAAATTGATTCTTCTTGCGAGATCAATTTGTATCCACATAGTGTTGACACTTGTGATTTGAATAATAATATATTATCGTGTGAAACTTGTGTTGATCAACTCATTTATGATTCTAGTCCACTAATTGATAGATCTTGTAATGTGATTAATAAGCTTCAAATTAGTGATGATGTTGATAAAGTTGATCATTTGAAAAGGCTCTTTGAGCCTTGTTGAAGATCCTATTACTTATTTTGCTCATAGAGGTTACGCGATTGAAACTGCCTTAATAGATGACATTTGTCTTTTTGAGGATGAGATTGCATGTTTAATTCCTCATCTTTGATTGATTGTTCTCTCTTTAAGTACAATGTCTTGTTTGATGATGATGAGATCATATTTAGTGATGTGCCTAGTGATGTAAAATGTAAAATTGGCGATGTAGTTATTTTGAGTGCAAAAAATTATTTGATAACCCATTATGGATTGATGACACCCTTTTCTATGATGGAAACCTCTTCTTGGAGGGTGATGGTACGCTTATTGGGAAGAATTGTTTGAAACATAAGATTATACTTATTTAGCAAGTGCTACTTCTTCTTTGAGTGTTTCAAGTCATGATATTATGCTTTATAGTGTTCTTGAATCTAATTTTGATCTTACATGTTAGAATACCTTGGATGAAGTTGTCTTACGTGACACCCCTTTTTTACTATCTATTTTCGGATGATGATGTCCATGCTTGTGTGGAGAGTACATCTTATGTTGATTGGAGTATTAATGTGGCAAATGGTTGTTTTCTTAATCATGCTTGTGGAAATGATTTTTTTTTATTTCGATAACATTGTTAAAGTGTGTTGGCGTGTTGATAGGTTCATTGCCTTTTGCGCCAACCCTTATGCTATGATGTCCTTGTTGTTGTTTGTCTTTCCTATAATTTTGTAAGGTTTGAATTCGACTAAGAATTCTTTTCAAGAAAGAGAGAATGGTGCAAGCTGAGTTTCATCAAAACTTTACACAATAGGTCCGTGCCAAGCTTCATGCTCAAAATAAGCTTGTCAAAAATAAAAAGCCATATCTTTACGAGTCTCGACATCGTCACGCAATGAAGAGAGCCAGGAATTTTAGAGGGCGCTTTTTGAACACAAAGAATATGTAGACTTGTCTTCGAGTTGATACATTGAAGGCTTAGAGGATGCTTGGAACAAAGGTGTGAAGCTTGAGAACATGCTAAAGTGAAAGTAAAAGGATCCACGTGGAAGACTACTCAAAGTAGGAAAAGAGACTATGAATGCAAAATGACTATTCGTGAAATCCAAACCTCTTTACTAAGAAGACCCTTATTTCATTAAGAGTATTTTTGCAATAATTAGTTTAGGCTATAAATAGTGGAGAATAGGTCATTTAGACTTGGATTATTTTGACATGTTATTAATTGAAAGAGTGAAATTGTTGTGAGAGTGAGGCTAAGACCATTGTTGCTAAACAGTGCTGGTGAGATTATTTCCTTGAGGATTCAATCCTCTTGAAGGTATCTTTATAGAATTGATGCTTGTTTTGGTCCGTTAATCGAAGGTTTTAACTTTCTATAGTTATTTTTGCCAGTTAACTTTTAATTATTGTTTTTTTCTATCCTTTACTTCTTGTTCATAGAACTTCTTTCTATTTCCGCATTTTCATATTACATCAACTTTAGTATTCACAATAATAGTAACTTCATTATTATTATTCGTAAAAGCAATGAATTCAATCTCTAATTCTCTTACCATCACACATTACACTTTTAAAATTAAGAATATATATCTATACTTGCTTCACAAAAAAAGAAAAAGAATTCAATTGAACCAATAATTTTTTAATTTTTAATTTTTGATTTTTGATTTTTTATTTGATGTCAATATTTACATTGAGGTCCGACTAAATGCGGATTCACATCAAAAAATTTACATTGAAAGGTAAATACTCTTTAACAAAGATGACTCTGTACTTAGAGAGGCTCAAATTCAAGACTTCTGATTAATAATGATTATATCACTTTATCACAACTCTTATTGACAATTGAACCCATAATTGATATGGGGCATCACTCTCTCATTAATGTCACAAAAATAATTTATGTATTATAATTTAGAGAGAAGTGTTGAATACACTGCTGAACTTGATGCAAATTATTAGTTTCGTTCTTGAACTATTGACAACATTAAAAACACCCTTCTACTTGACTAACTAAATTTTAAAACACCCCTCTCATGTCATACACATAAACGTGTTATCCACGCGCGTACACATGAAATTTTCTGTTAATGTGTTGACGAGTGCAAAATGCACTATAAATTTAACGCTTCACTAGTCAAAGATAGTATAGTATAAAGATCATCTCCACAGGAATTGGTACAAATAATAATCCAAATAAATTTTGCTAACTATTATTCAGGTGATCAAAAAAAAGATTGGGTTGTGGCTATTAACCACAATTATCGACTAAATTATAAATTAAAGACAATTGGTCACTAAAATGATGATTATCAATAAAAGAAATTAGGGATACAAACAATACGATAGCAAGGATGCAAATCTAAGATTATGCTATTGTTCAAGGCTCACAAATAAATACTTCTGCTTCTTACAAATACAAAATTTGATTACTATTTCTATTAATGAGTAAAACCCTTCTTTCGAATGAATTTGACTTCAAATAGACTAGTAATGTAGCAAAGTAAACCCGTGCATAGATGTACCGAAAAGGCTAGTTCTAAGAAGGCATTTTGCGAATATTTCCGAACTCCAATTTTTAACAACAATTTTCAAGCTCTTTCGATTACTTCATGAAACTATCATTCAAGAATTGAACCATAAGATGAAAAGATAATAATCAAGGCACTCTTCTCTGGATTAAAATGCAAAAATAACTAACTTTTCAATATCAATATCAATAGCAATTCACAGTTCTATGCATCCGAACAAAAGCATAATCCCATAGTAACAACCCTACATCATATTGTCCTTATCCTATGTAGAAATTACTCCATAGAAATAAACAAGTTCATAAAAATATAAAGAAAATTAGAAGACATTACAAACAACTCTTAATCCCAACTTTTGTTTTGAATTAGAGTGGTGTAACCTCCTTCGTTTTTTATTCTTCTTGCTTCTTCTGATTTTACCGCATTCCTTGTGATACCCTAAACTTTGGGACAAGTTCAACTTATAAAGCATGGGGTGGTCCTTTGCAAAATATCAAAAATATCCTTAATTTAAACTTATTTCGTCGTGCTTCACGCGGTTGGAGTCACTTCGCTCAGGGCTTTCAACTATCATTCTTTTTTGCCTGTGCAATTGCGCCTTGATGATGCACGATTGCGTGGGCCTTTTCACTCCAATAAAGTATAATTTTCAACATTTTTTGATTAGTTTAGCTCTAATTTTGGGCCTAACTTCACCTGCCACATTCAACAAAGAAATTAGTAATACCTGCACAATATAAGACAAGATTATTTCAAAAAGACCCAATAAACTCAAGACTTTTACTCTCATCAATGTGGCATATACATAAATATATTATATGGATCACTTGTTAATGGTATTCTAACGCATACACATGTCAAGTAAATGGGTGTATTTAATTCAATAGTTTTGAGACGAAACTAATAATTATTCCCAAGTTTTATTAAGAGCCCGACGCTCCTACAAGGGTTTGAGATCACATGCTATGCCATGTGGTAGATAAAAAATGTATATGAGATCAATTAATCAAGTAAAGAAATATTTTTAAAACTATCAATAATTCACATCAAATTCAAAGGTGTTTTTCACTAGTTTCTCTATAATTTAGTCATATCTAGCATGTGTTTAAGTATACAGATAAGAGTGGGCATGATATGGTAGATACCGAATATCATACCGAAATTGAAATTTGTAACAGTGTTGTTTGAGTTTTATGGTATTTGGTATGACATTTAGTATGCATTTTTAACAAGTTTGGTAATCGTTATGGTATTTGATATTTATAAAAAAATATCAAAATACCGAAGTATATAGTTACATAAAATTTATATATATATATAACTATCTACTACTAGCAAATATATAGAATAGTAACTAATTATTTAGATGTTGAAATTTTGATTACTCTATCTTTATTTAAATATTCTTTTTGGGTGATTGATTAACAAAGAGAATTGTTTATACTTTATTTTGAATATTTTTTTACACATATAAAGTGTTAGTATGATATAATTGAAAAGTCAAAATCATAATTATTTATTATATGAATATATGTAAGTTGATCAAATTATGATAATCGATTTATCATATCATAAAATATCGAAATCGAACTTTAACCGATATGGTACAGTGGTGTTTACTGGTTGTACGTTATTCCATATCCATCTTTATAGAAGCAAGGAGAGAGAGAGAGAGAAAAGGTAGAAAAACTCAATTTGTAACGCTGTCGTCTTCTCTCTCATGCCAAAAGAATCACAGAAACTTTGATGAGCTAGGAAGAGTGCATAAGGCTTTCAATAAAGCAATGTCGGTTCTTTAATCTCTTTATTATTCTTCCTTTCTTCACCTCCTTCTCTTCCATTTTGATTCTGTTTTCCTTCTCAATCTCAATGGTCACTCACCTAACCTAACTCAAATTCCGTCTTAATTTCATTACTATTGTTTTTTCTGCATTCTCCCCGTTTTTTACAAGCAAATGAGGCGTTAATCGCCTCCTAATTGTTGTTGCGATCAGTTTTCTTGCTGAGAAACTGCTGGAAATTATTCCAACAAAAAATAAAATTTGCTTTTGCTCCTTTTTTCCTTTTCAAGTATAATGTGCTAATACATGGTGGTAATTTGTGTTGAGATCCGTTGGGGAACTCTTTTTTTTTTCTTTCTGAACAACAAGGAAATCAAATAAACCTGAAAGTATCAGATTTCTTGTGTATTCTTTCATGAATTACTGTTGGATTTAGTTGAAATTTCTTGTTTCAGAGGGGTTAGCTTTTTTCTCTGAGTTTCTCAAGTAAAATGTGCCAAATCGGGCGTTTAATTTCGTCGACATTATTGCAATCTCTTAATGCTGGTGAATAAGAGGAAAAAGCATAATCTTTTCTTTCAATTCTGTGTGTCTTTTGCAATATCCAGTTGTATTGATTGATTTGTTTGAAGTGTCTTGATATGGAGCAGCTTTCTTTTAGCTCTGATTTTCTCAAGTATAATGTGCCAATATGTTGTAAATTTTAACTTAATTGTTGTTACAATCCATTTTGGTTACTGAGGGACTGCTGGAAAATATAGTACTGTTTCTGAAGAGATGTAAGGAAAGTTACTTGAATTAGTTGTAATTTTCTGTTTATAATTAGTTACAATTTCTTGATAATGAAGTGTTTGTCTTTGCTTTCCCTCTCGTTAATCTTTGTGCATCTTTTGCACCTGCAAGGATATAGCTTATTTATTTTGTCTTCTAAAGTTCATAGATGATAAAGTTTATTCTTTTGTTTTAATAGGATTGCCAAATCTGAAGAGGATCCACATTTATTATCTTGGAATCAGAGTTTCATATGTTGATTGTTCATCTCTGTGCTCTCCTGAAGAATTAGTGGTAAATATGATTTTTGTTGTCCTGTAGTTGTCATAGCTACTTTCGCTTTAAGAGTTGACACAGCAAATATGCAATCTGCTGCAGAATAGTCATTCACCATGAACTGGAATCAGCAAATGGAAATTTATTACACAAATGGTGCTATGCCTTATAATTCAATTGGAAGTTTTATGGATTTCTTTGGAGGTGTTACATATGACCATGTTAATTATATATTTGCCGATACTCCCTATGCTCAGGTATTCAGTAGTTTTGCAGAAATTGATCATTTTTTTTCTATATTCATGTTGTGCCTTCCACTACTTCCATTTTGATCCCATATTTCCACCTTCTTCCATGTTAGGCAGGATTATGCAAAATAACCTGTACAAATGAGGGTGCAATTGGAACAATGATTAGCTTTACACTTGTAGAATTAACTTTGGAACTCTGGACATTTTGTAAATCATGATAGTATAAGCAGATATTACAAACGGTGCTCATGAATATGAAAAAAATGTCCATGAGTAAGTGGATGTTTGTTTATCAAGTATGTGCTTTTCTATACGTACATACATTTACTCTAGTAGCATGCAAAGAGAAAACGTAGAACCATGCCTTAATACACATATACAACATGTGCAACTGCATAATTAGCAACTAAGCTGCATTTAAAGGACACTAGCTTTCAAATTGCTCTAGCAAACTAAGGAACTCTGCTACAAACTGCTAAGCATATGCAGACCTTAAAGATACCTTTGAATATCACTTAACTGCAACATGTACATTTTCTTCATGCATCTTTGGTTTCATCCATATCAAACTGTCAGTCTCATGGAAATGTATAGCAGGTTCTTAAATAACAGTGCCATATGACTTCTCTGATCTTTGCAGGAGAGTTTATATCCATCCATCAGCACCAATCCATACAAATTTGGTTATTCTGAAGCAGGTAGTTTCTCGTATTATGATTATGATCATGAATATGTGGTGAATGATCATGTATCTGGAATCGAGGAGCATGATAGACATATAGAGAACCCTTCAACCGCCGCTGTAAATGTAGCTGCAAATGTGCATAGAGAGGAAATTTCAGGCTCCAATTCACTCACTAATTCTGTGGAATGTAAGTTTCCTTTTCAGTTTCTTCTTACTGTGGTTGATATGTACAAGTTGTAAAATGAAAACCGCCAAAGCTAAAATTTTGAAACCCATGTATATGGAAACATCTTCAACAGTTCCTTTCTTTATTCTTTCCGCCTTGTGTATATGATTATATATGATTAAATATTTCAAGGAAAATGCACCAGGAATAACTGATTGATCATCTTCCATGAGTTACCTGCATTAGTTAGCACCCTTTCAATTCATTCCTACTGTAAAGATGTCTCCCTGTGCTTTCACATTTTATTTACTATTATTTGTCAATTATTCAGCAAACACGCTACAAGATAATCTCAAAGCCATTTGTATATTAGCCTCAACTATTTAACACCATTATTTTAGATCGTAACACCCCCTCTTGATCACTCCCATATTTCTGAGCATTGAAGATGGGGATCTACTGTTCTTTTTCATCTCAAGGTTATAGGTGAAATCAAAACACTCACCTTCCAGTGGTTATCTTGCTGTCTTGAAAGCCATTGAGCTATAAGCCTCATAGTTGAACGAGTGTTCTGCGGTGCCCACTCAAAGTGCAAAGTGCATTAGTCAACCAACAAAATTTGACTTGGATAGGTTAGGAGAAGGCCATCCAACAAAATAGACAAATCCTTGTCTGATAACTCCTTGAATGATTGATGCTCATCATATGAAATTGGTCCTGTGGTCTGCAGCAGTTGACTCAAATGATTCTCTGAAGGCACTGAGACGTTTTTCTGCTGTTTCTGTAAAAAGGACCTCTGCTACATCATTTCTTAGGACTAATCTCTTTTAGTACCATTTGGACCGTTTTCGTCATCTACTTATTTACTCTAATATTCTTGTCTGACCTTTTTCTATGCTTTTATTGAGCCGAGGGTCTATCGGAAACAGCCGTCCTACATTGGTAGGAGTCAGGTCTGCGTACACTCTACCCTCCCCAGACCCCACGATGTGGGATTTCACTGGGTTGTTGTTGTTGTTGTTGTTGTAATCTCTTTTAGTACCAATTATGTATGGACGCTGAAATGCTTGGTCACACTGCCAAGATTTGAGATTGGTCAGATCTTTTATCAAATTAAAGATATGCCTGTAAATACAGGTTATAAGTGTGCGGAGAGTCATAAAATGCATAAAATACTGGTACATCATACATTCCTAAGTCAAAGTGGTGCTAAGGTTACACTTTCTACATTCACTTCCCCTCTTCTTTATGTAGTCTCCAAACACTGGTTGCTGCTTCAATGCCAAATACTATTCTGAAAAACTCAATTGGTTTTTCTTCTGTACGATAACTGGTTTTATGTTTCTTCCTGTTTTCCATATACCAATTTCTGAAAGTTAATAGTGACAGTTTTCTTTTGTAAGGCAGCCTTGTAGAAGCATGTATCCAGTACATTCTTCTATTATGCATTCTGTGCTGCAACTATATTGATTATGCATCTGAAATTTGTGATGGGATAGAGTTAAAGAGGAAATATGTCGATCTGAACGCAGCAAAAAGTGTATGGAATATGTTTGTGTTGGACCTTGTGCCTTTGAGTATTTACTGTCTGATTTGTCTTCGTTTTCTGCTACTGTTGCTTGTGCCTATTCATAAAGAGCTTCCTAATTTTATGATACATTAAGTTATGGATAAGCATGTCCCTTTGTTCTTTTTCAGGTCCCAGGGGTCAAATTAATACTCGTGACAGTGAGGTATGAAGTTTTATACCAAGTTATGTTTCTTTTCTCTTTCATGTTACGGTCATTAGTTTGGCTGATGTATAACCACCATAGCCTCTACTTTACTTATCATACTACGACAAGAATAAAACTGCTGTTTGTATTTGTGTTTGTAACTATGGTAAAGATTTAAAGCAGACAAACATTACAACAGCTAAGTAGTCTTAAAACTACTCTTTTGATGAATAAGAAAAAATTGTAATAGTATATTTACCATTCCCAAAAGTAAAAGGTAAAAATGTAAATAGTAACTAAAGGAGTCTTGCATTTTCTCTTCCTTCTAACATTTTCAGAAAGTGCTACTGGCTGCTGAGTAAGAATGTGTCATACTTGTTTCTTTTACAGAGGGTGAGAAGCTTTTGTTGCCCTCTTATGACTGACTACTTATTTCATTTATCTATGTTGTAAATTAATGCAGGTTGTTTGGCAAGATAGTATCGACCCTGACAACATGACCTATGAGGTTTGATTTGTAAAATTTCTGAGATCTCTCCACTTATTAGACTTGTATTATCATTACCTTGTGCATCATCAGATATCATCATTATCTCATAATCCACTTTGAGACACCGAAGATATCATATTGGAGTTCTTTTAGTGGTTGTTAAGGCAAAGAATTAGTTTTCGACACTAAGCAGGTTGACATGAAAGAGCCCTGTAAGGTACAATTTACTTTTTTGTGGATCTCTATCACCTCTATCCCTAGTGTGAGATAAGTCTAGATGGAGTGAAATGGATAGTAAGTGTTCATATGCTAATCTCCACTAGCTTGGGATTGACACTTAATTGTTGTTGTAGACAAATGTGACATGCATCGCTGACAAGAATGGAGGCTTAGTGTCGAATGAAAGATGACACTGACATTTTGATACAATTTCTTGGTTCAGTTTTGATAGTGTCCGCACTGTTTTCTCTTGGTTGAATTAAACATCCTTATTCATGGGAGGGAATGTCATGGGGTCCCTTTTGCGCCCTTTCCTGAATGGAAGATTAGGATTCCAGTAATAATGTCATTTTCAATACACGTGTACAACGAAATATTTGACTCAAATAGGTGGGAGATAGTAGGTAGTAGATACCTTGTGGAATTAGTCAAAGGTGCGCACAAGCTGGACATGACACCATGGGTGTAAAAAAAAAGAAATATTTGATTCAAGATGGAGTAGGCAATTAATTTTGTGAGGCTTATATATGGAAATAAGTAAAGTTTGTTGTTGTAGTTCTAGGTTTTAATTAAAATTTAAATAAGTGGAGTTTGTTTGTTTCTAAGATTTAATGAAAATATTTTGTGTTTTTAAAGGTTGAGATATAGAGGCCAAAACAAGGAATAAAAATACTAGAGCAAGAAATTAGGCATCTTTTTCAATATGGTTTGAATCATACTGCATAAATAGATTGTGATTGTTTAAGGTCAATGATATGATATTGTCTGTTCTAGATGTGAAAACGTTTCCATGGGCTACAATAAGTCAATAACCTTGCACATTAGGACTACATTCCTCTTTCAAATTTTGTCTTATGATTAGATGATCAAAGCAGACATAGATGGCAAATTTGATTCTATTTTCTTTATACTTCTTTGAAGGTCCTTAAAACAATGAATTACTCCATGCAGCAAAGTATGGTTTTGAAGGTTTCCCTCAAGACATGAATTGAGTGAATAAGCTTAGACCAGCTAATATTGTGTAACTTAAGGGGGTAGACATCAACTGATTTTGTTGGATTTGATATGCTAGTTTGGACTTGTAGTTTTTGCGCTCCTTGTTTGAGGGTGTCCTCTTATAAGAGCAAATAAGCTTTGACCTATCAATATAAATTATAAGAACAAATATCCATTGGTTTTGAAGATTTGATATGTTAGTTTGGAGCTCTGCAGGTTATTTTCCTTGATGTTTAAGAGTGATCATTATTTTCTATTTACCTAAGAGGGCAGGGGTCATGTTAGAACCTTTGCTGGTATTGCTTATGTTCTGAAAAAGAGAGAAACAAATGGAAATCAGTACCCAAGATAAGAATTTATCTAACAAAAGCTGTTGTACTCTAGTGATGAATTATGACCACATATGGAGTCTCAGACTGACTGTTAAAAAATGTTTGGGTCCTTTTAACACAGTTGAAAAACTTTAAAAGCTAACAGAATAACTACAACACCTATGTCTCAGTCCCAAACAAAATTTGGGGACGGTTATGTGAATCCTCACTGGCCATGTTCCTCGTTTAGAAGTTAATAGAATTTGCATAATTATTTCTGACTGGCCAACATCAATTACATATGTAATTGAAAACTTTGTCCACATATGTTGAATATCCGACCTAGTACATGATAAAACTTCCACCTGCATCAGTTGATCTGCAACTTCTTAACATAAACTTCTTAAAAATCCTTTGCATGAAATACATGCAAAAAGAGAAAAAATAAGAAAAGGAATATGAAAATTCAGGAGATTGTTGAGCTTATTCTTCTATTTACTACTATATCTTTTGAGGCTAAAGAGTATTTTGATGCTCACAAGTCACAACTCAAGAAAATGTTCATATCCGATCATCCTTGTCATTGAACCATTTTCGTATGCCATACAGTCATGGCTATTATTTAAGCGAATTAATTTACTTTCTTGACAAATCATACTAGAAATAGTGTAGCTGATGAGTGGTGTAACTAACAGACATGCATTACATACTCTTCAGTGTTCACATTCTTCTCTGCAGATATTCATCAAAGATAACAATGATCTTTTCTTTTAATGATTGTTTCCACTATCCTTGTTTAAGTGATGATCCATAAGTAATGTTTTAGTTTTGCTTTATTATGGATGATTTGGAGATTTATATTGTAGACTTTTGTTTTGGATTGTTTGAAGGTTTATATTGGAGACTTGGTAAAACTTGCCGCTTTAGTTCCTTTAGATAAAATGTGGATTGAATTGCAGGAATTACTTGAGTTGGGGGAGGCTGTTGGAACTCAAAGCAGAGGCCTTTCCCAAAATCAAATCTCCTCACTTCCAATCACAAAGTTTAAGTGTGGCTTATTCTCAAGAAAGAAGTCAAGAAAGGAAAGGTAGAACAAACCATTGAGAATCTCTTCCTATAAATAAGGGCAACTAATGGAAAAATTTATGTTTAATTATCCTCTAGCTGTAACGTATTAAAATTTTGTTCACTTGCTTCTCATTCTGTGTTGATTGTTATGTTTTCTTGAAGAATAATAGGCTGGTGGAATGTTTTCTACATGTGACCAGGTCATACAAATCATCGTTACTTTAGTTGATAAATTTTGGTTAATTTGAGAAATTGGTGAAGACTTTTTATTTTTCTCATCAACAGTCTTCTTCATCTAAATAGTGCATAGGTATCTACTGTTTACCTTTTAAAAAATTGAAGTATAGGTATGTTACCTCAGTTTTCTATATTACCTATTTCCTTTGGTGGGTGTCTTGTCCTTTTATGTTTCGCCTGCATATATTCTTTTCTAGGCCTCCTTTGAGAGATGCCATCTTGTGCATATTGTGGAGTATAATATATGTATGTGGCTATGTGTGTTTTTGTTTGTTTTTCTCCCCACAGGTAATTGATGAAAATCTTTTTTCTTTGTCATCATTATCTATTATAGTACTAATTTCCCAAAAAAATATTTATTAGCGTATTACGATTATCTTGGTGTAGTACTTTGGCCAAGGTCTTGTATCAAAGTGTTTACACTGACCACGATGGATTTTCCTTCTTATTTCCAGGTGTGTGATCTGCCAGATGGAGTACAAACGAAATGATCGGCAGGTTACGCTTCCCTGCAAACATGTCTATCATGCTGGTTGTGGAAGCAGATGGCTAAGTATCAACAAAGTAATCTACTGAACTCTGTCAAAACTATTTCCCTCAATCCATGATTGTGTATATACCAGGTTGTTGAGTCATTTACTAATGTGTCAGGCTTGCCCAATTTGCTACTCAGAAGTGGTGATCGATACATTAAAGCAGTGAAGCAAATAACAAGCACCACAGGGGACTGAAATCATATTTTTCTTCTTGGTCAAAGCATTTTCCCTTTCTATTTTCGTGAACGTTTTCCTTATAGAGTCTTATATTTCCTGTTCCTTCTGTTACATTAGAGAAATAGTTTAGTGGTAAATAAGAACATAAAGAAACAACACATTTGACAGTTTCTTTTGACTATGGAGCTTTGTACCATGTGTTCTGTTTTTACATAGTCAGCCTTAATCTCAAAACTGTCACAGAAAGGATTCTCTAGTGTTATTTTTTACTGTCCTGATCCTATTGCATAAGGGAAATACAAATAGGTTCTTGTAAGATCTGTTGTATAAATCTTGAATCCTCATAGACAGAAATCTCTGTTGAGCTTTTTCATGGGCTTATTGGAGCGTTGGACATAATCATCTGAAAGAAAGTAAAGAAACAAAGGATATGTGTGGAGTACTAAGAGTGCTAGTGGAAAGTATAATTAGATGAATTAAGAGGAAGGAAACACAAATTCAGTTCTTTTGTACTTCATATTTCCTCTCCACAGCTGCATGCATTACAGGTTTCCAAAATCTGAATCAGCTTAGTCTGTTTGCTCGAGAGGTTCTCCAAGTTTTGTTAACTTCTTCAATACCACTTAGGAATATATGTATATAGAGAAAGACATGCTATGGATGTGGTAAGGCGTTCAAATCAAGCGCGACGAATTTTTTTTATTAAAATGAGATTTTTTTATTTGCATAGAAAATTTTATACACGGTAACATGTGTATACTCTATAAGAAGTTTAGTACAAATAAAAATGTTAAAGTGTAATAATATTTTAATATGACGTATTTTTTTAATTCTATTTTAAAGAATCTTCTGGCTTGAAATTAGGCTGTCAGTTGGCAATTTTTATGCTTCTACCGTTGCTTTAATATAGATCAAAATATATTTAATTTGGTAGTAAAGTCATTTCACCAGATAATCGATGGCTCTCTTTATTGCAACCAAAAATATTAAATAGCTTCAATCAACAAAATCAAGGTCGTGGCTCTAAATTCTAATCAAACTTAATTAAGGCATTCATTATATGGGTTAAAGCAATCTTAAAAATCATTAAAAAAAATATTATTTTAATAATTAAATTGAAAAATAAGAAGTTTTACAGTCAGAAGAAAACTCCTCTTAAATCATTCTTTATCCAAATTTCAATTTACTTTAAATTTTAGTATTTTTTTTTTTTAAAAAAACTATTACTTACTTAAACAACAAAAAAGAAATCTGTCCACATTAAGAAAAGCACCACATGCAAATGATCCACCCCTTTCTTTTATTATATTATATTTTATTTAAATTGTTATATTTATTTCTACAATTATTATTTAGTTATATTATTGTTTTATCTCTTTTTCCTAATTATTAGTACTGCAATTCTAAAAATTGACAGTTAACTTTTTAATTTGTACTAAACTTCTTACAGAGTATACGCATCTTACGCTGCATAAAATTTTCTATGCAATTTATATTATAAAACAATTCTTATATTAATAAATAAATTGAAAATAAGCAATTTTTAAGTTAAACAAATCTCATAAAAAATCACAAACAATTCTCATTTAAATAATTAAATTGAAAATAAATAATTTTACAGTTAGAAAAAAACTGCTCTTAAATCTTACTTTATCAAAATATCAATTTACTTTAAATTTTAGTATTTTATTAAAAAACAAATATTACTAACTTAACCAACAAAACATTCCGTCCACATAAAAAAAGCACTACACGTGCAAATGCTCCACCTCTTTCTTTTGTTATATTTTATTTTATTATATTTTTATCTTTATTTTTCACAATTATTATTTAGTTATATTTTTAAAAAAGAAGTGTCCATGTAACTATTTTATCTCTTTTTCATACTTATAAGTACTGCAATTCTTTTACAACTTGAACATAACCAATCACTTTCAATATCATACATTCCACCCACATTCACAAAATATTGAAGAAACACTCAATGAAAAATATAGCAATACTATTTCAGTACTAAAATGAAATAGAATTTGAAGGTTCGCGTAGTGTGAATGTGGCATTCTACAACTCACACAAAATTAGAAATTCTTATATCAATTGAATTGCTTCTTCAAGATAAAAAGAATTTTTTTTATAGACTATATTACATCTTCTTATAAAGGTTTTGATATTTTTTTTGTTAGTTAATAATTACTAATCTTTAACACCTTTAACTTTGCAGGGAGATCGAATTCATGCAACAATTCGATGCTCTGTTTTTCATCATTTCAGAGTATCCAAAAATGAGATAAAAGAAACAGGACTATATAATATGAACACTTTTGTGGTTGATACCAACAATATGTATTTTAAGACATGTGGACATAAGTTGGAGCTTGCCTTTATCCCTCGAATAATTGTGCATGAAATAACTTATCCACAATTTGATTTGAATATTTTTAAATTTAGACAGTTTGAAGATTTGAAAAATCAGACTGATATTGATGAGAATGATTTTTTTTGGTAATCTTTTTATGTTGTTTGTCTAATTGACTTTTAAATTGTTTTTTTTAAAAAATATTTTTTCAAAAATATCGTAGAAGTCATAGGATAAATTATTTGCCATGGTGAAAAACAGACTCATCAACTTCACGATGGTCAAATCAGTCAGTTTATGACTGTTGTTGCGAGAATCATTAGTAAGAATGATAATCAATACCTACTTATATTGACATTTTTCTAAAAAGTTGATTTGTAATGATTTTTTTCATGTAGAAGGATAACTCTTTCAGCAACCTTCTTTGGAGACTTTGTTGAACAAATCATGCCTTACTTGAACAATTTAATCGATCAATCTGTCATCGTTATTTTGCAGTTTACAAGAGCGCATAAATATCAAAGTATTTTTTTGGTTTGAATTTTAAAAAATCTCACTTAAGTATAAAAATATTAATATAAAAAATACTTTTTGCATGGGTATATGCAAGTATTAATATTTTATTGGATTTAAATACGTAAATTAATTTGGATTATGTTAAATTCAAGAAAATAGTCCAAACATTGTGGCAATCCAAGTCAAATAAATGAGCCACTAAAATCATGTTACGTGTCGAAGTTATGTGGCAATCCAAGTGAAATTAAATAAGCTACTAAAATCATGCCACGTGTCGAAGTTATGTGGCAATTCAAGTCAAATTAAATAAGTCACTAGAACCATGCCATGCCAAAGTTAGGTGGCAATTCAAGTCAAATCAAATATGCTACTAAAATCATGCCACATCTCAAAATATTGAAGAAACACTCAATGAAAAATATAGCAATACTATTTCAGTACTGAAATGAAATGGAATTTGAAGGTTCGCGTAGTGTGAATGTGACATTCTACAACTCACACAAAATCAGAAATTCTTATATCAATTGAATTGCTTCTTCAAGACAAAAAGAATTTTTTTTATAGACTATATTACATCTTCTTATAAAGGTTTTGATGTTTTTTTTGTTAGTTAATAATTACTATCTTTAACACCTTTAACTTTGCAGGGAGATCGAATTCATTCAACAATTCGATGCTCTGTTGTTCATCATTTTAGAGTATCCAAAAATGAGATAAAAAAACAGGACTATATAATATGAACACTTTTGTGGTTGATACCAACAATATGTATTTTAAGACATATGGACATAAATTGAAGCTTGCCTTTACCCCTCGAACAATTGCGCATGAAATAACTGATCCACAATTTGATTTTAATATTTTTAAATTTAGACAGTTTGAAGATTTGAAAAATCAGACTGATATTGATGAGAATGATTTTTTTGATAATCTTTTTTATGTTGTTTGTCTAATTAACTTTTAAATAATTTTTTTTAAAAAAATATTTTTTCAAAAATATCGCAGAAGTCATAAGACAAATTGTTTGTCATGGTGAAAAACAGACTCATCAACTTCACGATGGTCAAATCAGTCAGTTTATGACTGCTGTTGCAAAGAATCATTAGTAAGAATGAAAATAAATACCTACTTTTAATTGACATTTTTCTAAAAAGTTGATTTGTAATGATTTTTTTCATGTAGAAGGATAACTCTTTCAGCAACCTTCTTTGGAGACTTTGTTGGACAAATCATGCCTTACTTGAACAATTTAATCGATCAATCTGTCATCATTATTTTGCAGTTTATAAGAGCGCATAAATATCAAAGTATTTTTTTGGTTTAAATTTTAAAAAATCCCACTTAAGTATAAAAATATTAACATAAAAAATACTTTTTGCATGGGTATATGCAAGTATTAATATTTTATTGGATTTAAATACGTAAAATAATTTGGATTATATTAAATTCAAAAAAATAGTCCAAACACTGTGGCAATCCAAGTCAAATAAATGAGCCATTAAAATCATGCTACGTGTCGAAGTTATGTGGCAATCCAAGTGAAATTAAATAAGCCACTAAAATCATGCCACGTGTCAAAGTTATGTGGCAATCCAAGTCAAATTAAATAAGTCACTAGAATCATGCCATGTGCCAAAGTTAGGTGGCAATTCAAGTCAAATCAAATATGCTACTAAAATCATGTCACATCTCAAAATTATGTGGCAATTCAAGTCAAATTAAATGAAATAGTAGAATAATGTCATGTGTATATGTGACATGTTCTAACCAACCAAATTAAAGCTCTTCACCAAAGAAATCTGATTGGTCAGTTCAAACCGACCAATCAAATAACACAGGCATATCACTCCCTACAACTATAAATAGGGGTTCTCATTATTCTCAGGAGGAGGAGTTTGGAAGAACAGAAAGAAAGAAGAGAGCTCGTGGATCAAAGCCCACAAATTCTCTACAAAGCTACAACGTTCAAGCGATTAAGTTTAAGTTCAAGTTCAAGATCAAGAACGAAGGCAAATATCAAGACGTTCAAGATCAAGTTACTTGTTCACTTTTATTATTCGTCATAACCATACAAGTGTTCGTGATGAATAATTCAAATTCAAGTTTGAAGACGAAGATTCAAGATCAAGCTATTCAAGCCCTTGAATCTAAATCAAATTCAAGTTCAACATATTTCATATTATTTGAAGAATCAGAGGATTATCATAGAGATTGTAACATTTACTATATTTTGAAATCAAATATTACACTTTGTTACTTCAATTTTTGGTCTTGATTATTTATTTTTTCTCGGCTCAAAAATTTGTTGTTTACAAATTTTAGCACGCCTAGTGGGACAATCTCTACCCCTCATCTCTTTACATCGATCATCAAACTTCAAGAATACTTAAATGGCATCTAAGAAGTTTGACTCAAGGACTACTGTTGCTAAGGCTATTGATTCCAAGTTTTTCTCTGAGGTGGAGAACATATTGGATGCTACTATGGAAAGTTTGGGACCCATCATTAGGAACAGGTAAAACTTGTTAGGACAACAAGCACTTCAAGTGCCGTCCACATCGGTTCCTATTTTTGATCTTCCATCTTCAAAGCACTTCAAGTAACACAAATGATTGTACTATTCAAGATGAAGATGATGTCTTGATCACCAGATTTTCCTCAGCCACTCCACATAACTTGTTTCAAACAAATTTTAGTTTGAGGGAAAACCCGTGCTTTACTCCATCATCCATGACGGCTATTCAAGCGATGATGACTAATGCTTCAACTATTGAACAATAACTAGTGAATTTGATAAAGGCAATTGAAGGTCTAACAAAATATGTGCAGGATCAGGATAGTCGAATTGTCAAGTTGATGGACAGAGTTGAAAATGTTATGGAGGGGGACTCAAGTCATGTACCTGGAAAATATTCCATGGTACAAGAAAAGGGAGATTCAGTTACAAAGCAAATACATGTTGGTGATGAACTGCAAGTATCCGCTGAAAGAGGAATTCCCATTCATCAATTGAAAGACTTCATTATGGGAATTATCAAAGATAAGTATGACGTGTCTTCAAAGTCATAATTTACGTATGCAAAGCCATACACTTCAAGAATCGATGTTTTGAAGATGCCTGCAGGTTATCAACATCCAAAATTTCAACAATTTGACAGAAAGAGAAACCCAAAGCAGCACATCACACACTTTGTTGAAACTTGCAATAATGCTAGAACATATGGAGATTATATGGTTAAGCAATTTGTGCGCTCCTTACAAGAAAATGCCTTTGACTGATATACAAATCTTGAGGCTGGCTCTATTGATAGTTGAGAACAACTTAAGCATGAATGTCTCAATCATTTCTATAACATGAGGCATACTGTGAGCATGGTTGAACTCTCAAATATGCGTCAATGGGAAGATGAACATGTCATCGAGTTCATCAATCGATGGAGAGACGCAAGCCTCAATTGTAAGGATAGACTTAGTGAGGCTTCTGGAATAGAAATGTGTATTCAAGGAATGTGTTGGGGACTTTGTTATATCTTATAGGGTATTAAATCCAAATTATTTGAGGAACTAGCCACACGTTCTCATGATATAGAGTTGAACATGTCCGCAAGTGGAATTGAATGACTACCTATGTATGAGCCTCGCAAGGGAAAAGACAAAATAAAGGTAAAGAAAGGGGGGAAATCGGCACCCAAGTTTGGAAATAAGGAGTCGATGAATGTTAATTACGTACCTTTGAAAGTGGACACAAATCTAAGCAACAATCAAAGGGTGAAGACCACGACTTTTCAGAATAACGTTGGTAGAAAGCTGATTTTTAAGAAAATGTAGGCAAAAGAGTATCCATTCTTGGACTCAGATGTTCCAGCAATTTTTGAAGAGCTTTTAGCCTTGAAACTCTTCGATCCAAATTACTGCAAATATCATCATTTGATGGGCCATCCTATTGAAAAGTGTTTTATCTTTAATAAAAAGATCATGGACTTGGCCAGTGAAGGAAAGATATTGCTCGAAGATGAGAAGAAGAGTTCAAATCAAGTCTCTATCACTTTTGGTTCACTTAATCCCATAGTTCTTTGTAATTTTGTTGAATTACATAATTGCGGTGATGTCCTAGCCACATCACTACCAAAATGATTAAATTTGGTGACTCTGATAGATCGATGTTAGCGCATTATTACTTTTTCCTTTTATGAATGAAATAATAAGGGAAGATAAACCTCTAAAGGAAAATCAATCATGTGGTGGTTATACTGATGATGAATGATGGATTTTGATGACATGATGAAGACGTGGTAAAATGATCTTGCAAAGAGAGCCAATTAAGCAAGTGAGAAGAGGAAAGATGAAGAAACTACTTAAACTCAAAGGGTAAAGAAGAATGTGAAGAAGTCAAGATTGAGGGGAATTACTATCAAAAGCAACATTCCTCGGTGACATTAGAGAAATTCTTGCCAAGTTGGTTTCATGAAAAGGTTTCTCATTGTGATACTAAGGCCTCATGTTGTAACATTGATAAAGAAGAGATAACGGGAGAAGACTCATCGCCATCATTACTTTCATCGCATGAAGGCCCCATCAAGTCTCTTTCTAAAGAAGTGGACACTTGTGATGCGAAGTTCGCATTCACTAATGATGATCTTTTGTTGGGTGAAATGGTGCATAATCTTCTTTTATATATGATAGGTTTTGTGCGTGGACATAAAGTAAATAGGATCATGGTGGATGATGGATCTGGGGTCAATATTCTCCCTATTCGCACTGTGAGAGAACTTGGAATCCCAATAAATGAACTATCTAAAAGTTGTTTGATGATTCAGGGATTTAACCAAGGGGGAAGAGACCCATTGGCGCTGTCAAATTAGATATAATGATGGGAGATATGTGTTCGAATTCATGAATGCATGTTATTGACTCAAATAACTCATATAATATCTTGTTAGGAAGGCCATGGATACATGAGAATAAAGTGGCACCGTCCACTACCATCAATGTTTTAAATCCTTTGAAGATGGGGTTCAAAAGAAAGTAGTTGCTGATGAAGAATCATTCACCACGGCAGAAGTGCACTTTAAAGATGCGAAATTCTACTTAAAGAATCATGTCTCAAGAGAAGTCAAAGTTGATAATTCGATACCAATCAGAAAGGTTGATATTGCAAAGAAGGTTGATGTAGCATCTGGAAAGGCATGGGTTATGATTGAAAAAGGTCAAGAGCTTTCAGATATGAGCAAAGTACCTAAGCCAAGTGAGGCATCTTCAAGTAAGAGAGTGGTTTCTATTCTTCACTATGTTCCAAAGGCAAACAAGGTTGAAGTCCCGATAATGTCCAAATATACTTCTCAAAAAGAAATATAAACGGTCGTTTGTAATATGTTTACCCAACTAATGAGTAGAGGTCGATCCCACAGGGAATGCGGAAGAAATACGTCTACTAGCACTTATATTCAATTATAGTCAATATTTCCAAATAATAAATATGCATAAAGTAAATGAGGGGATTTTATGAGTAAAAATAATTAACTAATTAAATATGAAGCATCAAGTAACAAAGTAACAATTTAATATGAGATAAAACTAGGGTGTACATGTTCCCCATGAATCCTTAACTATGTAGACCTTTTTTTATTAGTAATCATTTTCTAGTGTGTTACATGCAGAATCAGTAAGTTAAGTTCACCTAAGTTCTTGATCCGAAAAATAAGTGAATTTCACTACGCAACTTAATACGTCTACGAGTGTATCTTTACTAACCCTTACCAATGATTACATATTTAACTATCCCTTGATCCCTTCAAGCTAATTAGATGAGGATAATTGACCTCAAATCTCGTTGTTTAATCCCTTTTTCCATTCATTACTTCCTTGATCCGGCAAGTAAGAATAAGACGAGTTTTAACGCGGGTCCTCGTTAAAAAGAAATCAAAGCTAAGAAAAAAATAATACATCCATGCTCACTATTCATGAATTACCTTTTATTTAGTCTATGTGATTAATTCTTCATGGTTTTCACAACCCTAGTTGTTGAATTAACTACTCATAATTTGAATATCACAATTTAGAAATGATAGACAAAATCTTAATTATGAACTTGCAAATTGAATAGAATAAATTCAAAATCTTGAATTCTTGAAGAAAATAAAACAATAAATAGAGAAGAAAAGAATAAACCAATTTTCTCCGGTCTTCACGATGGCTATTCTAAAATTCCCAAGCTATAAAAGTCTATGTCCTAGGTTAAAGGTTAGTTGTCTAGAAGAATTATTTTTATGGACTATTTATAGATGTAGAAAACCCTAAATAATATAACTAAGTCCAAAAGTAATTGGGAAACCCAAAACCTAGTTTAATTTGGTTTTCGTGTGTGTCTGCGCCGTTTCTAGTTCTGTTCCACAATCAATATCTGCCACATGGCAGATTTAATGAATCCATCGCTTTTCCAATTGTAGCATACATAAAAAAAAATGAATATAATATTAAATTTAATTCATTAAGCTGTCTGTTTGATTTCCTTCTTTGATCTTTGATCTTTAATTCGTTTTGGCTCTAAATTTCTTCATTTTCACGTTAGGTTAATTCTACAAAGAAAATACACTATTTAGCACAATCCATAAAATTTATCCTCAAAAAGGATAAATAAAAATATTAAATGTGGCAATTAATGATTAAAAATATGTATTTTTGGCCTCACATCAAATCCACCTTCTGAGTTGCAGAGTAGAGGATTGACATTTCCTATCAAGCAAATTGATGCAATCAAATCACCTTCAAAAATGATAGAAGGACTTGTCAGACCATCAAACCATGATTCATATGAATCACTTTCTAAAAAGGGTACAAATGAGGGTTTTGACCCAAATGCTTATTAACTTATTGGTGAAACCAGGGTACAATCTCAATCAAGCTTCTAAATTAGGAAAGCTTCCGAATGAAGTTATTGAAAAGGCAAATCACAGCCTAAATCCTACTCAAAGGATGATGATAGAGAAAGGATATGTTGTCAAGCAATCTCGTGAAGGCTTAGGTTACAAACAACCATCACCATTCCGAATCTATATAAAACGAATGAGCATCAACTACATTTCCCCTATGAAAGAACCTATGATATTCAACAAGAAACCTTCTGTGTTTGATAGGCTTAGTGGCTTGACTCCTAATGATTCTGTACTTGATCGGTTTGTCTAATAAACTCCAAAAACTTTAGTGTTTGATCGGTTGTGACCCATGAAGAATAAGTACAAGCGCCAAGGAAATTATAGAAGAAAGTAAGAACGGGTTCATGCTCAAGAGCATAATTCACCCAAAAATTACCCTAATTTGATTCCTTCCGGAATGAGGCGAGAAACAAAACTTGTAGTTTCATATGGAGAGGTCCTGAGAGCAAGAACTCATACCATAGTTCACATAAATAGCGAGATGAAGATGAAGAAAGTGTAGGATCATTATATCATATCACAATTTGTGACAAAAAAAGTACTTTACCGCATGTAAAAATTGAGGATTAATTCATTGATGTTTGTATATGTCATCACATATTATTCAATGATGGTGATCCTCAAGAAGATAAGGATGTTGAAGATGCGCTACCTGAACTCGAGGAAGGGGTAAAGAACACTGTTGATGCATTGAAGGAAGTAAATTTTGGGGTTGATGATGATATAAGGCCTACATATGTAAGTGACTCACTGAATGACGATGAGGAAAAGAAATACATTGAGTTGCTTACGAAGTTTAGGGATGTATTTGCTTGGAGATACAAAGAGATTCCAGTATTAGATCCTAGGATTGCAGTTCATCGTCTTGCTGTGAAATGAGGAGCTCGCCCTATTAAACAAGATCAATGTCGTTTTAGACTTGAACAGGTTCCTTTGATCAAAACTGAAGTTGACAAGCTTATTGAAGTAGGTTTCATTAGTGAAGTCAAATATCCTACATGGATTTCAAGCATTGTAGCTGTGAGAAAGAAGAATCGTCAAATTCAAGTTTGTGTTGACTTTAGGGATTTAACAATGCATGTCCTAAGGATGAATTTCCTCTTCCAATCTCTGAGCTTATGATTGATGCCACAACTGTATATGACACGATGTCTTTTATGGATGGTTCCTCTGGATACAATCAAATTTGTATGGCACCAATGGATGAAGAACTTACTACATTTTGCACTCCTAAAGGCATATATTGCTACAAAGTGATGCCCTTTGGTTTAAAAAATGCTGGGGCTACCTCTCAATGAGCCATGCCGAATATTTTTGATGACATGCTTCATAAAAATGTTGAGTGCTATATTGATGAATTAGTGGTGAAATCAAGGAAGATTGATGACCACTTACAAGATTTGAGAATGGTGTTCGAACGACTTCAAAGATACCAACTCAAAATGAACCCTTTATAATATGCCTTTGGAGTTACTTCAGGAAAGTTTTTTGGTTTTATTGTTTGACATCGAGGGATCGAGATTGACCAAGATAAGATAGATGTTATTTTGAAGATGCCCGAGCTAAAAAATATTCATGAATTAAAAAGCTTGCAGGGAAAATTGGCATACCTTAGGAGGTTTATCTCAAATCTAACTGGGAGATGTCAACCATTCAGTCGCCTTATGAAGAAAGATGTCCCTTTTGAATAGGACCAAGCTTGTAACAATGCCTTTGATAACATAAAGTCTTATTTGATGAAGCCTCCAGTACTTGTAGCTCCTATACCTGAAAAACCATTGATTTTATATATTGCAGCACAAGAAAGGTCAGTAGGAGCACTTCTGGCACAAGAAAATAATAAAGGGAAAGAAAATGACATGTATTACTTGAGTAGGATGATGACACAAAATGAGATCAAGTATTCACCTATTGAAAAGTTATGTGTAGCACTTGTATTCTTGATTCAAAAGATGAAGCATTACTTCCAATCTTATATTGTATGACTTGTCTCTAAAGCGAATCCTATCAAGTTTGTCATGTCCAAGCCTGTCTTAAGTGATCGACTGGCAAGGTGGTACCCTAATTTCAACAATTTGAAATTGTGTATATATCCTGAAAGGCAGTGAAAGGACAATTAGATTTCTTGGCCAATCATCCAATTTCGAATGATTGGGAGTTATCTAATGAATTACCTGATGAAGACACAATGCTAGTGGAAATTCAACTACCTTGGAAGATGTATTTTGATGGAGCCAGTGCTAGAGTGGTGCTTGTCACTTCCTATGGAGAAGTCTTGCCATATTTCTTCACTCTAACCCAACACTGCTCCAATAATATTGTCGAATATCAAGCACTCTTACTTGGACTTGAAATGGCTGTTGATATGAAAAAATTGTAACTATAAGTTTTGGGGGATTCCAAGTTGGTGATTAATCAAGTCTTGGGTAATTATGAAGTAAAGAAGTCTAAGTTACTCTCATACTGCAATTATGCTCAAAAGATGATAAGTTGGCTTGGAGAGGTGACTATTTAACATGTCCCTACAAAGAAAAATAAGAAGGTTGATGCGTTGGCAGCTTTAGCTTCTACATTAGTATCGCCCGATCAAATACAAGTTGTGGTTTGCCAGGGATGGATAGCTCCACCCCTAGATGAGCATGGAGAAGAATTTCAACAAGTTATCGCCACTTTTGAGGCCGAAATTGAAGATTGGCAACAGCCAATAATTGATTACTTATGTTATGAAATATTACTAGAAAATTTTCAAAGAAAGACAGAAATCTGACGATGAGCCCCTCGTTTTCATTATTACAAGAATACACTCTACAGAAGATCATTTGATGGAGTTCTCTTATAATGTTTGGGGGCAGATGAATCTGCTTAAGCTATGGAAGAAGCACATTCTGGAGTATGTGGAGCGCATTAATCTAAACCAAAACTTTATTTTCACATAAAAAGGATGGGATATTATTGGCAAATCATGGTGAAAGATTATCTGGATTACGTTCGAAGATGTAAAGCTTGCCAATTCCATGCGAATTTTATACATCAACCCCTAGAAATATTGCACCCAACTATTGCCTCATGTCTATTTGAATCTTGGGTTTGGATGTTGTTGGACCAATGCCTAAGTCCTCTAGTGAACATTTATACATCCTAGCTGCAACTGACTACATCTCAAAATGGGAATAAGCTGTTTCTCTTAGAGAAGTGAAGAAAGATAATGTTGCTAACTTCATTCGAGTAAAAATTATCTGGTATTCCTCGATGCATATTGATAGATAATGGCAAGCCATTTGATAACAAGTTAATAACGAAGATATGTGATCTTTTTGGCTTCAAGAAACATAATTCCTATATGTATTATGCTGCTACTAATGGTCTCGCTAAAGCATTTAACAAGACACTCTGCAGATTGTTAAAGAAAGTTGTTTCCAAGTCTAAGAGAGATTGACATGAAAGAATGGAAAAATATCTTTGGGCATATAGGACTACGTGTCACATGCCAACACAAGCAACTCCCTATTCTCTTATTTATGGAGTTGAAGCAGTCTCCACTTGAGCGTCAAATTCCATCATTGCGCCTTGCCATTCAAGAAGGACTCACTGATGAAGAAAATGCTCGGTTACACCTTAAAGAATTTGAGGTTCTTGATGAAAAAATTCTAAAGTCTCAACAAAGTCTGGAATGTTATCAAGCTCTTCTAGCTCGATCTTTTAATAAGATGGTTCGTCTTAGATGCTTCCAAGTGGGTGATCAAATTCTTGTTGTAAGAAGGCCCATTATTACTTCTCGTTGGTATAGAAGCAAGTTCTCTTCTAAATGAGATGGACCATATGTGGTATAAGAAGTATACTCAAGAGGCACTTACAAACTGGTTGACTTAGAAGTATTGTGAGTTGGACCCATTAATGGAAAGTTCATAAATAGATACTATCCTTGAAGAAAAGAAACACCCTCCTTAAGGTACAAGCATAAACTACATGTTACTCCTGGCCCACAAGAGTATAAACTGTGCACGGCATCCAAAAAAAATGTCCGCTAGGTTGAAAATCTCGAAAGAGGTGGCCTAGGCAAAAGTTAGGACACAAAAAAAATTAAATTGTTTTTTTAAAAAAATAATAAAATATCACTCCTTCAGAACTACGTTATGACTTGATCCTCTTCACCGGGGTACATGTGCGCTTGGAATTACATTCTGAGTTCAGTTGCATGAGTGTCCAAAAAATACATAGTCTCACTTGACCTTCTTCAGCGAGGTTAGTGGTTCTTAGTGTTACATCCTAAGTTTAGTCTCATAAGTTTAAAATAAATGGGGCATGCTATGATTTGAGCATCATAATATTCTTGTAGATTGTCATATATAATATGTGAATTAGAGAGGGCCAATCAAGATAGAGTTTGAATTGATTTCAAAGAAATATTCATACAAATCTGTAAAGCTATTAGCTGTGATTATTGTACATGTTTTAGTTTTATGAATCTTCTTTTCAACTGATCAAAAATATTATCATTTTGGCTTCTCTATGCTGAGATATGAGTATTTTTAATAAGATCATGTGAATATGAATATGTCAGCTTTTCTGCATGTGAAATTCATTTTTGAAGTTTGTTTAGAACAATCGTGAGGGATTTGAGCTATAAATTTTGGATATGTTTTAGATTAAGAAGTTTGGTTTTTAATACATTATCTCTCATGGCTTTGGTGCTCTCATACAATGATATATCTCTCATAGTATCGAAACACACAAGGTGATACACAATGATGTTTAGGGGAAAGTCCAAGCTTAATACGACTATGTCAATGCATCAATATGAGTAAATAACTCTTGAAGCTGAAATGTAAAAGAAATAATTAAAGAAATGTGCAATATAATGCAATAAAAAAAGTTTCTAAAAGAGTGACAACTAATCAATCAAAATTCTAAAATAAATAAATAAATAAAGAGCAAAAAAAATATCTCATAATAAGCTAGTCTAAACGTAGCTTATAATTAGTTGTCTTGAAGAGAAATCTTTAAAACCCTCTTTTTCTCTTCCACATCATGCGAGGCAGTCGTAGTTACTAGAGAAACATCAGCGCATTTATTGTACTCTTGTTCAGCTGCTACGACTTTGGGTTCGACATCTTCAACTTCTATCTTGGCAACATTTCGGAGGGATTTTAACTCCTTCACCTTTTTCCTCGCCTCCTTAAGGGATTGACAGATATTAGACAATTCTTCTGATTTCTCATTCTTTTCATTCAAGATAAGATCAAGACGTTCCTTGGCTTTTAAATATGACTCAAATTTTTCAATTTTTAGGACTTTATCAGCGAGGGATGATCATACTTGATCATAGGACGTGGCACATTCAAAGAGAGACTACAATAAGTTTTTCAAAGGAGAAATATCCACCCCCATTCCATATACATCATCAATAATTACTTGGACCTCATCATTAAGAGAAGAAACTCATTATGCAGTGAGATCGACAAGTTTAGGATGAATCTTATTCCAAGCTCCCTCGATAAAATTCATTCGAAGTTTTGAGATGACCTTTCCATCAAAGATAGACATGGACATTGCCGATTTCTTGTGGAGAGGATATTCTACACTTGATGTAGTTCTTTCATGAGGGATAGAAATAGCCTATCGCTCTGATTTGGGTGTCATGATTTCCTTGAATTCGGCCCCTCTACAGATTCATTACTGTCTTATGGCTTACTTTGATAAAAAGTCTCCAACATGCTAATATTGTTTGCCTGCAAAAGAAAATAATATGTATTTATATATATATATATATATATATATATATATATATATATATATATATATATAAGAAGACATATCATAGTTAGTGGAGTCATGTGGGTCATGGAATAAAAAAAATCATTACCTCGTTAATAGCCGTCAAAGTCCTTGAAGAACTAACGTTGTTGTTAAAAATCTCTACTGGATGCGAACTAGTATCATTTGGCGTGTCAGAAGGTAGTTTCAATTGCTTTCAACAACGATCACTACGGATGCTACTACTTTCTTCTTGAGATGGCTGCTTGTGAGAGGTGTGTTGAATTTGAGTTGAATATTTTTATTTTTAAAATTCTTCATGGGAAAGACCCTTGACCTTGTCTAGAACAACAACTTTAGACTTCAAAATAGGAGGTTGACTTACAATTAAGATCTCCTCATAATTATTTTAAAGAATATCGATATTTGGATCAACAACATTCACCAATGACTCTATATAATTTTCAAGAAAATTTCCATGCACCTTTTCCCACCAAGACTTGTAATTGAGAGAAAAGAATTTTTTCAAGTTGGACCCACTAGGAGAAAATGTTACTCTTTCCCTCTATTTGTCAATACACAAATTCTGGTAAGCCTTAATTCCTCTGCTAATGAAGCCTCACGCAAATCTCGATATAATCGACCAGGAGCATTTTAAAAAAAGCCAAATTGATGACTGAATCTGTGGGGACTATAAGGCTCCACAATAAAGATATTCTCGTCCCTAGAAGTGAGATAGTTCAAGCGAAGACGCATAAAAAAATTCTATTGAAAGTCTTTTTCAATGCCGTCATCACGGTAGTGGTGATCATTAGGTCTTTTGATCAATGTTGCATCCCAGAAAATGGTTCCTCCTCCATGTATACGCTTTCTTGCATCCTCTTTTTTAAAATACCTTGTAGCACCTTCTCCAAAAAAGGAATTCATAAGAGGATCAGTCGGTCCACCTGCTAATGGGTAATGAGTCTTAAAGTAATAGGCCAACCAACCATACACATAATGAATTGAAAAACAAGTTTGGACGAGATTAAGTCATGAGCATCTTGAAATTGTATTTAGACCTTTGTAAATGCTAACTAAGACTGGAACTGCAAGGCTAACTCTTCGTCCATATGCTAAATGACAGACAATTCTGAAGACGCCCAGATGAATAAAGTGATCCTATTCATAACAAATACACACAAACAGCAAGATAAAAAGGCGGCCAAGTGTGTTTCATTTTTCTTGCGACTCTTAACTTCTAACTTGTGAAACAAAGCTTCTTCAGCAGGAGACCAATTAACAGGCTCACCAATTACGCCAGTTGGGTTATACGACGACTTGAGATGGACAAACTTCTTTTCTCTTCTTGGTGGGGGTTGTCCATATTTTGTATCTCCCTTACATAAAAACTCTACCCATCATTCCACAAAAACATTTGGGTCATTATTATTTTCTACTCAGATATGATGAAAAGCATCAAATAAATGCTCACAAGAATGGGGGAGAAATCTTTTTCCTTTGTCGGATGAGTTTAAAAGTTCTGTAACGTTTGGCAGGACCTCCTCATAAAGACTTCCTGTTATGGGTAAACCATCAATCATGTGTAAGTCCCAAAGTGATATAGATAATTTTCCAACTGAGGTAAGTAGTGTATTTGTAACAGGACACCAATCTTCGCAGAAGACTTGCAAGATGTTAGTGTTATGATTATAGGTAAAAAAAATGAACCATACACAACATTGTATATTCTTGGGTCTTTCAAAGCCTGGCCACTCCTACTAAGGATATCTTCAGCCCACTCCCAATAGCCTGAAATTTAGTGAAACTCTCCATCAAATGTGAAAGTTTCATCCCATCGAGACTCGCCATTTATGATTTGTCATCCCAAGCATGGAAAAGAAGTTGCAATATTTTTGGTACGTTGATTAGGAGTGCAAAGTACCCACGTCTTGGGAGGATGGCTTTTATATTCAAGAGTTCAATCATCTAAACCAGGAAGTTCCCCTAAAGATGGCCACGGAGCAGCATACTTGCCAGCTAATAGGGTACCTATAAGCAATTTGGTCTCCACCTCATTATCCTTATGATCTGATATTATAAGGTATTGCGACTCAGAAGAAGAGGACATCAAATCTCTAAAGTAAACCATGATTCAAATTGCAAAAAAAAGTATTTTATTAGCACTTAATTAGTAATTCAATAATCATGGTTATGAATTTCAATAATGAATGATTTTATTCTTTGAGCTCGAACTATGCCTAGTACAGACGGTATAAAGTCTCTATCGATCAGGTGAAGTCTTTTCTTTAGACGGTGTAAAGTCTTTAGCTCAAATGATGTCATGCCTTAGGTTTAAATCATGTAAGGTCTTTGCCTTAGACGGATAAAGTCTTTGGCTCGGATGATGTGATGCCTTTGACTCAAATCATGTAAAGTCTTTTTCTTAGATAGTGTAAAGTCTTTGGCTTGGACTAGTGATGCTTTTGACTCAGACGGTGTAAATTTTTTGCCACAAATCATATAAAAAAATTTCTTGAGATGGTGTAAAGTATTTGGCTTGGACTATGTGGTATCTTTTGACTCAGACAGTGTAAAGTCTTTGCCACAAATCATGTAAATTCCTTACCTTAGATGGTTAAAGTCTTTGACTTGAACTATCTGATGCCTTTGACTCAGACAGTGTAAAGTCTTTGTCACAAATCATGTAAAGTCTTTGCCTTAGACAGTGTAAAGTCTTTGGCTCAAACAATGCAGCACCTTCGAGTCAGGCGGTGTAAAGTATTCACTAAGGATGATGTAAAATTATTGGCTCCATAAGATACAACTATTGCTTCTATTGATTAAAAACAAACACAAAAGAACAAAAGAACAAAGCCAAAAAAAAAAAAAAAAAAAAACTTACCTCGTATCTTTATTCTGCACGATGAACTCAAGAGTGTATGCAAAAAAGAGCATCAAAAATTGTAAATGCCAATGATAAAAATAAATAAAAGGAGAGAGCTTATTTATAGACAAATAGTGACGGTGAGGGAGTCTTTCTCCCAAAGTAACTATAATTACTTTTTGGGTTAGCACTCTAGTGGAATGGTACAAATTTATTCTCTCTGTATCCTAATTGGTTGTGGAATTGTAAAAATTTGGGTTATTTGTATTCTAAAAAGAATGTGTCCTTTCTGAATTCTAATTGGACGATTATTATTTATTTATTTTTGTCAGCAAATGCCTATTCTTTATTTTGTTGATCTCTATTGTATTCTAATTGTTCAAATCTAGTAAAAATAAATTGCATTAGCCAAGTGATGAAGTTCCAATTGGAGTCTCATTATTTACTCCAAATATGTCACTTTAATTGGAATATTGTATTAATTTAATATGTTCATGGTGCATCTTAAAATGCACGACATACGATTATCATTTAGTTAATACTTTAAGGCTAGTCTTTGTATAAAATACTTTGACAAGACTTGAAGTAGAGGGCATTTGTAAGCATTAAAATTTTATTGAATTTAAATCTATAAATTAATTTGGACTATATTAAATTCAAGAAAATAGTCCAAATATTGTGGCAATCCAAGTCAAATAAATGAGCCACTAAAAGCATGTCACGTGTCAAAGTTATGTGGCAATCCAAGTGAAATTAAATAAGCCACTAAAATCATGCCACGTGTCAAAGTTATGTGGCAATCCAAGTCAAATTAAATAAGTCACTAGAATCATGTCATGTGCCAAAGTTAGGTGGCAATCCAAGTCAAATCAAATAAGCTACTAAAATCATGCCACATCTCAAAATTATGTGGCAATTTAAGTCAAATTAAATGATTCACTAGAATAATGTCACATGTATATGTGACATGTTCTAACCAACCAAATTAAAGCTCTTCACCAAAGAAATCTGATTGGTCAGTTCAAACCGACCAATCAAATCACACAGGCATACCACTCCCTACAACAATAAATATGGGTTCTTATTATTCTCAGGAGGAGGGGTTTGAAAGAACAGAAAGAAAGAAAAGAGCTCGTGGATCAAAGACCACAAATTCTCTACAAAGCTACAAAGTTTAAGCGATTAAGTTCAAGTTCAAGATCAAGAACGAAGGCAAATATCAAGACGTTCAAGATCAAGAACGAAGGCAAATATCAAGACGTTCAAGATCAAGTTGCTTGTTCACATTTATTATTCGTCATAACCATACAAGTGTTTGTGACAAATAATTCAAATCCAAGTTTGAAGACGAAGATTCAAGATCAAGATATTCAAACCCTTGAGTCTAAATCAAATTCAAGTTCAACATATTCCATATTATTTGAAGAATCATAAGATTATCATAGAGATTGTAACGCGCACTACATTTTGAAATCAAATATTACACTTTGTTACTTCAATTTTTTGGTCTTGATTATTTATTTTTTCTCTACTCGAAAATTTGTTGTTTACAGTATATTCTATACAAAATACTTGAAATTCTTCCAAGCTTTGGATTAATCCTGATCTATCGCAAGCTAATGAATGCAAATCTAGGTTACTTTTAAAATATATTATATTAATGTAAATGCTAACATAAAATTACATCAACAAATCTAACACAAATTTTTAAAATGTAGATTAGGACGTGTGTCTCAACCAACCTTTGAAATGTTGAGTCAAACAAATTCTCATTGTACTCTTTCTGTTTCTGAGGAGTTGGAGACTGAAACCACAAAACTTAAAAGTATTCAAGCATTCATTAATTCCATGAGGTAAATTATATATTTTTTATGAGGGATTTATAAATATCATTAATTTTAAGTAAAATATTACTATATGTGTTGATCAATTTTCTTTACAGATTAGACAGTTCTGGATAGTTGCAACAGTAGTTAACTTAGAACTTCAAAAGGACTGGTCATATATGGGATGCAAGAAGTGTCAGAGAAAAATTGACAATGTTGGTAATAAAGTTGATTGCAAAAAATGTGCTCGAGATGAGATTGCTTCTCATAGGTATAATCAACATTTATTTTAAATATTAAAAATAATGCTTAGATTTATTAAACACATATGATATCAGATACAAGCCTCAGATTAATAGAACCATCATGTTTACCCGGTGGAATTGGATGCTCTTCTTGATAGAACCATCATGTTTACAGTGGCTGTGAAACAAGAAAATGTTGAGTCACGTGATTGTGTCTATGGAGTTAAGAAGATCTGATAAATCAATACAAGAAATCAATAGAAAAAGATGTATTCACTGTATGTTATCTTTAATAATAAGATAAATTTATTTATTAAGTATTTATAATTTATCACAAATAGTATCTAAATATGTTAACTTTTTAATAATAGAAGCATGTTTTCAATATTGAAGATGCCACAGATGGTGATAAGGTATTCAAGTTTATTGATTTACTATAAAGTAGTTACGACTTCTCAAAAAAAAAATGAGTTAATCGATTTTAAATATTTTAAAATTATCTCTTAACTATTGTTCTTTTTTTTTTTTTTTTTAGAATTTCATGGAAGATATTGAGGTGACGTCTCCTAAAAAAGCTACTACAAAGAGAGGAAGATCAAAAAATGAAGGATCTATTACAGATGATAGTGTTGATATTGCACAACTATCCAGTAACAAGGCCAAGAAAGTTATTAAGAAAGAGAAAAATCCATGGACAAGTGGACGTACATTAAATTTGTTAATTACATTTTACTTTCTAGCAACTATATATATGTATGAAACTCAAGTACGATTTAGTTGTGTATTTTATTTTATGTCTTTTAGTATTATGAAAGAAAAGAAATTTTTTATCTCAAGATTGACTTTGACTCTATCTGATGCAAGAATATCTTTCAAGTTTTAGGCGAAGACAATTTTTATTAATTGTATATTTTGCCATGATCATTAATAAAAGTCAAGGTCAATCGTTGTCTCACATTGGATTGTTTTTGAAAAAGCCAGTATTTACCCATGGACAATTGCATGTTGCTTTATCATGAGTTACTAGCAGTAAAGGATTAAAGATTTTATCTTATGATGATGATGGGAACATTCGTAATGAGGTTACAAATGTTGTGTATAAAGAAGTCTTTCTTTAGATTTTATAAAATTGTTTTACTTATCATGTTGAAATGATACTTTCTTTACAATTTTGTAAAAGTGTTTTTCCTATCATATTATTGAACAAGTACTTTCTTAAAATTTTGTAAAAGTCTTTTTTATTATGTTGTCAAAAGGTACTATCTTTATATTTTCTAAAAGTGTATTTCTTATCATGTTGAAAAGAGTACTTTCTTAACCTTTTTTAAAGTATTTTTCTTATCATGATTAATGCGTATCTTCTTTTATTTACTTCTTTTAGAAGTGTTTTTCTTATCATATTGTTAAATAAGTATTTTCTTGAAAATTTTATGAAGTTGTATTTTTATTATCATGATGAATGATTATTTTCGTTACATTTAGTAAAAATATTTTTCTTATCATCTTCAATAGCTACTTTCTTTACATTTGCAAAAGTGTTTTTCTTATCATGTTAAAATGATATTTTTTTTTACACTTTGTAAAGTGTTATTCTTACCATGTTTAAATATTATTTCCTTTACAATTTTGCAAATATATATTTCTTTTCATATTGTTGAATAGTACTTTATTAAAATTTGTAAAACTGTTTTTCTTATCATGTTGTCTAAAGTTATTCTTTTTTACATTTTATAATAGTGTTTTCCTTATCATTTTGAAAGAGTACTTTCTTTAATTTTTGTAAACGTGATTTCTTATCTCGTTTAATGAATACTGTCGTTACATTTTGTAAAAATATTTTTCTCATCATGTTGAAAGATACTTTATTTATAATTTGTAAATAGATTTTCTTATCATATTGAGTAAGTACTTTCTACATTTTTATCTAAAGTGTATTTCTTATCATGTTAAAAAGGTACTTTCTTTATATTTTGTAAATGTGTTTTTCTTATCATGTCAAAAGTGATTTTCTTATCACGTTGAATGGGAATATTTTTTTACACATTATCAAAAGTGTATTACTTATCATGTTGCAATCCATTTATACTAAGTATTATATAGTTGATCTCGGATTAATATTCCGCGCATTGCACGGATATTATACTAATTATGCATTTATAGTACAATCACAATCACATTGCAATACATAGAGTGAAAATGTAATAAATTCAATGATACATATATGGTAATACAATCCAATATCATATATTATTTGATTATGCACTCGTGTATAAAAAAAAAGTGAAAAATACGTGGAATTGTTATGTGTCTCTGTGTATACAGAATCAGCACAAAAAAAATATCTAATATTTTAGGGAAGTAATTATCCTACCTCAAGAATAGGGAATGATAGATTGTCGAAAAGTTAAGATATGTATATAAAGTTAAGAGTGTTAAACAACAAGTCGGGTGGTTGTCCACTTTGATTACTTTTCTTTGTAAGTGGGCAAGTTGTCCACTTGTGTTCATCATTTTTATTGTCTATAAATTACATACTTTGCAATGTAAAAGGATGATACACAAAAAGAAAAAAGAAAGAATACATCTCTCTTTCTTTTCTCTTACTCTCCCCTCTTTATTTTGTTAAGTTAGTGTATTTTATAACACGTTATCAACACGAAACTTTAATTTTCTTCAAACAAATTAACTTCTATATCAGAATATGGAAATTTTCCAGTCATCAGCTGAATCCAAAAATAATTATGATGATATATGTCTTATTGATAGTGTCATAACACACACTATTTTAAGATATAAGAAATATTTCTCTTATTTGATTATGAAAAAAGCTAATATTAATACAATATCTGGTAGTACAAGATTAATTGAAGGATCCGGAAAAGCTAAAGTTGTACTTATCGGAGAGAACAAATTTAACAATTAATGAAGCATTATATTGTAGTAAGTCTCAAAGAAACTTATTAAGTTTCAAAGACATTCGTCAAAATGGTTATCATATTGAGACTACAAATAATGAAAAGAATGAATATCTTTACATTACTACAATGACGTCGGGCAAAAAGTTTATACTTGAAAAGTTACCCGCTCTTTCATCCGACTTATACTTCACAAGTATTAGCATGGTTGAGACATATATCATAGTAAACCAAAGGTTTACTAACTCAAATGATTTTATTATTTGGCATGACCGATTTAGCCATCCCAGTTCTAATATGATGCGCAAAATAATTGAGAGTTCACATGGACACTCTTTGAAGAACCAAAAGATTCTTCAATTTAAAGAATTCTCTTGTGCTACATGTTCTCAAGGCAAATTAATTACTAGACCATCAGTAATCAAAGTGAAAAATAATTTCCCAATATTTTTGTAACGTATACAGGGTGATATATGTGGGCTCATGCACCCATCATTTGGACCATTTAAATATTATGTAGTTTTAATAGATGCATCTACAAGATGATCACATGTATGCTTATTATCAACTCATAATATGACATTTACGAGATTACTTGCTCAAATAATCAAGTTAAGAGCATAATTTCCAGATTATACAATAAAGACAATTCATCTTGATAATGCTGGCGAGTTTACATCTCAAGCATTTAATGATTATTGTTTGTCCACTGGGATAACAGTTGAGCATCCGGTTGCTCATGTTCATACTCAAAATGGTCTAGCAGAATCATTAATTAAACATCTCTAATTAATTGCTAGGCCAATGCTTATGAGAACAAAACTTCTCATTTCATTATGGGGTCATACTATTTTGTATGCAGCAAGTCTTGTGCGGTTCAGATCCGCAAGTTATCATAAAGTCTCCCCATTACAATTGGCTTTTGATCATGATCCGAATATTTTTTATCTTAGAATATTTGGATGTGCAGTATATGTTTCAATTTCCAGAACACACAAAAATGGGACCCCAAAGAAGATTGGGGATATATGTTGGGTATGAATCTCCTTCTATCATAAAATATTTGGAACCTATGACTGGAGATTTATTCACTGCAAGATTTGCTGATTGTCATTTTGATGAATCAGTATACCCAACATTAGGGGGAGAAAATAAGTAGCTGAAAAGGAAAATAGATTGGAATGCATTATCATTATCTCATTTAGATCCTCGTACAAATAAATGTGAATTGAAAGTTCAAAAGATAATTCATTTGCAAAATAATACAAATCAATTGCCAGATGCATTCACTAACCTATCAAGAGTTACTAAATCTCATATTCCAACTGTTAATGCTCCAATTTGAGTTGATGTCCGAGTAGGACAATTAATTAATGCAAATGAGTCTAAACCATATTTAAAACGTGGTAGACCAATCAGTTCCAAAGATAAAAATCCTTGAAAAAGAAAAGAAACAAACAATCAAGATGGTCATGATATGAAAGAACCTGCTCAAGAAGAGCGAGGAGACATAACAATTGATAAGACCTTGGAAGAGGTTAAGGCGCCTGGAAATGATAAAGAAATTTTAATAAATTATGTCTCATCAGGAAAAATATGGAATTGAAATAATGTAATTATCAACAATAGTTTTGCTTATAATGTTTTTTTTTTTTTTTTTTTTTTTTTGTGGGAACAGACCCTACACGAGGCACTTACAAACTGGTTGACTTAGAAGTATTGTGAGTTGGACCCATTAATGGAAAGTTCATAAATAGATACTATCCTTGAAGAAAAGAAACACCCTCCTTAAGGTACAAGCATAAACTACATGTTACTCCTGGCCCACAAGAGTATAAACTGTGCACGGCATCCAAAAAAAATGTCCGCTAGGTTGAAAATCTCGAAAGAGGTGGCCTAGGCAAAAGTTAGGACACAAAAAAAATTAAATTGTTTTTTTAAAAAAATAATAAAATATCACTCCTTCAGAACTACGTTATGACTTGATCCTCTTCACCGGGGTACATGTGCGCTTGGAATTACATTCTGAGTTCAGTTGCATGAGTGTCCAAAAAATACATAGTCTCACTTGACCTTCTTCAGCGAGGTTAGTGGTTCTTAGTGTTACATCCTAAGTTTAGTCTCATAAGTTTAAAATAAATGGGGCATGCTATGATTTGAGCATCATAATATTCTTGTAGATTGTCATATATAATATGTGAATTAGAGAGGGCCAATCAAGATAGAGTTTGAATTGATTTCAAAGAAATATTCATACAAATCTGTAAAGCTATTAGCTGTGATTATTGTACATGTTTTAGTTTTATGAATCTTCTTTTCAACTGATCAAAAATATTATCATTTTGGCTTCTCTATGCTGAGATATGAGTATTTTTAATAAGATCATGTGAATATGAATATGTCAGCTTTTCTGCATGTGAAATTCATTTTTGAAGTTTGTTTAGAACAATCGTGAGGGATTTGAGCTATAAATTTTGGATATGTTTTAGATTAAGAAGTTTGGTTTTTAATACATTATCTCTCATGGCTTTGGTGCTCTCATACAATGATATATCTCTCATAGTATCGAAACACACAAGGTGATACACAATGATGTTTAGGGGAAAGTCCAAGCTTAATACGACTATGTCAATGCATCAATATGAGTAAATAACTCTTGAAGCTGAAATGTAAAAGAAATAATTAAAGAAATGTGCAATATAATGCAATAAAAAAAGTTTCTAAAAGAGTGACAACTAATCAATCAAAATTCTAAAATAAATAAATAAATAAAGAGCAAAAAAAATATCTCATAATAAGCTAGTCTAAACGTAGCTTATAATTAGTTGTCTTGAAGAGAAATCTTTAAAACCCTCTTTTTCTCTTCCACATCATGCGAGGCAGTCGTAGTTACTAGAGAAACATCAGCGCATTTATTGTACTCTTGTTCAGCTGCTACGACTTTGGGTTCGACATCTTCAACTTCTATCTTGGCAACATTTCGGAGGGATTTTAACTCCTTCACCTTTTTCCTCGCCTCCTTAAGGGATTGACAGATATTAGACAATTCTTCTGATTTCTCATTCTTTTCATTCAAGATAAGATCAAGACGTTCCTTGGCTTTTAAATATGACTCAAATTTTTCAATTTTTAGGACTTTATCAGCGAGGGATGATCATACTTGATCATAGGACGTGGCACATTCAAAGAGAGACTACAATAAGTTTTTCAAAGGAGAAATATCCACCCCCATTCCATATACATCATCAATAATTACTTGGACCTCATCATTAAGAGAAGAAACTCATTATGCAGTGAGATCGACAAGTTTAGGATGAATCTTATTCCAAGCTCCCTCGATAAAATTCATTCGAAGTTTTGAGATGACCTTTCCATCAAAGATAGACATGGACATTGCCGATTTCTTGTGGAGAGGATATTCTACACTTGATGTAGTTCTTTCATGAGGGATAGAAATAGCCTATCGCTCTGATTTGGGTGTCATGATTTCCTTGAATTCGGCCCCTCTACAGATTCATTACTGTCTTATGGCTTACTTTGATAAAAAGTCTCCAACATGCTAATATTGTTTGCCTGCAAAAGAAAATAATATGTATTTATATATATATATATATATATATATATATATATATATATATATATATATAAGAAGACATATCATAGTTAGTGGAGTCATGTGGGTCATGGAATAAAAAAAATCATTACCTCGTTAATAGCCGTCAAAGTCCTTGAAGAACTAACGTTGTTGTTAAAAATCTCTACTGGATGCGAACTAGTATCATTTGGCGTGTCAGAAGGTAGTTTCAATTGCTTTCAACAACGATCACTACGGATGCTACTACTTTCTTCTTGAGATGGCTGCTTGTGAGAGGTGTGTTGAATTTGAGTTGAATATTTTTATTTTTAAAATTCTTCATGGGAAAGACCCTTGACCTTGTCTAGAACAACAACTTTAGACTTCAAAATAGGAGGTTGACTTACAATTAAGATCTCCTCATAATTATTTTAAAGAATATCGATATTTGGATCAACAACATTCACCAATGACTCTATATAATTTTCAAGAAAATTTCCATGCACCTTTTCCCACCAAGACTTGTAATTGAGAGAAAAGAATTTTTTCAAGTTGGACCCACTAGGAGAAAATGTTACTCTTTCCCTCTATTTGTCAATACACAAATTCTGGTAAGCCTTAATTCCTCTGCTAATGAAGCCTCACGCAAATCTCGATATAATCGACCAGGAGCATTTTAAAAAAAGCCAAATTGATGACTGAATCTGTGGGGACTATAAGGCTCCACAATAAAGATATTCTCGTCCCTAGAAGTGAGATAGTTCAAGCGAAGACGCATAAAAAAATTCTATTGAAAGTCTTTTTCAATGCCGTCATCACGGTAGTGGTGATCATTAGGTCTTTTGATCAATGTTGCATCCCAGAAAATGGTTCCTCCTCCATGTATACGCTTTCTTGCATCCTCTTTTTTAAAATACCTTGTAGCACCTTCTCCAAAAAAGGAATTCATAAGAGGATCAGTCGGTCCACCTGCTAATGGGTAATGAGTCTTAAAGTAATAGGCCAACCAACCATACACATAATGAATTGAAAAACAAGTTTGGACGAGATTAAGTCATGAGCATCTTGAAATTGTATTTAGACCTTTGTAAATGCTAACTAAGACTGGAACTGCAAGGCTAACTCTTCGTCCATATGCTAAATGACAGACAATTCTGAAGACGCCCAGATGAATAAAGTGATCCTATTCATAACAAATACACACAAACAGCAAGATAAAAAGGCGGCCAAGTGTGTTTCATTTTTCTTGCGACTCTTAACTTCTAACTTGTGAAACAAAGCTTCTTCAGCAGGAGACCAATTAACAGGCTCACCAATTACGCCAGTTGGGTTATACGACGACTTGAGATGGACAAACTTCTTTTCTCTTCTTGGTGGGGGTTGTCCATATTTTGTATCTCCCTTACATAAAAACTCTACCCATCATTCCACAAAAACATTTGGGTCATTATTATTTTCTACTCAGATATGATGAAAAGCATCAAATAAATGCTCACAAGAATGGGGGAGAAATCTTTTTCCTTTGTCGGATGAGTTTAAAAGTTCTGTAACGTTTGGCAGGACCTCCTCATAAAGACTTCCTGTTATGGGTAAACCATCAATCATGTGTAAGTCCCAAAGTGATATAGATAATTTTCCAACTGAGGTAAGTAGTGTATTTGTAACAGGACACCAATCTTCGCAGAAGACTTGCAAGATGTTAGTGTTATGATTATAGGTAAAAAAAATGAACCATACACAACATTGTATATTCTTGGGTCTTTCAAAGCCTGGCCACTCCTACTAAGGATATCTTCAGCCCACTCCCAATAGCCTGAAATTTAGTGAAACTCTCCATCAAATGTGAAAGTTTCATCCCATCGAGACTCGCCATTTATGATTTGTCATCCCAAGCATGGAAAAGAAGTTGCAATATTTTTGGTACGTTGATTAGGAGTGCAAAGTACCCACGTCTTGGGAGGATGGCTTTTATATTCAAGAGTTCAATCATCTAAACCAGGAAGTTCCCCTAAAGATGGCCACGGAGCAGCATACTTGCCAGCTAATAGGGTACCTATAAGCAATTTGGTCTCCACCTCATTATCCTTATGATCTGATATTATAAGGTATTGCGACTCAGAAGAAGAGGACATCAAATCTCTAAAGTAAACCATGATTCAAATTGCAAAAAAAAGTATTTTATTAGCACTTAATTAGTAATTCAATAATCATGGTTATGAATTTCAATAATGAATGATTTTATTCTTTGAGCTCGAACTATGCCTAGTACAGACGGTATAAAGTCTCTATCGATCAGGTGAAGTCTTTTCTTTAGACGGTGTAAAGTCTTTAGCTCAAATGATGTCATGCCTTAGGTTTAAATCATGTAAGGTCTTTGCCTTAGACGGATAAAGTCTTTGGCTCGGATGATGTGATGCCTTTGACTCAAATCATGTAAAGTCTTTTTCTTAGATAGTGTAAAGTCTTTGGCTTGGACTAGTGATGCTTTTGACTCAGACGGTGTAAATTTTTTGCCACAAATCATATAAAAAAATTTCTTGAGATGGTGTAAAGTATTTGGCTTGGACTATGTGGTATCTTTTGACTCAGACAGTGTAAAGTCTTTGCCACAAATCATGTAAATTCCTTACCTTAGATGGTTAAAGTCTTTGACTTGAACTATCTGATGCCTTTGACTCAGACAGTGTAAAGTCTTTGTCACAAATCATGTAAAGTCTTTGCCTTAGACAGTGTAAAGTCTTTGGCTCAAACAATGCAGCACCTTCGAGTCAGGCGGTGTAAAGTATTCACTAAGGATGATGTAAAATTATTGGCTCCATAAGATACAACTATTGCTTCTATTGATTAAAAACAAACACAAAAGAACAAAAGAACAAAGCCAAAAAAAAAAAAAAAAAAAAACTTACCTCGTATCTTTATTCTGCACGATGAACTCAAGAGTGTATGCAAAAAAGAGCATCAAAAATTGTAAATGCCAATGATAAAAATAAATAAAAGGAGAGAGCTTATTTATAGACAAATAGTGACGGTGAGGGAGTCTTTCTCCCAAAGTAACTATAATTACTTTTTGGGTTAGCACTCTAGTGGAATGGTACAAATTTATTCTCTCTGTATCCTAATTGGTTGTGGAATTGTAAAAATTTGGGTTATTTGTATTCTAAAAAGAATGTGTCCTTTCTGAATTCTAATTGGACGATTATTATTTATTTATTTTTGTCAGCAAATGCCTATTCTTTATTTTGTTGATCTCTATTGTATTCTAATTGTTCAAATCTAGTAAAAATAAATTGCATTAGCCAAGTGATGAAGTTCCAATTGGAGTCTCATTATTTACTCCAAATATGTCACTTTAATTGGAATATTGTATTAATTTAATATGTTCATGGTGCATCTTAAAATGCACGACATACGATTATCATTTAGTTAATACTTTAAGGCTAGTCTTTGTATAAAATACTTTGACAAGACTTGAAGTAGAGGGCATTTGTAAGCATTAAAATTTTATTGAATTTAAATCTATAAATTAATTTGGACTATATTAAATTCAAGAAAATAGTCCAAATATTGTGGCAATCCAAGTCAAATAAATGAGCCACTAAAAGCATGTCACGTGTCAAAGTTATGTGGCAATCCAAGTGAAATTAAATAAGCCACTAAAATCATGCCACGTGTCAAAGTTATGTGGCAATCCAAGTCAAATTAAATAAGTCACTAGAATCATGTCATGTGCCAAAGTTAGGTGGCAATCCAAGTCAAATCAAATAAGCTACTAAAATCATGCCACATCTCAAAATTATGTGGCAATTTAAGTCAAATTAAATGATTCACTAGAATAATGTCACATGTATATGTGACATGTTCTAACCAACCAAATTAAAGCTCTTCACCAAAGAAATCTGATTGGTCAGTTCAAACCGACCAATCAAATCACACAGGCATACCACTCCCTACAACAATAAATATGGGTTCTTATTATTCTCAGGAGGAGGGGTTTGAAAGAACAGAAAGAAAGAAAAGAGCTCGTGGATCAAAGACCACAAATTCTCTACAAAGCTACAAAGTTTAAGCGATTAAGTTCAAGTTCAAGATCAAGAACGAAGGCAAATATCAAGACGTTCAAGATCAAGAACGAAGGCAAATATCAAGACGTTCAGGATCAAGTTGCTTGTTCACATTTATTATTCGTCATAACCATACAAGTGTTTGTGACAAATAATTCAAATCCAAGTTTGAAGACGAAGATTCAAGATCAAGATATTCAAACCCTTGAGTCTAAATCAAATTCAAGTTCAACATATTCCATATTATTTGAAGAATCATAAGATTATCATAGAGATTGTAACGCGCACTACATTTTGAAATCAAATATTACACTTTGTTACTTCAATTTTTTGGTCTTGATTATTTATTTTTTCTCTACTCGAAAATTTGTTGTTTACAGTATATTCTATACAAAATACTTGAAATTCTTCCAAGCTTTGGATTAATCCTGATCTATCGCAAGCTAATGAATGCAAATCTAGGTTACTTTTAAAATATATTATATTAATGTAAATGCTAACATAAAATTACATCAACAAATCTAACACAAATTTTTAAAATGTAGATTAGGACGTGTGTCTCAACCAACCTTTGAAATGTTGAGTCAAACAAATTCTCATTGTACTCTTTCTGTTTCTGAGGAGTTGGAGACTGAAACCACAAAACTTAAAAGTATTCAAGCATTCATTAATTCCATGAGGTAAATTATATATTTTTTATGAGGGATTTATAAATATCATTAATTTTAAGTAAAATATTACTATATGTGTTGATCAATTTTCTTTACAGATTAGACAGTTCTGGATAGTTGCAACAGTAGTTAACTTAGAACTTCAAAAGGACTGGTCATATATGGGATGCAAGAAGTGTCAGAGAAAAATTGACAATGTTGGTAATAAAGTTGATTGCAAAAAATGTGCTCGAGATGAGATTGCTTCTCATAGGTATAATCAACATTTATTTTAAATATTAAAAATAATGCTTAGATTTATTAAACACATATGATATCAGATACAAGCCTCAGATTAATAGAACCATCATGTTTACCCGGTGGAATTGGATGCTCTTCTTGATAGAACCATCATGTTTACAGTGGCTGTGAAACAAGAAAATGTTGAGTCACGTGATTGTGTCTATGGAGTTAAGAAGATCTGATAAATCAATACAAGAAATCAATAGAAAAAGATGTATTCACTGTATGTTATCTTTAATAATAAGATAAATTTATTTATTAAGTATTTATAATTTATCACAAATAGTATCTAAATATGTTAACTTTTTAATAATAGAAGCATGTTTTCAATATTGAAGATGCCACAGATGGTGATAAGGTATTCAAGTTTATTGATTTACTATAAAGTAGTTACGACTTCTCAAAAAAAAAATGAGTTAATCGATTTTAAATATTTTAAAATTATCTCTTAACTATTGTTCTTTTTTTTTTTTTTTTTAGAATTTCATGGAAGATATTGAGGTGACGTCTCCTAAAAAAGCTACTACAAAGAGAGGAAGATCAAAAAATGAAGGATCTATTACAGATGATAGTGTTGATATTGCACAACTATCCAGTAACAAGGCCAAGAAAGTTATTAAGAAAGAGAAAAATCCATGGACAAGTGGACGTACATTAAATTTGTTAATTACATTTTACTTTCTAGCAACTATATATATGTATGAAACTCAAGTACGATTTAGTTGTGTATTTTATTTTATGTCTTTTAGTATTATGAAAGAAAAGAAATTTTTTATCTCAAGATTGACTTTGACTCTATCTGATGCAAGAATATCTTTCAAGTTTTAGGCGAAGACAATTTTTATTAATTGTATATTTTGCCATGATCATTAATAAAAGTCAAGGTCAATCGTTGTCTCACATTGGATTGTTTTTGAAAAAGCCAGTATTTACCCATGGACAATTGCATGTTGCTTTATCATGAGTTACTAGCAGTAAAGGATTAAAGATTTTATCTTATGATGATGATGGGAACATTCGTAATGAGGTTACAAATGTTGTGTATAAAGAAGTCTTTCTTTAGATTTTATAAAATTGTTTTACTTATCATGTTGAAATGATACTTTCTTTACAATTTTGTAAAAGTGTTTTTCCTATCATATTATTGAACAAGTACTTTCTTAAAATTTTGTAAAAGTCTTTTTTATTATGTTGTCAAAAGGTACTATCTTTATATTTTCTAAAAGTGTATTTCTTATCATGTTGAAAAGAGTACTTTCTTAACCTTTTTTAAAGTATTTTTCTTATCATGATTAATGCGTATCTTCTTTTATTTACTTCTTTTAGAAGTGTTTTTCTTATCATATTGTTAAATAAGTATTTTCTTGAAAATTTTATGAAGTTGTATTTTTATTATCATGATGAATGATTATTTTCGTTACATTTAGTAAAAATATTTTTCTTATCATCTTCAATAGCTACTTTCTTTACATTTGCAAAAGTGTTTTTCTTATCATGTTAAAATGATATTTTTTTTTACACTTTGTAAAGTGTTATTCTTACCATGTTTAAATATTATTTCCTTTACAATTTTGCAAATATATATTTCTTTTCATATTGTTGAATAGTACTTTATTAAAATTTGTAAAACTGTTTTTCTTATCATGTTGTCTAAAGTTATTCTTTTTTACATTTTATAATAGTGTTTTCCTTATCATTTTGAAAGAGTACTTTCTTTAATTTTTGTAAACGTGATTTCTTATCTCGTTTAATGAATACTGTCGTTACATTTTGTAAAAATATTTTTCTCATCATGTTGAAAGATACTTTATTTATAATTTGTAAATAGATTTTCTTATCATATTGAGTAAGTACTTTCTACATTTTTATCTAAAGTGTATTTCTTATCATGTTAAAAAGGTACTTTCTTTATATTTTGTAAATGTGTTTTTCTTATCATGTCAAAAGTGATTTTCTTATCACGTTGAATGGGAATATTTTTTTACACATTATCAAAAGTGTATTACTTATCATGTTGCAATCCATTTATACTAAGTATTATATAGTTGATCTCGGATTAATATTCCGCGCATTGCACGGATATTATACTAATTATGCATTTATAGTACAATCACAATCACATTGCAATACATAGAGTGAAAATGTAATAAATTCAATGATACATATATGGTAATACAATCCAATATCATATATTATTTGATTATGCACTCGTGTATAAAAAAAAAGTGAAAAATACGTGGAATTGTTATGTGTCTCTGTGTATACAGAATCAGCACAAAAAAAAATATCTAATATTTTAGGGAAGTAATTATCCTACCTCAAGAATAGGGAATGATAGATTGTCGAAAAGTTAAGATATGTATATAAAGTTAAGAGTGTTAAACAACAAGTCGGGTGGTTGTCCACTTTGATTACTTTTCTTTGTAAGTGGGCAAGTTGTCCACTTGTGTTCATCATTTTTATTGTCTATAAATTACATACTTTGCAATGTAAAAGGATGATACACAAAAAGAAAAAAGAAAGAATACATCTCTCTTTCTTTTCTCTTACTCTCCCCTCTTTATTTTGTTAAGTTAGTGTATTTTATAACCGTTATCAACACGAAACTTTAATTTTCTTCAAACAAATTAACTTCTATATCAGAATATGGAAATTTTCCAGTCATCAGCTGAATCCAAAAATAATTATGATGATATATGTCTTATTGATAGTGTCATAACACACACTATTTTAAGATATAAGAAATATTTCTCTTATTTGATTATGAAAAAAGCTAATATTAATACAATATCTGGTAGTACAAGATTAATTGAAGGATCCGGAAAAGCTAAAGTTGTACTTATCGGAGAGAACAAATTTAACAATTAATGAAGCATTATATTGTAGTAAGTCTCAAAGAAACTTATTAAGTTTCAAAGACATTCGTCAAAATGGTTATCATATTGAGACTACAAATAATGAAAAGAATGAATATCTTTACATTACTACAATGACGTCGGGCAAAAAGTTTATACTTGAAAAGTTACCCGCTCTTTCATCCGACTTATACTTCACAAGTATTAGCATGGTTGAGACATATATCATAGTAAACCAAAGGTTTACTAACTCAAATGATTTTATTATTTGGCATGACCGATTTAGCCATCCCAGTTCTAATATGATGCGCAAAATAATTGAGAGTTCACATGGACACTCTTTGAAGAACCAAAAGATTCTTCAATTTAAAGAATTCTCTTGTGCTACATGTTCTCAAGGCAAATTAATTACTAGACCATCAGTAATCAAAGTGAAAAATAATTTCCCAATATTTTTGTAACGTATACAGGGTGATATATGTGGGCTCATGCACCCATCATTTGGACCATTTAAATATTATGTAGTTTTAATAGATGCATCTACAAGATGATCACATGTATGCTTATTATCAACTCATAATATGACATTTACGAGATTACTTGCTCAAATAATCAAGTTAAGAGCATAATTTCCAGATTATACAATAAAGACAATTCATCTTGATAATGCTGGCGAGTTTACATCTCAAGCATTTAATGATTATTGTTTGTCCACTGGGATAACAGTTGAGCATCCGGTTGCTCATGTTCATACTCAAAATGGTCTAGCAGAATCATTAATTAAACATCTCTAATTAATTGCTAGGCCAATGCTTATGAGAACAAAACTTCTCATTTCATTATGGGGTCATACTATTTTGTATGCAGCAAGTCTTGTGCGGTTCAGATCCGCAAGTTATCATAAAGTCTCCCCATTACAATTGGCTTTTGATCATGATCCGAATATTTTTTATCTTAGAATATTTGGATGTGCAGTATATGTTTCAATTTCCAGAACACACAAAAATGGGACCCCAAAGAAGATTGGGGATATATGTTGGGTATGAATCTCCTTCTATCATAAAATATTTGGAACCTATGACTGGAGATTTATTCACTGCAAGATTTGCTGATTGTCATTTTGATGAATCAGTATACCCAACATTAGGGGGAGAAAATAAGTAGCTGAAAAGGAAAATAGATTGGAATGCATTATCATTATCTCATTTAGATCCTCGTACAAATAAATGTGAATTGAAAGTTCAAAAGATAATTCATTTGCAAAATAATACAAATCAATTGCCAGATGCATTCACTAACCTATCAAGAGTTACTAAATCTCATATTCCAACTGTTAATGCTCCAATTTGAGTTGATGTCCGAGTAGGACAATTAATTAATGCAAATGAGTCTAAACCATATTTAAAACGTGGTAGACCAATCAGTTCCAAAGATAAAAATCCTTGAAAAAGAAAAGAAACAAACAATCAAGATGGTCATGATATGAAAGAACCTGCTCAAGAAGAGCGAGGAGACATAACAATTGATAAGACCTTGGAAGAGGTTAAGGCGCCTGGAAATGATAAAGAAATTTTAATAAATTATGTCTCATCAGGAAAAATATGGAATTGAAATAATGTAATTATCAACAATAGTTTTGCTTATAATGTTTTTTTTTTTTTTTTTTTTTTTTGTGGGAACAGACCCTACACGAGGCTCCCACCTCTCGTGCACAGTCAGGGGTTGAGCAGCACCCCCAAGCCTTAACATAAATAATCAAAATAAAATACAAGGAGGGGGACATAAACCTTACCTCCAATCCTATGGTGGTTCATAAGTCGGCTAACCTATTAAGGTCGGCTAACTCATCCCCGATACAAAAAGAGACTAACTATAACTAGAAAGCATTAAACCTGTGAGAGGACTCCTCTCGGTACAAATCAACTAAGAAAGCATAAATGAGGGAGACTCTCCCCTTCCATGAGAATACAAGAAAGTAGCCTACACTAGTCCTATTCAAGAACAAGTATACGAACCTTCTATCTCGCATGGGTTGGGGAAATTCTTTTCATCTTTGCTCTTTTTAGACATGTCGTACCAAGTAGGTCCAAGGAAAGTTGCTGCAACACCAATCGTAGCCAAGTTGGGAAAATTAGAGATAAACATGTTCAAGAAGGTTGTTTTATCCTTTTTAATCTTCTTCTCCTGAAGCTTGCCATTCCTATCTTGTCTAGCTTTATGTAGCCCTTGGTTTCTTGTGGAAGTTGTTGAAGGTTGTAGAAGTGTTGTGTATTATCAAGTGTATGGCTGTACTTAGATAATGTATCAGCTGGAAAATTTGCTTCCCGAAAAACATGTTTGCATTGGAAGTATTCTAGCAGTTGGACCAGTTGTTGGAGTTCATTAACGTAGTTTTGAATGTTCCAGGTGGTTTGATGTCCAGATTCAGCCACTTGATCACAAGTTCCGAATCTACTTCCAATATTACTCTATTATAACCATGTTGAATGCACCAATTAATGCCAACACTGGTTGCCTGCACTTCCGCTTGATTATTTGTTCCAACTCCCAAAGGAGAGGCAAAAGCATATATCAAATTACCCTTATGATCCCTTACTATGCCTCCTGCTCCTATCTTTCCTGGGTTGCCTATGGCACTCCCATCAGTGTTAAGTTTAACTATGTTAGGGGGGGTTTGAGCCATTTAACCTGGGTTACTTTTATGTCATGCTTACAGTTTTCTATCCAAATAATTAGATCTTTCCAAGCTGGTGGCCATTGGATATATGGAAAAACTGTGGTAATAAGCATGTATATTTCTTTGGTTATATTGAACTTCACCCTAGTAGTACTAGATTTCTTTCCTCCATATTTACTTGCACACCTGTTCTTCCAGACATTCCAGCAAATAAATATAGGGAGGGCTTGCAACATGAGTTTATGTACAGCATTGTTTGGTTTGTAGGTCCACCATCTCATCAAGATGTCTCTAATGGAGTTGTGGTCCTGCCTGATTCCCCCCCCCCCCCCCGTTGGAGAAATATGTCCAGATGTGTTTAGCAAAGCTTCCAGAGACAAATATGTGATCTATGTTGTCCAAACCAGGCCTGTAGCAGCATGAGCACTCTGCAGTTTCTCTCCCAAAAGAAATCAGTTTATCATTGGTTGGCAGTTTGTGTCTCAATGCTCTCCAAAGCAAGAATGAAGCCTTGAAAGGGATGTTAGTATGCCATGTCATCCTATCTATCAATGTCTTGTTTTTTTTCTTTCTCACATTTTCCCAAGCTGATTTACAAGTGAAATTTCCATGTGATTGCAGCTTCCATTGAGCTTGATCTAATGTGTTTTGTTGGTACATGATTTTAGTATTGAGAATTGTGTGTATCATATGTTGAGGGGCCTGTTGCCTGATTTTCTCTTCATTCCATTTTCCATTTGTCAAGAACATGGAGACAGTGGAGTTGTTGAATCTTGGAATATGTTCATAGTGATTGGCTAGAGGGCCAATACCCAGCCAATCATCCCACCAGAAACTGCAGTTCCCTGAACATAAGGTCCACTTAATGTGAGGTTCTATGTCACCTTTGTTCTTCATCATGTTCTTCCACATGAGAGATTGACCTGTGTGCCACTTTTTTGTGACAGGGTGAGCTCTTTGGCAGTATTTAGCTCTCAAGAAATCCCCCCATAAAGATCTCTTAGTTCTGAACAACCACCAATGTTTGTATTGCATTGCCAGACATATATCTTCCAAGTTTTTTACACCAATACCTCCCTCCTCATATGGTAAGCTAAGGGTTTCCCAAGAGGCCCAATGGTACTTCCTTTTCTCCTTATCCCAACCCCAGAAGAAGTCAGCAATAAGGCATTTTATTTGTTTCAAAGTGGTTCTGGTAGGGGTTATGGCAGATAACAGATGTATAGGAAGTGATTGAAGCACTGATTTGATCAAAGTGGCTCTCCCCCCATAGCTTAGCATCTTTGTCTGCCACCCTTGAATTTTAGCAATCACTTTTGAAACTATACCAGTGAAATATATGACCCTTTGTCTTCCTATATACAATGGACATCCCAAGTATATCATAGGCCCATGAGTGCATTTATAACCAGTGATGGTCACTACTCTATCCATTATATCATCAGGGGTATTGGTAGGGATTAAGATTTGGCTTTTGTCCTTATTAATAAGCTGCCCAGAAATGCCTTCATACATCTGAAGAGTCTTCATGATGAGTTGAAGGGAATACTTGGAAGTTGAGGTAAAGATAATAATGTCATCTGCAAAACTCAAGTGGTTAATTTGAGGACCCCTTTTCTTCATTTGAAAACCAGTGTATAGATAGTGCTGATGAAGGTTGTTTAACATTCTGGTCAGTACTTCTGCACCAAGAACAAAGAGAGCAGGAGAGAGTGGGTCTCCCTGTTTGAGACCTCTTGTTGAGTGGAAAAAACCATGCCTGCTGCCATTTATGATGACAGAGTACCAATTGTTAGACATTATTCTCCATACCAGGTCTATGAAGGTTTCCCCAAATCCCATCTTTCTCATGACAAGACAGATAAAGGACCATGAGACTCTATCATAAGCCTTGGCCATGTCAAGTTTAATAACCACATTATCTCCAATTTTGGGTTTGTTTATGTTATGCATAATTTCTTGAGCCAGCATAATGTTCTCAGATATGCTCCTTCCTTGGACAAATCCAGACTGATTATCAGAAATAAAATGTGGAAGGATGGGAGCCAGTCTGCTACTAAGGAGTTTGGAGATTATTTTGCTACTAAAATTGCTGAGAGATATAGGTCTGAATTCAGATAGTCTATTAGGATGTTCAACTTTTGGGATTAGAACCAGACATGCATGGGAGACGTATTTTGGGATGTCATGGCCATTAAAGAAAAACAGAATCAGCTCCAAAAGGTCCTCACTGATAATGTCCCAGCATACCTGGAAAAACTTGCCACTCATCCCATCAGGACCTGCAGCAGAAGTACCATTCATAGAGAAAATCACTTTCTGTAACTCCTCTTTAGTAGGTACCCTTTGCAACATGTGGTTTTGATTGTCACTGACCTTTCTAGGTATGTACTTAAGGAAATCTTCATTGATTTTCTTGTTGTCTGTAGTAAATATCTTTTCAAAGTAATGACATGCAGCCTTGGCAATTTCCTCATTTCCCTGAATACTATTACCCTAATCATCCTCAATTTTGTGAATATACAGTCTTCTCCTTCTCCCTCTAATGATAGCATGGAAGTAATTGGAGTTGGCATCCCCTTCCTTAAACCATTGGAGTTGAGTTTTTTGTTTGAGGATGGATTGCTCTATCTTTAGATACCTGATGTATTTGGCATTGATCAAGTTCAACTTGGTTCTATTATCTTCGGAGTTATCACTGATTATTGCATCCTCAGCCTCTCTAACTTTTGTCTCAAAATCAGTGATAGAAGAGAAAATATCACCATATTCTTGTCTTGACCACTTACTCAGAGTGCTTCGCACTCTTTTCATTTTTTCCTGAAATCTTCTCATAGGATTTCCTGCGGCAGGTTTTCCCCAGCACGTTTTCACTACATCGAGGAAGCTATCATTATCAACCCAGCAGTGTAGAAACTTAAAATACTTAGGGGCATTGTTCTGTCTCTCTGCACACTCCATGAATAAAGGGCAATGGTCTGATCCAGTGGAAGCTAAATGAGTAATAGTAGTCATGGGCATCATGTCTAACCACTTATCATTTACCATAGCTCTATCTAGTCTCTTCCAAATCCTGGCATCATTATCTCTGTTGTTACACCATGTATACTTTGCACCATGAAAACCCAAGTCTATGAGTCCACAAGCTTCAATAGTACTTATGAATTCAAAACTTTTATTCATGTTGTAGGGTATGCCCCCCAGCTTCTCTTCAATGCCAGTGATTACATTAAAATCCCCTATTGTACACCATGGCTTGCCTACATTGGAATATAGCAGTAGTTTATCCCAAAGATCTCTTCTCAAATGATCTTTACATTTAGCATAAACAAAGGTTGTGAGATAGGTAATATGCCATGTAACATGTTTGATCTCACAGGTAATCTGCTGCTCATCCTGATCTATAATGGAGCATGCTACATCTTTATTCCAGAAGAGCCAAATTTTGTTGTTGGAATTATGAATAGCACTGTCCATATTAAGCTGAATTTTATGTGAATTGAGGTGTGATTGGTTTGAGAATGGTTCAAGAATTGCCATCATAGATATTTTGTGATAGTCTTTGAGTTTTTGAAGTCTATCTAGTGAACCCTGAGTATCAATACTCCTTGCATTCCAACATAGGGTATTAATCATTGAGACTTATTTGATTTGGACCTTGTTTTGATGCCACTTTTGCAAATAGCATTATCAGAACTTGTTGTGTTATCTTGTTGCTTCTTTTTCCTATTTTCTTGCTGACCCCTGGTAGAAAGAGCCCTCCTTTCCTCCTCTTCTTTTTGAACCTCATCATATTGGTCAGGATCTTCCTCATCCTCAGAATGTGTGACTCTGTATTCATCTGTTAGTTCTTGTGGAGTAATTTCCTTGTTAAGGGCACATTTTCCAGTATTCGGTTTCTGAATTTGCAAAGCTGTCACATGGATGCCTGCATGTTCCACCACCAGTACATCATGTAAGCTCTGTTGTCCTGATTGCATTTCTTTAATAATTTTCTTCTTCAACGCATCCCTTTTCTTCTTACTAAGTGCTAATGTAGACTTGTTGTTAAACGCCTGAGGACTCTCATTTTGCCTTTTCGGATCCGGAGGTTCCTTATCCATTGTGTAGCAGTCCTCTTCTTGTTGTGAGTATTCATTGTACCTCTCCTTTCTGGTTACAGTTGTAGTAGTTACCTCTGTGGTAGCAGGAGCTCTAATGTCTTTCCTATGGTCAACCAAAGTACTTTCCCTCCCTCTGGTAACCCCTTCCTGCAAGTTAGTGGGTTCCTCCTGTATTCCCCCATCCTCACCTCCATAAACTACAACAGCTACATCATTCACAACAATAAAATTATTGGGGGAGCCATGAGGCTGTGGGAGAGATAAGTCAATACCTGGCTCCTTCATTTTTGTAATATTGCAGTCATCCTCAAGTGTATCATTTGTGTCTGCATTTAAACCAATAATCGGGACTTGGGGGTGTGGGAGAGATAAGTCAATACCTGAATCCTTCCTTTTTGTCGTATTGCAGTCGTCATCCAGTGTGTCATTTGTGTTAGCATCTAAATCATTAATGGGGACTTGGGGGTGTGGGAGAGATAAGTCAATACCTGAATCCTTCCTTTTTTTTGTTGCAGTCGTCATCCACTGTGTCATTTGCATCAGCATCTAAGCCATTAATGGGGACTTGGGGGGATGGGAGAGATAAGTCAATACCTGTTTGCTTTGCTAGATTCTGCTTTGATTGAACATTCTTTTGTTGTTCCTTCTGTCTTGGTTTTTTCTGAATTTGCCATTCTTGTTGTTCCTCCTTGTTTTTGTTCCTATTTTGGTGTTGTCTCTGTCTCCCAGCTTGATTTTCTTTTGTACCTGCATTAGTTAAAGATATATTATTCTCAGGCATTTGTACAGTGGTTAAGGGACATACCTGGTTGTCATCTTCTTTCCTGGTTTTATTATTCCTTGCTTCTTCAGCTTCTTTCCTTTCTTCATCTCTCTTCTTGACATTACATCTTGTCATAGTATGTCCTTGATGCTTACAGTAAGAACAGTATTCAGGTAAACCTTCATATTGTATAGCTTGCCATCTGCCTTTATTGTGATCCTCTTCATCAATTCCTAACCATACATGTTGAGGCCTTTCCTTGGTGATATCCATTTGTATCCTTACTTTTGCAACACTGCCTCTAGTTTTTTTAAGAGATGCTGCATCCAGGTACAGGGTTTTACCAATTGGGTCTAAAAGGGTGGTTATAAACTCTTTATTGTAACAATGCCACGGTAGTTCTGGTAGTATGACCCAAACTGGTACGATAGGAGTTTCCTCCTCTGGCCTGAAGGTTGGAGTCCACAATTGTAGTCGCATAAGTTGCCCATCAATATACATTTTCTGTTTATTCCAGACTGAAATATGATCTTCCTCATTATCAAGATCAATGTAAATGTGTCTTGCATTGAAATGAGCAATTTTGACACCTCCGGTGAGTTGAGTCTGCTGAATAAAGCTTCTTCTGATAAGCTCTATCTTGGGCATTGTATTGGTGAATTTTCCTATTAAAGTATACTTACATCTAGACGCAAGTTTCACAAAAAAGTCTTCCTTTTTATAGATTATAGCTGGTAGGCCCTGTCTTGTGGTGTAGACAGGAGGAGAAATATTAATAGGCGCTTCAGTTCTATTTTGGTTAACTCTTAGTCTAGTCGCATAAGTTTGTATAACTGTAAATGGACTTGGTTCTGGGACAGAATCTATTTTGGAGCTCTGCAACTGAGGTAGCTGTTTTGGTTTTGTGGGAGGTTTGTCATTTGAATTCTGGATATTTGGTTTATACTGAGGGTTGTGTTTAACAAAGTTGGATGTTAGCTTGGTAAGATCATGAGGGAGTTGAGTCTTGTTAGATGCTGAATTGTTATGATTAATCTTGGTACTGTTATTACATGCATCATTTTTTCCTATGTTGTCCTGAGTATCAGTTTCTATAGCGATAGGATTCAACTCATTTTCACCCTTATTTTCCTTATTTACCTCTTTCGACTTATGTTCAATCGGAATAGATACACTCTTACCTGGATTGATTTGGATATTGCTCCTTGTCGTTTCTTCACTCTCGATATTCGACTGTTTCGAGATCCTTTCCTGTGAGGCATTTCCAGCACCAGTTGATACGCTCGCCGAGTCCTCCACATTTTGTGTACCTGTGTCGAATCTCTTCAAATTCAAGAAGTTCTCATCTGAGTTAGAGAACTCTTTATCAGAGGAACCACTCTCAGTATCCGAGTCACCTTGGGTATCCCTAGATTTTCCGATTGGGAGTGTGAAATCGTTTGAGATTTGTTGTGAATCAGACTTCGCGTCTTTACCCTGAGTTTCACCATTGCTTCTATTTTGTGACCAGGAGATGATTTTTTGTGCCCAAGCTAGCTGTTCCTTCGAAATATCTACAGGGGTCGCAGTGTTGTATCCGAAGCTAGGAGACAGTACAAAACATATTTTACCAAAATTCTTGTTTACTCATGATCTTCAACAAAAAGGTAAAATAAATGTTCAACAAGTTCGTTCAAGTGATAATTTAGCAGATATGTTCATCAAGGCATTGTCAACTTCAACCTTTGAGAAATTGAGATACAAGATTGGATGCGTCATCTTCGAGATATTAGATGATGTCTTCATCAGGTGAATTATAATACGCGCTGCACTCTTTTTTCCTTAGTTTAGATTTTGTCCCACTAGGTTTTCCTGGCAAGATTTTTAATGAGGCAACACTTAAAGCGTATTACCAGATGTGTGTACTCTTTTTCCTTCATTAGGCTTTTTTCCACTGAGTTTTCTCTAGTAAGTTTTTTAACGAGACACATTTCACGTAGACATCCAAGGGGGGGTATTAAAGAACAAGTGGGGTGGTTGTCCACTTTGATTACTTTTTCTTTTAAGTGGGCAAGTTGTCCACTTGTGTCCATCATTTGTTTTGTCTATAAATTGCATACTTTGCAATGTAAAAGGATGATACACAGAAAGAAAAAAGGACGAATACATCTCTCAATTCTCTCTTTCTTTTCTCTTACTCTCTCCTCCTTATTTTGTTAAGTTAGTGTATTTTATAACATAGAGGGTATATTATGTATTTTTCTTTATCTAAATAAGTATCATATGGCAAAGTCTACAAAATGTTTTACCACTTTTCCTATATGATATGCGGTGAATAATAATATAGCTGACTCTAAAATGTTGTTATGTGAAATTAGTTTTTGGCCTACAAAAATTAGGTTATAGTTGAAGGGATTTTGGTCCATAGATTTTCATTAAATGAGCAGTAGGGGCAAATATTAAAGACTACGAATTTGAGAGGAAAAAGTTAAAGACCATCATAAAATAAGAAGCAATTTTTGTGAATGACACTAAATTTTCTGGCACCACTCACTCATTTATTAGCTTAGATCATTTTAACCCACCCTAATTCAACCCTACTCACTCATTTGTCACATTTAGTAGTAACTAGCTCTCGAGCACGTGCATTGCACATGTATCTCATGGTAATTAGTATTAATATTTTGAAATGATATAAATAATATTGAAGTATGTATGTGATGAAAACCGTAGGAGGAAAGTACAAGTCCAAATTGAAGAATGAGTAGCCTATTGGACTAATATTGTCACGACCCAACCCAACAGGCCATGAGGGTACCTACTCTAACACCTAGATAGGAAAACCCTAAACAAATATCATGCGAAATTTTAATAATTACCAATAATAGGTCAAAAGGGTTATATAATCACTTTATATCAACTAAAAAAACTCTGATGATTTATTACAAGGAACAATCTAACACCCCCAAGGATACTAGTCTAAATAGGTACAGGTGCTTCTAAAGATACAAAGTATAAATAAAGTAATGACACAGCTTCCACCATAAAGAAGGAAGAGTAGAAGTTGTTGGAGAATCATCTTCGCCTTCACCTAAGAAAGGTCACTGACTCGGCAACCAGACTATACCAAGTGTCATAGCAAGAGTACTATCAGTACAAACAATATGTACTCATAAGAATCATCGTTTAATCTGATACCCACCACATAATATATGAATAGAAAATAAGAGATATCATAATAATTAAACTTTATCAGTTTATCCATCTCAACCAAATAAGTACACTCTTTACTCCCACCTTAAGGTATTCACCACTCTAAACTTCAGAGTTCCACTACCATTCTAGTTACAACTTAAGACATGTGGGTCATGAGTCCACCATACTACTGTTCATACACTATAACAGTCCCCACCTAACAACCTTAACCACTCAAAGATTTCATCCAACCATCACTAGTCCTAGTCTAACTGTCTTACAACACAAGGCATATCCATATCACAACCACACTTTTTAACTCACCTCGAGTTCTAGGTAGCCACTACCCCTACAATAGTTACTTATGGAAATCACAATGTAAAACTCTGACAACTAGTGTCACGATCCGCATCCGGGTGTGATGGCACTCATCTCAACCCACCGAGACAAGTCAGCCTAAAACTCAATGGAAAGTGAATGCGAAAGTAATTGAGATAAAGCAAGGTTTAACTTAGTCAAAAATAAATAAATAATCTCAAAATTGCCCAAGACTGATTGTCACGTATATAAGCCACTAATACATTACCAAAGTTCAAAAGAAAATACAGTCACAATGTCTTTGTCTCTAGAATAGGACTAAAACATATTAAAGGAGTAAGAGGCATCCGCTAGATGGATGTAACAGCTACCTCAACACTCGAGATGATAGCCTTAGACGTGGTAGGAAAAACTAAGAGATCAAGCAGGTTCGGGCTCACAACCTATACAAGTGTAGAATGAAGGGGTGAGTACCAAAAAACACGGTACTCAACAAGTAGACCACTAAAACTAAGCAAAGCTCAATAGATACAAGTACTCATGTCCTCCCAACCGAACCTCCTTAACTACAACCTGCATGAAACCAGCCCAACTCTACACTTGTACAATAATAATAGTAATACAGTTCACGAATACTCATCAGTAGTCTCATCAATGAATCATATCAAGTCAAGTTCAGCATATACAGAGCAATAACGGGGTAAACACGAATTCATAAATATCAACAAAATGCGATGCAATGCAATGAGATGATGCATGTCTGTCCTATTGGTACACATCCTCTGAATTACAGTCCGAAACCCATGGAGGACATTTCTATCCATGTAACCTGTCATGGAGCGTGTGGCCCATCCCCTCAATATATATATCCTACCACGGAGTGTGTGGCCCGACACCTTTTGTCACACTCCGAGAGGGTACCCTAGACGTGACCGGCACTAGAAGACCATTATTGGTCCCCAAGCAAACCACTTGGTTCAATCACACATCCGTTCATATCAATCAATCAGCGGAAAGTTTAAAATAAAGAAATAATTTAGTGGGCAATCCAAATCAATGATTCTAACTCAAGAAAGGAAAGGCCAGGGGCCAACAAAACAACTCCAATCTATGTCGTTTAAAACAGTTTGACAAGAATGATTTAAGGAAATAAAATACTCGATCGACCCATCACTATCTAGTCTATGAAGCCTCTATCACTACTATCTAATTGGTGCCAATGACATGTTTATGGCTACCTCAAATTAAAATGAAAAGGGCTAACTCGATGCAAGAATACATAAGCGGTGTCCTCCGAATGTAGGGAAAGACTCACCAATACGCTGAGTGTGTATAGATCCTCAATGGTGCTTTTATTGATGATCTCTTAAACCTGTCTCTGTATCATAAAACGATGCTGGTCTAAATGGACGTTAGTACATGGAATGTACGAGTATGTAATATGGCAGAATGAAACATACCTCAAGGAAGAATAACGTTGGTTCAAAATCTCAAAACCAGAAAGATAAGTGAGACTCAATCAAAGTGTCATAAGTCTAAAGTAAGAATACATTTTAGACAAAGACCAATCATATACCATATAATCCAATCCAATTATGTATAATACAGTTCAATCAAATCATTTACAATTCGATCCCATCCAATCATGTACAATCCGATCCAATCCAATCATATCGCGTATCCAATCCAATCATATGCAATTAATTCAACAATCAACTCAACAATCAAGTCAAAGGACTCAACTAAATAAATATGCAAATTAGAACTTAGTAATGTTATACAATCCAACTCAATCATCAAACAATCTCAATCAAACCAATCATATCATGCACAATCCACTCAATTTGGGAGTTTCTCTAACCGACAGCAATCCCACCACCTATATATAGGTGATGCACAATGAGCCACGTCGTTGCCACGTCCGTTCATACTTGCCAGGGTATGAACGAATCAATCAATCATGGATCCGTCAATCAATCAAGTCCTATCATTTCAGGACAATGAAATAAGGAAACATCTGACACGGTACAATCCCTTCCTACGTTGGCAGCGTAGTTTATAGGGTTCGAGTATGGACTATACTCTTACCCAATTCGTTGTTCAATACTCCTCCCAAGACTCAATACGCACATATCTATCAAGTCATTTCAGGACAATGAAATAAGGAAACATCTGACACGGTACAATCCCTTCCTATGTTGGCAGCGTAGTTTATAGGGTTCGAGTATGGACTATACTCTTACCCAATTCGTTTTTCAATACTCCTCCCAAGACTCAATACGCACATATCTATCAAGTGAGTAAAATATTCAAAATACTCATTTAGTCTCTTAGGACTTAATTTCAAATCAACTCATTTAGTCTCATTGGACTCTTTTCAAAACTCAATCAGTCTGATCTCATTGAACCTTCTTTCAAATCGACTCATCTCAATCATCAAACTCTTCTCTTTAAATTTGATACCATCTCAAATCAATAGATGTAGAAAATATTATATGCATTTAAAATATAATTCCAACTCCTCAACTCAAACTCAAAATAGATATTTTAATGTAAGAATACTCAATTCATTTATACTCAAAATATTCATGTTCAAAAATGATAATTTAGAAGCTCCTCAAACTCAACTCATACTTAAACTCCTTTTTAAATCAAAGATGAAAATAATCATTCTTTAAAACTCAAAATAGTGTATAAATAGTTTATGCAAAAATGCTCACAATCATTTATTTAAAACTCCTCCTCAAAAGATCATTTACTTTCAAAATATTCATAAGACTCCAATCAAATCAAATTATGCAAATCACATATCACATAATCACATTAGACTCCAATTTACTTCATCACACAACATCCTCATCAATATAACCTCTTCATTCACATCATCGTCAAATATCATCATCGCATCATCATCAAATATTATCATCACATCATAACTATTCCATTTCATTCTTTTCATTCCAATCAATACATATACACAAACCATCCATCTCAAACTCAAGACAAATTATGACCAAAAAAAATCTCATCTTGGGTTTATGTGAATGAATACATGAATCCATACTCTCAACAAAACTCAACTCAAGAACACCATCAATACATATGAATTTATATACAAAAAATTCATTTGTAGTCAATAATATAAAATATAACTATTTAGTCATTCAAGTCATGAAAATTATCATTCAATTAATAATATATATAAAAAAAAATTCTATAGTTTAGGAAAATTCAAGAAAATCTTCATAGAAGTTTCAAATCTTTCACAATCTTCATCCAACACATCTATGGGGCATATGGAAGAACTCAATCCATATTTTAGGTTAGCCTTACATACCTAGAAATGAAGAACATCCCACCGAAAACTAAAGACATGACTTGAAGATCTTGAATCCTTGAACTTTTGAGAGGATTTCTTATTGGAGATGTTTGGGAGAGAAGAGGGGATGAAGATTAGGGTTTTTGGGAGGTGAGGAGGCTAAAAATATCATCCCAAAACGTTCCAAGTTGGGTATGTATAATTAGGGGAAAAGTCCACTTTACGCTTCCTCAAAAATTTGGAAAAACGGGCTAAAACACTTCTGGCGCTATAGTGGCGCACCGCGCCACTGCAGCACCAAGTCGAATATAGGCTTAAAACTTGCACATCTGATAGTGGCGCATCGCGCCAAGGACCAAACTACTGAGGTTGTTTTATGGCGCTATAGTGGTGCTTCGTGCCCTTACAGCGCCAAGCCTAAGTTTTTTGGGTTCTAGAAAATAGGCTTAAAAACCCTGCACATCCAATAGTGGCGCGCCGCGCCAGGGAACAAACTACTGAGGCTGGCTCCTGGCGCTATAGTGGCGCATCGCGCCACTGCGGCGCCAAGCCCAGGTTTCCTGTAGTTATAACCCAAGTCTGAAATTCCTGCAGTACTAGTTCATCTTAGGATAGTCATAACCTTTGACTCCAACTTCAAAATTTACAATCTTGGTGGCGTTGGAAAGAAGACTCAAAGACCTTTAATTTGGTAGGTCGTGGGCCACCCAGTTCATTATATTCTAGGAGATATGGTCATTTGAAGTTGACCCTTATACTAACTCATCCGAAAACTTAATCGATTGGAATTCTTTGGACTCGGTTTGGTGTTAGAGATCCCTTATGACCCCTAAACACATCTAACACACTTCAAATACTTAGGGATTGCCCTTAACTCATATATAAAATTACAAGCCCTCCGGTTTGAGTCTACACACACGTGAAGAAATATTCGAATCTTTGCAAAAACAAATTTGGGGTGTTACACCTTTATTTCATAATACCTGCCATGGAGCGTGTGGCCCGACCCTTTTTTTTCATAATACCTGCCATGGAGCGTGTGGCCCGACCCCTTTTGTTTCATATCATTTTCAGTCTCAACACAATATGTCAGAAACAATGCAATCAATTCATGTTCATATAATTCACGATAATAACATGACAACAACAATATTTTTTCCTATCTCACATCAATATAGTCATTTTATATGTCCAAAATAAACCCATAATCACAACATATCAATTCCACCAAAACATGTCATTAGATCACCATTTTATACCCCTCATCTCTATTTTTAAGGCCAATCATATAGTCAATAACCCAGTCCAATTCTCATTAATTCCCAGTATACATAACACGGAAATACAAGCATCTTCAAGCTTAAACTGAGGTTTAGAAATTTACTTGTCTTAATTAATCAAGCAATCACTCTGGAACTTGAGCCTTTCCTTTTCGTTGGGCCTCCAAATCAACGTAATCTAGTCGAATAAATAATAACAATAAGATTTCAAAACAAACAACACCCTTATTACCATATGTCTAGCCTAGACCCAAAAATTTAAGCAAATCTATAAACACGTTCCTAATTTTGATGCCACTTAACATGACAACTCCCATATTTTTTGAATTTCAAAACTAGGGTTAAACCTCAATTAAATTGAATAATCATTTTAAAACTTTAGACTTTCGTAATACTTCCGAATAATCAAAATCTGTTCAAATACATAATCTTCATAAAAATACGAATCCAATGACACCCATATTGTTATATTTATTTTTGGATAAAAAATTGGGTCAAAAGTCATCCTAAGTCATTGAAGTCAAATCTGAAATTTTCTTTCCGATTATGTTCACTCATGATAAATAAACTTACATGTCAAATTTCAGCTAAAACGGATCGTTATTCGACCCCCAAATCAAGATTTTATGTGAAGAACCCTAGGGTCATATTTTCTTATTTCAGCGTTATTTCTCCACCAATATACCCTAAAAATATAATCATAATCATATAAAAATTTAATGGAAATGATGAGAATAATTATCTTTAGGCTTTGGAATGAAAATCCTTATTTTTCTCTTCTCCTTTATTTTTCTTTTCCCTTTTCTTTTCTTTCTTCCTTCGTATTTTTTTTTCTCTTCTCGTTTTTTTCCAGTTCTGCCGCTGCGTTTCTCGCTTACATCTGATGTCTTAATGCCATTAGATTTATATATATATATATATATATTTATATATTTATTTATTTATTATTACTATTTTTTATTATTATTATTTATTTTCTTCTTTTTCTTTTCTAAATTAATCATATACTAAAAGTGACAAACCCTACTAACCTATTTTATTAAATATAAGAAAAGTGGCATAAGTATTAAATAAATTAATACTTTAGCCCACCAATTAAATTAATTCTCTAAAATTATCCCTCAACTAATTAACTGAAGTTACCGAAAGGTCCAAAATTTTCCATTTAAATTTACAAAAAGGGTATTCTATGAAATGAGGAGGACTCGTTCTCAAAATTACCTAACGGGTCATTACAACTAGAAACCTCAACTTTTAAATCTACAAATATAGAACACGATTATACCATATAGATCACATCCAAGCCTAACAGGGTCCATTCTCTTATCCACCAATAAGTTTATTCAAGATCATAATTCCTTATAACTAACACACCTCAACTCAAGAGTTCACTTATAAGTCCTTAGTCCGTGGCTCATTTACCACTAACCTTATTAGTACATGGAAGTACAGAAATCTAGCCTGTTTGGATTGATTTATTTTTAAGCAACTTATAAGTTAAAAAAAAAAGTAGGTGCAGGCCAACTTTTTTTTTGACTTATAAGCTGTTTTCAACTTATAAACTGCTTAAAATAATTTCATCCAAATAAACTCAACTATTTATTGGGGCTTATTTTAAGCACAAAATGACTTTAAGTTGACCAGTCAGACACTCAAATAAAGCTGAAAACAACTTATAAGCAGCTTATAAGACAATCCAAACGGCCTCATCATCAAGTTCTCTCATGGGACTATCCACACACATATACTTGGCCCTCTCAGGGGACTCAATCCAGTCATATTTATGTCGGAATGTGACACCTGATCCAAAAATATATCAGAACGTGACATCTGATCCAAAAATATATCAGAACGTGACACCTGATCCAATTATATGTCGAAACGTGACATCTAATTCATATATATGTCAAAACGTGAGACCCGATCCAGTTATACAAACCAACTGTAAAATACCATCAATAGATCACATTATATCAATAGAACATGCTCATCACAAACAAGCCAGCAAGTAATCATTTATATAAAAACTAACTTGTTTCCCTTATCGGTATACATATAGGCATATCGTAAGTAACGCAATTACACCCTTAAGACAATTTCAGTAACCCAACCAACACCTACACTACCAAATCTTTAAGGTTTATCATCAGTCTCTACTTAGTTTTATATTAATGTACACAATACTACGCCCATTATAAAATAACCATTTGTATGCAATAATATCACCACCAAAAATATTTTCCCAAATCATTATAACACCTTTTTACCAAGTCACATTCGAATCAACGTGACCCGTGACCCACAACTTGGTTATATGATTTCTCATTAAATTCTCTTCTATACTACACAATAGGTATAGATTTACTACTCAGAAAAGAGAAGTTTAACCTACCTGGGTGCCAAGCAATCATAGAGAGATAATGATGCTGAAATCATTGATTCCTAATGTTATACGGGCAAGACCGGATTGAATGCCACCGATTGAAGCCTTCCAAATGCTGAGATTCCCTCCCCTCTTCTTCACAGGTCAAGAGCAGTCTCTTTGGAGGGTTTTGCAGAAACTCTCACCTCTAACTTTCCCTTGGGAGAAATGGAGAAAAATAAGAAACTGGTGACTTAAGTTATGTCCCACGACCTCCCGCTCTGGCGACGTCGCTCAGGCGGGACCATCTCGCTCTAGTGGGATGGTAGGACCCAGTCGAGTAAATTTTTGCGATTTCTTTTTGATCATAACTAACGACGGTTTGAATCGTTATAAATATTTATTTTCATCACAAAGCCCTAACGTCAAAAAATTATTTTCAAATTATGAACGCGAGAATATCCTTTATTTCTAAAGGAGACATCTAAATTTGGGGAGAAAAAATGTTTCTATTAGTACCTTCTAATATCTTTGGATCGAGACAGTGAGTGGATGAATAAGCAGAAACCATAGTTTGAGTTGAACCTAGAGGTGTGCATTATTCGGATTAAACCAAAAAACCAAATCAAATTAAACTAAATTTTTATTTGGATTGGCTTTTTGATTTTTTGGCTTGGTTTTGGATTAAAGATTTACTTTTTTTTGATTTTTTGGTTTTGTTTTGGATTTAGAAAAATTAAAACCGAAAAACCAAAAAAAATGAATTATATTATATTATATTATATATATACATACACATGCACACACATTACTAATTACATATACAATATTTAGGTTAAGAATTAAAGTTATAATTAACCACTTTCATCCCCTTTTTTAGGTTAGATAATTTTTATTAGGGTATTAGCAATTTACCGTACTAGGATATTCAAGCCCAATTCACTGGTCATTTTATTTCACTAAATCACTTCTCCTTGTATGTAGTTTATATTTTTTTAACATGCAAATAAAACTTTGATTATGCTATTAATTATTGACATAACCAAATAGCAGAAACGAAAAAAATCAAACCAAAAAGAGAAAAATCAATTTTTTTTGTTATTACACTTTTTCAAAACCAAAAATTGAATAACACATAATCGAACTAGAAAATTGAATGCACACCCCGAATTGAACCCATAAATAGTTCAAAAAAGAGTAAATCCAAATATTACAAGTATAGCAAGTTAATAAAAAATAGAAAACAAATATAATTAACTTACGTAAAAAAAACACAATTTGGGGGGGAAATCATTAACATTCTCTTGAAAAACATATCAAAATTAGAGACAAAATTAACTTAATTATGATTTTCAACTTTCGAATACGTTAAATTAAATAAAACCTCATCATCTTCATTTTTCCTAATCTTTTTAACCATGCTTACAGTCTAGTATGCTTAAAGAATATGATTGCTACAATTTGTTCACCTACCCTTGCTTGTATGATACCTCAAATTCTGCTGAACTTCGAACTCACTCAACGACTTCTAATCACACTTAAAATTTCCTAAGAAGAAGAACAGTAGAAAACTTAGAAAATCTGTAGTATAAAAATGAGAGGAAACTCTTCTATTTATAGCCAACAAATAGTAGTATGAACATGTACTTATTGTGCATTATCAGAACAATCACAACCCTTTAGAAATTAAAAGTCACAATATTTCAAAAAAATCACAATCCTTTGATGTAAAAAGGTTTTCACTTTTAATATAATATAATACAATTATATATAATTGTTTGTACGCCAACAACCAAAGATTTCACTAAGAGTGTTTGGAAGCCACTTGATAATTGGAATTGGTGTAATTACTATAGGGTATAATTACCATCCTAGTAATTATACTGCGTAGTAATTACGATAACATGTTTGTTTGACATAACGTAATTACACTGTAATTACAATTATACTATTTGATTGCACAAGTGTAATCACATTTTTATATTAAAATTTTAAAATAAAAGTTAATTATCAAATATTAAAAATTTATATTAGAAAAATAAAGGTCTTATAAATGATATTAAATTATATATTTAAGATATATATTGTCTTTTAAAAATATATTAATAAATAAAATATGTGTTCTTAACTAACATTGTAAAAATAATTTATTTATATTTTTTAAATTAGTATATTTTGTTAGGAAATGGATGTCTTTTTCTAAGTGGGACCCATCCACTTGACAAGTTGACAACTTGGGAAAATTGTCCTCTTCTTCTTGTGCCTATATAATAGGCAAAATTTTATGAAATGAAAATGAGAAGATAAGAGAACACATGCAATACTTTCATTTCCTCTCAAACTTTTTTTCTCTCACTATATATATCGTTTTTAATTAATTTGCTAAGTTAATTTGTTTTATAATACGTTGTCAGCACGAAGTTCTAATTTTCTCCAGATATATTAACTTCTATATCAAGTATATCTACTAAAAAATTTTGATTTTAGTTGTCTTTATTCTTTCTAAATTAATTTCTATCTCAGTTTTATCATGTCAAAATTTATCAAAACTTGAGTTTGTGGCACTTGATATTTATGGACAAAATTATTTATCATTGATCTTTGATGCTGAAATTCACCTTGATACTGAAATTCACCTTGACGCTAAAGGTCTTCGTAATACTATTAAACAAGATAATAAAGTATCAAGCCAAGATAAAGCAAAGGCCATGATTTTTCTCCGTCATCATATTTATAAAGGATTAAAAACTGAATATTTAACTGTGAAAGACCCTCTTGAATTATGAACTAATTTGAAGGATCGATATCACCACCTAAAACTTACGGTGTTACCAAAATCTCGATATGACTGGATATACCTTCGATTTCAAGATTTTAAAACTGTGACAGAGTATAATTCTGTTATCCACAAGGTAAGTTCCATGTTAAAATTATGTGAAGATTCTATCACTGATGATGACTTACTTAAGAAAACTCTTTCCATTTTTCACGCTTTAAATGTGTTGCTACAACAACAATATTGTGAAAAAGGATTAAAGAAGTATTCTGAATTAATAACATGCTTACTTGTGGCTAAGCAAAATAATACTTTGCTGATGAAAAATCATGAAGTCCGTCCCACTGGGTCTGCTCCATTTCCTGAAGCGAATGTTGTAGCAACACATAATCAGTCTGAATCAAAAAAAATTAATTATCGCGACCAAGTTCGTGGTCGTGGGCGAGGACGTGGTAGAGGACGAAACAATTATCGTCATCATGATAGAAATAAACATGAGAACAATAAAGTTCTTCAAAATAATCCTTCTAGAGGTAAATTCAATATTTGTCACCGGTGTGGTATGAAGGGTCATTGGGCACGTGAATGTCGTATGCCCGATCATTTTGTGAAACTGTATCAAGTCTCTCTCAAAAAAAGAGATAATAATGTAGAGGCGCACTTGAATTTTCAAAATGATGATAATGAAGCAACCCCCTCAAATAAACATGAAGATATTGAGGCAAATCTTGCTTATAAAGATGATGATTTTAGAGATCTACCAAATATTACTCATTTAGAAGATGAAGACTTTATGAATATTGACTGATGAATTGATCATCTAACTGGGGATAAATATTATAAAAATATTTATTATTTTCTTCTTATTATTGATATTATGTTGTCCTTCGTAAAAATGTTTCTTAAGGCAGTGCAATTTCTTAAAGTTTTCATGTTGTTAGTTTTTCACATTCTTATAATGTATTTTTTTATTTATGAAAAATATGAAAATTCCTCAGTCATCAGTTGGATCCAAAATCAATTATGATGATATGTGTCTTATTGATAGTGCCACAACACATACTATTTTAAGATATAAGAAATATTTCTCTTGTTTGATTATTAAAAAAGCTAATATTAATACAATATCTGGTAGTACAAGATTAATTAAAGGATCCGCAAAAGCAAAAGTTGTATTTTTCGAAAGAACAAATTTAACAATTAATGAAGCATTATATTGTAGTAAGTCTCAAAAAAACTTATTAAGTTTCAAAGACATTCGTCAAAATGGTTATCATATTGAGACTAAAAATAATGAAAAGAATGAATATCTTTACATTACTACAATGATGTCAGTAAAAAGTTTATACTTTAAAAGTTATCCGCTCTTTCATCCGACTTATACTTTACAAGTATTATCATGATTGAAACACATGCCATAGTAACCAAAGATTTAGTAACTCAAATGATTTTATTATTCGGTATGACCGGTTGAGCCATCCCGGTTCTAATATGATGCGCAAAATAATTGAGAGTTCACATGAACACTCTTTGAAGAACCAAAAGATTCTTCAATTTAAAGAATTCTCTTGTGCTACATGTTCTCAAGGCAAATTAATTACTAGACCATCAGTAATCAAAGTGAAAAATAATTCCCCAATATTTTTATAACGTATACAGGGTGATATATGTGGGCTCATGCACCCGTCATGTGGACCATTTAAATATTATATGGTTTTAATGGATGCATCTACAAGATGATCACATGTATGCCTATTATTAACTCGTAATATGGCATTTGCGAGATTACTTGCTCAAATAATCAAGTTAAGAGCACAATTTCCAGATTATGCAGACAATTTGTCTTGATAATGCTGGTGAGTTCACATCTCAAGCATTTAATGATTATTGTATTTCCACTGGGATAACAGTCGAGCATCCAGTTGCTCATGTTCATACTCAAAATAGTTTAGCGGAATCATTGATTAAACGTCTCCAATTAATTGCTAGGCCAATGCTTATGAGAACAAAACTTCCCATTTTATTATGGGGTCATGCTATTTTGCATGCAGCAAGTCTTGTGCGGTTCAGATCCGCAAGTTATCATAAAGTCTCTCCATTACAATTGGCTTTTTGGTTAGGAGCCAAATATTTTCCATCTAAAAATATTTGGATGTGCAGTATATGTTCCAATTGCTTCGTCACAACGCACAAAGATGGGACCCCAAAGAAGATTGGGGATATATGTTGGGTATGAATCTCCTTCTATCATAAAATATTTGGAACCTATGACTGGAGATTTATTCACTGCAAGATTTGCTGATTGTCATTTTGATGAATCAGTATACCCAGCATTAGGGGGAGAAAATAAGTAGCTGAAAAGGGAAATAGATTGGAATGCATTATCATTATCTCATTTAGATCCTCGTATAAATAAATGTGAATTGAAAGTTCAAAAGATAATTCATTTGCAAAATAATACAAATCAATTGCCAGATGCATTCACTAACCTATCAAGAGTTACTAAATCTCATATTCCAACTGTTAATGCTCCAATTTGAGTTGATGTCCGAGTAGGATAATTAATTAATGCAAATGAGTCTAAACCATATTTAAAACGTGGTAGACCAATCAGTTCCAAAGATAAAAATCCTTGAAAAAGAAAAGAAACAAACAATCAAGATGGTCATGATATGAAAGAACCTGCTCAAGAAGAGCGAGGAGACATAACAATTGATAAGACCTTGGAAGAGGTTAAGGCGCCTGGAAATGATAAAGAAATTTTAATAAATTATGTCTCATCAGGAAAAATATGGAATTGAAATAATGTAATTATCAACAATAGTTTTGCTTATAATGTTGCTATTGAAATAATGCAACAAAATGAGGATCTTGAACCAAAATTTGTCGATGAATGTAGAAAGAGGAATAATTGGCCAAAATGGAAAAATGCAATTCAAGTTGAATTAGCTTCGCTTGAAAAACACAATGTTTTTGGACCAATAGTCCGAACACTTGAATGTATAAAACCAATGGGTACAAATGAGTCTTTGTATGAAAAAAAATGAGAAAAATAAAGTCGTAAGATAAGCACGACTTGTGGCACAAGAATTTTCGAAATGACCCAGCATTGATTATATGGAAACATATTCTCTTGTGGTGGATGCAATCACTTTCAGGTATCTTATAAATCTGGCAGTTCATAAAAAACTTGGCATGCATCTGATAGATGTCGTTATAGCCTATTTATATGGTTCTCTGGATAACAATATTTTTATGAAAATTTCTGAAGGATTTAAAATGCCTGAAATATATAAAGATTCTTGAAAAACTTATTCAATAAAACTTCAAAAATCTTTATACGGGCTGAAACAATCAGGGTGAATATGGTACAATCGTCTTAGTGAATATTTGCTAAAAGAAGGATATAAAAATGATCCAATTTTCCCTTATGTCTTTATGAAAAGGTCTAGATCTAAATTTTTCATAATAGCCGTATATGTTGATGATTTAAATATTATCGGAACTCCTGAAGAACTTTCAAAAGTAGTAAAATGTCTAAAAAAGGAATTCGAAATGAAAGATCTCGGAAAGATAAAATTTTGTCTTAGTCTACAAATTGAACATTTTGCAAATGAGATATTTGTTCATCAATCAGCATATACAAAAAATATTTTAAGGAGATTTTACATGGATAAAACACACCCACTGAGTACCCCAATGGTCGTGTGATCTCTTGATGTTAATAAAGATCCATTTCGACCTCATGAAAATGATGAAGAGATTGTTGGTGCTAAAATACCATACCTTAGTGCAATTGGTGCATTAATACATCTTGCCAACAATTCTAGACCAGATATAGTTTTCTCAGTAAACTTGTTAGCAAGATTTAGTTCTTCCCCAATGCGAAGACATTGGAATGGAATTAAGCATATATTCAGATACCTCCGAGGGACCACAGATATAGAATTATTTTACTCAAATGAATCTACGTCAGAATTGATTGGTTATGCAGATGCAGGATATTTGTTTGAACCCCAATAAAGGTCGATCGCAGACGAGCTACTTATTTACATGTGATAGTACAACTATATCATTGCGTTCAACATAGAAAACTATGGTTGCTACTTCTTCAAATCATGCAGAGATAATATAGTCATTCATGAAGTAAGTCGAGAATGTGTTTGGTTAAGATCAATAACTAAACACATTCAAGAAACATGTGGCCTTTCTTTGACAAAAGACGCTCCAACAATATTGTATGAAGACAATGCTACATGTATAGTTCAATTAAAGGAAGGGTACATCAAAGGAGACAGAACTAAACATATTTCACCAAAATTCTTCTTTACTCATGATCTTCAAAAGAAAGGTGAAATAGATGTTCAACAAGTGCGTTCAAGTGATAATTTAGCAGATATATTTACCAAGGCATTGCCAACTTCAATCTTTGATAAATTGAGATACAAGATTGGAATGTGTCATCTTCGAGATGTTAAATGATGTCTTTATCAGGGGGAGAATGATACGCGCTGCACTCTTTTTCTCTTAGTTTAGATTTTGTCCCACTAGGTTTTCCTAGCAAGGTTTTTAATGAGGCAGCACTCTAGGCGTATTACCAGATGTGTGTACTCTTTTTTCTTCACTAGGCTTTTTTCCACTGGGTTTTTCCTAGTAAGATTTTAACGAGGCACAATATTTATGGATGTTCAAAATAACTATGTATATTATTTCTTGTAAAGTTTTTTTTTTACACGTGAACATCCATGGGGGAGTGTTAGGAAATGAATGTCTTTTTATAAGTGGGACCCACCCACTTGATAAGCTGACAACTTGGGCAAATTGCCCTCTTCTTCTTGTGCCTATATAATAGGCAAAATTTTATGAAATGAAAATGAGAAGATACAGAGAACACACGCAATACTTTCATTTCCTCTCAATCTCTCTTTCTCTCACCATATATATCTCTTTTAATTAATTTGCTAAGTTAGTTTCTTTTATAATATATTTTAATTAAATTAATCATAAAAACTAAAATTACATAATTTTTAAGAACATCATTAAATTTATATTTGACAAAAAGATAAATATTATAAATATAATATCATAAAATTAATAAAACATTTGACAAAAAAGATAATGTATCAATTCTAACTAAAAATGAATGACTTGCAATGTGAAATATCAAGTTAATATTATTAAAATAAATAATTTAGAACTAAAAATATATCATAAGTTAAAAATTCAAACAGAAGAGCTAACATAATAATCTTATTTCAAAGTTCAACATAACGTACATATATATAATTCAAAAGAAAAATAAAACATAAGTCTATAACCTTATTCAACAAAGAATTCTACTTTGATTTAGAAATGAAATTAGAATACTAAGAAAATTATGCTAAATAAAACAATAAACATAAAATTAAATTAAAAAATAGATAATATGAACAATTGCAAAATATTTTTTTAAAAAAATATTAGAATAATAAAAATAAAAAAGAATTTAAAATAATAGAAATAAAGAAAGAATTAAAACAAAAAAATATAAATATAAATGAAAGAAAGAAATTAAAAAATAATCAACTTGTAATTATACTATGTAATTACCAACAATTCAAAGCTTCCCCCAAGAATTGGCGAGTGTAATTACCCACTGCCAATTACACTCAATAATTATCTGGTCAACCAAATATGTCAAACTGTGTAATTATACCTAATTACCACAAATCCAATTCTCAGGATGGCTTTCTAAACAAGCACTAAGAGAATTCAACTTTTATAAATATAGATTATACCAAGCTTCTGTTTCAAGTAAAGGAATCCAAACCTTTATATTTGTCACACATTTTTTATTTTTGACTTATTATAGAAATTAAGCAAGAGGTATCATATGAAACCTCCCTTACTTGAATGTCGCTCCACCACTTGTGTGCATGCAAGCTAGTTAAGCTTGAGCACTAGAGACCAGCAGGATCAAATGTCACAATAGATTTACCCACGGAAATAAGAAGTTTTGATCCGAAAAGGATAATATCAACTACTTGAAGCCATCCGATGCATTTGGAAGCGAAATGATATAGCCATATATGGTCTCTAGATTGTTAGGCAACAAGACGTTGTAACACTAAGTGATTATTGATCGACTGACCAAGTCGTCTCATAACATGCTGATTAGTATTAAAAGTCGAAAATGGATTTAGTGACTCCCATCAGTTTTCTTTTTTGAAGAGCGATCTGGGTTTAATCAATATAAATTACTCCTTGATATTTTTGCCTTAGTTTCAATAAATTACTCGTCTCAATATATCTTTTTTAATTGATTGTTCTTTTTTCAGTATTTTTATTGCATATGGAATTTTGAATGAAACATGTATAACACAGTAAATTTGGATTATTTTGTGTAGTATTCAATTATCTCAGTAGATAACAATATTATCCCTCATTCAACCCACTTTTTACCCATATCAAATATAGACAGACCGAATACTTTATCCATTTTGTCTAACCCGTCTGTTTGTCAGCACTTTCCCTTGCCCAGATGTTCGCCTTTCTAAGTCAAGTAATGGTGACCCACCGAAGCAAAGACTGGAGCTTAGTGATGCCTCCAGTTAAAAGAATAGAATAACCAATAGCCAATACATCTCCAGGCTTTCTCATCCCATTTTGAACAGAGCTATGTTAACATCAGGTTCTGAAGTTGGAAGAAATCCACCCTTAGGCTGTCTGTACTTGGCTCATAAAACCCTTTAGTTCATTTCATCATCCTTCACCCAGAGCCAGCAAACTGCTCTCCTGTCTGAAAGAAACTCAAAACAATCACTACTATCTTTCAACTTATTTCGTATCTCTAACTCAACTTGATAAATACATCCATTCATACTTAATTGCCAACATCATTGTCGTTACATCTAATCCCATGACATTTGGTTCGTTTAATTCAACTCCTGCTCTCCTAATGGTCAAGCCCTTTTGTTGTCTACGTAGGTTTGGTGACTGATGAACCAGATTTTCTTACATTGCACTGTAAACATCAGAATCACACAACAGGTCATATCTGATATAAGGAAAATATTTAACTATTTCCATGTGTCCTGTTAAGTGAATCAAACATTCATAAATCTGATCCATCTGAGGATGTGTCTTGTCTTTAACAATAAACTCAAAAAAAATCCCATTTACTTCAATGGAGCTGCAACCAGGTATTTTTTCTAATCCTCTTTCACCCATCATCTTCCTCACATCTCGTGCCCTATGCTGCATATTTGCTTCAACATACATGTTAGCAAGTAAGACATAAGTTCCACTATCACCAGGATCCAATTCAAGAAGTTTCAGAGCTGCCTTTTCCCCCATCTCAATGTTCCCATGAACTTGACAAGCAAAAAACAATGCTCCCCATACTGAAGCATTAGCCTCCGTTGGCACTCCCCGTACAAGCTCATAAGCTTCTTCCAAGAGCCCTGCCCTGCCCAAAAGGTCCACCATGCAAGAGTAATGTTTAGATTTAGGGGGGATTTTGAACTTTGTGCTCATTTGAACAAAAATCTTTCGCCCTTCTTCAACCAAACCTCCATGACAACAAGCTGACAAGACCCCAAGAAATGTGATATCATCTGGTCTCAGGCCACTGTCAACCATCTTTAAAAAATATGATAGAGCATCATGTCCATTTCCATGATGTGCTAAGGCACCAATTGCAGCTGTCCAAGTGAATGAGTTTCTGATGGGCATCTCATGAAAAACCTGAAGCGTTTTTTCAATGTTACCGCATTTGGCATACATATCAACAAGTGCAGTTCCCAGAGAAACAGTTAAACAAAGCTTATGTTTTTTGATGTAGTGGTGAATCCAAATCCCAATATCAAGTGCTCCAAGTTCTGCGCAAGCTGATAGACAACTAACCATTGTCACTTCATCGGGTTTTATATTCATCGTTTGCATTTCCTGAAACAAAACCAATGCCTCGTTACTGCGCTTAGCTTGGACATAACCTCCAATCAAGGCATTCCACTGTACTATAGCTCTCTCCGGCATCTCGTTGAAAAGTCTCCTTGCATCATCCAAACGCCCAAATTTAGCAAACCCACTAATCATTATAGTCCAACTTACCATAGTCCTCTCATCCATCGTATCAAACAAAGCCTTTGCTTCATTTAGACTCCCATTCTTCATATACATGTCCATGAGTGCATTGCAAAGTGGTACACTAAAATATAAACACTTGTCCCTAAAATAGCTATGTAACTTCCTCCCAAGCTCCAAATTCTCGAGCTGAGCACATGCCCCTACCATCCCTATGATAGTAACTTCATCAGGCTCCACAGATGCCATTTTCATCTTCTCAAATACCATCAACGCTTCCCTCGATCTCCCACTCCTAACATAACCATTAATCATTGAATTCCAAGAAACTAGGTCCCTCACAGAGCTATCATCAAACACCTTATATGCATCCTCCAAGAATCCACAAGAAACCAAACAATGAATCACTGCATTATGCACAAACACATCTTGATCATAACCAATCCTGAAAACATGCACAAGAATCTCTTGACCCATATAATACAAACCCAATCTAGAACATATCTTAAATAACAAAGGGAAAGTATGATTATCAGGCTTCAAACAACTACATTCATTCTCTGTTGTCATAAGCATCCGTTTGTACAAAAAGAATGCATCAATTGGGGTTTCACTTTCACAGCAACCCCTTATACCCATATTCCAAGAAAATGTATTTGGATTTTCCATATTATACAATATTTTTTTACAATAATCAAGATTACCCTTTTCTGAAAGAGCACAAAAGGCTATTAAACGACTTGAAGCAAACCCATTTGAGAAAATGCCAGTGAGAATCATTTGTGAGTGGATTTGTTTGAGTTGGGTCATGTATTTGCATTTGGCTTCTAAAAGAGAAAGCAGTGGATTGGTTTGGACAAAAATATGATTTGTCCTCCATTTGAATTGGGATTTGGTTTTGTAATGGGGTAATTTAGAAGAAGAAGAAGAAATGGTTTTGGAGAGAAGTTTTATACAATGGTGAAGTGATGTGTAGCTGAAGGATGGAGAGATGATATGCATCTTTCTCTTGGAAAGAAAATAACTTTAGCCATAGGCAGCTGTTGGTAACAGAATAATGAAAAAGGCTTGTACCGTTATAAATATACTACCTTAACAATTAATTAGACGGAGGAAATAAGGGAGAAGAAAGGAGAAAACATAAGAGAAATGATAGTTTTTCTTTTCAATATCTATATATTTTGTATATGTGCGTTCTTGCCTATTTATAGGCATATTATGAAGACCAAATACCAAGTGGGCAAGTTGCCCACTTAAAAATGGGGCCCACTTGGAAATAAATGGACATATTGCTGGATGAAAAAGACATCCAATTTGCAATACTCCCCCTTGGATGTCTTACGTAAAGAAAACTTTACTAAACATAATATACATATTTATCGTGAACATTCATAAATCTTGTGTCTACATATCTGGTAATACGCTTTGATTGCTGCCTCATTAAAAACCTTACCAGGAAAACCCAGTGGGACAAAATCTTGGTTAAGGAAAAAAGAGTGCAGCGCGTATTTACTCCCCCTGATGAAAGCTTCATTTGATATTTTGGAGACGGCGCATTCCAACCTTATGCCAGCTTCTCAAAAGTTGATGTTGGTAATGCCTTTGTGAATAAATCTGCAAGATTATCACTTGAACGAACTTGTTGTACATCAATTTCCCCATTCTTCTGAAGATCATGTGTGAAGAATAATTTTGGTGAAATGTGTTTCGTTCTGTCTCCTTTTATGAAGCCACCTTTCAATTGAGCTATGCACGCGGCATTGTCTTCGAATATAATTGTGGGTATTTTAACATTATTTTCTAGACCACATCTTTCTTTGATGAACTGTATCATCGATCTCAACCACACACATTCTCTACTTGCTTCATGAATTGCTATTATTTCAGCATGATTTGAAGAAGTAGCAATAATGGACTGTTTTGTAGATCGACATGATATAGCAGTCCCTCCGTGTGTACACAGATAACCTGTCTGAGATCGAGCTTTATGTGGGTCTGATAAATAACCTGTATCTGCATAACCAATAAGGTCTGCGCAACCTTTGTTAGTATAAAACAAACTCATATCAATAGTACCCTTCAGGTATCGCAAAATATGTTTGATACCGTTCCAATGCCTTCGCGTTGGGGATGAACTATACCTTGCTAACAAATTAACAGAAAATGTTATGTCAGGTCTAGTTGCGTTAGCAAGATACATAAGTGCACCAATAGCACTGAGATATGGTACTTCAGGACCAAGAATTTCTTCATCCTCTTCTGGAGGTCGAAATTGATCTTTTTCCACTTCAAGTGATCGAACAACCATTGGGGTACTTAATGGATGTGCTTTGTCTATGTAAAATCTTTTTAAGATTTTCTCAGTGTAGGCAGATTGATGGACAAAAACTCCGTCTGCTAAATGTTCAATTTGCAGACCTAGACAAAGTTTTGTCTTTCCAAGGTCTTTCATTTCAAATTCTTTCTTTAGATATTCAATTGCCTTTTGGACCTCTTCAGGGATTCCAATGAGATTTATGTCATCAACATAAACGGCGAGTATAACAAACTCTGATTCCGTTTTCTTAATAAAAATACATGGACAAATAACATCATTAATATAGCCTTCATTTATTAAGTACTCACTTAGGCGATTATACCACATGCGCCCTGATTGTTTCAGACCATATAATGATCTTTGTAATTTTATTGAGTATACTTCTCGAGACTTTTTACATGCTTCAGGCAATTTTAATCCTTCTGGAATTTTCATGTAAATTTCATTATCAAGTGAACCATAAAGGTAAGCTGTAACCACATCCATTAGGTGTATTTCAAGATTTTTATGTACAGCTAAACTGATGAGATATCGAAATGTTATTCCATTCATAATCGGTGAATATGTTTCTTCATAGTTGACTCCGAGTCTTTGAGAGAATCCTTGTGCAACAAGGCGTGCCTTATATCTTACAATTTCATTTCTCTCATTTCGTTTTCTAACAAAAACCCATTTATAACCAACTGGTTTTACACCTTTAGGGGTTTGGACTACAGGTCCAAAAACCTCACGTTTAGCAAGTGAGTCTAATTCTGATTGAATTGCCTTTTGCCATTCTGGCCAATCACATCTACGTCGACAATCTTCGACGGATTTAGGTTCAAGACTTTCACTATCTTGCATGAGGTTAATTGCAACATTATATGCAAAAACATTATCCATCGTAATTTTTGATCGATCTAAATTTATCTCATCACCGGTAGAACTTATTGAAAGTTCTTCATTCACTTGAGTCTCGAGTTCACTGATTTCTTCAGGAATATCAGGATTACTCAAACCTTGACCTTCTTCAGGAAGTTCGTGTGTAGTATCATCTTTATTATTTCTTACGCTTCTTTTTCTAGGATTTTTATCCTTTGAACCCAACGGTCTACCACGTTTCTGGCGTGTTTGGGATTCAGAAGCTATGATACTTGTAGATGGTCCTTTTGGGATATCAATTCGGATAGGTACATTCACTGCAGGGATATGTGACTTAGTTATCCGTTTCAAATCAGTAAATGCATCTGGCATTTGATTTGCTATTTTCTGTAAGTGGATGATCTTCTGGACCTCCTGCTCACATGTGCGGGTGCGTGGATCAAAATGTGATAGTGATGAAACTTTTCACGCAATTTCTTTTTCTTTTTCGGGTTCCTTTTTCTCTCCCCCTAATTGCGGGAAAATTGTTTCATCAAACCGACAATCTGCAAAACGAGCAGTGAATAAGTCTCTAGTCAATGGTTCAAGGTATCTAATTATGGAGGGTGAGTCAAACCCGACATATATACCCAACCTTCGTTGATGGCCTATTTTTATACGTTGTGGTGGTGCTACAGGCACGTATACCGCACAACCAAAAATTCTTAAATGGGCTATATTTGGTTCATGACCAAATACTAATTGTGACGGAGAGTATATTCAGTATTTATTTCAGTTAGTGTCTCAACATGATATCCATTTCTACGGATATCTTTAAAACTTAACAAGTTTCTTGGGGATTTAGAAGAGAATAATGCATCTTCTATAACAATTTTTGTCCCTTTAGGCAGAATTATAGTAGCTCTTTCGGAGCCTTCAATCATTTTGAAATTGCCAGATATCGTAGTAACATTAGCTTTTCTTCTAAGCAAGTTGGAAAAATATTTCTCGTCTTTAAAAATAGCGTGAGTTGTTCCACTATCAATTACACAAATATCTTCTTGATTGATCATTGATCCAAATAAAATTTAAGGCATTTCCATATTTTTCTTCAAAAAGAAAGAAAGTAAATATTATAATTAATACCTGATTTATTATACAAAGTTTTATTTCATTACATTGAGCTAGAAAAATACAAACATAATATTTAATACATACAACAACAAAGAGAATTATTTAAATATTATCGGGCTTATCAACATTCATATTTACTTCTGGAAAATTAAAGAAATCAGCTACATCCAGATGCATGGGCTCAATATTGTCCTCAGAGATAAAATTTGTCTCTGGATTATTTTCTGCCCTCTTTAACGATGCCTGATATAGCTGAACCAAGCGTTTTGATGACCGGCAAATCCGCGACCAGTGCCCCACACCTCCACATCTATGACATATTGTTTCTGAATTATTCTTCGGTAAAGCTTTTGGCTTTTTACCCTGCCTTTTATATTGCTGGTTATTTCTCGGTGCCAGCCGAGCATCATGATTAAAATTTCTTCTTTGACTACGACCACGACCACGACTGGGGCCATGACCTCTTTCTCATTGGTTAGAATTTGTCTGATTCACTTCAGGGAGTGGCAAAGAACCAACTGGCCGACTATCATGATTTTTCATTAATAGTTCATTATGTCTTTCAGCAATAAGAAGGTGAGAAAGTAATTCAGAATATTTTTTAAAGCCTTTTTCGCGATATTGCTGCTCCAGGAGCATATTCGCGGGTGGAAATGTGGAGTACGTTTTTTCAAGTTTATCTTGTTCCGTGATTTCATCTCCGCATAAAGTTAACTGAGTTATAATTCTAAATAAAGCAGAATTATATTCAGTTATATTTTTAAAGTCCATCAGTCTCAGATTTAACCAGTCATAACGTGCTTGTGGAAGCATGACCAACTTCAGGTGGTCATACCTTTTTTTTAAATTTTCCACAATTTCAAGAGATCTTTTAATGTAAGATATTGTAATTTAAGACCCTCGTCAAGATGGTGGCGGAGGAAAATCATAGCTTTTGCATGGTCTTGACTAGATGCCGTGTTATCATCTTTGATGGTGTCTGCCAGACCCATCGATTCAAGATGAATTTCGGCATCTAGTGCCCATGAGGAGTAATCTTTTCCAGAGATATCCAAAGCAACAAATTCAATTTTTGAAATATTTGCCATTTTATGAAAAGAAAATTAAATAAAATTCTTACCGCTTTTTGTTACCTTCAAAAACAAATAGCCAGAGCCTCGTGCTGATAACGTGTTATAAATATACTACCTTAACAATTAATTAGACGGAGGAAATAAGGGAGAAGAAAGGAGAAAACAGAAGAGAAATGATAGTTTTTCTTTTCAATATCTATATATTTTGTATATGTGCGTTCTTGCCTATTTATAGGCATATTATGAAGACCAAATACCAAGTGGGCAAGTTGCCCACTTAAAAGTGGGGCCCACTTAGAAATAAATGGACATATTGCTGGATGAAAAAGACATCCAATTTGCAATATGTACATTTTATAAGGAAAATGTCAACTTACAAAAGGGACCATTATATACATTAAATTAGTGCGTTAACATGTTAAAAGTTCATGGAGACATATAACATATTAATTTAGGGGTCATTTGGTTAGCAAAACTAATATTGTATTAATAATATCTTATTTAGTATATTTTTTCATTGCATATATAACTAATGCACTCTATCGTGTATTAAGGCTTACAATATTAATACCATAGATTTTTAGGTATTAGTAATGTAATGAGATTTAATGCTTGCATTATTATGATTAAAGACCCAATTACCCTTCAAAATCCCTTTTAAATCTATTCCATCATAATTGTTGAGGATATTTTTGTAAATAAATATTTTTATGCAATGCATGTTATTTTTTAATACACTACATCAAATAATGCATAAGAAATATTCTATATATAATTAATGCAAGCATAACTAATACAAACATTACTATTACACTCTATTTAGCATTATTTTAATACGCTCTACGAAACGACCCATTAGTATTTTACCTTGGTCATTGATATTAGAGCAGGTTCGGTCAAAATTGTACATTTGTTTTGGGCCTTATTTGTTTGCAAAACATCTAATCTGAATCATTCAAATTTCATGAATTAAGTGTATATTTTTTTACCTTTGAAATATCTTAATAGATCTGAATGATTATAATAAGTCAAATTTAAAATAAAGTCTTAACATTATTCAAATTTATTTTCGTTCTACAAAACAACGTCTCTCTATTTTTTTTTTTTCAAATCCTATTCTTAAACTCTTCCCCAAAACTACTTTTGATTGTAAATCAAACAACAATGTAGATCTACTAATACTTTTCAACAATCCTTTTCTTGAGAGCTTGAAAATTTTTCCATTTCATCCCTCCCAAACTTATTAGGGTAAAATATGTAGATGAGCCATTCATTAAATTCAATCTAAAACGTGAAATATAGCATAATGGAGTCTAATACATTGATTATAATTTAAGACAATCAAAAATCAAGTATTGCACAATCTTCACAAGCAATTTTTTTTATTGAGTTCTTTCTACTTGTTTTTAACATGGTAAAATATCTTTCTGATGAGGGTAAAAAATTATTAATTTTCTTTGCTTTGTGACAAGAAGGACCTGATCCGTAACATATGCAATCTCTTTGAATTGTGATACTGAAAGCATGAGAAAACTTTGAAGATGATAATGAAATTGCTTATTTATTATGTTTAATTATAAATAACTATACATATCTATTGCTTTGGATCAGGACTTGTCATTTGAGGAGGAGCTTGTTGCTATCTTGGGTAGACAAACTAGACAGTTGAGATCAAAGCATATTGATTCACTGAAAGTGCAATGGAGGCACCGACCTGTTGAGGAGGCTACATAGGAAATGGAGTCTGACATGCGTCGTAGATATCCTCAACTTTTCACCCCTACAGGTACTTTACTTTACTTTTCATTCGAGGACGAATGTGTGATTTAGTGGTGGATGAAGTAATGCCCCCAAAAATTACTTTTCAATGAAAAATGACCATTTTTTCCTTCCCCGTAGTGTTTTCATACTTTGGTCAACATATTGAGATTCGAGAGTCGGATAGGAATTCTGTTAGTTCATTGTGTCCGTAACGTTGAATTTGGTCTAGTTGAGCATTGAATGAGAGCCCCGGGACCTTAGTTTTCGTTTCGAAAAAATAGGCTAAAAGTTAAGCTTTAGAACAAAAAGAGATACGAGAGGGTAATTTCGTCATAACAATCTTTTTTCGAAAATACAAAAATTACATTGAGTTTGGAATATCGAATTTAGGGGGATAGAATATCCGATTTATTTTTATCGGACTCTGAATAAATTTCAAGGGTCCAATCGGAGATTTGATCTTTGCCCTCTTTCAGTTTCTTGTTTTCTGGTGCAGGTTCCGCTTTAGCGAACCAGGTTCTCAAAAGAGAACCTCCACTTTAGCGAGGATCCATCGCTTTAGCTAAGGGGGTCACTTAAGCAGGGTTCGCGAAAGCGAACCTCCGCTTTAGCCATCCCTTTCGCGAACCTCCGCTTTAGCCATCTCTATGTCACTTAAGCGACACCTAAGAGGTTTTTGATCGGGTTTTAGATCATTTCTCCACTTTCACTCATTTGGAGCTTTGGGGGAGGCGATTTTGAGTCAATCTTTTGAGGATTTTCATTTGGATAAGTTTGTTTATTCAATCTTTATCGTTTTTCATCAATTTCATGTTGCTAAATCATTGAAAAATCAAGATTCTAAATGAGATTTTGAGGGGTTTTCTTTCCAAATTCAAAGTGAGTATTTTGATGATTTCTAACTCGTTTCTTGGACAATTTTTATGGGTTTTTTAACTAAAACTCCCCTTGATGAGTAGAATATGTTTTTAAAATAAAATTTCAGATTTGTCCTCTTCAAATTTTAAGAGGTTTTTTGGACGATTTTGCCCTCGATGCTAAAATCTAGCAATATGAGTATCATTACTCCTTTTGATGTAACATTGTCATTTTTTACATTGGGTAATCATTTCAGAGTCAGTATTCATGGGTTGAGTTCCGGTTAGAGCGTTCGTGTGAAGTTTTCGGCATTTGGTGTAGGTTTGGCTATCCTTCTCTGAGACTAGGGTGGGTTAATTAGTTATTTGTATGTTTGAGATTTTGGGATGGGGTTTTAGTATGATTTGAGACTTTTAATTTCATTGAGATGCCCGTGTGGGGGCTTATTTATCTTGCGACGCTCTGTGGAGGCTTATTTGTGTTGTGTAGCCCGTATGGGGATTTATTTGCTATCTTATCTGCTTTGAGAGTATGTAATTCATGATCTGCCTATGAGAGAGGCATGGGGAGGCCATTTTTGAATTGTAATGCCCGCCTGAGGGGTTGAGTTGGGAGTTTTGAGCATACTTGAGTACTGAAATATTTTCGAAGAAGGGTGAACACTTATTTTGATGTATTTCCTTTATATTACTATCTGCTGAGGGTGATATCATCCTTAGGTTGAGTTTTGAGATACCTTCATGCCATACATGTTGTGATGCATTCATCCTCATTCATTATATCATTGATCTTGGGAAGTTGAGAACTGTGAATTTTTTTTAGAAAGAAAATGTGACATCTTTTGATCACAAGCTAGGTGGCAAGTTGATGAGATATTGATATTTGATTTGGTAAATGGACTGCGATTCCTCCATGGGTCCCTGTTTGGAAGCCTTACCTCGACAGGTATCTACGACAGGTTGTGCGACAACCTTGATTCCACCGTACTACCACATCATTGCATGATCATACTGGATTGCATTGCATTTCTATATGTACTACTTGACTTATCTAATTAATTGTGATAATGAATTGTCCTTATGTGTTTATTTTATTTGCACCGTACTATATAAATTGACGGCACCAATGTCGGAATGGAACTTTTCTATGTGCAGGTGAAAGCGTTCTTTAGTTTATTTCATATGTTTGATTAATTCCTTATACTCAGTCGGCTAAACCTACTGAGGACGTGTGGATTGTACTTCTGTGTGCCTTTTTGATGCAAATCCTAGTCAGGACATTCTGCATGGCATCTGATCTTTCTAGCGGATTCCATATCTTCAGATTAGTGGATCCCAGGATCTGGATCACCACTAGTTCTATCTTTTATTTTTCAGTCTTTAGTTCTATTTAGAGACTTATGATGTATTCCAGATTCAGACTTTGTATTAGATGCTCTTTATATTTATGACACCAGGTTTTGAGATAATTTTTTCGTTGTCTTTTTTTTTATTTAATTTGTGGTCTGACTTCCCATTTGAGAGTCTCGTATGTGCTTTACTTTTAGGCTTACAAATTTGATTGGGTATCGATATGTGTATCATCATGACCTCGAATTTTGAATCATGATACTAATACTCTATGTGCTACTAAAATTTTAAAAATGTAAAGGACTTATGAACTATCTTCTGGGAAAAAGGTACAATTTGATAAATCGACAATATATTTTTAATAGAAATACTACTAAGCAAGAAAAAAATTGTTATTATAGTGAAAATAGAACAAATATAACAGGATAATTTGAAGTTGTATCTAGGCATGTCTGCAATAGTTAAGACATCAAAGAAGAAAATGTTTGAATTTTGAAAAAAAAAATAATGACTAAAATAAAAGGAATGAAAAAGTAATTTCTTAAGTCTTACGGACAAAAAAAAAATGGTGAAGTCGGTGCTTTCTATTATTCCTATGCATTGTCATATTTTCAATTCCCAGACAGCCTATATAAGAAAATTACTATTGTTTTCATTGAATTCTGATGGGGACGAAATAAGGAGAATAGAAAAATGCATTATGAATAATGGCTTAAGTTTTGTGAGGCAAAATTTAAAAAAGGTCTTAATTTTAGAGTTTTTTTTTTTTTTTTTAACAAGGCCTTATTGGCTAAGCTTGCATGGAGAATATTAATTCAAGAAGAATCTTTACTTTATAAAATGCTTAGAATAAATACTTTCTGAATACTTCTTTCCTTAATGCAACAAGTCCCCTTTCTAATTCTTGAATTTGGAAAATCATTATTCGGAGAAAAGATTTAGCAAAAAAGAAATTAAATTTAGAGTTGAAGATGGAAAAAACATTTATTTTGAGTAATCCATGAATTTATAGGTTTAATAATTTTTAAACCCCTACATGGATAAACACAAATCAATTTACATTAGGGTTCAATGCTCTTATTAGTCAGTTGAATCCACCCTGTTGAAAAAAATTGCACTTTTATAGATGTGAATTACTATAGAGAATCAAAATTAAGGCTAAGAGGCGTAGTCAATAAACAATATGTGAATATTCATGTATTATCTTTTGTTAGTGCGGTGGATGGTATAAGTGGGGTCAATCTACAGCAAGATCTAACCTTTGAGAATCTCTCACTACTCATTTCGTAATTCTCTGATATAACCTTTTCTCTCTCTTTTAAAGAAAAACTTTTTACGTCACTCATCAGCCTTTCAAATTAGAGTAGCCGTGAGGAATTCTTACTTCTTCTAAAAAAAATTCACTATATTTGAAAATTAATGATTGACCATAAAAATTTCAAACAATTTGAAGTTGTATTTGAAATTTGGAAAACACCTAAAATCTTATTTTCACTTTTATAATTTTTTTCTTTCTCAAATTTAACTTAAAATTTTTATCCTTATACAATAACCATTTCAAGTTTAAATCATATTTCATGTATTTTTGAAAAATACATTTATATTTCAAATATTTATCATAAGAAATATGGTCAAACACATCTCAAACTCCGACTTTAAAAATTTAAGTGATTTTTTTGTGGTCAAACGCCCGCATAGTTACATAATTTCATTTCGTGGTCGACTTTTTTCAAGTTGTCTTAACTGTTTACATTTTTTTTTCCCCTTAAATGTATCCCTCCCTTTTCTGAAGGCAAAACATGTCGCCCTTTTCATTAGCAAAGTATTTTTAAGGAAACAGACTTTTTGTTGCCAAATTCAAAATTATTGTTTCAGCATATTAGCTGAAAATTTGTATAGTTTAGTTTATATTGGTTTGTTTGTGTTGTTTAGAACTATTTTGGAGCCATCTTCACCACTTTCACGAGTAATTGTGAAAATCAAATTTATTTTGTTTTTGCTTTGGTCAGAAAAGATAAGGATATTTCACAGAGAAGGAATATGAGAAAGAGGTTACTGTTATGAGCTATGGTGGAAAATAACTAGCAGAAGAGATGGAAGAAGAGTAAAAAATGAAATTGGAAGTTGGGCCTTTATGGAAAAGGATACTTTGGAGATTATAAAAACAGGTGAAGGGTATAATAGTAAATTACCAACTTCTTTTTAAACTACATTCAACAAGTCAGCTTTTAAAACACACCAAAACAAGCCAAAAAATAATTTCAAGCTGTTCCAATCCAAACACCCACTTATTTCAACATAAAAAGGCATAAAGCAGGTCCAAATATCATCATCTAGAAAAGTACCTTGTCCCAGACCTCAGTGAGACATCAAACAGTATAACTCGAAGTCGATGGGTTTTCATAGATGTCATGATTCCAAGTCTAGAACAGCAAAATCCACAAATAGGAAAGATTTCCAAGTATAATCTATAGTACCACAGGAGCATAAGAAAACTAGGCAAATATTTGGCCATAATGCTTGCTGTCGCTTTATTAGAAGCGGATAACATAAGCAGGATGAATCTAGCTACTGGGAAAATTGCATCAGATCAGAAGAGGGATGAGCTACTAATCTGCACAAGTTTACAATTATAGAACACCAAAATGACCTATATACTAAAGAAAACTGAGACGAAATCACTGTACAAAATCACTTTACTCCTACTACTACTCTATTTCCTCCTGATTAGCCATGAAGATAATTGCATCTAGAACCCTTTACGCATCGATTGTTCGTATTATATGGGCAGGGGACATTGTTCTTTTTGAAGCCACCTCTAGATGGTGGCCCTCTACTCCCAAAAGATGATTGCCTATCCCAGTTCCTACCATGAGAACCCTTGTCCCTCTGACCAGAGAATCTTCCATCTTGATGGTGATCATTATTTCTTGTGCCCCGATTTCCGGTAGGTGCACCCCTACCTTGATTTGAATCTCCTTGAGGTGGTCCTTGGACAAGTGCTCCAGGATTTCCAGCTCCCATTCCCCAACCATTACCAGATATAGGCCCTTGAATAGTTGATCCCACGCTCCCTGCTGGAGCGACCCAACCTGGATTGGCATTACCAGGCGTCAAGCCCTGAACACCAGGGATCCCAGATTGTGCAACCCATCCAGGATTCGAATTACCAGCAAGTGGCCCAGTAGGAGCCCAACCAGGATTTACAGTCCCTGGAGGCATTGCCTGAACTGCTCCCCAATTTACATTCATGATTGCTGGTACAGGTCCACCCCAGCCCACATTTGGATTTCCAGGCATCATACCCCAGCCAGTGTTATTTTCAGGTCTTACCACTGAAGCAGAACTCACATTCTCTTGCAAACCAGCACCCCATGGAACACTAGGCACAGTTGTAGGCTGTATGATCTGTTGGCTGCCTTGAGCTGGTGCGCTCCAATAATCAGGTTGAGGCAAAACTGAGGCACCTGCATTTGAAAAATTTCCAGCAAGATTCTGTACAGATGAGGATGTAGTACCCCAATTACCATATCCCTGGGACTGCCCTGGTGCCAGCGCAGAAACATTTGGCTCTCCCTTAGAAGGTGCTACTGCAACCCATGTATGGACATCCACAGTAGGGTTCTGCATATTAAGAGATACTGACTGGAGAGCTGTATGCTGTGCACCAAGTTGGCTATTAATCAGTGCTGTCTGTTGCTCACTAGCTGCAAATGACTGAGCAGTTTGTAAAGAATATCCAGACTGTGCAGCAATGACCTGTTCGGAAGTAGGCACTGGACCAAAATCACTACAAGAATTCACATAATTATTTTCCGATCCCCTAATTGATGGCCCACCAAAGTTTTGAACAGAAGCAGATGTATTAGCCCCATCATCTGGTAGAGCTGGAGGAGATTGGAGTACTCTATTGCCACTAGAATACGAATTTGCACCGGTAACAGATGGCCCATCTCCCCCAACCCAACCGGCAGTATTCTGCTTTGGAGTAGGAGACGGGAGATTCAAAGAATCATCATTACTCCACCTCTCGGTAGAAAGAGCAGAAACATCACCAGAAGTCATTCCACCTCCAGCGGGAACCAAACGACGAGAATTCTGAGATCCAACATTCTGGTCAACTTGAGGTCTCTCTCCATTTAGATTCTGCAGAACAGTTGCTGAAAGTATATTGTCAACTGCTGATGGCACTTTCACAGACCTCCCTGCCAGTGCATCAGTCAAAAGAATAGATTCCTCTTGTTTATCTGAAGATCTCCATATTTTCAAATCAGCAGGGAAGTATCCTGTATTGCTCCATTTACGCAACTGGACCAGAGAAAATGGTCCCTGTATTTTACCGGAAGGGTCCTTGTAATGCCACATTTTTTCAGCTTCATTGATCTTGATGGAACTTTCTGCAACCTTACCCTGGAGTGTAGCTGGAGAAGATACCAATGATGCACCAGAAAATGACTCCGTTCTCGACAAAAATTGGCTATTCCGTCCCATTGGCTCAGAAATAGCAGCACAAGTCTGCCTCTCTAGATTCATAGATTCTGTCTCCTTATCTCTTCCTTCAATCCATGTGTCTTCATTCAGTCCCCCTCCAGGATGCACGCCATCTTCACTTCTGATCAAAACGTTTTTACCAGATGAACTCCTGTTTAGTTCAAAGTTCTTTGAAGAAAAATTTCCTGCAGCCCCCCAAGAATCTTTTGGAGGGAAGTTGCTTGGAGAAATTGGCCCACGTCCTCTCCGGTTAAGACTTGAATCTCTAGACCTCATAAAAGCATCTGCATGAGAAGTAGCAACTTTCAAATTATACACAGCAAAGCGTATTATCTATAGCATATGAAGAAGAAGGAAACTAATAGAACCTCGTCTATCATTACTATCGCTGTCCTCATCCTCGGACTCATAGCTTGGGTCCATTTTTGGATCAGCATGTATTTCTGGAGCTTCCTCAAGTCTACGGTGACGCTCATCAGGAGTCTTCAAGAGCTGTAGTTTCTCTACACATTCTCTAAGTGTAATCATTAGTTAAGGAGTATATTAAGAGTGACTAATTCAGCCCAAGCAAGAAGAATAAAAGATCAATAGAAGAGGGGATGAGAGAACTGCTTCTAAAGATGTCATTTTTGTTAGGCGGATCGTCCAAAATTCAAGCAATGCCAAAGTGAGGATAAGTTTACTTCAATAGCACCAATATACCCATCTACATTCAACAACATATAACAAAAATTAAAGGAGATCTAAATAAGAATGAGACACTAAATAAGAATGAGACACATGAAGTCATGAATTACTGCATGAGCACAGAACACTAGTAATCTGATGACTGAATCCTAATGCAAACCCATCCATAACCTGAAGTACATATGCAAATTGAAGTGTTCATAATTTTCATCAGCAAACTTTAAACCATCCTCTGATATCAACAAAAAATATTATTAGGCCCTAGCATTCCACACAATTTATCAACCCAACAGTCCTGCCTCCAAAGAAGGAAAATGAACACCAAAGAAAACTTAAACTTTCAAACAATTATTACACTGCAGTTTGCTAATGGCAGGAGGGAAGGGGAAGGGAATAGAAATGATAAATTTTTGGCGAACAAAGGATATTCCTTCTTGCGCCCTTTCTCACTTGCTCGATCACGAAGATGACTGAGACGGACTATCTCTGATTCCAGCCACTGAACATCAGCAAAAAGAATCAGGTAAGATATATTCGAACAAGTTGAGAACCCAGTAGAGGATGACCAAAAGAAGAAGGAATCCTTAGAAGTGCAATCAAAGAACACAACCACTACAAAGCATACCCTAACAAATTCTGCTCACACCAAGAGGAATAGAAATTTTTATGCTAAAGGCCCTCAGAAAGCAGTAGCTATCTTTTCATGAGATATCATCAACTAAGGCTGTGTACTAAGAGGACAAAATCGACCAGCCAGTAAATCAAACAGTCAAACTTTTAGAAAGTCCGTGAATAAGAGAGTTTGTCATCTAACCATTTTTTTAAAACTCTAAGTGGTAATGTTGTATTCCTCGGCATTAAGGTATGCTGGAGACCACCAAAAGGGTAGTAACAAGCTAAAACAAGAGATTAATTACAGTAATCCTAAAAGATCTACTAGCTGTTCAGCATTTTCTATACAATGTTCTTTACACCAAAAGTAGAAAGTTGCAATGCAGCTCCCTTTAATTTTCTGAATGTCGTCTAACCATTATCGCTAGCTAAATAGTTTGAGACTGGGTAACTGAACTCCAAAAGGTTTATGATATATTTGTTGATGAGACTTAAACAATACTCAGAATGAAAAGGTTAATTACAAAGATCTAAAACGTACAAATTTCCCTCATCCATTTACAATATTGCTTGCAATATGCCCTTTTCTATTTTCTCTCATAAATGTCCTAACTCCTAGCTCAATAGTAGCATCTCTGATGCTTAATCTTCAAAGTGCTGAGTGCTGACTGGCAAAACTTCTTGGCTTTAATAAGGTAAAGATTCTATCGATGTTAGGGGTAAATCCCAGTATACAAGAGGTATGCAAAAAAGTAAATCTTACGCTAGTAGCTATTTGAGTAGATAAAAATGCATGTCAAGGACCAGGCACTTGAGGACAAATAAACAGTTAGCTAGTCCAGAAAGGGGCGTTTATAAATAGGATTTCAACAAGGTAACTCATGAAGATTGCACATGTATTCGGGGACAGAAGAGATAGAATAAGAGAGAGACTCCCTTAATTCCAGTTCTAACTTCTATAAGAAAGTAATAGAGGAAATAATCTGCCAAAAGTAGAACTTCTAACCAACTGCTGAATAGCTTTCTTCAACCTTATTAATCACTAGCACATCTTTAAATGACAATCATAATTCATATGCATATCTATAAGAAAGTAATAGAGGAAATAATCTGCCAAAAGTAGAACTTCTAACCAACTGCTGAATAGCTTTCTTCAACCTTATTAATCACTAGCACATCTTTAAATGACAATCATAATTCATATGCACATCGATAGAAGTAGTAAAAAGAAGTGTTTCCGTTTCACTTACATCATTAACTCTTGCTGCATGTATTTCCATGGCCTTGTCAAGAATGTCACCCTGTGAATAAACCAATTTAATAAGCAAATGAAAATAAGAAATAAGTGCAAACCTGAAGTAATTATCAATATCAGGCTGCATCATACCACTGTTGGTCTATTAATGAGTCCACATCTTATACTCTGGCGCAGACGCTTGCATTCTTCCTGAAATGTCAAAAGAAGGTACATGTGAACAGCTTGAACAGAAGACAAATACTTTTTCTTGACAAGTATGATTTCATCAAATCAGAGGCGGACCTAGGATTTATAAGTCACGGGTGCAGCATTTCAGACGATGTAAATCTATTCCTAATCATAAAGGTCGTAATAACAAATATGATCAATCAGTTTGCAGTTAATTTCAATTCAGTCATCGATTTTTATACACAAATTCGTCAATTGATCAATGGACCAAAATCAGTTCAATTTATTATGTTTATTCACTCTAATTTCGTTTTTATGGAATAAAGTTAAAAGAATTGTTTTTGAATTTCTTAAAAGTATGCATATCAATCAGATTAGCTCGTGAAAAAGCATCTCTCTATTTTGATATAATTTTTGCTAGATTAAAATAGTTCACTTCTATAATTTTCTTTTCGTGTTTTATGGGATTGATTGAAAAAAAATACCTCTCAAAAAAATATTTCAAAAATACTGAAATTAAATCAAATAATCAAAGGCAATTTAAAAGCCATCACAACCTTTCATAATCAAATAAGAAGCACATAAATACAAATTAATTAATTAATTAAATTCCACTCTTATTTTAAACCAAGGCTAAAAGAGAGTTGGTAGTATAAAAGAACAAAAGAAAGAAAAACAAAAGCATCAGAAATGAAAACGAAGGTAACGTAAAAATCTACTTAAGAGTCAAAATTTTAAAAATATAAGAAGAAATTTTTGAGAGGGTGGGAAAGCCTTATAACAAAAGTAAATTAGACTAAAACCAGGTTCCAACCTGGGTCTCTCCTATGGAGAGACTTTCAGGCTTCAGCAACCACTAACCAGTGCACCAGCTCATTGTTTATTCATACGGCGCAGTTACTGTATAACTGTTATTTCAACGTATTTACGTGTAAATGTTGAACTTCTTCCAAAACTTGCGGGTGCTGGTACCCTTACCCTTACATGTAGGTCCACCTCTGCATTAAATGCTGCACCAGGAAAGGTGCTAATATGTATGAACAGAAGACAATATCAACTCCAGCTTCTAGATCATTGCTTCTTTTCCAAGAGGACAGATGAAGATCATAAAAGTATCACATATGAGCAACATGGATGAAGCAATACGCCAGTTAGGCAAAAATACAAATATTCTTTTGGGACTCTGGGGAAATGATCTTTAATCGAGTTCATACTAGAAAAGTAACCCAAACATCAATGTAATGGGCAAACTTACTGGTTGACATATAACCCTTTCCCTCTTGTTTCCATGTTTTCCTTTCTGGCTGTAATATAGCTCTTTCCCTTGTCTCGAGGGTTTTCCTTTATGCAACATCTGGATTCCAGGGTTCTACTGAGGGATGGAGAGTGATGTCCCCCCCCCCCAAAAATATAACCCCTTCCCTCGTCTTGAGGGTTTCCTTCATGCAGCTTCTGGATTTCAGGGTTCTACTGAGGAATGGGGAGTGATGCCCCCCAAACCCAAAAAAAGGTCCTTTCTGTGTTTAGATGGCATAGAAAAACAAGGCACGGTGGTTGAGACCAAGCACAGCATTGTAAAGCATGCAGAGAAAGGAGATATGGCAGAGGTAAACTCAGTCAAGTGACCTCTCCAACCCCTAGGTACTCCAATAACCCCCTCTTCAATTGCCAACCAACAATGCAAACAGCAGTCAAACTCAATTCTTCTAGAATTTGCTCATTTGCAACTTAAACATTTTGACTATTCAGGGTTTCTATTACCCCTATTACAATTTTCAATGTCTATTTCTACCTTGGATGAAAATTTGGTGGGAAGTGCTTTTTCACGCAACAAGCATGTGGGATTTTTTAACATTTGAATAAATTTTATTATTTTTTAACCTCGCATATTTTAGACCACTTTTTCCAGTCAAAACTATAAAAAGATTGTAATGTAATCAGTTTTTAGGATATAGAATAGTTATTAAATTGTAAACATTTCATTTTACTTCAACATAAATAATTCTGTTAAAATTCACGCACTTTTGGTAATCCATGTAACAAGCTTGACCGGAACTCTTTTTTTCCAACAAATCTATTTTTTTCTATTTAGACTTGCTCATTTTTTGATAATCTATTCTTTTCCAGCCAAATCTGCAACGAGTTTGGCTGGAACTCTATTTATTTTTTAGCAGAACTACTGTTCTATATTTTAAACAACATAGCTAGTGTAATCACACAGTGGAATTTGGAGAGGGTGGTGTGTACGCAATCTTTACCCTTACCTTATCTGTACTGGTGTTGTTTCCGATAGACCCTCGACTCAAAGTAAAGCATACCAAAAATCAAGTATGTAAAGCAAATATATGAGCAAAGAGATCATGCTAAAAACAATCAAGAAGAGAACTGTAGCAACAACAAATAATGCAATAATTGAAAAATAAGATAGCAAAAGAGTAATAATAACACTACTGATAAGGGAACTAGACAATGTTCGACTACCTACTAACTTTCTAAACTAATTCTTGAAATTCATATCTTCCTATCTAGGATCATGCCCTCAATAAGTTGCAAGTGTATCATATCATGTCTAATCACCTCTTCTCAAAACTTCTTTGATCTACCTCTACCTCTCCTAATACTCACTATAATTAACCTCTCACACCTCCTCATTGAGGCATCTGTGCATCTTTTCTACACATGCTAGGACAATCTTATCTTGTCCACCATATCCCGGATAGCTTCGTTGCTGATCTTATATCTCATTCTCTGGACGTGCAAGTTTTTAACCGGCCAACACATTGTGCCCCATACAACATAGTTGGCCTGACCACCACTATATTTTAAACAAGCTGCATCTATTTTAACTAAATTTATTTTTTCTGTTTATCCTTGTGCATTTTTGGAACTCCATTTTTCGACAAGATTGTACTCCCTCCGTTCCATTTTATATGAGTTAGTTTGACTTGGCACGAAATTTTAAAAAAAAAAGACTTTCGAAACTTGTGTTCTAAAGTAAGTGATAGATGTTTGTGTGGCTATAAATCATTTCCGTGTTCATGTGCCAACAAAGAACTGAAACCAATCTTCCTGTAACTTGGCACGTTTCGGTGAAAATAGATACAAGAAATTGTAGTCAAGGAGGTAAAAAACACCTCACATAATTTAGGTGTGGCAAGGTGCAAACTTAGCCATGTTTCGGAAATCTGCTTTTGAATTAAGCCTAAAATTTACCCAAAAATTGTGTTTTCTCATTGGTCTATTTGTATCAAAAGATTGTGACATGAAAACAAGAAACAAATAAATTTTGTGGAGAAATTTCTCTCTTTTCTTTTGATTATTATTCATCAGGATTTCAATTAGTATCTTGGTATTCTTTTTTTTCTTTTCTACAGCTTTTCTTATCATGCACCAATTCAGAATGTCAAAATAGCTATATTTCAAATCGTATTTCATGATGTAGCACATGAAACACATATTCAATCACCTCTGTGAAATCTTGATTTGAGATTGTATCAATTGATAAAACCTCTGTCTTGTTCAGATTTAAGATCTCCAGCACAATATCAGTTGTCCTCTTGCCAAGTTTGTATGGCTCAGCAGCTTTGCTTGTACCTGCGGCCAGGACCACATTGTTCAGAAAAGAAGTTGAGGATCTTCAAATAAAATGCATGTACATAATGATATCATAAAAGCAAGAAAACAATAAGAAGGTACAAACAAGTAATGTCCTGAAAACTACATTAATTACCTACAACTTGCACCAGCCTATAAAGGTCTTGCTTCTGAACGTTACCAGAAATTCGTATTCTCAAAAAGGTTCCAACAACTTTATCATGGAATTTGTCATTCTCTTCAAGAAGGTCCTCCACCAACTTCCGTCGTAGGTAAATTAAGCTGATGTTATGCACATCAATAGCTGCATACTCATCAAGATTTGATTGAGGTCCCCTATTTTCACCTTTCTTACGCTTACGTTTCCTGTCTTTGACTCCCCTTGTAGGAGTGTCAGCATTTGCATCAGCTTCAAACTGATTAAATTCTGTATCAACTACACTACCTTGAACATCATCAGTCTGAGAATCCTCTTTCATAAGAAAATGAGACTCAAGTAGTTTTAACATCTCAAAGTGCCCAACGCGTGCTTTTCCAAATAACCTTTCAAGTCTTGTATCACATATAATTTGACTTTTACGACGAGGATCACGTAGTTTGTTTGTTTTGATATATTCGAGCAACAGAGCTTGCACATCAAATTGAGAAAGAACAGAAGTGTCACCACTTTTCATGTGCTTAACAAATTCAAGCAGCTCTTTTGATGCCCACTCAGTGGTGCCAGCTGTGGAGAATCCTTCGCTGATAGTAATAGCCGTAGTTGTGGCATCCTCTTCCTTTCTAACAGATTTTGATCGTTTTCTTAGCTTTCTTCTTTTGGTTTTACTGGCTTCCAATGTGTCAATGGAAGCATCTGAACCAGAACCTCCATCATCATTATTGTCAAATTGTGCCTCGGACAGTTCTTGTTTAGACGCTGACACATCAGCTCCCTTCCGAGGACTTTTGGCATCAGCAATTTCATCTGAAGATAAAGATAGCTTCGCTTTTAAATCCATTAAGTAGTCCTTGAACAGATACTCAAAGCTACTCTTGTCGTCAAAATCTATCGGACCCTGGGCCAGCAAAGAGCAAGAAGATCAGAACTGTGCTAAGGGTTTAGATTAAAAAGACTACCCAGTTTAAAGAGGAAGAAATTAGGAACATCAATCAATTACCACCAGGGAAAAAAACAGAAACTAAAAGCACAGAATTGTTCATGTAGCTAGCAATCGTATAAAAGAGAACTTAGACATTCTATTTATACTATATCAGATAATAGTTTAGATATATAATTTAATCAAACAATCCGAAATTGATCTCAATATGTATATCACTATATGCCTACCACATCACCAATAAACCCAACCCACCTAGAATATTTAACTAGGTCTCTCGTTTACCTTGATGTAGCATAAAAGTTTATAACTAAAATTACCATGCTCTTATGTGGCTTGGATAATGGATATGATAGGGTAACTCCCAGTCCCCACTTCCTAACTTTTTAGCCAATCAGTAATAGTTGTGTTCTTTAATTTTCTTGGAATCTTTCTTTATGCACATTTCCAATTAACTTGTAGCAACTTATATTTTAACTGAATGGTACTGCATAGGATGTGCAACAACATTGGTTGAGAATAGCTTAATCCAATCAACAGCTCAAGAAGATAGCAAGTGTAGTAGAACTACATACATCATTCTCTTCTTTACCAAGGCCTTCTATTAGCTTGACCATTCTCATGCAGTTCTTGCAAAAGCCCTTGTTTCCTCTTACACATAGAACGACATCGTCTTTGATGCACCCCTTGCATAATGAAAATGTGCATGTGTAGCACAAATAGCAAGCATTCTTCTGACAAATAGTACACTGATGCCAACCTGAAAAAAGTACAAAAAGAGCTACAATGTAAAAGCAGTAGGCAACTAGAAGAAGAAACATGTTTCAAAGTTAAACGAGATAGCAGATAGCAGTTTGTTCTTTCATGCCCTGAATTCAAATAAGGAAGAGTACTAAAGGTGATACTTTAGAGCTCTCAAGGAACAAACTGAACCTTTTTCTAATAGACTTTCTCAATCTAATAGTGTATCAATAAATTTTTCCATGCAATACTATAAGCACAAGGTAATACAAATTCCCATCAACTCGATCAAGGAAACACAGGAGGAGATGAATCAGATGGCAGAAGTGAACAATATAACTCCCCAAAAGTCACCATTTCTCTACTCAAGAACCCAAAGTAAGTCATTGATTGTTCACTACCAACAGGAGGTAAATTGCACACAAACTATGCATAGATATCAACACTGGTTCCACTCTAGTTAAGTGAACTTCAAGAGAACTCCATTCCAATTTAAAATAATTACAATCACATCCTATAAAAATGGAAATAGATTTGATTAATGTAAGCTATATACCAGTTATCCACACACTTCCTCCTCTATACCATTCATCTACAGGACCCAGTTGGTACTGCATAATCATTTGTCAAAGGACAAATCCACCATTCTCTTTGTTAATTTCTTTCCATTTTATTGTTAGTCTAACACCAAAAACCACCTCTCTTTGTCATTCCCAAACTTCTTTATTAGTTTTCATGGCCACTTTTATGAAGTACATCCATTAACATATATTGTAATCCTTCTCTGTCTTTCAATCAACTAATAGTTCAGCTCATTCTCTTCATGGCTCTACCTCATAGATCTAGCACTAAGTAACCTTGTGCTTTAAACTGATCGAATATATGGCTAAGGCCCACTTTATTTTTATTAAGATATTTGGATCTAAATACACATCTGATTGCTAAGATATTGTATCTAAATCCGAGCACTGGATAGCTAAGGATGTTTTTTTCTCAACATCAAAATGTTTTATAATGTATCTTTATTTAGAAATTAATAAATATAAATATTATATCCTCAAAATATTAAAGAAAATATTAATTTACATTATGTTGTATAATGTTTATTTGATGAACCAAACTGCAAAAGTTGACGGCAGGGCAAGTGGGCATTGGTGATACTCGACGATAATGGTTCATGGTGTCTGGTCGAGGAGGTTGGTGGTGGTGATTGTGCACAAATCGCCGGAGGTGTTTGTGTGGTGATGACAAGAGATGATGGATGTGCAGTTGCAGCAGATGATGGTGGTTGGTGGTGGTGGGTGTGCAGTGTAAGTTTGTAGTAGAGGTAACTAGTGGTTTTTTTTGGTAAAGTAATCAAATCATATTAGAAAAGCATCAAGAAGATGCAAGGTTACAAGAGAGCAAAAGAAACTGCTTCAAACAAAACATGAAGCAAACTTACCTGTAAAACAGCCAAAAAATTCCCTGAATATTCTACTAAGCTAAAGAAAGGGAGCTAACAAAATCCAAAAAGCTATCCACACTATTTACATGGGAAAGAAAGTGCCAACTGAATAAACATTCCAAACATCTAGCCTTGAGGGTGCTAACAGGAATCGAGATTCCATCAAAGCATCTGATATTTCTCTCCTTCCAGAGACACCAAAAATTAACTGCTGGTATCATTCTCCAGATTCTTTTGACGGTTTTGTCAACTCTCCACAGTGACCAACTTGCATAGGCATCTTTCATGGAGAAGGGTATTACCCATTGGAGCCCACATATAGAGTAGAATAAGTGCCATAAGTTGGCTGTTGCAGTGCAGTGCAAAAAGAGATGGTTAACAGTTTCATTGTCTTGCTTACACATAAACATTTGTCGATAAGAATTATTCCTTTCCTCCTGAGATTGTCTTATATTAGGCAAGTCTCTATAAGGCAGTCCAAGTGAAGCAAATTGTCAATATTGATGGTTGATAGTGGTAGTTATGCAGGGGAGGCTAGGGTGGAGATGGTTGGCGGTGGTGGAAGTGGTTGATGGTAGAGGTGCTTGGTGGTTTGTGGTGGTTGTTGACGGAGATGGTTGTGCAGTCAAGGTGGGTGATAGAAGTGATTGATTGTGATGGCAGGGTGTGGAGAAAATTGGTGGCAGAGGTAGTTGTATGGCGGTATTGTTATATTCACAAGATCTTCAAGTTAAGATCTTAACAATTTTAGAACTTAGGACAATATGTGAATAATGAATAATTCAAACATGTTAAGAGACAATAGGCGGTAAGAGCTAGTAGGTGGTTGCGAAAGGAAGGAAAAAGATGAATGCACTTCATAGGTTGACATCAGAATAATTCATATTCAAGAATCCATTAAGTGGCAACAAAATGGAGCCAATATGCTCTCCGTTTGGTACCGAAATCATCGTTGTTTTGCGTTTAAGGCTATACTACCATATCTCTCTTTGTAAATGTGACGTGTGCTCGAGCTGAGATTTTGATGAGTTTAATGATTTTCTATCTCTCTCTTAATCAGGTGGCTTCTATATCTACTTAGAGGAAGCAATGGCAAGTTCATTGGCATCTAAAGAAAATTGGTACAATTGAGTAAACCTATCATTGTAGCATTGCACATTTCATGGATCTTTCATGTCGCTAGGAATAAGCTTATGTTCTTTTCCTTTCTCGATAAGCAAGCATGTAGAACATCATTAAAATGGTGCGGAGAGATGTATAGTGTATTTAGATTTTTAAAAAATGGTGGTCCTTTCTCCTCCATGTAGATGTGATGTGGATCTTCCATGTTTTGATAAACCAAGAATCTAAGTCTTTGGTTCACAAAACTCAGCCAAGAAGCTCCATTAACATTATTTTCCTTTTTTGAGAATGAATTATTGTCATGTAGTTTCATGATGCTGGAAGAAGGAAAAATATGGGTCAGGAAAGATACAGCACATAGTATGGCTCAATTTAGATGGGGTGAGGAAAGATAAAGCACATAGTATGACTCAATTTCGATGAAGCCTAGTCGCTTCAGCCACATTCAGCTTGAAGTTAACAAATGCATGCTTTCCTGCGAGAAACTAAAACAAAAGAACTAGTGCTCAATTGTTTTTTTTCAATAAAAATCTTGGCACAAGACCACCTTATTAGCTGAGAAAATATATACAAACACAAGAAGCCCAACCAACAACGCGTCAGGCCCAAAGTCAAAGCAAACAGAAAACAAAAGAGAAAACAAAAATAGGAAAGTAAAAAGTCGGACTCTCATGAAGAGGTCAACCCTACAACTAGTGCTCAATTGTACTCATCCTCAATCTCCCAAGGATAAAACAGTCGAGACAATATTTAATGAAGAAATGAAAATAAGAGAAAGGAAGGGAAAAAAAAGTCAAAAGAAAATAAATAAAAAAATTATTTTTTTGATGACAAGAAAAACCCGCAGCAGCTACCCTTTGGTGGGGCAAAACCTCCGCTCCTATGTAATAGCTTGCAAACCAGACAGGAGAGGTAACCCGCACCAGGCCGACGAGCTTGACCCAGTAAAAGAAATTCTAGGGCACTAATAAATATATAATGGATATAATATTAAAAATATCTAGCCTTGACAACCTTGTAGTACAGTATAAGCCCCAAAAACCAACTAAAGTCAAGTGATCAATGAATTTTATGTACCAAACTGTATAGTATATTTTTATCAGAAGCAAACTGTATGCTATTACCGATCGAAGACTTTTAAACTCCCAAAACTGTATAATATCAGAACGTAAATAATTTGAATAAGAACCCATGCATTGCAAGCACTACCAAAATGCATCACAGACATCACATTTATCATCAAACTACGGAATGGCAGGAGATTTTCTCCCTCATCTAAATCCAATTTCTGATGGGTTAGAAAAGATTTTGGATTTTACTCCTTCCTATAACAGAATCTGGAGGAGTTGTCAAGACTAGCTTTCCTATTTCCGCTTCGAATGGAAAAATGACCATCACCCCTCCTCGTTTGCTTTACCTTGTCTTGCCCAACCCCTTTTCAACCTAATCAACCATAGCATCAGACTGTTTTTCCTCCAATGCTGGTTCCCACTAAAGACTCCGATAAGCATTTCCAAGCTAATGTTCAGAAGATTAGAAAAGATAGGAAACCAGTTTGAGAACCACTCCATCATGCAACTTCGGATTATTTGGAATAAAAGGAAGAGGATGTTATTTCAAGGTAGCTAAACCATCTTGGTATGCTATTTATGAATGGAGTTTGATTTATTGACAAGAATATTGTCCCACAAAATTTTTTGTAATTTTAAAATAGAGAGTACTCTTAGCTTATTTTAGAGAAGACTTCGAAATCAAAGTGTGAAAGACATATCAATGCGTATTTCTATCTTTAACAAAATTAACACAAGAGAACTTGGTGGTACAATAATCATTTTACTCAATAAAATCAGAAGAGTCAACAAAGAGGTAGACTAATGCACTCACCACAATTCCATCGACCCTTGGCACGAAAAAATTCCTCATCCCTATCAATACACGAAGGATGATATGCTTTGGTACAACCCCTAAACCACAAAAAGCACCAAAAAGGTACCACCACGTGAGCAAATTCCACAAAACACAAACAGAGCAAACTATAACATAAATATGGTTCCGAAATAAACAAACTTTACCTACGGTCACATAGCACCAAATCCCCTCCATCAAAGCAAATGAAGCAAACATCCTCTCCTATAGTCTTCCTACTTGAAGCTCTTCCTCCAGACTTGGACTTCACAGTACTCTTAGTGTTCTTCCTCTTCCTCTTTCCTCCAGAGGACTTTCCTGATTCAGTCAATTCATTTTCAGACTCTATTTCAGTAGGAGTTGCATTAGCTGCCTCGTCTTCAGCACCTGTCCCTTCGTCCTCCTCGTCTAGAGGAACAGGTTCCTCTTCTTCATGTTTCACAGTATCCATTTCGACATCTTTCTCAGACTCTATTCCAGCTTCAACATCTTCCTCATTTCGAGTAACAAGCACTTTAGCAACCTCGTCCTCAGCACCTGTCCCTTTGTCCTCCTCAGCTAGAGGAACAGATTCCACTTCTTCATGCTTCATTGTATCCATTTTGACATCTTTCTCTGATTCTACTCCAGCTTCAACAGCTGAAATATCTACATGTGACACCATTTCATCATTTTGTTCTGCATTAGCAGTTTTATCATGAGTGGCCATTGCTTTGTCTTCCTTTTCTAGAGTGACCCCTCCTGAATCATCTAACACAACAGGTGTAATTCCCACTTCCTCGTCTAACACTGCCTCCATTTCATTATTTTTCCCCAAACCTACACTACCTTCAACCGTTGAAACATTTACCTCTGTCACTGTTTCACCATGCTCCGCGCCCTCAATATCATCATTTCTAGCCACAATTTCATCATTCTCAGTCTCATTTGTAGTCATAACCACTTCCTCATCACCGGCACCATCTGGCATACAACTTTCTGTTTCGCCCTTTGTGGTGTTCAATGCCTCTGTCACCTCATCTTTCTCCAAGGCCGCCTCTGTCACCTCATCATTCTCCAAGGCCGCCTCTGCCGCCTCATCTTTCTCTATTAAGGCCGCCTCTGTCACCTCAACTTTCTCCAAGGCCGTTACATTTTCCTCCACCTCATTTTTCTCCAAGGCCACCTCTGTCACTCCATCTTTCTCCAAGGCCGTTACATTTTCCTCCGTCACTAGTTCATTTTCAGTCTCCGTAACTGCGTCAACTTCCTCAGCATCACCATTACCCTGCTGAGAGCTCACTGATTCTTCCATCGATACATCAACGTCGGCATCACCAAAACAGGCGTGCTGTGAAAAATCTAGGGCAACCTCTGATTCTTCCACTGGTGGACCCATTTCCTTCACCTGCAAAGCCGAATCTCTCTCAACTACCGGTGATGGTGACGTGGCGCCCAATTCGGCAACGGTTTGGAGTTTTTGGTCGTCGTCCATGATAGGTTTATTCACATTGGTGATAGATTCTTCGTCTTCCGCCATGAAAGCGGGATTAAACAGCAAAACCCTAACCCTAGTTCTATAATTTTCTTTTTAATTAAATTAAAACAAAGAGAAGAAAACTACTATAGCTGCTGTTGATGCTGCGAGAGCTTCATATATAAATGGATTGAAGAAAGTGAATTTTGGGATTTGTGTTTGTATCGGCGTTATATGAAGAACGGTTTTTCTTGTGAAAGAGAAAGGAGGTGTGAAGTTTGGGCTGAAGAAACAAGAAATTGTACAGGCCCAGAGTCAAAGCCCAGCTGAGTCTATTTCTAGAACCAATTTGTAACAAAACAAAAAAAAAAATGAGACATGTAACTTTTGTTTTAGAAAAAAATTGTTAGGTAAAAACTTTATTGTCTATCCGGTATAAATAAATTAGTTTTGCAAGGCAAAAGTTTAGGATGTATTAATAAGTCAGACATAGTAAGTGACAAGTAAGAGTATTCATTCTACATTTAGTGTAAAATTTATCACAAGTGGTGATGTATTGACAAAATTTCCTTGCATTGTTTAATTGTTCACAACTTTTTCCTCCATTTTATAAAGAATTATTCTTATGATCTACAAAATAATGTTTTATACTTTATTTGCAAAATGTAATGTAATGATTCACTTCCGTCGTTATAAAAAAATTAATAGTGAAAGAATTTGGGGTTAGAAATTTTTTTTGGATAGTAATTTAAAAAATTTCAAATTAGGCCAATCACAGATGAAATCTGAGTAAGGAGAGGTGTAGAAAATTCAAAAATGGGTTGGATTTAATGTTTAGGGTTGGGTATGATTTTATGATAGCTAAGGCGTTAAGGAGGCCCTAGGACTTTTCCGAAATGAGTTCGAGTGAGTAGAGCTCCCGATATCGAACTTGGAGTGAAAGGGTTATTTTTTGAACGACAAGATTTGAGATTGTGGTGCGAAATGGGGGTTTGTAGGATAATTTTCGAGTTTGTCTCTGTGCAAGCCGCTATAGTGGGATGGTAGCCGCTATAGCGGGACATTCGCGAAATTAATAGGTAAAAATTCCAAAATCATTTTTATTTCTACAATTTCATTCTTGTCGAGCAAGAGGCGACTTAGGGCTATTTTCTTCAATTTTTCACCAAGTTCTTTGGTAAAGGTAAATTGATTACCTTTCTAACTTATAATTCGATTTTTGGACCTTAGAATCTATGGGAATTACCTTAAGGGAGTGTTCTTGATCTGAAATTAATGGTGGAAAAAGTCCTAATTTGGTGGGATGATTATGAAATTGGCCAAGAATTAGGATTGGAGCACAATCGGGGTATTTCTAGGTCATTGTTCAATGATTGTTGTATTTTACATTTTTTTAGACCAAAAACAAGCCAAGACATTTCGAAAAGGGAAAGCTCAAGTTCTTTAGAGCATTCAAGTTTGATTCGAGGTAGGATGGTTGTGGGTTTTCTGTTTATGTTATATTTATTTGTTAACTACTTTATTAGTATTACATGATAGATGGTTAGAAAAAAAGGTTCATTGCATGCAACGAATGTTTTACTTGATTGTACAAGTGTGATTGTTATTCATTATGGTTGTGATATTGATATGTGATTCCTTGTGAATCGATAACCACGCAGTACATTTGGATCAGGTACCATACCGATACACTAATTAAGTTTGGGAATAGGTACCACATCAGTACACTAATAGTTTGTGTGTGGGTTCCGTGAGAGAACCAGATTAATTATAGTAATTGTGATTAATCATGCTTATTGTGTGAACTGATTCAAGTTAAGAACTGGAGTCCGGGTGGCTGCATTTGTGATGTAATTGTGTATCATCTATTTTAGTATTGTGGTTGCATGTTCATATTTCATATATCTGGAATTAGCCATGTGATTCTACTAGTACACTATGTTTGGATACTGATTTTGTACTTGCTCTATTTTTATTGAGTACGATTTATATTCCGACGGCTGCTGAAAAACCTCAATTGTGAGACCACTTCTACTTGAATCCAAGGTTGAGCCATTTGTTCAAGCTGTCATGGATTCCTCTTAGTTCTTGTCCATTTTTTCGGACACATACATTCAAACGTTTAGTTTATTATTTTTTTGATGGGGTTGCATCCCCTTATTTCTCGACTTCGGTAGACTTTTGTTACAATGACTTTCAAGTTCTAGGAAGTTTATTTCTGCAGTGTTTGTTTTGAATTTTAATTGAGTTTATGAAAACTCGATTTTTTAACCGTTTTAAAACTGTTTTCACTTGTCTAAATGCATGTCTTGATTCTTAGCTTGGCATAAATGGGGTAGAAAATAGTTCTCCTACTAGAGAATTAGTGTGGGTGCCCCTCACGACGGATCAGGATCATGACACATAAATCTCAAACAAGTAACTCTAGTAAAACAACTAAAAAGTCATGTTTAATAGCCAAGAAATTACACTATTTTCAATCTCAATAACTTATTGAAATGTCTCAAGCTCATGTCTTATAGGCGAAAAAATGAAAATATAGAAAGTGTGCCATGAGTCTATCATGAGTTTGACTTGCGCTCTAAAGCTGTCTTTTTGAGGAAGACCGGAGATTGAGAGATATAAAGCAAGGTTAGTGGCAAGAGGATTCACACAAACCAAAGGAATAGACTATGGCGAGACCCTTATGCGCACATTATAATTAAACTTATCTACAATTTTCTCTTATTTTTTAAAAAGGAAAATGTCAAATTTATTCCACTAATATTCAAAATTGAATAAGCTTTCTCTTCATTAAATTTTCATCTAATATTACACTCAATGGAAAGAAAATGTCTTATTTTTCTCCTTGATTCTTAATGATTTTCTACCTATGTGTAGTTTTTGACCATAATTAAATATTGAAGGATAAATTTTGACATTTTTTCAAAAAAAATAAAAATGGACACAGAGAGTTTCCCATTTCACAAAGCAGTTTCGTCAATAAAAAAATAAGTACAAGATAATTTATTAATTATTGTAAATAATTTATTTGTGAATATCATGTTATGACCTCACCTTGCTATTGTAGCAATATGACTACTCCATGTTATGTATATATGCCTATAAAAGACGAAAATGAAAATATATTCACAAAACCTTTTTTGATGATGTAAGAAAGAAATAGTTATTACTTCCCTATTTTCTTTCTCTTTTTCTTTACTACTTTTGCTTCTCTTTTTCTTTGCCCTTTCCATTTGATTTTAGTATTTTATCTTTATTTTATAACACGTTATCGGCACAAAATTCTAATCACATTTGATTTTTTATTCCAAAAAGTTATTCGATTTAATTTCTTCTTCAAAAAAGGGATAGAAATAGTAAAGTCTTACATTTATAATATAGTAGTTCATAAATTTACTGACCTAGGTGATTAAAAGTAGCATGTTTGATATAATCTCCTTGTTGATTCTATTCTCTTATATTCTCATGAAAAATCATTCGTTCTTTCCTTCTTCTTTTTTCCGATGAAACTATAGTTACTTCTCACTGGCTATTTTTTTGAGATTAGATGAAATTATTGGACTAACTAAATCATTGCCAGTAAATTCTTAAATATGATTCTTGAAGTTAAAAGGGTCACTGATATATACTACGGGCTTCAAGAATTTAATCAAGTTATTGAGTTAATTTTTGTTCTTGTGATGATGGAGTAAGATTCGCGAAGATCTTGGTAATTACAATATTTATTTATATTATGAACACACATATTTCATAATTAACTTATTTAAGTAATATTATATTTAGCTGCTTACAGAAAAGAGATTAGTTATGGGTTTTGCGTTATATATATACATGTTACTTATAGAATTCTATTTTTATGAATTATGATTATTCTCTTTAACTTGTTTTAAGACTAAGGTAATTTTACATTTATACCTTTCTTGGCATGTCATAACTTGGTGTAGAAGTGGTCTTTTGTCTATTTTGTCTTGCTATTTTAGGTACTTTTATTTAATTTTATTTATAAAAATAAAATTACTTTTAATGGCATGTTATCTGATTCTTTTGGTACACTTTATATACTTTGTTAGATTTAATTTCCGTTGTGGGGGGTAAGTCCTATTGTACTTTAATTTATTATGTCATTGGTTGAGGGTGAGGTGCTGGATTCAAATACCATCACATCAATAGGATAAAATATCAAATTTGAGTCTTGATACGCTATGATGATAAATATTGGGTTCAATAGTCTCATCGATTATGCCATAAGATGCATTTAAATGGGTAAGATACTGGGTTTAAGTTCTAATATATCATAATGATGATATAATAATGTCTAAGGAAATATAAGGTGTTTTTAATGAAAATAATGAAATCTCTCCCACTTGATATGCTCTATTCTCTGAGGAAAAGGTGGTAGCATTGCATAATAAATCTGAATTAAGACGAGTGGTTAATGAATGGACGTGGACATGAAAAAAAGATAAGTATTATTAATCATCATTGTGGTAATGTAAAAGAAATAACATTACAAATTGATATGAAAAATCATTGGACATGTAGTTGTCATGCGACCTAATAATTTGATAAGTTTATAAATCCTCCATCAAAAGAAAGAAGATAAAGTGATTTACTTGATCTTTAGGTGGTGTTGGAGCATGTCATATAAATATGATAAATTTCAAAACATGACAGTTAGATTTTCATTAAAATTTATGAAACATATATGTATAGAGTCAATTTCTTAAAGAGAATGTGACTTATGATACTGTAATGATCCATTCTGGTCATTACAGGTAAGCTAACGGGGAAGAAAATTGGGTTAGAAAACTTTTGAGTAGTAATGTAAGACCCAGAAGTTGAAAAGTCATAAGAGGTTCGAAAGAAGTTTTAGGAAAAACTCAGCTTTTTGGCACCAGGTAGTCTTCATGAGGCCCTCTACGGGCTGTAAAAAGGACCACGGGTTGTGAAGGTCCACCGTGGGTTTCAGAGGTGATGTCCACAAGGGGCAACCATGAGCCATGGTGCGGACCACGGACCGTTATGGCCTTCGTGGTGGACACCCCCCTTGCAGGCCCCTGTCAGGTCCTCATTTCGTCCCCCCTCCAAGGATCGTGTTGACCTCCACGGACCGTGAAGGTCTCCGTGGAGAGTCCTGCAAACCCCCCTGCATGTCCCAAATTCCCCAAGCTCAAGTCTACCACCATGGACGACCACCATGGGTCGTAGTGCCCATAACGGACCGTGGTGGGCACCCCTTTTAAGATCCTCTTTTCAGAAGTGAAGTCCCTCACTAGGATGGTGACCATAGATTATATTGCCCATCACAGTCTGTGGTGAAGGTCCGTCCTAGTTTCGAATTCAGTTTTGATGAGGGTTATTTTGGTCATTTTTTATATTTCATTAATGAATGTGGACAGTTTTTGGGACTATATTCTCACCTATTAACTACCCTAACCTATTCTAACCCTCTCATTATCTCCTAAACACTCCAAATCAAAAATCTTCTCTCTAAAAGTATGCTCTCCAAGTCTTCTTCTTCCTCAAGTAATTTCAAAAGGGTTTCTTCAAGAAAAAGCTTCAATTCTCTTCAATTTAGGGCTTCTAAGGATCAATGTATGTGGGACTTCCTTCATGGGTACCTTTCATCCATAAAATCCCAAATTTTCTCTCCAAATTCTTTATGATTTTCAATCAAAAAGCCCTAATTTTATGATGATGCATTGGGTTCTCTTATTCATGATATACTTTATGATTATTGATTAAATCATGCATTCAATTAATGTTATTTTCATGAATTAAGTATGGTTTGATATAAGGTATATGATCATGCATATTTTCAATCCAATTTCATGATTTCCAAATAAATTGTTCATGTATTCAAGTTTCTACCCTAATTTCAAGTATAAGCTATGATCATGAATTTCAAGTATGCATTGACGCTTTATGAATGAGGGTGACTCAAGACCCTAATGATGTTTTATGACAAGGATTCATAATGATGGAAAACCTACACCCACATTACATGAATCACATGATAATGAGTTATTCCTATGAACAAGTTTATGAAGTATGATTATGAAAAGCTTATGATTTATGACAAATATGACTTATGATTATGATATGATATGTATTCCATGGGATATTGATTTAGCACCGAGAGGAATTTGAGGTGGGGGTTCAATCTAAGCCTTAGTAGCAACCTCTATTCCCTTAAACTATGTCGCCACCGTAGGTTTGCCAATATGGCCTAGCTAGTGGATCCACATATAACTCATGTTTATGTTAATGTAGATGGAGTCTACCTTGGTAAGTAGCCTCTCCCCTTCTCAATATGGGTATCATCGAATTTTATTTAATAGCTCACATTGTCTTAATATTGGTTATGATTATCTCCCACATATATATGTTTCCTATGATGATATATTTTGATGTATTGACCAATGATTATGGTCTTTCAAGATTTTCATGGTTTTACTCATGTTTTAAGATATTGGTCTAGCATCTTATGATTCATATTGATTATGTCATATGTTTATTGTTCATGCATGTTCTCACATATTTAGTGCATTCCATGTACTAACACATATTTTTGCCTACATTATATCATAATGTTGGGTCCGATGGTCATGCTTATCCTTCCATTCATGGCTAGAGCTCATTATAATTGTACTTTGGTGGTGAGTCCTCATGTTCTGAGGACGCAAGATTTTACTTACATGTTGATATTTGACTTCTTCATTATTCTTATGTTGTCATGGGTAAGCTAAGGACTTGTCTTATGCCCCCATCGGATTAGTAGAGATATGTTAGATATTCATGGAGTCTATGTTGTCGCTTTTGCTCATTTTGAAACTTATGTTCCTTTTATTGAGACTATGCTTCCATATCTTGATCTAGATTTATTTGATCTATTTACCTTATGTATTCTCATTAATGATATGCTAAGAGGTTTGGTTGGTATCCCTCGAGATTCTAATTGCCGTGTCACGGCTAGACCTTAGTGACCCTAGTGCGGGTAGTGACAAGTAACTTTAAATTTTGAAACTAAGCCAGACTTGGACGAAATATGAGTCAGGTGAGGTCTAGGGAAATCCGATAATGAATTGGAGTTGATTTTTGAGATTTTATTGTATGATATAATAGCTAAGACGTTAAGAAATCCATAGAGACTTGCAGAAGTGAATTTATGTGAGTAGAACTTTCAAAATAGAATTTGGCAATGTTAAGGTTTGAGGTTGTGTTGAGAAATGGGGGATTAGGACATAAATTTTGAGGTTCTGTCTTCATGCAAGCCTCCATAGCGGGCAAAATCCCTCCATGGCGGGACCGCTATAGTAGGCTGTGGGCCGCTATAGTGAGATAGTCGCAGAGTTTAAGTCAGAAAAGTCTCCAAATCATTTTTATTTATGCAACTTCATTCTTGGAGAGCTAGAGACGAACTAGGCTATTTCTTTTCAATTTTCCACCAATTTCTTCCATAAATGTAAGTTAATCATTCCTCTAACTTGTAATTCAATTTTTGGACCTTAGAATTTATGGAAATTCTCTTATGGGAACGTTTTGACCGAAAATTAATGGTGAAAAAAGCCCTAGTTGGGTGAGATGATCATGAAATTGGCCAAGAGTTAGGGATTTGATATAATTTGGTTAATTTAGGTCATTAATCATTGATTATTTGTATTCTTTATTTGTTTAGACAATGAAAGAGCCAAGGCATTGGATTAGAGTTTCTAAGGCTTGATTCGACGTGGTGATGGTTGGATTTTTCCATTTGTGTTATGTGTGCATGTTAACTACTTCATTAGTATGGCATGCATAATATATGATTAAGAAAAAAAAGAACATGAATTAAAATGATATATTATGATTAAATTGCATGCAATGAATGCATTACTCGGTTGTATAAGTGTGTGTGCTATTCATTGTGATTGTGATTGTGATATGTGACTTCATGTTGGATCGGGTACCATGTCGATATATTTAGATCGAATACCACGTTGGTACACTAATTGTTTGTGTATGAGTTATATGAGAGAACCATTATTTGACTGTTGCTTTATGATTGAGTATGTTCACTTGTATAATGATTCAAAAGTTAAGGACTGAAAGTCTTGTGTTGTATCAACTATAATTTAATTTTTGTATTATATGTTTTACTAAGTTATGAGTTTTTGTTCATATATCATTTATTGGAATGACCATGTGATCCTATCAGTACACTGCGGTTGTATACTGATATTACAGTTGCTATTTCTTTGTTGAGTACAAATCATATTTAGGCGGCTATTGAGAGACCTAGGTTAGGAGATTCATAATCCTTCAAATTCAAGGGTGATCTAGTTCTTTAAGAATGTCTTGAATCCCTCTCAGTTCTTAGTCCATTCATTATACTTTTATATTTATTGTTTTTGGAGTTACATGTCATGACTTGCCACTTGATCATCTAGAAGGGAGAAGAATCTAGAGTCATAGAGAGGTTAATAAAAAACTCTAGAATATTATGGAGAAATCTTGAAAGCCCTTAGAATACTCTAGATATGTAGAAAATTCTAGAAAAGGGACTAGTTTGTAAATATGAAAGAACTTGTATAGTAGTTATTATTTTCATTTAAGCCCCTAGTGACTAGTATAAATAGGAGGGACCATTCATTTGTAGAACCATCAGGAAAAATCAAGCAATCTTCCGAGCAATATACAAGTCTTCTTAAAAACTCTATTGTCTTTATTCAATCTAGCGTTCCTCTAGCAATCTAGTTTAAAAAGATTTACTTGAGATTACAAGATCGTGAAAGAGTCGTGAGTAAGTTGTCGAGTACTGTACAGAAGCCTTAGTTGAGGTTTTTAGTTGAAGTCTAAGTCTGTGAAAAAGTGGTATCAGAGCAAAGTGTCACGGACTATGACTTTAACTAAGAACTTCAACTAATACTTTCATACAACACTCGACAACTTACTCATCTTGTAAGCTTAAATAAGCCTTTTCAAACTAGATTGCTAAGGGAATACTAGATTGAAAAAAGACAAAAATGCTTTTAGGAAGACTTGTATATTGCTTGGAAGATTGTTTGATTTTTTCTGATGGTTGTACAAATGAATCGCCCCTCCTATTTATACTACTCACTAGGGGCTTAAGTGAAAATAATAACTACTATACAAGTTCTTTCATATTTACAAAGTAGTCCTTCTTCTAGAATTCTCTACATATCTAAAGTATTCTAAGGGCTCTCAAGATTTTTCCATAATGTTCTAGAGTCTTCTATTAACCTCTCCATGACTCTAGATTCTTCCCCTTTTTAGATAATCAAGTAGCGGGTCATAACATTCTGCCCCACCTGATGTGACGACGATCACGGTGCACTGCTGCTGCAAGAACTTTCAAATTTTGTCTTTAAGCTGCCACAAGTCTTCATACTATCCCAAATGGCTTCCTTCGGAGATTGTCCCTTCTAGTGGATGAGAAACAGGTTAGTGGTCTGTTGACCCTGTTTTTGTCTGGATAGATAGTCAATAATGGCCTCAATGTCTCGATCATGAGAGACAGTGTTTGTAATTAGTGCCTGACTCGATTGACCTTGGCTAGGATCATCCTTGTCCTCATGGTATGGCTTAAGGACACTGACATGGAAGATGGGATAAACTTAAAGATACGGTGGTAGCTCCAACTTGTATGAGATCTTGCCTGCCTTAGCAATGATCTTGAATGGACCTTCATACTTTCGTACCAAGTTCTAATGTACACCTTTTAATACCTTGAATTGCCTTGGATTGAACTTAACTAAGACTGTTACACCCAGTACCTTTGTACCTTGGAACGCGTTCTTAAATTTCTTAAGCTTCTTAGAAGTTACCATGTGAGCCGAATAATCTATAACGCTACTAAACAACTCTAAGGAAGGGAGGGATGTTATATCCCGTACTTTTGGGCATTCAAAAAGAAAGAAATTTTGATTTGCAAGGAATGACATTGTGATTTATTTTGTTTATTCTATTTTGTATCGGTGTGATGTTCATGGAAAAATTGATGTGGAAATACGGAGGAAGGCCAAGGGCAAAATTGGGAATTTTGGAGAGTAGTTTGTGAATTGTAAAAAGAGAGAAGACTTGTAGCTTTTGGGCTTAAATAAGAATAATTGCAATAAGTAGTTTGGGCTCTCATAATAATAATAGTAATATTGAGGCCCAACAAAAGAAAAGGCCAAGTCTTGGAAACTTAGCCCATTAATTAAGTGGACTATATATATGTTTTATGACTTATTTCCCTCATCCTTATCCCATAAGTCATTTTCTTCAAGAGAGTTCAAGAAGAGAGAAGAAGAAAAAGAAACCTTGAGCTAGAGAGGGAGAAGGCCATGGATTTGGAGAGAAAAAAGGTGAGTTCCTCAATTTCATTCCGTGAATTAATTATTTAGGGTGAAACACGATGATATAGGGGTATTTATAGTATAAAATCATGGCTTGGTGCAGCCCAAAATGGACAACAAGAAGTCCACGCAATTTCAACGCGTCTAGAGAAGTTCCGAGGTGAGTTTTGGCGAGTTTTGGCCAATTTCGGGAAAGGTAAGGTCTTTTCTTTCAATTTGAAGTTTATGGTGTTGTTATAGGGTGTATTACACATCTTTTATGCTGCTGGAAGTAGAAGAATGTCGTAGAAATGCTCGACGGTAGAAATAATCTAAATTGAAATCGTTATAGTTAAATTGTAGTCGAAATGAGGCATTGTGCGGGTGGGGGATGCTTCTGGTCGTATAGTGGGGTATTGCAGGGACTAAAATTGTTCTAAAGGAGGTGGGGGAGCTTCTGGTTGCAGCCATACGACCCCCGATTCGTACGGTTAAATGTTTTGCAAAATGGAAACGAGAAACTCTATTTTTGGTATCGTAGTTTGGAACTAGTTGTTTGGAGCTTGTATTGTGTAAGGTTGAAGTGATTTAATTGTAAATATGCTGTTAGTTGTTGATGTTGATATTGTGGCCGAGTTGAAATCTCGGGGATGTTGAAGTTATAGGGAAAATGCTGTCCGATTTTCCGTAGCATCGAAACTAGTAACAAACTAGTCGGGGATAATGGATAAGGCAATGACTCCTATTAGTATTTGGTTGTGGAGTGGGCTATTGGAAAGTTAAAGGATATTAATCTTAGTATTACTTTCATGTCAATAGGTTAAGGAGGTATCAAGTCAAGCCAGATTTCAATTAATCCCGAAAAAGGTATGTAAAGCTATCTTCTTTTCTTTTGGCATGTCTTAGCCTTAAGTGATTGATATACGAAATGTGGGGATAATTCCATTCATAGAACTCTAAGTACGACTCATAAGTCTTATTCACTTCTCGATGGTAGAATTCCTATACTAGTTGAGTTATTATCTCTCAAGGCTTCTATACGATGGAGAGTAGTAAGTATGTGAAGCTTCCTTCCTTCTCTTGGCATGTTTTTGGCATAAATAAGTAAAGCTACCCTTCTTCTCTCTTGATATATCTTTGACATAAGTTATGATGTTATGATAAAATATTTATGGTACCGAGTCTCGTGATGGGGCAAGTATGATATATGTTATTATCTAAGGATCGGGCCGTACGTTCCATGGCACATATGTATATGATGACTCCATAAGGGAAAATAAGAGAGTATGTAAAGCCGTCCCTTCTTTCTTTCGGCATGGCTTAGTATTAAGTAAGGATTAATATGAGCCTTGAGGGTAATTCATGATTTCTCTTCTAAGAGATTCTCCGGTAGTTAATGTCCTTGACTTTTATAATTATTTTGTATCATCTTGATTAATGCCTATGGTTTCTAAGGCTCTTTTGATATGATCAATAGTAATATTTGAGGAATGAGTGATATGACTATCGTCTTGATTTTCAAATGATAATTCGTTGTTACTACTTCGTTGACTCTTGGACAATGTTTTAAATTGCATATGATTACTCACTACTCTACTCGTGTATACTGTAACCCTTTTATCACCGAGTCCCGGGCCGGGTATGTAATCGTGCACAGTTCACTGCATTATCCACCGAGTCCCTCACTAAAAGGCCGGGTACGCTATATGAGGAAATGATAATACAATGACATGAATGACTCACCGAGTCCCTTACTAGAGGACCGGGTACGTATGTGTATATATATGATGATAATGATGTAATGTGATAAGGTGATGATGGCGCCGAACCTTATGATGGTCCTACAATTATGATTCATCGAGCCCCTGAATAGGCCAGCTATATTGTATAGTATGAGTATGCATGTTCTTATGTTTCACGAGGTATAGATACAGAGGTTTCTTATATGACATTTTATTCCCCCATTTCTCTGTTTTAGATATGTTTCCAGTTATGCTATGTTATATTTTACCTACTCAGTACATATGTCGTACTGACCCCTCTTTCTTTGGGGGGCTGCATTCATACCTGCAGGTACAGGTACACAGTTTGGGGATCCGCCAGCGTATGAGTCCCACTCAACGGTCCAGAGGTGCTCTATTGTGTCGGAGCCTAGTTTTGGTATTAACCCTCGATGTATACATTTATTTGTTCATGGGTACGGTGAGGGCCTCATCCCGCCTTATGTTATTGTTCTTACTCTTAGAGGTCTGTAGACATGTATATGGGTTGTATATGTATGTATGTAAGGTTGTGCCTATATGTTATGATAGCCTTGTCGGCTTATATATTGTCTTGCCTGTTGATACGCTATGACTCAAATAGGAGATATGTTTACTTATAGTTAGCAGGGGTATACGCGAGTGTCCAGTTTGGGCACCCGTCATGGCCTATGGGGTTGGGTCATGATAAAGACCATGTCTCCAACTTTGTATTCTGTTGAATGACTCTTGCGGTTGGCAAATTTCTTCATCTTCTTTATTGCATTATCCAAGTAGAACTTGGTTGTGTCAAGCTGATCCTCAAAGCCTATAGACATATGATAGGCCCCCAAACTCTTACCCTCAAATGCAGTCGATAATAAATATGGAGTTTATGGCTGTTGTACTGCAGCTAGTTCAAATAGTGTCCTTTCGGTGGCCTCGCTCCATTGCAAGTTATATGAGAATTGGGCTATATCTAGTAGCCTTGCCCAATTTTTCTGATGAGAGCTCACAAAGTGCCTCAGGTAGTACTCCAACAAGGCATTAACTCACTCTATTTGGCCATCCGTCTACGGGTAGAAACTAGTGGAGATATACAACTCCATGCCGAGAATCTTGAACAACTCTCTCTAAAAGTTCCTTGTGAAGCATGGGTCTCTGTCGCTAATGATATGCCTCGGCAACCCCCAATACTTTGCCATATTTTTGAAGAATAGCTTGGATACCTTTTTAGCAGCGCAACCTACTGTAGCGGGCATGGAACTAACATATTTAGAGAATCTGTCCACCGCGACCATATTGTTCCATACCCGTTGGACTTCGGCAAGCAAGTTATGAAGTCCATAGTCACATTCTCACATGGACTCTCCGCTACTGATAAAGGCTCCAAGAGTCCTCTTGATTGTCGCTCCTCTACCTTGTCTTGTTAGCACACAAGATAAGTCTGCACATAACACTCAATATCTTTTCGCATGTGTGGCCAATAACAGATTTCCATGATTAGTGCTCTTACACGCTGCTGCCTCGAGTGTCCAGCCTACAATGTGTCATAGCTCTCTTTCATAATCTATCACCCGATGGTTATGAAATTGGCACATAGATCCTTCGTCTAGTGGTGAGCAATAGTCTATCCTCTACCTAAAAATGCCTTATCTTGCCTTGTGTGGCTAGCTCCATGAGTCACTTGGCTTTGCATCTTGAATGTCGTAATGGTTTTAGTGATAGCACAAGCTTAGACTTTCTTCTCAAAGCATCGGCTACGATATTGCCCTTGCCTGGCTTGTATTCTAACTCATAGTCGAATTCGGCCAAGATGTCTTGTCACCTAGCCTATTTTGGGGTAAGCTTCTTCTGTTACTGTAAGTAGCTAGTGGCCACATTCTTGGCCTTGACTATGAATTTAGAGCTAAGTGGATAATGCCTCCAAGTGCGTAAGTAATGGACAATGACCGTTATCTCTTTTTATGGCACAGTGTACTGCCATTTTGTCTCATTTAGCTTGTTGCTTTCAAATTCAATAGGGTATCTGTCTTATAACTATATTCCCCCCATAACAAAGTCTGAAGCATTCGTGTGCACATCAAATATTTTAAAGAAGTTGGGCAGCATTATGATTGGCTCCTATGTTATAACAAGCTTGAGGTCTTCAAATGCCTTCTTGTAATGCTCGCTCTAAACCCACAACTTATTCTTTTTCAATAGTTTGGTTAGTGGAGTGTCTTTGGCGGAGTAGCCACTTATGAACCTGCAATAATAGTTAGCGAGTCCAAGAAAAGATCTAAGTTTGGTTACCTTTGTGGGCACTTCCCACTCTTTGATAGCCCAAAATTTTGCTTGTCCATCCGTAGTTGGCCCTGGATGATGACATGTCGCAATAAGTGCACCTCATGAAGGGAAAAGTCGCACTTCTCATGCTTGATATAGAGCTCATTATCCTCGTAAGACTTGGAATATCTTCTTCAAATTCTCTACATGCTCCTCCAAGGTGTTGTTGTAGATGACTGCGTCATCTAAGTATAATACCACGAACTGATCTTAGAAGGGGTGGAAGATCTTGTTCATTAGTGTGCAAAAAGTGGTAGGTTTGTTGGTTAAGCCTAAGGGCATGACCAACCATTCATAAGCCCTATATTAATTATACATATCGTCTTCGGTTCTTCTGCTATGCACACCTGGTAGTAGCCCTTTCTTATATCCACCTTGGTGAAGTACTTAGCTTGTCTAAGTCTATCGAGTAAGTCGACAATGAGAGGGTTAAGATAGTTGTTCCTTATTGTCTCCTTGTTGAGCACCCGGTAGTCTATGTATAGGCATAGTGATCTATCCTTCTTCTTTTGTAATAAGACCGGTGCTCCATATAAAGCTTTGGATGGACGAATATGATCGACCTTGAGAAGCTCCTTCAACTTCTTCCTTAGCTTCTCTAACTTGGGTGGAGCCATATAGTATGGTGGATATATAGGTGGCCTGGCTCCAGGTTCCAGCTCAATCTTGGGGTCTACCTCGTGCCTTGAGGTAGATGTTTTGGAAACTCTTCTAGCATTATGTCCTTGTTTTCTTCAACAACCTCCTCTATGCAAAGTGGCTATGCCTCTTTAGCACCATTGTCTTCATCTAAGCTTGCAATGATGGCTATAAATGTCGGCTCCCCTTTTTTAGGCCCTTCACAAGTTGCATGGCTGGTATGTGGGCTTGTCCTTCCGTCTTCGTCACCTTGACTAGGGGTGCTATGCAGTATCCCTCTTGCTTTATGACTAAGAATTGTTGGAGGTAGGGGTCAATTATCATGTGACATCTTTGGAAGAACTCCTACACAAGGAATATATCAAAGATATCTAAGAGAGTGATAGTGAAGTTGGTCTTACCTTACCACTTGCCCAATGTGATGTCTACTTCATAAGCGACTTTGCACATGAGAGTTAGTGGTGTATTGATCGTCTTTAGGCGGGTGTTGCTTGGACTGTAAGTTCGCCCTAACTTTGTTGCCACTGAATTGGTCATTATATTGGCTTCTTCACCAAAGTTCACCATAGCACGAGCTGGCCGACCATTGATGGAAATATCCACATATTATGTGGAGTAGTCTTTCGACTTCTCTACTTGCTTTGCTATAGCTCCGCATAGCCCAGTCATGCCTAATTATGTTGATCCCGAACCTTTTCCTTGATCTTGAACCTCTTTATCCTTTCATTCTCGCAATATAGCACCAAGGTTCTTCATTTCAGGGCACCTTACATAGCTGTGAGGACCACCACAAATATAGCAACCGCTACCCTCTTAGCGTAGCCTTGGCGTCTGAACTTCTTGTTCTCAGTATTATCATGACTCTTGGGGTTTGTGTGCTACTCCTTGATTTTGCTGTGATCTTCCCCATATTTAGCATGAAGAATCCTCGCTTCTTTTCCTCAGCCTTTGGCATGCTTGTCTTGTCTAAAGTTCGTCAAGGCTTTATCTTGCGTGATGGCTTCATCGATAGTGCTAACTTATCGATGTTCCAACTTCGTATTGGCCCAATGTTGAAACCTATCCATGAAGTGGAATAACATGTCTTCATCAGTGACGTTGGGAATTTGAAGGGTGAGGGTGGTGAACTTCTTAACATATGCCTTTATTCTACCTGTCTGCTTTAACTCCCTATAGTTGCGCTTCACCTTATAGATGATATTATTGGGGAAGAAGGCCTTCTTGAACTCATCTCAGAACTGATCCCGTGTTGCAATAGTGTATAGTCCTTTCCCTATCTTTGACTCCTTTCAATTCCACTGCAGCATAGCCATCTCCGAGAGGTATAGCATGACCATGTTGATCCTCGTCTCATCACTCTTCACCTTATTACATTTGAAGTAGTTTTCCAAGTGCCAAAGGAAGTTTTGCATTGCCTATGAGTCACAAGTGCCTTTGAACACCAGTGGCTAATTTTGGCCTCCTTGTCCCCATTGGACGTCGTAGATCCTCCAGCTTCAATGTCTCTCTTGATTGCTTTAATCTCGGCCCTCATGGTCTTAATTGTGCTTACTGTGTCCATGATCTGATATTCCAAAGAAGTAATAGTCTCTTTCATCCCATACTCCGAGGCTTTATGCCCTTCTAACCCTTTTTGAATGTTTTCATTCTCCTCGAGGGTAAAGTCCTCAAGAGTCTTAAACTTTCCATCGACCTTGTTCAAGCTTTTGCCTAATATCTCCACAGCCTACCTAGTGGTATCCACCCTCGCAATATACTCTATTCTTGGTGTGACGTCCACGGGCTGCTCGTCATCACTCACCTCAGTGGCCGAAAGTGAGTAAGATATTAGAGCCTTGCTTAGTGTAGGCTCAAATGACATCTCCTCATCCTTTTTTAAGGTTCTTCCTTCCCCAGCGACGCTTCTTTCCACCATCCAACCTGATGTTAGTAGTGTTGATATCTCCCTCGCTTGACATTCCCCTAGTATCAATATTTTGTCATGACCTGTCACTTCATTATCTAGAAGGGGGAAGAATCTAGAGTCATGGAGAGGTTAATAGAAGATTCTAGAACATTATGGAGAAATCTTGAGAGTCCTTAGAGTACTATAGATATGTAGAGCATTCTAGAAGAGGGACTAGTTTGTAAATATGAAAGGACTTGTATAGTAATTATTATTTGCACTCAAGCCCTTAGTGAGTAGTATAAATATGAGGGGCCATTTATTTGTACAACCATCAAGGAAAATCAAACAATCTTCCAATCAATATACAAGCCTTCTTAAAATCTCTCTTTTCTTTCTTCAATCTAGTATTCCTATGATGTCACGACCCAACCCCGTGGGCCGCGACTGGGGTCCGACTTGGACCCCCGTATATATATCTATCAGATATAAGAACCAAACATATAAACCCAGTGGGTGATAAAATATTCATACATGTGTAGCCTCTTTCATTTGCATCATGTCATGAAAGGGAAAGCCAGCAGACAAGATTGCCATAGCATAGTAACATTTACAACATATCGTACAACTATAATCGCACAAAACTCACACATTACCTACATACACATATCTACAGACCTCTAAGAATAGTAACGGTAACATATGGTAGGACAGGGCCCCCGCCGTACCTCTAAATAAACAAACATATATATATCAAATGACCAGTATCAAAGGTTAGGCTCCGGAATAGTGGAGCATTTCCAACATCGCTGAGTGGAAACCCTAAGCTGTCGGATCTCCAAAATGAACTTCTGTACCTGCGGACATGAAACGCAGCCCCCCGAGGAAAAAGGGGTCGGTACGATATATGTACTGAGTATATAAAGCATAAAACACCATAACTAAGACAATAACTGAAATAGGGGTGTAGGGGGGAAATATAAAATTTAGCCATCTACCGTACATGTATTTTATAAAATAAAGGCATACATGCTATCAGCGCGTACTGTATCCAGCCCATTCAGGGACTTGTGTAATAACTACATCATTTTGTCATCATAAGAACATATATACCATTAGCGCTGTGGAACGTAATTCCTGATCCATGTATATAGAAAGTACACGCCAAGGAACGACGGCCCGATCCACATATCTTATAATAATGCCGAGGAACAATGACCCAATCCGGATATCTCATAATAATGCGGAGGAACAATGACCCGATCCGTATATTGTGTAACAATATCAAGGTATGACGGCCCGATCCATATACCGTATAACATGCCGTAGAACGTACGACCCGATCCTTAGATAGCAAGATATGCCGAGGTACGTTCGGCCCGATCCATATATATCATAATGCATATACGTGTATGTAAAACTCGGTAACGTATCAAACATCCCTTAGATATCACTATAAAGCATGTTGAAGTGCCCCTAGGTAGAAGAGTTTACACATCCCAACACTATTCAACCTGTAGGAGGCTCAAGGGTCGTAGTTCAACTACTTCAAGGCTTTTATCATTCCAAAGTGAGTAAAAGTCCTGAATTATACCCGAAACCTATAATGGAATCACCTCGAGCTCATATCATATCTCGCTTCACTTACCTTAACTATTTCAAGAGAAGAAGGGAATAGGCTTCACGTGTACTACTGTTAGTCATGTAGAAGACTTACAAGTCCATAACTCAACTATCGCAGGAGTTCTAATATCAAGAAGTGGATAAGAACCTTAACTCACACTCAGAGTTTTAAGAGTGGAATAACTTCAACTTCATATATGTAATCCTTATATCTAATTCATGCCAAAAGAGAGGAAGAATAACTTTACATACACTACTTTTCAGCATATAAAAGACTTGAGAAATGGGAGCTTAACTACTTTAAGAGTCTTTAACATTCAGAAGTGAACACGAATTATGCATCATGAATCATGTTCAGAGCTCATGAATAGAGTTACCCCAAGCTTCATACACATATCATTTGTCACTTAAATCTAAGACATGCCCAAAAGAAGGAAAAGATAGGTTTTACATACTTATGCCAAAACATGCCAAAAGAAGGAAATATTAGCTTTATATACCTCTTACGGGTTACTCTTAACACGTTCGCCTCGTCGTCTCTTGAACCTATTTAACATGAAAGAAATACGAGAATCAACAATCCTCGACTTTCCAGTGTCTTAAGTTATATACGAGTATTCATAGAACTCATTTCCTCACTCGTCTTCTCAACTAGTCCTTTAGCTAGTTAAGGCGTTAACAAAAATTGGGCAGCATCTCTCCTATAATGTGCCCTATCCGAATTTCCAATTATTCTCCTAATAGATACATCCAACCAACAAAAATAACCTGCAGAATATATATATATATACACAATTTACATCAATCTTATACTACATAAACTCCAAATGACTCGCTCGAAACTACGATACCAAAATAAGGTTTCTAGTTTCCGTTTTGCAAAACCTTTAACCGTATGAAGCGGGGGTTGTGTGGATTCAACCAGAATCTCTCCCACCTCTTTTAGAACACATTTAGGCCCTGAAACACACACCACACAACCAACATCCGCCTCCAAACACACAACGCCTTACTTCGACTATAATTTAACTACGACGACTTTAACTTAGATTGTTTCTTTTGCTGAGCATCTCCACAACTTTTTTATACTTAAAGCAGTATAAAAGTTACATAATACCCTCCATAACAACCCTATAAAGTCCAAATTTAAAGTAGAAACCTTACCTACCCGAAATTGGCCAAAACTAGCTAAAATTGCACCTCGGAAACCTCTTTAGCGTGCTGGAAGTTGAGTGGACTGTTTGTTGTCCATTTTGGCTGCACGAAGACATGATTTAATACTTCTAATACCTCCATATAATCGTGGTATATGCTGGATAATTAATTTATGGAACGAAATCGGGACTTACCTAATTTTTTTCTCCAAGCCGTCCTCTTTTTCTCTCTAGACTTAGGGTTCTTTTTTTCTAGTTGCTGCTGAAGTTTTCTGGATAGAAAATGACCTTAAGAGTCATGTAATACATATATATACATTGGATTAGGATCTGACACGTGGCATCCCCCCTAGGGGTGACACGTGGCATCCCCTTAGGGTGCCACCTCATTAGAACTTCCAACCCAAAGTTGCCAAGTGGTAGCGTGGGGTCCACCCCAAGTAGGTGAGTAGGTGCATCACCTACTTGCTTCAAGTAGGTGCATCACCTTATTGCTTCAAGTAGGTGTGTCGTCTCCTTATTTCTCTTTCGTAGTTTCGTAATCTCATCTCACTTTAAGAGCCTATGTGTTTCTTGCTACTTAAGCTCTACGTGTACTCAAGTAGCTTAGTATGCAAAATGTCCCAAGTAATAGCTTTCACAAGTATGTCAAGTCCTACGACTCACTACTTAGCCTCCAACTTTTTTCGAATTCTTGTAACCCTATTTCCAATCTTCTCTCTTATGGAGTATCTCCTTCTCCTTTCTTAGGATTATTTGATAGCATTATAGATTATCCGACTCACATGAAGACTTTTAAGAAACTTAAGAGCCTTCCTAGAAACTTAAGAAGCTTATGAAGCGTTCTAAGGTACCAAAGTATGGGGTGTAACACTTGGCGATCTAGTTTGAAAAGGCTTACCTAAGCTTACAAAATCATGAAAGAGTCGTGAGTAAGTTGTAGAGTGCCACACGAAAGTCTTAGTTGAAGTCTAAGGCTGTAACATACATCTCCTTATTCTAAACTTTTAGATAGAGTTCTGATATAATGACTTTGAGGTTCTAGGGAGTTAATTTCCGCTTGTTTTTGATTTTTTTTCTGAATTTATGGAAACTCAGTTTTTAAACTATATTTAAACCATTTTTTCACTTATTATCTACTTGTTTTCTATTAGTCGCATGTCATAGTTGGGTTAATATTGGTTCTCTCATCGGAGGGTTAGTCCAGATGCCACTCACGACAAATTAGGATCATGATAGATTAGCACTGTGAATGCTCCATTATTCTTGGAAGTGAGTGTGTCAAGAAATGATGAAAATTATGAATAAGGATATACTCATGTATGATTTAATAAATATCACATCTTAACTATATGGAAAATTTGAGAGAAATAAAGAAATTTTATTTTGGTATAAATGATCACTGGTCAAGTACTTTTAGTATATTACAAGTATTGTGGTATATTTTATTATGAACTAATAAAAGGGCAAAAGAAAAAAATATTTTTTGACCGCACAAATTTGTCATTGATTATTTACCTTTATACGTCAAAATATTTTGACCATGACAATGATGATATAAATCAATCCTTGAAGGAGATGTTCATGACACAGACAATGTTATAAAATATGTGGTAGTATCTCAAGTTAATTGTGAGATTGATGAGCTAATGTGGTACCGCCCAAAGAAATAAAATTGCTCATGATATTGGAATTGTATTAAGTCTCTAAAGAAACTTTTAAGTTTCAAGGAAATTATCAAATAGAAATAAAAAATTATATTAAGACTATAAAATATGGTAAGAATTAAGATATTCATACTACTACAATTAAAGTGAATTGTATATATTTTATGTGAATGATTATCCATTTTTCATGTTGTTTGTGATATATAAGTATGGACATGAAGATGAATCGCATGAAAAAGTAAACTAGAAGCTTACTGAAATAAATATCAGATGGCATAACCGTTTGATCATTCCGATTCAAATATAATGCGAAAATAACTGAGAATTCATGTTGTTATTGTCACGCCCCGAGTCTACACCCTAGGTGTGGTCGGCACTCAGAAATCATTATTGGTTCCCAAGAGAAACCTTGGCCTAACTGATTACTAAGCGAAAGTTTTAGCTTATAGGAAAAGTTAACTCAAATGGGCATGCAAAAAATATAAATATTACTTCTCAAAAATAAGTCTCATATGCTCTCAATATATATAAGGATTTTTTAAAACATAAACTCTAAAAATAACTCCACACTCTGTCTATATCTATGAAGCTTCTAATGACACTGGATAGGTATTGAAACAGACCCACAACTACCTTAAAATGACTAAAAATACTAAAACAATGAAACTAAAAAGAGTTCCTCCTAAAGCATGGAGGTTTCACCAATAGCTGGATTGATGTGATCATCAATGATGCGTATGTTGAGGATCTCTAACACCTTTATTTGCATCATGAAATGATGCAGCATCGAAAGACGTTAGTTCATGAAATGTACAATATGTAAAATAGCTGGAAGAAAATATACTCACTAAATACCAAACTGGAATGAATACCGGAATAACTCAATTCAAATAGACATGCAAATTTGAAAATAATTTAATTGCATTACAAAATATAAGTAAGTGAATGCAACTAAATATAAAATAATTTTTTTCTTTGGGCAATTTCTCTAATCAACAACTATCACTATGATCCTATACAATGAACTACTCTTGTTGCCAGAGCCATCCAATACCTTGCCGGGTAAAGGACGTAGCTCATCTCATGGATCCAAATAAAAGTCTGTATTAGGGATTGAAGTGAGAAATCGTCTGAACCAACGATATGATCTTTCATACACTGGCTATGTAGTTTATGAGGTTCAAGTTATCTAAACTCTTATCTAAATGGGTGCTCAATACTAATTGCAAAATATATTATTAAGATCATACACTTAGGAGAGTGAAAAACACTCAAAATAATATCTCATTTAGTCTCTTTGGACTTTACTTAGTTTAACTCAACTCTTCTCAGACTGACTACATTCTCCTTAAAATACTTATACTTCTCAAACTCAATAAATGCATTTAAATATAACTTTTGATTTCTCAACTCAATATTAAGATAATAGATGCATAAATTCTCAAACTCATTAGACTTGATAAGGATCAATATCGAAATCAGTGAATGAAGGAGTTTACAAACTCAACTAATATATTATGCTCAAAACTCCTTTCTCTATTAAGACATGAATTTACGTCATTTTTCAACTCAAAACAATGCATAGTAAAAAAAGGATAAATACTCAACTAGGGTTCATATGAATATAATCATGAACAACAAATTCGAGAAATTTAATTTATGAAATTAGTCATAATAGGATAGTTATACAAAGAACTCAATGAAAGACGATGTCTTGAAACCTTAATATAATGGAAATAAACTCAAGTTTGAACTCAAAAGTATAGAATTTAGATGTAGGGTGCGAGGAATAACTCAATAAAACTCTATGGTTAGCCTTACATACCTGGATCAACGTTTTTCTAGGCAAAACTCGAAGAACTTGCTTAATACGCTTGAACTCTAGCTTTTTCTCCTCTTCAATCCTTGCTCTGAATGTTTTAAGTGTGAGAGAAAATCATTGTAGGGTATCGATAAGGGACCTAAATTAGTCCCAATATATTAAGGTTTTTGTTTGGATAGAATAAGAAAAGACCAAAATACCCTTCGTTAAATCTGTTACTAGGCCACCTACGGGTTGGCCTACAGACCATAGGAATTCCTATTGGTTGTAGAATACCGGTCGTAGGAACTGGGTACCAAATTTGAACTTTACTAAACATTATCGTGTTGGGTATATGAACCCCTTCTATGGTATATAGATCCTTGTATCGACCGTACAAGGTGATCGTAGGAAAGTTGGGGGTCTCTTAAGGGTTGGGGTCTATGGATCCTTCTACGGGCTGTAGATTCTACCACAGGTCATCAAATCTAGCTCGTAGGACTTGTCCCTCATTCCAGTAGCTATTGGAATTCGTAAGTTAGGTCTATAGACCCTCCTTACGGGTCGTAGACCCTTTGATGGGATGTGGAATTAGCTCTGGGGAATGGGTCTCAAGGTCACTTCTATGGATGCTTTCTACAATTTGTAGAAACTTCTACGGGCCGTAGATTCTATCCATAGAAAGGATTTCAATAACTTAAATTTTTGTAAGGAATGAAGGGATCTACGAGGCCCTCCTACAGTTTGTAGAATGTCTACGAGCCATAGGTGGCACTCGTGGACACTCCCCGGGGTAGAAACTCAATCTTTCTCTATGCTTTTTGAGACTGATCTAACTTAGGATTCTTAGGGTGTTATAATTATGTATTGAAGAAATGATAATGTCATGCCTGAGTCTACACCCTGGATATGAAAGTCATTCAGAAACCATTGCTGATCCCAAATGAACCACTTGACCCGACTAACTCACTCAGTGGAAGACTCAGACTCAATAAAAGAGTAACATCAAGTGGAAGGTTAATCAATCCCATCAAATCATTATATAATCATTTAAATTACTAATGTGAAAGTGTAAGTCAATATCTTAATTCAATAATGAAAGTAATAATTTTAAAATTGACTTTGAATAACTCAATATGACTCCACTCTAATCAGTTTATGGAGCCTCTACTAATTGTTAAGAAGGTGATAAGACAAGCTCATGTCTACCTTAAAGAGAAAATAAAATGACATCAAACTGAAAATGAAGGAGCTCATCTGAATGCAAAAAGGTCTCTACAAAAGCTCAGAAAGGTAGATATTCAACGATTTGCTTGTTGATGATCTCTAGCTCTTGTATCTGCATCATAAAATAATGTATTTCAAAGGACATCAATACATGGAATGTAAGAGTATGTAAAATAGCAAAAGAAAACTTACATTGGATACTTAACTCATGAACTCAACTCTAAATGTAACTCAACTCAATAAAGCATGCAATATAACAAAAACATTCTCTATAAGATATGCAATAATAGATAAAACTCAGTAAAATATAATATAATATGTTTATTTCATTAGGGGAGTTTTTTTAATAAAAAATAATCAATTATGAGATAGTGGCGATTCAATGAATCGATGTTGTTGCCACATCCGTCCAACACCTTGCCAGGGTAAAGGACGTCACATCACCTCTGGATCCATATAAATATCTTCTTTTGGGACTATGAGGAGTTTCCTGAATAAATGAAATGATCCTATCCTATGCTGGCTATGTAGTTTATGGGGAATGAGTTATCTAAATTCTTACCCAAGTTTGTGCTCAATACTACTCCCAAAACATCATTATGCTAATATACATCAAGTGAGTTAGATACTCAAATATATTTCATCTAGTCTCATTGGACTTTTACATTAGTTTACATCAATCTTCTTAACTCATCACTTCTTCTCTTAAATATAGGTATTTCTCATCTCAATCATGCATTTGAAAACATCCATCCACTTCTCAAAATAAAACATTTAAAATGTATAAAAACTTATGATAGAAAATAGACATAAATAAACTTCTTCAAACTCAAAATCATACTCATTTAAACAATAACAATAGTCCTTCTTTTTGATATCAATAATGCATAAAATATTTAATGCAAATCTCAATTTGGGTTCATATGAATGCAAGCATGAATCCATAACCTCAAACATCGACTCATCAAGTATATTATAATATACATTCTAGAACTCAATAAAGAAGTAAGTAATTACATCAAGAATTCACTTTTATGGAATTGGAAACTCAAACTCATAGCTCAATTGAATTTATAAATATGTAGGTCACGAGGACGAACTTAGGCCAATATTATGATAGCCTTACATACCTGGAACGAAGATTATCTAGTTGAAAATTGAAGACTTCACTTGAAAACCTTGAACCCTATCTCTTCTAATTCAATCCAATCCTCTCTCTCAAAAGTTCTATGTGTTATTAAGACAAAATACCCATTGGGTTTTGATAAGCTAAATTTAGACCCAAAACATCTTGGGTTAAGTTTGAGAAAGGTGAGAAAAAGACTGGAATATCCCTCATTAAAACAAAATGGGTCGTATACATTTCCCTTCTTACGGGTCGTAGAACCTCCTATGGATCATAAAACCTTATACGGATGGTAGGGTCCTCCTCATAGACTTGGGGTCCAATTCATGATGTACTGGAAATGGACTAAGAAATCTACGACCACCTTTGTAGGGGTCGTAGGCCCATAGGTAGGTCATAGAAACTCCACTCATAGGAACCTAGGCACTTGGTCAGGTCTATAAAGATGGGCCTACGAACCACTTTCTATGGGTCGTAGAGAAGACCATAGACCATCCTTGTAAGAACCCAAAAGCCAGAAAGTCGGAACAAAAGAAAATCTCTCAAAATGTGACTATATCTGAGTCTACGACTCCGTAGACGATTCATAGTCACTTCCACGACTCGTAGGGATGAGTCATAGAGTGAACTCTTGAGATTGTTCTGGATCATCTTCAGGAGAAGTCCTATGACTCAACATTACGACTCATAGTCCTATTGATGAGTCATAAGGACAGCTTGTAACAAAATTTTAGAGACTAATAATTTGCAGGTTTTCAAAACCTGCAAGACGACTAGGGTCTAAGATCCATCATCCTGATGATGAGTCGTCAAAGGGACTCATAGACATAAAATTAGAGGCTTCTAGAACTTAAAATATTCAGGACCCTACACTATGACTCAAGTCTATGATTAGTAGCCTTGAGGACGAGTCCTAGGAGTCCACTCATAGATTTAAAATCTGAATTTATTGAAGGTTAATTCCATCTTTTTCCAAGTTCGGTTCAATGAACCTACACACTTTCATGGACAAATTTAAATCTATATCCCAATCCTTTGAATCCCCATCATATTCTATTCACTCTTCAAAATTTCTCTAAGGTTAGACTTAGTGATTCACTAGGGTTTTAAGTTCATCAAGGTTTCTCTTCAATTTCTGAGTGATTCCGTCAAGGTATGTGGGGATTGATCCACAAATGTTTTTCACCCAAGGAGTCCTAAAGTTTCCTCAAAAGATCTCTTGAATTTCAATTCCTTTTAACCCTAATTTTGATGAATTGTATTGGGCTATTTCAACTTTATTTTTAATTGTTATCAATGATCATTTTAAGTATGTTTTTGAATTAATTGCATGATTTCAAGTTGAATTATGAATTTTCATGCATGAATCTATTTTCAATGATGATTTACGTGAATTACGATCATGAAGCTCAATGGTTTTCAATCAAATTGATAATGTATTCAAGTCATACCCAAAATTTAAGTATGAACTATGATTATAGATTTCAATTATGATCAAGATATGAATTTCATGCAAGTTATGGTAAGAGATGACTTAGAATCCTTAATTGGCGACCTAGGAACCTAATGACATGAATTATGCAAGTATGATATTGTAATGTCGAAAGGCTTTTACTCACATTGCAAGTATGATATGAAAATGAGCTACTCTATGAATTATAAAGTTTATGAACAAGATTATGATTATTAAGTATGTTTACTATATTATGTATTTCATGGGATTTAACTTAGCACCAAATGATGACTTGAGGTGGGGGATAAATATACAGGGCCCTTATACAAAGTCTTTTGTCTCATAATTATGTGCCATTGTAGGATTTGCCTTATTGGCTTAGCTAGTGGATCCACATATAGCGTATGTACATAACCCACCTAGCGGGGTAGATTCTACCTTGGCAAAGTAGATTTCCCTTTTTTTTGTAGTATGGGGAGACATCAGGATTCCATGTTATAGCTCGCATGGTATTGTTTTCGGTTATGATTCTATCCCACATATGCATACTCTCTTTACATTTCTTTATGATTTCAATTATGGCTTTTAAATGTTTTGATCATTATGGTTATTCCATGACTTTACTTACCCTCTTTATCATGTATGTCCTTTGATCATTGCATCCTATGATTTATATTGCATGGCATAAATACATACTTAGTACATTAAAATGTACTAACACATATTTGTTGCCTATATTATCTCATAATGTAGGGGTCGAGGATTACATTCCTACACATGGCTAGTTGAGCTTCCATCTGATGGAGTTTTTAGTGTTTCCTCATCTATCGAGGACTAGTTATGAGTTGGTTCTTTCTTTCAAAGACTTTTATTTCATTCATGTTGAGGGTGACCTAGTGACATGTCTTATTCCCCGGTCTTCTTGTTTAGTATAGACATTTGTTGGACAAATGATGTAGAGTCTATGTTGTCAAACTCCTATGCTTTCATGATTCATGGTTTATACTCTTTCCTATGTAATATTATTTCCTATTTACTTTATCTTATGTATTCTCACGATATGTCAAGAGGATTGGTTGGAGCCCTTCGGGGTTTCAATCGCCGTGTTACGACTAGACCCTTGGTCGGATCGTGAAAATCCTACTAACTTGTAGGAAGAGTCCTGCACATTATAGTTTTAGGATCTCTGATCCCCCACCTATGAGCCTCACCTATGGTCCGTAGGAACTCCTACAGGTATTAGAAGCTACTCGTGGGATGGGTTGAAGAAACTTAGATTTTTTCTAATTGTGGAGATGATCTACAAATGGCCACCTTCGACCCATAGACCAACATATGGACCGTAGGTGCCACTCATAGGCACTAGAAGTCCACTTCTTTTAACTTTTCTTATGTTTTGTCTTAGTTCTCTGACTTGGTATAAGCTAGAATAGTATAGGGTATTACAATATCTCCCCCTTGGGATTACTCATCTTCGAATGATGACCACACTTAGAATTTACTCAAGGCACTAATATAATACAAGAACTCAAAACATCAACATCAAAAATAACTCACTCAAATACTCAAACTCAAGAAGGTACATCTCAAGGATAGGAATAGGAGTATTACCTTCTATTGGTACTAGGAGGAATGAATAGATGCGGGGTGTCTGGATTTCATATTCTTCAGCTTGCCATGTAGCCTCTTCAATAAATTGATTTTGCCATAAAACTTCGACTATAGTGAACTCTTTGGTCCTCAACTTATGAACCTGAGATTAAGAATTTGAACAGGAACCTCCTCATAAGACAAGTTATCTTTTACTCCAATGTTTTATATAAGAACGATGAGTGAAGGATCTCCTAAGCATTTCTTAATCATAGAAATATGGAACATCAGATGAACGACATCTAACTCTTGTGGAAGCTTTAACTAATTGTCAACGTTGCCTACTCTTTTTATGATCTTGTTGGTAGCTATGTAACATGAACTCAACTTCCCTTTCTTTCCAAACCTCATAACACCTTTCATGGGCAAAACTTTCAAATGCACCTAATCATTTACCTCAAACTCTAAGTCTCTTCTCTGAACATCAGTTGTAGGATTCTGAGGACTTTGCGTAGTTTTCAATCTTTTCTGGATAATCTTCAGTTTCTCCAAAGCTTGATAAACTAAGTCAGGCCCTATCAACCTATCTTTATCAACTTGGAATAAAGCAATTGGTGATCTACACCTTCTCCCATAAAAGCCTCATATGCTATTTGAATGCTCGAATAAAAGCTATTATTATAAGTAAACTCAATAAGTAGCAAGTGGTCATCCCAATTACCTTTAAAATCGATAATACAAGCTCTGAACATATCCTCAAGGGTCTGTATTATATGCTCTTCCTGATTATCTATCTACGGATGGAAAGCGGTGCTAAGATTCACCTTTGAACACAAACCTTTCTAAAATGATTCCAAAATTGCATAGTGAATTTGAGTACCTCTGTCTGAAATAATGGATAAGGGAACTTCATGTAATCTGACTATCTCTCGAATATACAACCTTGCATAATCCTTGGCTGAATCCGTAGTCTTAACGGGCAAGAAGGGGGTTGATTTGTCATTCTATCTACAATTACCCCAATAAAATCATGTTGTCTGTGAGAGCATGGTAAACTTTTTATGAAATCCATGTTTGTCATCTCCCACTTCCTTTCTAGAAACTCTATGTTCTGAGCTATACTACTAGGCCTTTGATGCTCAACTTTGACTTGTTGGCGATTCAGGCACTTAGAAACAAACTCTATAATATTTCTCTTCATCCTATTCCACCAATAGACTTCTTTCAAGTCATGGTACATATTTGTAGAGCCCGAATGAATTGAATATCTGGAGCTATGGGCCTTGGACATAATTCTATCGCATAGACTATTAACACCTTAGAACAAATAACCTACCTTGATACCTTAACACTTCATCTCCCTCTTTGGCAAAAGCCATCACTTTCTGCTTATGACCATCTTCTTTCTGTTGGAGAAGAATATGATCTTGCTCTTGTTTTTCCTTAACTTCAACAACCAATGAAAACTCAACCCCATTATGAACAATCACACCTCCCTCATCAGAGTCTACAATATGAACTCCCAATCGTGCAAGCTATGCACTTCCTTGGCCAATTCTTTCTTCTCTTCCTCAACATGAGCAATACTTTCCATGGATAACCTGCTAAGAGCATCAATAACAACATTAGCCTTACCTGGATGGTAGAGAATACTCATGTCATAGTCCTTGAGCAACTCAAGCCATCTCCTCTGCCTCAGGTTTATCTCTTTCTAGTTAAACACATATTGCAAACTCTTGTGATATGTGAATACATCAACATGCACGCCATAAAGGTAATAACGCCATATTTTGAGGGCAAATACTATCGCTGCCAACTTGAGATGAGGAGTCAAATAATTTCTCTCTTGAATCATAAGTTGTTTGAAAGTATAAGCTATGTTGTTTCCCTTTTTCATCAACACATAATTCAATCCAACTTTGAATGCATCACAATATATGATGAATCCATCTGTTCCCTCGAGTAGGGACAAAAATGGAGTAGTAGTCAACTTTGTTTTCAACTCTTGAAAGCTTTTCTGACAAGCATAGAACCATTGAATCGTGGCCTTCTTCTGAGTCAAATTGATCAATGGTGATGATATGGATGAGAATCCTTTAACAATCTTCCTATAATAGCTAACCAAATCTAAGAAACTTCTTATATCAGTCGGGGAAGTGGGTCTGGGCCAGTTCTTTATGGCTTCAATCTTTTGCAAGTCTACTCGAACACCATCACCAGAAATAATATGGCCTAATAATGCCACAAATGCAAGACAAAACTCATACTTTGAAAACTTAGCATATAACTCCTTTTCCTTGAGAGTTTTGAGAATAATTCTGAGACGGTTGCCATGCTCCTCCTCATTTCTCGAGTATATCAAAATATCATCGATAAACACAATAACAAACATGTCTAGGTACTGCTTAAATATTCTATCAAAATATCATTGATAAACACAATAACAAACATGTCTAGGTACTGCTTAAATATTCTATTCATAAGGTCCATATATGTTACAGGAGCATTAATCAAATTGAAAGACATAACTAGGAACTCATAGTGACCATACTTGTTTCTGAAGGTTGTCTTTGGGATGTCACTTTCCCTCACTTTCAACTGATCATAGCCTAATCTGAGGACTATCTTGGAGAAATAAGTGGCATGTTGAAGTTGGTTGTAAAGATCATTTATTCTCGAAAGAGGGTACTTATTATTTATGGTAACCTTGTTCAGCTTACGGTAGTCAATACACATTTTTAAGGAACCATCTTTTTTTTGTACGAATAGTATAGAATCACCTCAAGGTGAGACACTTGGCCTTATGACCCTTTATCTAAAAGATCTTCCAATTTCTTTTTCAACTCTTTTAACTCTGTGGGAGCCATTCTGTATGGAGGAATAGAAATTGGAAAAGTATTGGGAAAAACATCTATTCTGAAGTCTATCTCCCTATTAGGAGTGACTCCAGGTAAATCCTCAGGAAAGAATTCTGGACACTCATTTACGATAGAAACTAACTAGAGGGATAGTATCTCCATATTATTATCTTTGACTCAAATAATATGGTAAATACACCCCTTGGAAACTAACTTTTTATCCTTAAGGTATAAAATAAATCAACCCTTAGGCATAGATGGACTACTTTTCCACTTTATGACTGGCTTATTCGGAAACTGAAACTTGTCAATTTGGCTTCCATAATCAACTGAGGCATAATCTGCATAAAGTCAGTTCATGCCAAGAATGACATCAAAGTCAACCATATCTAACTCAACTAAGTCTGCAGAAGGGTTTTTATGATAGAGTAAGACTATGCAATCACAATAGACTCTCTTAGCTAGAATGGACTCATGAACAAGAGTAGAAGCACTGGGTGGTTCTAAGAGTCATTCAGGAAGAAATCCGAACTCAATGGCTACATAAGTAATCATAAAAGACAAAGTAAAACATGATCTACTAAGCATAAACATTATGGGGAAAGACTCGAAGCATACTAGTGATAACATCTGGCGAGTTCTCTTGATCATTGCGGCCAGCCATAGCATACAAACGGTTTGCACCTCTGCACATTCCTGAATTAACACCTCTTTAATTACCTCTGTTTGGCGCTGCTGCCAAAGATGATTAGACTCTATTTCACCCATAACTCTATCTCCCTATTGGGTATTCTCTAAGAAAGTGGCCCATCTGACCACATATGTAACAACGATCAATACCCATACGACACTCTCCCAGGTAGAACTTTCCATAGTTATCATAAGGCGATATCTGCTTAAAAACTTGGGCCACATTTTCTTGAGACTGAGAACTCTATGTTCTGAAGTTTTTTGACCTCTGATCATTCCTTGTGTTAGGCGCAGATGCACTTGCTTAAAATGGTGCATAATTAGAAGACCTCTTTTGAAAGAAAGAGCGATTTTCATTTCCACCCTGTTGTTTGTTTGATTCATAGCTTGCAGATTTAGCCTTCTTACTCTGGTGTTCCTCTCGATCCTTCTTCTTGTTGTCCTCAGCTTCTTGGGCATACACCACAAGTTAGAGGTGTCCATATCTAAGATCAATAATGTTGTTTGACATTTTATTTTCACATGCTTACCTAAAGCTGAAACAAACTTTCTCATTTTGGCTCTCATATCGGGAACCATATTTGGCGCATACCTGGACAACAGAATGAACTTGCAGCTATACTCCTTGATAGTCATCCCCTCCCACTTCAGATTCATAAACTCATCTACCTTTGCATCTCTCAATTCTCGCGGAAAGAAGTGATCAAGGAATGCATTCTCGAACTTATACCAAATTGCAGGTTCAACATCCTCACCTCTAATTTCCTCCCATTGGATATACCTAACATTAGAAATATCCTTCAACTAATAGGAGACAAGTTTAACTCCCTTTATATTTGTAGAATTCATAACTTTCAAGATCTTTCACATGCCATTAATGAAAATTTGATGGTCTTCCTCAACCTTTGAACTAGTGAAGATTGATGGGTTCATCGTCAGAAAATCACGTATCATATTAGCAGCAGATGACTCTTGATAACTAAAGCTTGGGGCTAGGGTATTTTGATGTCTAATCTATACAATTATCAACTCGATGAGCATAGAAATAACTCTCTTAAGCTCAACCTCAAAAGTATCGTGGGTTGCGTAGTATTTGGAACTTCTTGAGTCCTATTCATAGCTTCATTCTCATTCTCATCAGCTCGAGCTCGGTTCTGGGTATCATTCCAGATGGTTGGGGAATCTCCTCCTCAACGACTTTCCTCTGACTCAAAGTTCTTTTTAAAGGCATGATCTGAAAATTGTGAATGCTTGAATTAGAAAGAGATTTTGATACATACGATGCACTTCACACAAATGAGAAGGACTCTATTTGGCTCATATTTATAGACACCCAAGGACTCTTGAACCTTGGACTATGATACCAAGTTTGGCACGCCCCGAGTATACACCCTAGACTTGGTTGACACTCGAAAATCATTGCTAGTCCCAAGAGAACCACTTGGCTTGACTAACTTACTTAGTGGGAAGACTTAGACTCAATAGAAGAGTAACATCAAGTGGAAAATTAATCAATCCCATTAAATCTTTAAATAATCATTTAAAGTACTCATGTGAAAGTGTAAGTCAATAACATAATTCAATAATAAAGTCATAGTTTTAAAATAGACTCGGACTGACTCAACATGACTTTACTCTACTCAGTTTATGAATCCTCTACTAACTGTTAAGAAGGTGCTGAGACAAACCCACAGATACCTTAAAGAGAAAATAAAATGACATGAAACTAAAAATGAAGGAGCTCCTCTGAATGCAAAGAGGTGTCACCAAAAGCTCAAAAAGGTAGATCCTCAATGGTGCACCTGTTGATGATCTCTAACTCCTATATGTACATCATAAAATGATATAGTTAGAATGACATCAGTACATGGAATGTACAAGTATGTAAAATGGCAAAAGGAAACTTACATCGGATACTCAACTCATGAACTCAACTCTGAGTGTAACTCAACTCAATAAAGCATGCAATACAACAAAATGGTGCTTTGTAAGATATGCAATAATGGATGCGACTCAGTAAAATATAATATAGTATGTTTACTTCATCAGGGGAGTTTCTCTAACCGACAACCATCACTTATAAGCTAGTGAGGATACAACGAAGTGATGCCATTGCCACATCTGTCCAATACCTTGTCTGGGTAAAGCACTTTACATCATCTCTATATCCAAATAAAAAGTCCTCTTTTGGGATTATGAAGAGTCACCGAATGAATGGTACGATCCTATACTATGCTGGATATGTAGTTTATAATAATTGAATTATCTAAACTCTTACCCAAATTGGTGCTCAATACTACTCCTAAAACATCATTATGCTCATATACATCAAGTGAGTGAGATACTCAAAATACATCTTATCTAATCTCATTGGACTTTTATATTACTTTACATTAATCTTCTTAAATCATCATCTTTTCTCTTAAATATAGGTACGTCTTATCTCAATCACACATTTGAAAACATCCGTCAACTTCTCAAAATATAACATTTAAAATGTATAATAACCCATGATAGAAATTAGACATCAATAAACTCCTTCAAACTCAACATCATGCTCATTTAAATAATAACAATAGTCCTTCTTTTTTTATATCAATAATGCATAAAATATTGAATGCAAACATCAATTTAGGTTCATGTGAATGCAAACACGAATCCATAACCTCAAATATCGACTCATCAAGTATATTATAATATATATTCTAGAAATCAATAAAGAAGTAAGTAATTACATCAATAATTCACTTTTATGGAATTGGAAACTTAAACTCATAACTCACTTGACTTTATGAACATGTAGGGTACGAGGAAGATGCCTTATATACCTGGAACAAAGATTATCTAGTCGAAAATTGAAGACTTTACTAGAAAACCTTAAACCTTAGCTTTTCTTCTTCTCTCCAATCCTCTCTCTCAAAAGTTCTAAGAGTCAATGAGAGAAAATACCCATCGGGTATTGATAAAAGGCTAAATTTAGTCCCAAAATGGCTTGGGTTAAGTTTGGAGAAGGTGGAGGAAGAACCAGAATAAACCTCATTAAAATAGACTGGTTTGTATACGGGTCCTTTCCTACTGGCCATAGGTACTCCTATGAACTGTAGGTCCTCGTAGGACTTGGGGTCCAATTCATGACTTACTAAAAATTGACTAAGGGATATAAAACCATCCTTGTATGGGTCATAGGCCCGTAGAAACTCCACTTATAGGAACCTAGACACTTGGATTGGTTTATGGAGATGGACCTACGGACTACTTCCTACAGGTAGTAGGATTGTCTAAGGATTGTCTTGCTAACTAGTAGGAAGAGTCCCGCACAATAAAGTTTTTGGGTCTCTGATTCCCCCACCTACGAGCCTCATCTATGGTCCGTAGGAACTCTTAAGGGCCGTAGAAGCTGCTCGTGGGATGGATTGAAGAAACTCAGATTTTCTCTAAATATGGAGGTAGTCTACGAATGGCCATCTATGACCCGTAGACCCATCTATGAACTATAGATGCCACTCGTGGGCATTGGTAGTCCACTTCTTCTTACTTTTTGTAAGACCTCAGAGGTTGGGAAGATGGAAAACAATGATTAAAAGATGAAGTTCCAGGAAATGCAGCTTTTTGGCACCAAGTGATGACCACAAAGGCCATCACAGGCCGTATTGAGCTCCATAGTTCGTGATGTGACACCGTGGACAGGGTTCTGAAACTCAATCCTGTAGGAATGAGACCACGACAAGGGGCCACGGGCCTTGGTGAGCACCACAAGCAGTGGTGACCCCTCCACTGAGACCCTAATTAATTATCCCATGGCAGGGACCACGTCCCCACCACCACGGGCAGTCTAGTATTTTCACGGACCATGGTGGGTTCTGTGGTGGTCACCCATGCAGACCCACTACTAAAAAAAGGTGAAAATACGACGCAAAAAAATGACGGTCTGCATTGATTTTTTGGGCAAACTCGACGGAAAAGCAACGCAGTCACTTCTGTTATTTTTTTACTCGACGCTTTTAAAAACACCACAGATAGGATTGTAAAAATCGACGGACTGCATCACCCCTAAATTTTTTTAATTAAAATATATATATAAAGCAACAAACTCCTTTTTATTTATTTTTAAAAAGTAATTATTTAATATAAAGCGATGGATAAATGGTCGCCGTCCGTCGCTTTTGTACTTGGTGTTCTTAAAAATTTCCAGAAAAGCAACGGACTAAAGAACCAGTTGTCGCTTTTCTGCAATATTTTTGACAGCAAAAACCTACAGTTTCTGCTACCCACCTACAATCAAAATTCAATTCAATTCATTTCATAGCAATTCAGCCCATTCAAACACAAATAACAACAAACAAAATATGCAAAATACATAACAACAAACATAATTAAACACTTAAAATGAATAAAGTTATAATTTAGAATGATTTAAAGTATTTCAAAGTTAACAAAAGATTTTAAAATGTTCATAAACTAACATAGGGAACCTAAGGACTATTTGCTATGTATTCATCACTATCGTCGTATTCATCCGGAGTGGACCCTCTTGAACAACATGGCGAAGGCTGACAGGTGAGGTTGAGCACTTGTTTTTTAATTTTCTCAACTTGTTCTTTCATACGTTTTGCTCCTCAACCCTTTTGTTCTCAGATTCTGCCAATGCGCGTGTAAGTTCTGCAATTCGCTGAGACATTGTAGCTATCTAAACCCCGTCAATGGCCTCGGCTTGATGCGATGAACCAATACCTTCTAAACCTGATTGGAGTCGTCGTACATTATTCCTAGAGCCCATTCCATATATTCAGCTTTTGTGGTTGCCTCCAACCACTTTTTTTTGTCTAAATTTGAGTAGACTGTTCAGGCGTTAGCTGAATTGAATCTCTCATATCACGTATGTGCCGCTCATAATATTGCTGCATATTAAAAAATAGATGTTATAATCAATATATATATATATATATATATATATATATATTAAAAATAAAAGTTAGAATCAAAATATATTATACATTATGTTAAATAACTTATATAGGCTTGTTCGGACATTTCCTCCACCCACTTATTCGAATCCGACGCATTAGTTTTTTTCTTCACATGAGTCTTTTTAAAGACTTCATGACGATAGGGAGTGCGTCCCAATTCTTTTTTCTATAAATAAAAATACAATTAATGAAATAATATTTTATCAAATAATTTATTAAAGAAAATGAATTTAACTTTAAAATTTAGAAACCTTACCATCTCTCTCTGAATCATACCAATACTCTTAGCACCTCCGGTGTGCAACGAGCCACCTTTTAAGCTGGCTTTTGTTTTTTTTCTTATTCGAACAAAGCCTTAAATTCTTCGGTATCTCAATACCAGCATAATTCTTTAAATATATGAGGCAACATCCAACTCGAAGGTGCCCGATCATCCCTAACTTTCTTTAGCCAGCTAGACAATCTGGCGCTCGCTTTTCTTTCAAAAGTGGTCGCAATGATCATATTGTACCTTTGCTCCTAGGTACATAAAGTCTGAAAAAATAAATAACGTTAAATAATTAATTAAGTAAAGTATAGTAAAAATATTAAATATAACTTAAAAAATATATTTAAACATATATATACCTTGAATTCATTAAACATCACCTGACGGATACTATTTGGAATCTCTCGCCAAGAGTGATAGGGCTCAGTATATAGCCTCCTAACACTCTTTTGAAGAGCCCTAGCAGGCTCTTATAATGAGCATGTCCACAAAACTTACAATTTTCTAATTCACTATCAGTCATGTAGAACAACATGCAGCCATTAACACAATAATGAATTCTATCATACGACAATCCTAACTTGGAAACCAATCTCTTTTCCTGCTAGAAGTTCTTAGGTATGTTAAACTCAGGATTAACTAGTTCGCCCAAAAGATCAACTATTGAGTCCATAGCCGCATGAGGGACACTCCAATCTAATTTAATATTCATTAACCTAACTGCAACTGACAAAGCAGAATGCAGAGTCCCCTTCACATAATGGACGACTAGCCTCTTCTAAATGTTGATAGAAGCATCTAGCTTCTTCACTAGAAGTTTCATCAAAATATTGTTCGGGTTCCATCCCACCTTGAACCCCGAAAGCATCATTAACCATTTCATGAACTCTAACATGTTGAAATGTATCATGTTGAACTCTATCATGTAGAACCCTAATTTGATCATGTGGTGCAAGCATATTATATTCATCCATAGGCAGCATATTATAAAATATATTATTTAATTCATCTATTTCTCCATGATCAACCCATAAAAAATATTTTGGCTTAAATCCATTACCATACAAATGAACCATTACTATATCTGGATTAAAAAATTTCAAGCACCTACATTCACGACAAGGACACCTAACCAATTCATTTCTCTTAAAAATATCAAGTGTCATGGCATGATGGATAAAACTTCTTACATCGTCAATAAATTCAGGTTTTGAACCACCACCAACTTCATAATGCATGTTATACATCCACAAACGATGATCCATCTACAAAATTATATATATTCAAGCTTAATTAGTTCATAAAGACTACAATTCATCGAGACTACAACTGTCACTAATTCAAGTTATAATTAATTAATTCATATAATAATTAAGTTCAAGTTATGATTAATTTTAATTTAGAATTAATTAATTCATATAATAATTAAGTTCAAGTTATAATTAATTCAACTTATAATTAAGTTCACAACCTAATTAATTCAAGTTATATTTAATTCAAGTTCTAATTAATTCAATACGTAATTAATTCAAGTTCTAAATAATTGAAGTTATAATAGATTCAATGTATAATTAAGTTCACAACCTAATTAGTTCAAGTTCTAATTAATTCAAGTTATAATTAATTCAAGTTTTAATTAATTCAAGTTCTAATTAAGTTCAAGTAGTTCTAATTAATTCAAGTTATAATTAAGTTCAGGTTATAATTAAGCTCAAGTTCTAATTAATTCAAGTTATAATTAAGCTCAAGTTCTAATTAATTCAAGTTCTAATTAATTCAAGTTATAATTAAGCTCAAGTTCTAATTAATTCAAGTCATAATTAAGTTCAAGTTCTAATTAATTCAAGTTCATTATAATTGAGTTCAAGTTCTAATTAATCAAGTTCATATTCCTCGTTTACTTCTTCCTCAATATTTTGCATTATAAGTTCATCATCAGAAACCTCTTCTAGTATGTGTTGAGGATGTTCAAGTTCTAATTAATTCAAGTTATAATTAAGTTGTAATTACAACTTCTAATTCATAATTAAACACTCAAAAAGAGTAAATTCATAATTTACAACATTTTAAAGTCTTTCAAAGTTAACAACTTAAAGTTCATATATTATTCTACACTAATTCAATATTTCTAAAGTGCAAATTGAATTTTTTTGGACAATTAAAGTACAAACTAATTCCAACATCTAAACCAAATCAAAGCTAAGTATCAACACTAAATGGATACAAATTGATCTTGCAAGAAAATCAATTTTGTCATCAATAGGATTAACAAGTGTAGTCACTTATCGGCCTATCCAACACATTATCACTAAAACTTTAAAAATTCAAACATATCCTAAGAAATCAAACAAACCCTAAGCAAAATAAAACCAAAGTTAATAACTTCATGAACAACGTAAATAATTCACAATTTATAAAGTTCACAACCTAAGTTCAAATAAGTAAATACTACCACAAAAAAAATTCTAATTTGAACTTGAAAAATCCAGCCTAAAGTTCAAGTTCTAAATTCAAGTTTAAAGTTCTAAATTCAAGTTTAAAGTTCTAAATTCAATAGAAGTTATGATTAACTTCTAAGTTATAATTAGAAGCTCTAAATAAGTTCTAAGTTTCTAACTTCTAATTAACTTCTATTATTACTTCTTAAATCTAACTTTTAACTTCAACAACACTTCAATTCAAACTAAAAAAATACCCAAATTTACAATCGAATTTAAAAAACCTAATTCAACTAAAATGAAAAAATCTTCATTCACTAATTCACAATTAAATATCCAAACTAACAATGTTAATAACATTATAACTTGAAAAAACACTTCAATTCCAAATAAAAAAACCAAATCACAAACTAATTCACAATACTCCAATTCAAAGTATAACCCTAAAATCAAAACTATAACTTTTTTTTCAATAATTACAATCAATGTTACAAATTAGCTATGTTAACAACATATATTCAACAACATAAATAAAATAAACTAACTAACAATTCAATTTTTTCACAATTTACAAAAAAATAAAACCCTAATAACTAAGTTTAAAAAGGGAGAAAAAGAGAAGATAGAGAGCGAGGGAAGAACGGAACGAGTACCTCAGAGAGTGGTAGGGACGACGGCGGCGGAGCGACATCGGGTTGCGGCGGGGGTGGGCGTCGGCGTCGGCATCGGGGTCGGGGTATGGGAGAGGGGATCGATCAAAGAGAGAGAGAGAGAGAAGAGAGATATGAAGTGAGAAAAATAAAAGCGGCTGTGACTGATATAAATTTGGGGGCGACGGACAGGGTCGCAAAGTCCGTCGCTCTATTTAAAACAATTGATCAAATTTTGACCAAAAAAGTGACGGACTAAGCGACACAGTCCGTCGCTATTTAAAAAATAAAAATTTATAAATAATCAAATAAAACATTATAAAAAAAATTATATATTAAAAAATTATAAAGCGTAGGACTCCGTCGCTTCTTTAAAATTAAAAATAATAATTTTTTTATTGGAGCGACGGACAACGTTGCCTTTTATATTAAATAATTAATTATTAATTAAAAATATTTCTCTCTCAAAATTCTGCCAAAAAAGAGATGGATATTGAGTCACTATCCGTCGCTTTTTAAAATAAAAAATACAAAATAAACAAATAAAAATACAAGCGACGGACGGTGTCCTTTTGTCCGTCGCCTTTTAGTTTCGACGCAGTTTGTCGCTTTTCTGTTCGTCATTTTTTCACCCTTTTTTAGTAGTGACCTTCCTCTTAGGATCATCACTACTACCCTCACCATGGGTCGTGGAGGCTTCATGGACCATCATGGTCTCCATGGAGAAGGTCCTGCAGATTTTCCTTTTTCTCAAAGTTTTCGTCTAAGTTCCCAGACACCACCACGGGCTGTGGTGAAGTTAATGGATCGTGGTCGTGGTGGGTCCTCTATGCAGCCCAGTTTCCAGTTTTAATGAAGGTTATTTTAGTCTTTCCCCCATAATTCATTAATGAATGTTCATGGTTTTTAGGACCAAATTCATTTCTATAAGCTACCCTAAAGTCATCTAACCCTTCTATTCTCTCCATAATTCCCAAAATCATAAAACTTTCTCTCCCAAGTTTTCCCTCTAAGGTCTTCTTCTTCCTCAAGCAATTCAAGGGTTCCTTCAAGGCCCAAACTTCCATTATTTTCAAGTTAGGACTCTTCAAGGTCAAGGTATGTGGGACTTCATCCATGGGTTCCTTTCAACCATGGAATTCCAAAGATCTCTTCTCAATTCTCTTATGAATTCTTCAATTAAAAGTCCTAATTTCATGTTTTGCATTGGATCTTCTCAATTATGATATATTTTAATGTTATTAGCTTAATTATGTATAATTCACATCATATTATATGATTTCAAGTTGAATTTTAATGACTCATGCTATATGCTAATTTCAAGTATGATTTATGAGATATGATCATGATTTTCAAGTTATAAACTAAAGAAGTTTATGAATGAGTTAAAGATGCTTTATGCAAAGAAGTTTATGAAATGATGATGCTATGATGTTTTAATCAAAGTTAATGATAGGACAAGTTAAGTCCCTAAAGATGGTTATGATCAAAGATATGTAATGATGGAAGGCCTACACCCACATTACATGAGCTTATCCTATGATTTTCTATGATGATTCTAGATGAGCTATTCTTATAATATTTATAAAGATGGGTTGATAAGTAGTTATTATTTTCCCTATGATGTTTATGATCATATTTTATGAGTTCCGTTGAGATATCGATTATGCATCGAGAGGACTTTTAGGTGGGGTTTGATCCGATAACACAGATAGTTACCCAAGAAAATCGTTGTAGCAACCTTTAGTCCTATAACTATGTTGCTCGCATAGGTTAACAAAGATGCCAATTTGGCAAATCAAAGTTAAAAGAGTTACTTAATGGAGTAAGCCCCGGCAAGGTAGCCTTCTCTGTCTCGATGAAGGAGTCATCAGGTTGTCTTGATGTAGGATTCATCGAATTCCATATTATAGCTCTTATAGTCTTATACATCGGTTAAAGGTCTTATCTCACACATTTTCAGTTGAATTATGTGTTCTTATGTTGATTATGAGATTCTTTTGATGCATTGACCAATGAGATAAATGTTTTCATGATTTCACTCATGTTTTAAAGATATTGTTCTTGCATCCCATGATTCATATTGATTATGTCCTATCCTTAATGTTTATGCATCTTCTCACATACTTAGTGTACTAATGTATACTTTTTACCTGCATTGTGTCATAATGTAGGACCCAACGAACACGTTTATCCTCCTTTCGATCGTGGCTAGAGTGTTGCTATTATCTTCTTACTGTTGGTGAGTCCTCACAGTTCGAGGATATGAAACTTATTTCTTACTTTGTTAGTTTTACTTCATTTTCTTATGATGTCCAGATGGGTAAGTTAGGAGATTGTCTTATGCCCCCATCTAGTTATTAGAGGCATGTTAGATTGTAAAGGAATATATGTTGTTGTTTCTCATTTACAGAATCATGCCTCCACGAAGAGATTCCATCCGAAGGAATTTTATAAAATAGGAACCGCATGCCCCAAATGTTCCTTTGAATGATCAAGTCACTAATGCGGAGTTCCGAGCTGCTTTTCCACTGCTAGCCCAAATCGTGACTACTCAAGTGAACCAAGGGGTAGAGGCTCCTCATATGGCTATACCGGCTTCTAGGGTTATAGATTTCACGAGGATGAACCCTTCTGAGTTTCATGGATCCAAGGTTGATGAAGATCCCCAAGACTTCATTTATGAATTGTACAAGATTATTAGTATTATGGGAGTGTCTTCAAAGGAAAATGAGAAATTGTCATCCTATCAACTCATAGGCATCACTCAAGTGTGGTACAACCAATGGTTAGCCGAAAGCGTTGAAGGTCACATAGGTTGGGAAAATTTTAAGGTTTCTTTTCTTGATCATTTCTTCCCACTTGAGTTAAGAGAGGTGAAGGTGTTGGAATTCATAAACCTCAAGCAAGGGAACATGAGTGTGAGGGAGTATGCTCTCAAGTTCACAAAGTTGTCTAAATATGCTCCATCCATGGTAGCCGACTCTCATGCCTAAATGAGCAAGTTCATATCAAGAGTGTTGGACTTGGTTATGAAAGAGTGTTGAACTTCCATGCTTATTAAGGAGATGGAAATCTCTAGGCTCATGAGCTATACCGAGCAAATTAAAGGAGAAAAACTTAAGGAGAGAAGTGCAAGGGAGTCCAAGAGGTCGGTATGAAGGTTGTTTTCTCACAAGAAATCCAGTGGTGGTAATGTTGCTTCCAACAAGGTCAAATGTCTCAAGTCCAAGGTTTTTCAAATACATTGGCTCCAAAATTTGAGAAGGACAAGGTTATAAATCCTAACGCACAATATGGAGCTTCAGGTGGTCAAGCTATCCCTCTGTGTAAGAAGTATGGGAAAAACCATAGAGAAGAATTTTTAGTGGAATTAGATGTGTTCTTCAAGTATGGAAATCTCAGTCATCTTTCAATAGAGTGTAGGAGTGGGGATAGATCCCAAGTTCAGACTTAGGGTACCATTCATCCAGATCAGCGTGCCACTACTTCGGGTGGCAGTAAACGCCAAAATAGATTTTATGCCCTTCAAACTTGTTAGAAGTTAGAGGATTCCCCCGACGTTATGACTGGTATGTTTCAAGTCTTTGACTTTGATGTTTTTGCATTATTAGATCGGGGTGATACTCTATCATTTATTACTCTTTATCTTTTTATGAGACTCATTGTTAGTCCCAAGATCTTTCTAGAGCTTTTTTTGGTCTATACTCCGATTGGTGATTCAGTTGTGGCTAAACAAGTCAATAGAAATTGTTCAATTTTAGTTTTTCATAAAGTCACCTCCGTTGACCTAATAGAGTTTGATATGAACGATTTTGATATTATTCTCAGTATGAATTGGCTTCATACATGTTATGCCTCTATATGTTGCAGAACTTGTGTGGTTAAGTTTCAAGTTCCAAATAAGCCAGCCCTAGAATGGAAAGATAGTAATTCCGTGTTTAAGGGTAAATTCATCTCATGTCTTAAATCTCGAAAAATAATTTCCAAAGGTTGCATCTATCATCTAGTTTGGGTTAGAAATACTAACTCCGAAACTCCTACTATTGAGTCAGTGTCAGTTGTTAATGAGTTTTCAGAAGTTTTTTATAATGAACCCCCAGGTATTCCTCCCAAAAAATAAATAGACTTTGGTATCAATATTCTCCCCAATACTCAACCTATTTCTATTTCTCCTTACCGAATAGCCCTGATAGAATTGAAAGTGTTAAAGTATCAGTTGAAGGACTTGCTAGATAAGGGTTTCATTAGACCAATTATCTCTTTATCACAAAAAAGGATGGTTCTCTTCACATGTCTATTGATTATCGGCAATTGAACAAAGTCACGATTAAGAATAAGTATCCTATTCCAAAGATTGATGACTTGTTCGATCAACTCCAAGGGACAAGTTACTTTTCAAATATTAATCTTCGATCGGGTTATTTTCAACTCTGAGTAAGGGAGTTTGACATTCCAAAGACGACCTTTAGATTTGACATCATATTAGATTTTGAGGTGGATTGGTAAGGTGGCTTATGAGTTGGATTTGCCTTCTTATTAGGCATCAATGCATCTGGTGTTTCATGTGTCTTTGTTAAGGAAGATTATGAAGAGGTTTTGGTTGAGATCTTAGACCAACAAGTAAGAAAATTGAGAAACAAGGAATAATTTTAGTTAAAGTTTATGGAGGAACCAAGAGGTTGAGGGTGCTACATGGGAAGCCGAAGCTGATATGATGTCCTAATATCCTCATCTATTTTCTTCCATGCCTAGTTGAGGTATTTTGTTCCTTTATAACCCAATCAACCCAAATATTATGTTTGAGTTTTTCTCATGGTTTCATTTGCATTCTAGTTCATGAAATGAGTTTCAAAGTCATGTTTTAGCTTGAGATCAAATATTTCATGTATTTTATGTATTTTCGAGATGTTTTGCATTCATTTTGGGTTGTTGTGTTCCCTTTCCTATTCCATACATGCTAGATTAATTCCCATTCGAGGACGAATATTCCCAACGGGGAGACATTGTAAGACCTTAGAAGTTGGAAATATTAAAATAAGTATCAAAAGATGAAGTTCCAGGAAATGTAGCCTTTTGGCACCAGATAAGGACCATGAAGGCCATCATAGGCCGTATTGAGCTCCATGGTTTATGATGTGCCACTGTGGTTAGGGTTCTAAAACTTAGTCTTATAGGGAAGGGTTAACGACAAGAGACCACAGGCCATGGTGAGCACCACGAGCCGTGGTGAACCCTCCCCTAAGACCTTCAAAAATTATCCCATGGTAGTCATCTAGTCTTTCATGGACCATGATGGGTTCCGTGGAATTCACCCCTGTAGGTCTTCTTGTCAGGATCATCACCACGACCCTTACCACGGGCCTGTGGTGTCCTTCACAGACCATCATGATCTCCATGAAAAAGGTCCTGCAGATTTTCCCTTTTCTCAAAGTTCAAGTCTAAGTTCACGGACACCACCACGGGTCGTGATGAAATTAACGGGCCATGATGGGTCCTCTGTGCAGCCTCACTTTCCAATTTTAATGAAGGTATGAATGTGGATGGTGTTTAGGAATAATTCATTCTTATTAACTACCCTAAAGTCTTGTGACCCTCCTATTCTCTCCAATATTCCCAAAATCATAAAACCTTCTCTCCTAAGTCTTCCCTCTAAGGTATTCTTCTTCCTCAAGCAATTTAAGGGTTCCTTCAAGGTCAAGCTTCCATTCTTTTCAAGTTAGGACTCCTCATGGTCAAGGTATGTGGGACTTCATCCATGCGTTCTTTTCACCCATGGAATCCTAAAGATCTCTTCTCAATTCTCTTATGAATCCTTTAATTAAAAGCCCTAATTTCATGATTTACATTGAGTATTTTCAATTATGATATATTTTAATGTTATTAGCTTAATTATGCATAATTTACATCATATTATATGATTTCAAGTTGAATTTTAACGACCCATGTTATATGCTAATTTCAAGTATGATTTATGAGATATGATCATGCTTTTCAAGTTATATTCTAAAGAAGTTTATGAACGAGTTAAAGATGTTTTATGCAAAAAAGTTTATGAATGATGATGCTATGATGTTTCAATCAAAGTTAAAGATAAGGCAAGTTAAGTCCCTAAAGATGTTCATGATCAAAGATATGTAATGATGGAAGGCCTACACCCATATTGTATGAGTTATATAATAGATGAGCTAATCCTATGATTTTCTATGATGATTCTAAATTATCTATTCTTATAATATTTATAAAATGGGTTTATAAGTAGTTATTATTTCCCCTATGATGTTTATAATCATGTTTTATGAGTTCCTTTGGGATATCGACTAAGCACCAAGAGGAATTTTAGGTTGGGTTTGGTCTAGTAATGTAGTTAGTTACCCAAGGAAATCCTAGTAGCAACCTTTAGTTCCATAACTACGTTGCTTGCGTAGGTTTACAAAGATGCCAAAATGGTGAATCAAAGTTAAAAGAGTTACTTAATGGAGTATGCCTTGGCAAGGTAGCCTCCCCTGTCTTGATGAAGAAGTCATCGGCTTGTCTCGATGCAGGATTAATAAAATTCTATGTTATAGCTCTCATGGTCTTATATATTGGTTAAATGTCTTATCCCACACAGTTTCAGTTGAATTATGAGATTGTTTTGATTCATTGACCAATGAGATAATTGTTTTAATGTTTTCATGATTTCACTCATATTTTAAAGATATTGGTCTTGCATCCCATGATTCATATTGATTATGTCCTATGCTTATTGTTCATGTATGTTCTCACATACATAGCTCATTTCATGTACTAACACATACTTTTTACCTACATTATATCATAATGTAGGATCAGGAAATCAAGTTCACCCTCCTCCCACTAGTGGATAGAGTGTTGCTATTATCTTCTTACTGTTAGTGAGTCCTTACAGTTCGAGGATATGAAACTTATTTCTTACTTTGACAGTATTACTTTATTTTCTTATTATGTCTATATGGGTGAGCTAGGATATTGTCATGCCCCTATCGAGTTATTAGAGGTATGTTAAGTAGTAAAGGAGTCTAAGTTGTTTCTTGTTTCGAGACTTATGTTTATTGAGATTTTGCTTTCGTATCATTGATTCTTGTTTATTTTCTTTATTTTCCTTATGTATGCTCATGTGTGATATGTAAGAGGCTTGGTTGGAGTCCTTCAGGATTCTAATCGTGGTGTTACAACTAGGCCCTCAATTGGGTCGTGACAATTTTCTCAGGTTTTCTCTTGGTTCTCGAACTTGGTCTAGGCTAGAATACTACTAGGTGTTACAGATAAATTCTTCAAGAACTCCCTTGTGTTGTGTGTTCTAATGATAAAATTATCACTGTACTAGCTAAGATTGGGATTGTATCTCTTGAGTTTTTGAAATGTATAGAAGGGTGAATATGAGCCAATTCATTGCCATGTGGACCGTTTTAGTATTATATAATTTTAATAAATGCATTTATGTCATGGCCACATGTGCTTGGTTATCAACTTGCAATTTGATATTTGCAAGGTTGTTTGCTTGAATTATTAACTCAAGAGAACATTTCAAATTATAAAAATAATATTGATGATGTTTGTTTATATCCAGGTGGATTTATGCATAAATTATATGCCTCCAATTCTAGCTAATTCATTGATTATGAGAACAAAATTCTCAAAATAAATTTGATATGAGATGTGCTATTTAAAATATTGCAACACGTGTACGTATCAAGCCAACAAGAATCTCTTATCTCAATTGGTTTAGGGTTAGGAACCAAATAATTTTCATCTAGAAATTTAAATGTGTAGTATATAATGCAATTATTTCACCACAACACAATGCACAAAAATAGATTCTCAAATAAGATTGGGGTAAATATTAAATTTCTTAACATTAGGTGGAGAAATCATAAGCAACTGAAAAGTAAGTTATATATAATGAATTATCATAGGTATGATCCTCATTCAAAAGATAATTTAAGTCAATTGACAGATGCATTCACTGAACCTATGTTATAATTCAGTTATAAATGCTCCAATGAATGGTATTTGAAGGACATATTCTTTAATACACATGAAGAGTGGTAAATTAATCGGTTTGAAAGGTAAAAATTCTTGAAGAAAAAGATGAGAAAATGATCAAGATGGTTTTAATACTGAAACAAGTTCTTTAAAAGAGCACCACGACATAACACTTTATAAATCATGACAAAGGCTCTAGTTTCTAAAAGTGATGAAAAATAAAAGAATCTCAATAAGTTATATCACATTGGAACCGGTATCAAAATAACCATCGATAATATCTTCGATATAATGTAGCGCTCAAAATTATAATGATGACGAGGTTCATGAATTCAAATCTATCAAATAGTATGGATAGATCAATGGCTGGCCAATAAAATGCGTAATTCAAGTATATTTTATTTCACTTGAAAAAGTGATGTTTTGGATATGATGTCAATGGAGTACATATAGATTATTCTGCGACAAATAAAATGCTAAGATATAAAGTAAGGAGTGTGTCTTGGGAAATTAAGATTTTTCGCAAAATTCATGACATTATTGAATGAAGATGTTTTCACGATCCGATTCCTCGAGTCATTGTTACACCCCACATCTTTGAACTCGGAAGGTTCCTTAAGTTACTTAGAAGCTAGTATGTGAGCCACTTAAGTTACGACCCTATAGAACAACTCTAAGAAGGGAGAATGTGACACCTCATGGTACGGAAGGTTGGAAATAGGGTCAAGAGAAGTCAAAAGGAGTTGGAGGCCAAGTAACAAGTCGTAGGACTCAAATTATCTACGTAAGCTACTAATTTAGAAGTATTACATACGTGATTTACTTGATTACATACCAAGCTTACGTAGCAAGGGTTTCATAGGCTCTTAAAGTGAGACGAGATTACGAACGAGATTACGAACCCACGAGGAAGAAAAAAAAATTGTGCGGGGCCGCCAATGGGAGGGTGACACGTGGTAGAACCTAAGCAAGCAGATGACCCACCTACTTGGGGTCAAGTAGGTGACCCACCTGCTTGGGGGAGGTGGGACCCACTGCCACGTGGCAGCCTCTCCTTGCTTGCATAGATACGGTGGCCCAATAGGGGCTGGACACGTGTCCCCCTTAGGGGATGACACGTGTCGCCTCCTAGGACCACCAATATACATGTATATCATGTAATATGTTCAGTTTGTATTCACAAACTGCAGCAGCAACAAAGGAACTAAAAACCCTAAGCTAGAGAGAAAAAGAGGGCGGCCAAGGAAAAACAATTAGGTAAGTCCCAATTTCATTCCATAAATTAATTATCTAGCGTATACCATGATGATATGGAGGTATTAGAAGTATAAAATCATGGCTTGGTGCAGCAAAAATCGGACAGCAAGCAGCCACGGCGTTCAAGTCGCGCTAGAAAAAGTTCCGAGGCACAATTTTGCCTAGTTTTGACCAATTTCGGGTAAGTTAAGGCTTCTCCTTTAAATTTGGACTTTATGGTGTTATTATAGGGTGTATTACACACCTTTTGGGATGCTGGAAGTTGGGTAAAAGTCGTAAAAAGTTTGACGTTCGGAATAAACTAAATTGAAGTCGCTATAGTTGAATTATTGTCGAAATAAAGTGTTGTTCTTGTGAGGTGCTACTGCAGGGGTGTGGCCTGTGGTTGCAGGGTATAAATATGTTCTAAATGAGGTGGGATATCTGCTGGTTGCATCCACACGACCCCCCGCTTCGTACGGTTAAAGGTTTGGCATAAATGGAACCTAGAAACCCTATTTTGATATCGTATTTTTGAATAAGTCGTTTGGAGTTTATGTTGTATATGGTTGGTGTGAATTGCTGCAGGTTGTTGTTGTTGGTTGGCTGTAGGTATTAGGGACCTAATTGAAAATTTGGATAGGGCACATTATTGGGGAGGTGCTGCCCAATTTTCATTAACGCCTTAACAAACTAAAGAACTAGTCGAGGAAACGACTAAGGAAATTGATTCCATTAATACTAAGGTGTAACCTAAGATGATGGAAAGCTAAGAGTAGTTGATATTCGTATTACTTTCATATTGAATAGGTTCAGAGGACGACGAGACGAGCAGGATAAAGAGTAACTCCCAAGAGGTATGTAAAGCTTTCTCTTGACATGTTTTGGCATAGGTAAGTAAAGCTCATTCTCTTTCTTCTGTTGGCATGTCCTAGTTGTAAGCTGAATGTGATACGAGCTCCGGGGTAATTCCATTCTTAAGTATCTCTTATTTAATACTGGATGTTGAACTCTATGGTAGTTAAACTATTTCCCTGGAAACTCTTATATGTTTAAAAGGTATGAATGTACAAACTCATAGTCATAAAACTATTCGAAGACAAATACTCTGGAATTCTTAAGTGAATAGTCTTACTTTGGTATATGTCTAGGAACCTCGAGATATAATCAATGTAGCCCCTAATGGCATTTAGAGGGCAGCCAGAATGACTATATTGTTACTCGAATTCTTGAACAATAACTTAGTCCTTTTATAGAGCTGAGTCTCAGATAATGATTTAAACTATGTTTTGTTTCTCACTACTCTACTCGTGTATATTGTAACACTTTTTCTCCGAGTCCCGGGCCAGTTGTCAGATTTATGCAATTCACTGCATTGTTCACCGAGTCCCTCGCTAGAGGGCCGACATCCATATGTATATATATGATGGCCTGGGTCCTGATACTGATACTATGATGATGTGTTGTAATAAGGTAACGATGGCCTGGGGCCTGATACTGATACTATGATGATGTGTTGTAATAAAGTGATGATGGCACGGGGCCTGATATTGATACTACATATATGATTCACTGGACCCCTGACAGGGCCGGCTATATTGAAAATTTGAGCATGCATGTTTTTGGGATTCACAGAGTACTGGTACATGTTTCTGATTTGATAATTGTTTCCCCTGCTTCTCTATTTTGGATATACCTCCAGTTGTACTATGTTACGTTTTACATACTCAGTACATATGTCGTACTGACCCCCTTTTTGGGGGGTTGCGTTCATGCCCGCAGGTATAGATATAGGTTTTGGGAGTCCGTCAGCTTAGGATTCCACGCAGCTCAGTTGGAAGAGGCTCCATTATATCGGGGCCTAGTTTCTGATATTGTCCACTGATGTATAACATTGTGTTATCCATTTAGGGGTACGGCGAGGGCCCTGTCCCGCCATATGTTGTCATTTATATTTTTAGAGGTCTGCAGACATGTATATGTGGGATGTGTATGTCAGTTTGACTTAGCTGGGTCTACATGATATATAATATATGTTATTATGTTATGGCAGCCTTGTCGGCTTGCGTGCCCTATCATGTTGTGATACAAACGAAAAGGGCTACAGGTTTATGAAAATGTTGTCGCTCAATGGGGCTCTGTTATATAATATTATTTTATTTGCAGTTCAATTTGACCACAACTGATAGTTGGGTATACGGGGGTCCAGATCGGGCCTCAGTCGCGGCCTATGGGGTTGAGTCGTGACAGAAGTGGTATCAGAGCAGTTCATCCTTGGATTGTCTGCAGACATATATATGTGGGTTGTGTATGTCAGTTTGACTCAGGTGGGTCTACATGATATATGATATATGTTATTATGTTATGACAGCTTTATCGGCTTGTGTGTCCTGTCATGTTGTGATACAAACGAAAAGGGCTACAGGTTTATGAAAATGTTGTCGCCCAATGGGGCTCTGTTATATAATATTGTTTTATTTACAGTTCAATTTGACCACAGCTGATAGTTGGGTATACGGGGGGTCCAGATTGGGCCCCAATCGCGGCCTACGGGGTTGGGTCGTGACAGAAGTGGTATCAGAGCAGTTCGTCCTTAGATTGTCTGCAGACCGTGTCTAGTAGATTCTTGGTTATCGATGTGTTGCACGCCACATCTATAAACAGGAAGCTATAGGACATTTAGGATGTTTCCTTTTCTTCACATCTGAGATTGTGCTTTAGATCCGAGTCATAGAAAAATTTCTTATATTAACCTTGGATCTTAACAGAAGGACGACACCAACAGAAGGAAGTAATTGACGACATGCAAAGTTACGAAGCATGCACGTTGTTGACACCCAATTTTGACCATCCACAACGTAATTTAAAAAAATAATAATAATAATAAAAAATTTATAATAATAATAATAAAAAAATGAAATATGCATATATATTATCATTATTTTAAAAATAATTTCAAGTATATATATATATATATATTAAATAATTTTTGAATATAATATATATTGTCATTTATTCGAAAATTATCTCAAAAAGATTTTTTATTTTTAAACTTAATATTTTGTTAATTAGCTTGACTTAATTAATAGACTCACCTTTTCAAGTTAATTATTTTAATTCTAGCCTTTCTCCATTTTAAACAAATTAAAATAATTAGCTTTTATAAAATCATGCATATTTTCAAGTTTTATTTTAAATAATTTTGTCATCTTCATAATATATACAATCTCTATTATTTTATTATCTTTTAGTAATATTCAAAATTGACCCGTAAAAGATTTTATTTATTTCTAATAATTATTTCATAAATTAATTAATTAATTTTACGTTTTCATTTCTTCCCCTAAATAACGCATAATTAATTTTATCTTAACAACATTTTTAATTCTTCCATTAATACTACAACATGCAAATAATATATATCTTTCCCCTCATATTCCAACGCTATTACTATTCTAATATACTCACCCTTTCTATAAAACAATAAAATAAAAAATATATATAATAATAAAAAAATACTGCCCACCACGCTTTGTCTCTTTAAAATTAAAAGTAATTAATTATATATATGTATATTCCGAAATCAAAATAAAAAATAATTAAAAAATATATATATATATATATATATATATATATATATATATATATATATATATATATATATATAAAATAATAATAAGATATGATAATTATACACTAATACATATACTTGTCCCCTCCCCCTTATTTTCAGAATAATATATAAATACTATCCCCCATTTCCCCATATATATACATATATATATATACATTAACTAACATAATATGTCCCCTCCCGTTTTCCTATATATAAATATATTCATTATTTAATCGATCCGCGTGCCCCGCCGTACTTTTGTCCCCTTGTTTTTTTTTTAAAATAAATAAAGAAATAAATAATAAATAAATATTTTATTTTAATCCGATAGAAACAATTAAAAATAAATATATATAATTTCGCCGCTCCCTTTTTGTCCCCTCTTTTTCAAAAAATATTAATAAATAACTAAATAGTTTTTTCCGATAAAAAATAAATAAATAATATATATATATATATATAATATACCCCACGCGTGCCCTCCCATACCCTATAATAATATTATATTAATTAACCCATCATTCTTTGTCCATGTTTAATATATATATATATATATATATATATATATATATATTCATCCGAATTCCTATTTAAAAAATAAAAAATATGTATAAAAAATAAAAAATTTGTATTCTTTCATCCGAAAAATAAATAAATAATAAATATATCATTTTTCCATTACTATATATATTCCTTCGTTATTTTTTATTTTTGCATTCAGCCCGCATTATTTTAATATTTTACCCCATTCCACATTATTTTATTCATCCGCCCATTTCGTATTAATTATTATTTTTTCGCCGTTCTGCATTATTTTATATTTTCGCCCGTTTTGTATTATTTTATTAATTTGTCCACTCCGTATTATTTTAATCATCCGTTTTTATTTTTATTTAATCTCCATCTCCCTATAAATAGAGGGATTGGACAGAAGGAAAGGGGGGTTGGACACGGACTAGAGAGGAGAGAAAACGGAGAGAAGCAGGGCGGAGGAATTGGGATAGATTTTTGGTATAGACAAAAACTCCTACACTCGTATTCAAATATATCTTACAAAAATTCTCGAATCTTATTTCTGAACTTGCACTTGAATTTACTTAAAAAACGAGGGTAGATTCATGACCAAATCATCCCCGTTCACTGCCCTGCAACACGTAATATTTACTTCATGTTCCTTTGTTTTTTTGTTGTCATTATGCTTAAATATTGTCCTAAAATTATTAGCTTCCTAAATCCGTCACTCTCTTCTTATTTGCATGAATGCTTTGGGAGCAAAAATGGAGTTTCAATGTAATCTTCATTCCCTCACATAGAGCCGATATCCTTATTATTATTTTTACTATTGTTATTATTATTATTATTATTGTCGTTATTATTATTATTTTAATTATTATTGCTATTATTATTATTAATATATTTTATTTTCTGTTATTACTATTATTATTATTATTATTTTCGCTATCAATATTATTAATAGAAGTAGTAGTATGTTTATTTTTCTGTTAGTATTACTATTATTATTATTATTATCGTTATTATTATTATCATCATTATCGTATTTATTATTATTGTTGTTGTTATTTACTGCCATTATTATTATTATTTATCATATTATTATTATTATTATTATCGTTATTATTATTATTATTATTATTATTATCATTGTTGTATTCATTATTATTGTTGTTGTTATTTACTGTTATTATTATTATTATTATTATTATTATTTATCATATTATATTTATTATTTATCATATTATTATTAATATTTATCGTATTATTATTATTATATATATTTTTTACTACCGTTATTATTATTATTATTATACTTTATTATTATTATTATCATTGTTATTATTATTATGGCTATTATTGTTGCATTATTGTTATTATGATTGTTGTTGTTATTATTACTATCATTAGTATTATTATTACTATTATTATTATTACTATTATTACTATTACTACTATTATTAGTATTATTATTATTATCATTACATGTTAAATTTGCTTTTATAATGTGAATATGTTCTCACTAATGCAATAGCTAACATTATATAGATATTTAGATTTGTGAACTTTTAATTAAAATGGGTCATCATAATAAAAGAAACCTATATTTTTATTTAAGGCTAAATTATTAGTAAAAAATACCGCATTTAAACACGCACTTATTTCATGCAATAAGCAATATTTGCCTAATAATTTCAAGTTCAAAAAATCTTTTTCCATGTAATTACTAAGCTTCATTTTCAAAACTTTTGAACAACTTTTTATAGTTTTAATCTAAACATAAGTTTGGCCGGTAATCGTTTTTTAACGAATCTTGAAGGATGCCTAACCCCTTCCCTTTAGGATAACTAGAACCCTTATCTAGAATCTCATAAGCTAAGTAGACCACTAATCGGAGATCATTTTTAGCATTAAATAAGTTAATTATTTAGGTATCCTAATTTATCTTAAAAATAATTAGGTGGCGACTCCTTAAAATTAAATAATTTAGGAATCATCAATATGTTGTACACCGTTTGACCTCGAGTTAACATGGGGTATAACAGTTTGGCGACTCCACTGGGGACTTAAGGTCTAAACCACAAATGACTTAGGTTAATAATTTATTTAATAATTTTTTTATTTTTAAATTGCCTAATCTGTGTTTATCCTGCTAATGTGATATAATTTATTTATTTGTTATTATTTTATATAAATTGTTTATTTGTTATTGTTTTATATAAATTGTTTATATGTTATTACTTTATGTAAATTGTTTACTTGTTATTATTTTATATAAATTGTTTATTTGTTATTGCTTTATATAAATTGTCATTTCGTTCATACTTCCTCCAGTTCTGGAAAATTGACACGATCACACGTACACGTGAGGTGTGTTTTGCGCACCCACAAATTTTTCTTCAAAATCCAAAATTTAGGAGAGTTGGCATATGCGCGGAGGGTCCGGATCTTTTTCCGTGTGGCCGCGTAGCTTTCTCACTCGAGTTGTCCGCTCGGGAACCTTGTGTCTAGTAAACCCATCCTTAATTCACCCAGAATAGAGCTAAACCAACACATTTTTAGGACATGCATCATTTAACATAGGAGGCTTAATATCCTTGGTATATTAAGTCCATTAGTCAACTTTATCCTAATGTCCAAGTGGGTTCATGACCCCAAGTGATTTTATCATTTGTATGTGCATTATTTGAAAAATAGTTGTGCCAGAATATGGACCATTTATCTAAATTAATTAAACTTTAAGAGGGAGGGTATTACTAATCCTTTTGTGATGCAGATAGCTATGAAGATCACAAGCTTTTATCTTGTGGAGATTGAACCATGAACATGTAAATGGAATGAAGATTTTTAGATACGATGGAGAATTTTATTATTATTGTTGGCATGTAATAAAGCTTAATTCTATTTTTTGTATTTAATTTTGGGGATAGATTTGTTTAATTAATTAAAGAGCAATGAAATGACATATTATGGCACATTTATTTTTCAAATACACGTTAGACCTACCTCTGGCATAAAGAGGTCACCTATATTAGGACGCATTATACTTGTGTTATAAATATTTGCATGCTTGCTTTCTTTGTGACTTATATGAATTTTTTTAATTTTGCAATATGAATTTAATTGATTATTACTAACATCATCTTTGTTTTTTTTACAGAAGAGAAAATTATTTTTCTATCTCTTTATTTGATTACCTATTATAAATTTTATGTCATGTTTATATATATATTGTTTTTACGTTTGCCGCATGTTTAACGAGTCTAGAGCATCGTTTAAGATCATAATTATTTTTAAACTCGTGCGAACTCTTAGCGTCCTCAATTAAGATTTTCTTTCTTTAATTTTAATTTGTCATTATCTTAAAATTACTTCCTTTGACCCTTTCAATGCCTGTCCGCAACTTGCTTTTAAATTATTTTTTCTTAGTCCTTTAAAATGGGCTTAATTGTTCATCTTTAGGTGTGATATTTTTGCACGTTGATTTTGCTAGTCTCGTGCCAAAATTCTACTTTTTTAGATTATTATTATTTTCTCCTTCTTCTCAAGCTCTCTCAAGTCTCTCTTTTACGTATATAATCTTATTTTAACAACAAAATATTTTTCTTTAGTTCCATATTTCGTAGAAATAATTTAGCACTTAATCTACGTCATGGAGGTTTTGCATTCAAACTCTTGCAATTTATTTGTGATCTTCACGCCATTTGTTGCTTCACTAGCTTAATTCAAATACTTGTGTTTTTCTTCTAATGGGTTTTCAAGATTTTTTTTTATGCACCTGCTAATTCCAAGCTTTGCATGCAAGTTGAGGAGAATCTCATAAGTCTACAATTGGTTGACATTGTCTCCATCCTTGATAATTTTTAACATGCAAATACTAAAATAAATTTTTCGCAATCCTTCAATTTAGGAAGTCCAACCCTTGTGCGCTCGATTAACCATAACTTTCTTATCAATTATCTTAATCTCAAGCTTTTCAACAAATTTGTATTGACATATTAAAATCTTCCTTATTGGACTAGATTCATTAATTAGCTGTTAATCACACTCTTAATTGCTCTATTCTTGACCTGCTGCATATCTTCTCTGCGTTTACCCAAATATTTCATTTTATTTGACATAAGTCAACCTTTCTCGTCAATTCGTTCTAAACTTAGATCATCTCCTCTAGTCTAGAGCTCTTATTCTACGAAATCAGGAATTTTTTTTTTATCTTCATTTGTATATTCTCATGCACCAACACTTTATTTCGTTTCTAATTTTTTTTTATGTTGTCTAGCATTGAAACATTGTTTTGGCTGCGAAACTGCATTAAGGGAAAATATAATGAAAGAAGAATTGAAAGCATTCAACTACAATATGGGATTAGTGCAAGCACAAAATGAATGATAACGAGAAGAATGTGGTTCGGAGAAATGTGTTAGTCAATCTGGCAAATACCTTTAGCCTTCTTCCTACCGCCACTAAAGCTTCCAGCTCAACTCAAAATATTTATTTAACCATGCCTTCTCTCTCATCTTCTACCTACACAATCTCTCCGCAAATGCCATCCATATATACTATCAATCCTGATAATTTCGAAGTCACTGTAATGCCAAATATCCATCCTCTCGTAAATATATTTCCTATAAAAGAAAATAGCTTGAGAATATCATTTTTTTTTAAGAAATAACTACTCTTTTGCTATCTTTTCTAAATTTTTGGTATGAACTACGTGTGACCTGATTCCCATTGGTAGCGGGATACGTAGGCGCCCATGTTGGGTTCGGTCTAGATAAAATAAAAAATTCATTTTCCCCAAAAGCAAAATTGGGACAGCTTTGCAGAGGACCTATAATCCTTCGAAAGGACAAAGGTTATGATTACGAGTCATATTCACGCCATCAAATTGCTTCAAAGCCATAGCAACAAAAAATGCAGATTCGAAGTCAAAACTTTGTGGGTCAATGCAAGGCAACCATTTTATTCTATACTAACAATTTTTCTTTGAGTAACGCAGGATTCGCAAGATTCAAATTGTGCAATATCAACAAGAACCAAACATGAAATTTACTATTTTGAACACAAATTTTTTTTGGAAATTAATGTCACCGAGGCGAAAGGTTCCTAAATTATGAGCAGCACACCAAAAATTTTCATTAATGCAATATTGCACTATTAATATTTGTTAATACAAGAGTCATTATACCTAGGATAATTGCTATTACAAGGCATTGGACCAAGCTTGCAAGATTATATTATGCATTTTGGTGTCATGAAGACAGTACATTGAGCTCCACACTACATTTTGAATTTTTAAATACAGCAAAGATATTGCAACATGCTCTCTATATTAGATTATCAATGTTCGCCACTTCAAACAAATTGCACCAGTCTCAATGCATTGCACTCAAATTTATATTTGTAAGTTTGCACTATATATTGGGTTAGTCTATCCTAAAATGGGGGGACATATGTGTTGAGTTAGTCTGCCCTCTAATAAGACATTTTAAAGCTCATTTGTCTTTAATTAGATATCCCAAAATGCTTTAGTTATTTATTTATTTTTATGAACACTACAAGCTATCCTTTTAGTTTTTTTCAAAAGCTCATTTGTCTTTAAATAGACATCTTGCAATGCTTTAGTTATTTATTTTTATGAGCACTTCATGCTATCGTTTAAATTTCATCAAAATCTCATTTGTCTTTAATTAGACATTTTGCAATGCTTTAATTATTAATTTTGTACATATAAGTGATGCATGCTATTCTTTAAATTTCTTCAAAAACTCATTTCTCTTTAATTAGATATTTCGCAATGCTTTAGTTATTAATTTTATACATATAAGCACTGCATGTTATTCTTTAAATTTCTTCAAAATAATAGGATATGGGTTCATCCACCCTAAAATAGGATATGGGTTCATCCACCCTCTAATAGGATACAACGGGTATTGCAGCACATTGCATAGGCACCACCTTCTAATGCGGGTATTGCAACACATTTCATAGGCACCCACCTTCTAATGCGGGTATTGCAGCACATTCCATAGGCACCCACCTTCTAATGCGGGTATTGCAGCACATTCCATAGGCACCCACCTTCTAATGCGGGTATTGCAGCACCCATAGGCACCCACCTTCTAATGCGGGTATTGCAGCACATTCCATAGGCACCCACCTTTTAATGCGGGTATTGCAGCACATTTCATAGGCACCCACCTTCTAATGCGGGTATTGTGGTATATTCCATAGGCACCCACCTTCTAATGCGGGTATTGCAGCATATTTCATAGGCACCCACCTTCTAATACGGGTATTGCAGCACATTCCATAGGCACCCACCTTCTAATGCGGGTATTGCAGCACATTTCATAGGCACCCACCTTCTAATGCGGGTATTGCAGCACATTTCATAGGCGCCCACCTTTCTAATGCGGGTATTGCAGCACATTGCATAGGCACATTTCATAAGCGCTCACCTTTCTAATGCGGGTATTGCATTACATTCCATAGGTGCTCACTTTTCTAATGCGGGTATTGCAGTACATAATATCTTGAAATTTCTTCAAATGCATACCCAAATGCTTCAAATATTATCAAATGCATTGCACAAATGTTTTTAATTATTATCAAATGCACTGCAAAATACTTTTAGTTATTATCAAATGCACTACACTGATGTTTTCCAATATATTCAAATGCACTGCATTAATGCTTTCCAATGTATTTTCAAATGCACTGCAAAAATGCTTTCAAATATTATCAAATACACTGCACTAATGCTTTCTAATATATTCAAATGCACTGCACTAATACTTTCAATTATTATCAAATGCACTGCACAAATGCTTTCTAATATATTCAAATGCACTGCACAAATGCTTTCAATTATTATCAAATGCACTGCACAAATGCTTTCAATTATTATCAAATGCATTGCACAAATGCTTTCAAATATTATCAAATTCACTGCACAAATGCTTTCAAATATTATCAAATACACTGCACAAATGCTTTCAATTATTATCAAATACACTGCACAAATGCTTTCAATTATTATCAAATGCACTGTACAAATTCTTTTAAATATTATCAAATGCACTGTACAAATTCTTTTAAATATTATCAAATGCACTGCACAAATGCTTTGTCTCATTTTGATCCCCGGCTTCGGGACATAAACAATCGGTTAAAATAGTCTAATGAGAAAGCTTCTACCCATCTCGATCAAAAGCCCCTTCTTTCCTACTCGAGTGCAGTCATTCATAGGTGCAAGGTCTTTTTTCGATGATTTAAAGGCGATAGCTCTTGCTTTCAAATATTATCAAATGCACTGCACAAATGCTTTCAAACATTATCAAATGCACTGCATTAATGCTTTCCAGTATATTCAAATGCACTGCACAAATGCTTTCAATATATTCAAATGCACTGCACAAATGCTTTCAATATATTCAAATGCGCTGCACAAATGCTTTTGATATATTCAAACGCATTGCACAAATGCTTTCGATATATTCAAATGCATTGCACAAATGCTTTCAAATATTATCAAATGTACTGCACTAATACTTTCAAATATTATCAAATGCACTGCACTAATACTTTCAAATATTATCAAATGCACTGCACTAATACTTTTTGATATATTCAAATGCTTTATTGCGCTCCATATGACTTTCAATTGCTTTCTACTGCTTTGCACAAATGCTTTAAATACAATTGTATAAAATGCTTGCAAAAGTTGCAATATTTGCAAAGACATCATTTTCATTAATCATTGACTTGAGAAGTTGCAATCTTCATTAAAGTCGCATTCTTCATAAATAATTTGGGTTAAGGCCTCATTTCATTAATCATTGCTGAAAAGCACCATTATCATGAATCATCGGCCTTAAAACTCTAGTTTTCATACGCTTTGATTTTATTAAATCATTACAGTGTGCAAGGCCGCATTTTCATGTACTCGCACCCTAGAGTTGTCATTCCCATGAGCTTATTGCACATTGCTTTATATTTAATATTTACTAATTATCTTATCAAGTTTAAGTTTTGCAGAAACCGCAGCATAACGTGGAACTGTTTCTAAGCAGTAAACGGGGGATATTTGTTGGAAAGTTAAACTCACCAACAACGGTCATGAATCTATTCTCGAACTCTACTCAGCCTACGTCCATGATTCAGGTTTTAAAATCCAATCTCGTCATAACTCGATAGTGGGACAATTTTTTGGCTAGCCTTTACTTCATTCTTCATAATATTTTCGCCCTTTGTCGAGTCCAGGTTTTTAATTTCACCTTTATCTCTTTATGTTGTCACTATCTATCCTTTTATTTACCTCATTTTTTAAAATAATTCTTAATTTGTTCAATCTTATTTTTTTCCGTGGCCACCTCTGTCAACCTTTTCCTCATTCACTAATACTGACAAATTTTTTGATTGATGGTGTCATCAACTCGCTCCACCCTATTCTGGCATAACTTCAGAGCTGCACTTGGCTTGATTCTCGAGCAACTCGAGACTTGTTGGCAACTAAGAAACAAAATTCATCCACAATTTTTCACAATATTTCTTATCTTCATATTTTGATAAACTTCATTTCAACGTTAATGATCGGGACAAAATTGGCTATTATGTCAACTTCTTTGCCCAAAAACTCTTTCATCGTCTTCGGTCAAAGAGGGACAGCTGTTGACACCCAATTTTGATCATCCACAACATAATTTTTTTAAAAAATAATAATAATAAAAAATTTATAATAATAATAATAAAAAAACGAAATATAAATATATATTATCATTATTTTAAAAATAATTTCAAGTATATATATATATATTAAATAATTTTTGAATATAATATATATTGTCATTTATTCGAAAATTATCTCAAAAAGATTTTTTATTTTTAAACTTAATATTTTGTTAATTAGCTTGACTTAATTAATAGACTCACCTTTTCAAGTTAATTATTTTAATTTTAGCCTTTCTCAATTTTAAACAAATTAAAATAATTAGCTTTTATAAAATCATGCATATTTTCAAGTTTTATTTTAAATAATTTTGTCATCTTCATAATATATACAATCTCTATTATTTTATTATCTTTTAGTAATATTCAAAATTGACCCGTAAAAGATTTTATTTATTTCTAATAATTATTTCATAAATTAATTAATTAATTTTATGTTTTCATTTCTTCCCCAAAATAACGCATAATTAATTTTATCTTAACAACATTTTTAATTCTTCCATTAATACTACAACATGCAAATAATATATATCTTTCCCCTCATATTCCAACGCTATTACTATTCTAATATACTCACCCTTTCTATAAAACAATAAAATAAAAAATATATATAATAATAAAAAAATACTGCCCACCACGCTTTGTCTCTTTAAAATTAAAAGTAATTAATTATATATATGTATATTCCGAAATCAAAATAAAAAATAAAAATATATATATATATATATATATATATATATAAAAAATAATAATAAGATATGATAATTATACACTAATACACATACTTGTCCCCTCCCCCTTATTTTCAGAATAATATATAAATACTATCCCCCATTTCCCCATATATATACATATATATATATATACATTAACTAACATAATATGTCCCCTCCCGTTTTCCTATATATAAATATATTCATTATTTAATCGACCCGCGTGCCCCGCCGTACTTTTGTCCCCTTGTTTTTTTAAATAAATAAAGAAATAAATAATAAATAAATATTTTATTTTAATCCGATAGAAATAATTAAAAATAAATATATATAATTTCGCCGCTCCCTTTTTGTCCCCTCTTTTTCAAAAAATATTAATAAATAACTAAATAGTTTTTTCCGATAAAAAATAAATAAATAATATATATATATATATATATATATATATATATATAATATACCCCACGCGTGCCCTCCCCATACCCTATAATAATATTATATTAATTAACCCATCATTCTTTGTCCATGTTTAATATATATATATATATATATTCATCCGAATTCCTATTTAAAAAATAAAAAATATGTATAAAAAATAAAAAATATGTATTCTTTCATCCGAAAAATAAATAAATAATAAATATATCATTTTTCCATCACTATATATATTCCTTCGTTATTTTTTATTTTTGCATTCAGCCCGCATTATTTTAATATTTTACCCCATTCCACATTATTTTATTCATCCGCCCATTTCGTATTAATTATTATTTTTTCGCCGTTCTGCATTATTTTATATTTTCGCCCGTTTTGTATTATTTTATTAATTTGTCCACTCCGTATTATTTTAATCATCCGTTTTTATTTTTATTTAATCTCCATCTCCCTATAAATAGAGGGATTGGACAGAAGGAAAGGGGGGTTGGACACGGACTAGAGAGGAGAGAAAACGGAGAGAAGCAGGGCGGAGGAATTGGGATAGATTTTTGGTATAGACAAAAACTCCTACACTCGTATTCAAATATATCTTACAAAAATTCTCGAATCTTATTTCTGAACTTGCACTTGAATTTACTTAAAAAACGAGGGTAGATTCATGACCAAATCATCCCCGTTCACTGCCCTGCAACACGTAATATTTACTTCATGTTCCTTTGTTTTTTTGTTGTCATTATGCTTAAATATTGTCCTAAAATTATTAGCTTCCTAAATCCGTCACTCTCTTCTTATTTGCATGAATGCTTTGGGAGCAAAAATGGAGTTTCAATGTAATCTTCATTCCCTCACATAGAGCCGATATCCTTATTATTATTTTTACTATTGTTATTATTATTATTATTATTGTCGTTATTATTATTATTTTAATTATTATTGCTATTATTATTATTAATATATTTTATTTTCTGTTATTACTATTATTATTATTATTATTTTCGCTATCAATATTATTAATAGAAGTAGTAGTATGTTTATTTTTCTGTTAGTATTACTATTATTATTATTATTATCGTTATTATTATTATCATCATTATCGTATTTATTATTATTGTTGTTGTTATTTACTGCCATTATTATTATTATTTATCATATTATTATTATTATTATTATCGTTATTATTATTATTATTATTATTATTATCATTGTTGTATTCATTATTATTGTTGTTGTTATTTACTGTTATTATTATTATTATTATTATTATTATTTATCATATTATATTTATTATTTATCATATTATTATTAATATTTATCGTATTATTATTATTATATATATTTTTTACTACCGTTATTATTATTATTATTATACTTTATTATTATTATTATCATTGTTATTATTATTATGGCTATTATTGTTGCATTATTGTTATTATGATTGTTGTTGTTATTATTACTATCATTAGTATTATTATTACTATTATTATTATTACTATTATTACTATTACTACTATTATTAGTATTATTATTATTATCATTACATGTTAAATTTGCTTTTATAATGTGAATATGTTCTCACTAATGCAATAGCTAACATTATATAGATATTTAGATTTGTGAACTTTTAATTAAAATGGGTCATCATAATAAAAGAAACCTATATTTTTATTTAAGGCTAAATTATTAGTAAAAAATACCGCATTTAAACACGCACTTATTTCATGCAATAAGCAATATTTGCCTAATAATTTCAAGTTCAAAAAATCTTTTTCCATGTAATTACTAAGCTTCATTTTCAAAACTTTTGAACAACTTTTTATAGTTTTAATCTAAACATAAGTTTGGCCGGTAATCGTTTTTTAACGAATCTTGAAGGATGCCTAACCCCTTCCCTTTAGGATAACTAGAACCCTTATCTAGAATCTCATAAGCTAAGTAGACCACTAATCGGAGATCATTTTTAGCATTAAATAAGTTAATTATTTAGGTATCCTAATTTACCTTAAAAATAATTAGGTGGCGACTCCTTAAAATTAAATAATTTAGAAATCATCAATATGTTGTACACCGTTTGACCTCGAGTTAAAATGGGGTATAACACACGTAAGTAAAGTAAAGCTACGGAAGATATCCGTCAGGTAAAGTATTGAAGTAGAAGTACTATTGAAATGTAAAGTTGAAACTTGAAAGGAAAGCAGACAGAAAGTGCAACAGATGCAGTTTGAAGTTGGACATATGAGGTAAATCCAGTATTTTTATATTATTGTTGACGTTGAAAGCCCTGTGTGGCTGCAATATGAGATGATATTGAAAGCCCTGTGCGGCTGTGATATGATCTGTATATATATATGTTGGCCCTGTGAGGCATTGTTGGTATTTTCTGCGTGCAGGTTTTGGGGTAAGTAAGAAATGTAGAGGAAACTCTGCCGAAATTTTCCCAGAACAAGAAAAAGGGAGTAAAACATAGCTTATAACATGTCTTGGAAATTGATACCGAGTACCCATATTATGCCAAATTAAAGTTGTAAGAGGTACTCTTCAGGTCGTCGATAAGGGACACCCTCTTTACTTGGTAAAATTTATTTCGGAGAAACAAAAGTCTATCTAAGCAGTACAGTTCAGACCACAATATCTCCAACCATAATTGTGTTATAGGCAAAAAAAAGAAGAAAAAGAGACGCTTAGGTTGAAGGGTAAGATGTCCAGTAATTGAGCTTCACTTATTTTTGAAAATACCAAACCCCGAATCCTATTGTAAATTAGATGAGTTGTTCATAACTCGAGGATAAAATCGGAAGGAGACCAGGTAGGTCAAGTATTAATAGAAGTACTATGATGTTTAAGAGATTCTGGTTTCTTCCAACAATGGTTGGAAAATGATTTACGATAACAGTTTATAGTTCTCCACCGACTAATTGGGGAAAGAGCTCCGAACAAAAGCACCTTAAAGAGATGTCAGGAACTGAATATAAGTATGAACTACAAGGGGGATATGTAAGTATGAATTGAATAGTGTGATACAATTATAGAGGGATAAAGTAGGACCACTAGTAAGGCACACCTAGTATACGTTGATTAAGTTAAAAGCCTGCGTTGAGAACACAGTAAAAGTATGGAGCATAAGATACAAAAAAAATAACGCGTGTGCACAACGTTGCCCCGAAAATGGTGGAACCCTTAAGGGGCGAGGATGGCAAACTTAAGGAATAAATGGCGCAACTCCTATTCGCCCCAAGAAGCACAGGATATAGGCTGGGATAAAGCTACTACTCCAAGAAAACCTTATCGTCGGAATATTAGCACTGCCTAATTGGAATTGGAACGACTACAGGTGCTAAGTAATTCTTGGAAACAGAAAAGTGGAAGGTGGCCTTGGATGAGTTATGCCCTGGGTCACATTATTCAAGTATCGATTAGTAGACAAGACATCACATTAGATATGGAAAGATTCTCATCGCTTCGTAATTTAGTCAAGGCTCCATACGCGGATAGTCAGGTTATAAAATATGCAGATAGATGGAGACATGATGCAGTATCAAATAGATTGGTGAAAGGAATTGGACAAAAATTGAGATTGGACATAGAGATGTAGACAAAGTACAAACAAATGAAAGTACGAGTACCCTCTAAAGGGGGAAAGTTAATGAGAAAATGGCAAGAGTAAGGTGAAGGCAATCAATATGGGAATATATCTGAGATGGACGTCTAAACTTCACTAAGATATCTTGCCGAACCAAGTTAGAAAGGTCCGAAAGCCGCCAATAATTGAATGGAAGCCAGAATGCTACATAAGGCAGTGTTAAGAAGTTTGTGACAAGACCTTGAAAAACATAACACTAGAAGGAGGCTGCGTATAAAAATAAAAGAGTGTAACCATGAAAGGATATCAACCAACTTAAGAGACATTACGAAGGATAATGACAGCATGCTAGACCAAAAGCCAAAATATTGATTATAGCGTTAGTCACAAATGATCTTGCGATAGATAAATAACCATAGAAAAAGGAATAGAAAGCCTCCTGTGGTAGAAAATGAGGAGAACACAAAGTGAATAAAGGATAGTGGAGCTAAAGGTCTACGCCGATACTAGATGCAAGATAACAGACGAAAGGACAGGGCAAAACATAAAGACTCACGAGACAATGCTAAGGTAAATCTGGAGCTGAGTTGAGTGCCCCACACATTATGGCAAGGATTAAAATGAAACGCGACACGAAGACTTCCCAGGGAGGTCACCCATCCCAGTATTACTCTCTCCCGAGCACGCTTAACCTCGAAATTCTGATGGAACTTAATGTGTTAGTGCTGGTATGATCACGCGAGATGGAAGAATCGGAACTAGCGGCGGAGGAACGACATGAGATTATGTTCCTGGAATACTATATGTTACGTTAAGGCAATTGTGACAAGGGCTTAAGCAAAATAAGAAGGATTAGCTAATTGCTAAATGACGACACATTCAAATGCCACAACTCTTCAACATAGTACCAGTTAATGAGAGGAAAACCACAGAATGACTATATGGGCCAGTAGGCGAGGGAAATTCGACACCGCTTGGCAGCCAACTTTGAGGGCGAAAAAAAAAACAAAACCCCAAAAGTTAAGGGTACTAATTGATATAATTTGTGGAAGTCAGAAAGTAATACCCAAAGTCGGAAATTCCATAATATGATCAGGACTACAAGACTCATTCCACACTCCATCGATGGATGACTCTGAAGGGAATGTTACCCATGGATTAACGATATTGGCCCTTTCTCCTTTGAGTAAAGGCTACCTACTCAGCCGAGAAGGTGTAAAATTATAGGGTGAAGAAATGGTAAGACCTTACGGAGTCCCCATAGCTATTATATCAGGCAGAGAAGCCCAAGTTACAGTTAACTACCGAGAGATGCAAGGATAGGTTAAGCCAAACTATCGAGATGGAATTGGTACTATGGGTGAAATAATACAAGGCCACGATTGGGACAAAGAGCTCCCCCAACATCAAATATAGGATAAGGAAGAAAAAGGCAAGGTAAAACATGAGGACTAGAGAGATAACGCTAGGATACTTCTTGTACCCTCTCGTCAATTTGTAAGGAAGAAAATAACACATGATAATGTGTCTAGAAGGTTACAAGTGGGGGTAAGGAAAGTGGTGAAAGAGTTTAAATGAAACTGGCAGAACTAGCTGGTTACTATAGGATGGCGAGTATATACGCCACAATTCTGTCAGAATTATACCAGATCATATTAGATAAAGCACAGAACAACTATGAGAGCTATTACACGAGGGGGCTACAACATTATTCAGTAGCCAACCCTAAGGATTGAAAAGCAGAACCCAAAAGATAGAATGCCAGTAAAAGTTCTGGAAAGAGTTGAGAAAGACTATACGAGGCTAACGATTCCCAAGTTATCAACGTCATTACGCACCCATTTTATACTCTATAAGAGTAGGGTGCTATATGGGTTATTGTGAGTAGGCTAATGAATCAGCCCATTTGCTTCCAATCAAGAGCACCTATGCTACTGAAATTAGGGGGAGTTATAGAACATGGAGAATGGTAAGGTTTCGTGAGGTTTCCCCAGTTAATATCTCAGATAGAGGGACTTTGATTATGGTTAACGTCTAGAGATCAGTCCAAGAAAAGATTGGGAGCATAGATAGGTCTTCGTACCGTATTCTTCTTCAAGCTGTTGAACAGACTAAGCATACTATTATATGGTTGGCTTTAGGAGCAACTGAGACGATCGTCCACCACTTATTAAGATTATCTACCATAATGGCTACCACTCTGGTATCCCAATGGCTCCATACAAGACTGGTAGAGTAAGACGTGTAAGTCCCCTATTGGATGGGTAAATGTTAGAAAGACTAAGCTAAGAAGGCCCCGACATGATTAAGCAAGCTATTGACTAAAAGCCCAGAGTCGGCAGGAATGATATACAGATAATCAACGTCGACATACAGAGTTCAAATTAATGATTGGATGTTCATAATAGGGTCACCTAGAAAAGGAACTTGACCCAAAATATGTTAGACTGTATCAAGTTACTCGTAAGTTGAGCTTACCACCTCATTTGGAAACTATACGCCCAGTCCATCAGATAAGAATGCTTCGCAAGGATACTAACGAGTCACCCAGGGTATATTCCATAGATGAGGACCAGGAGATGAAATCTTATGAGGAAAAACCTATCGCCCTCTTAGATCGGCAAACTAGAAGATTGTAGACTAAAGACGTGCCTTCCGTTAAGATACGGTTGAAAAACCAAAACCAGAAAGAGGATGACCGAGGAAACTAAAGAGAACATGAAATATAAGTATTCGCACCTGTAACCGATGTCTACAGGTAACTCCAACTCTTGAGCACTCGTATGTTAATAATATAGATGGAAATGTATGTGCTAGCATAAAGGAAAAGAACCCCTCTATAATTTATATAAAGTCTCAAAGGAAGTTGCATTTAACATTCGGGGACGAATGTTCTAAAGGGGGGAAGGATGTTACACCCTACATCTTTGAACTCAGAAGGTTCCTTAAGTTACTTAGAATCTAGTATGTGAGCCACTTAAGTTACGACCCTATTGAACAACTCTAAGAAGGGAGAATGTGACACCTCATGGTAGGGAAGGTTGGAAATAGGGTCAAGAGAAGTCGAAAGGAGTTGGAGGCCAAGTAACGAGTCGTAGGACTCGACTTATCTACGTAAGCTACTAATTTAGAAGTCTTACATACGTGAGTTACTTGATTACATACCAAGCTTACGTAGTAAGGGTTTCATAGGCTCTTAAATTACGAATGAGATTACGAACCCACGAGGAAGAAAAAAAATTGTGCGGGGCAGCCAATGGGAGGGTGACACGTGGAAGCACCTAAGCAAGCAGGTGACCCACCTGCTTGGGGGAGGTGGGCCCCACTGCCACATGGCAGCCTCTCCTTGCTTGCATAGATAAGGTGGCCCAATAGGGGCTGGACACGTGTCCCCCTTAGGGGCTGAAACGTGTAGCCTCCTAGGAACACCAATATACATGTATATCATGTAATATGTTCAGTTTGTATTCACAAACTGCAGCAGCAACAAAGGAACTAAAAACCCTAAGCTAGAGAAAAAAAGAGGGCGGCCAAGGAAAAAAAATTAGGTAAGTCTCAATTTTGTTCCGTAAATTAATTATCTAGAGTATAACAAGATGATATGGAGGTATTAGAATTATAAAATCATGGCTTGGTGCAGCAAAAATCGGACAGCAAGCAGCCACGGCGTTCAAGTCGCGCTAGAAAAAGTTCCGAGGCACAATTTTGGCTAGTTTTGGCCAATTTCGGGTAAGGTAAGGCTTATCCTTTAAATTTTGACTTTATTGTGTTATTATAGGGTGTATTACACACCTTATGGTCTTCTGGAAGTTGGGTAAAAGTCGTAAAAAGTTCGACGTTCGGAATAAACTAAATTGAAGTCGCTATAGTTGAATTGTTGTCGAAATAAAGTGTTGTTCTTGTGAGGTGATGCTGAAGGGGTGTGGCTTGTGGTTGAAGGGTCTAAATATGTTCTAAATGAGTTGGGGGAGCTTCTGGTTTCAGCCACACGACCCCCCACTTCATACGGTTAAAGGTTTGGCAAAAATGGAACCTAGAAACCCTATTTTGATATCGTATTTTTGAATAAGTCGTTTGGAGATTATGTTGTATATGGTTGGTGTGAATTTCTGCAGGTTGTTGTTGTTGTTTGGATGTAGGTATTAGGGACCTAATTGGAAATTTGGATAGGGCACATTATAGGGGAGTTGCTGCCCAATTTTCGTTAACGCCTTAACAAACTAAAGAACTAGTCGAGGAAACGACTAAGGAAATTGATTCCATTAATACTAAGGTGTAACCTAAGATGCTGGAAAGCTAAGATTAGTTGATATTCGTATTACTTTTATATTGAATAGGTTCAGAGGACGACGAGACGAGCAGGATAAAGAGTAACTCCCAAGAGGTATGTAAAGCTTTCTCTTGACATGTTTTGGCATAGGTAAGTAAAGCTCATTCTCTTTCTTCTATTGGCATGTCCTAGTTGTAAGCTGAATGTGATACGAGCTCCGAGGTAATTCCATTCTTAAGTATCTCTTATTTACTACTGGATGTTGAACTCTATGGTAGTTAAACTATTTCCCTGGAAACTCTTATATGTTTAAAAGGTATGAATGTACAAACTCATAGTCATAAAACTATTCGAAGACAAATACTCTGGAATTCTTAAGTGAATAGTCTTACTTTGGTATATGTCTAGGAACTTCGAGATATAATCAATGTATCCCCTAATGGCATTTAGAGGGCAGCCAGAATGACTATACTGTTACTCGAATTCTTGAACAATAACTTAGTCCTCTTATAGAGTTAAGTCTCAAATAATGATTTAAACTGTGTTTTGTTTCTCACTACTCTACTCATGTATATTGTAACACTTCTTCTCCGAGTCCCGGGCCGGTTGTTAGATTTGTGCAATTCACTGCATTGTTCACCGAGTCCCTCGCTAGAGGGCCGGCATCCGTATGTATATATATGATGGCCTGGGGCCTGATACTGATACTATGATGATGTGTTATAATAAGGTAACGATGGCCTGGGGCCTGATACTGATACTATGATGATGTGTTGTAATAAGGTGATGATGGCACGGGGCCTGATATTGATACTACATATATGATTTACCGGACCCCTGACGGGGCCGACTATATTGCAAATTTGAGCATGCATGTTTTTGGGATTCACAGAGTACTGGTACATGTTCCTGATTTGATAATTATTTCCCCTGTTTCTCTATTTTGGATATACCTCCAGTTGTACTATGTTACGTTTTACATACTCAGTACATATGTCGTACTGACCCCCTTTTTGGGGGGCTGCATTCATGCCCGCAGGTATAGATACAGGTTTTGGGAGTCCGTCAGCTTAGGATTCCATGCAACTCAACTAGAAGAGGCTCCATTGTATTAGGGCCTAGTTTCTGATATTGTCCACTGATGTATAACATTATGTTATCCATTCGGGGGTACGGCGGGGGCCCTGTCCCGCCATATGTTGTCATTTATATTTTTAGAGGTCTGCAGACATGTATATATGGGTTGTGTATGTCAGTTTGACTCAGTTGGGTCTAAATGATATATGGTATATGTTATTATGTTATGGCAGCCTTGTCGGCTTGTGTGCCCTGTCATGTTGTGATACAAACGAAAAGGGCTACAGGTTTATGAAAATGTTGTCGCCCAATGGGGCTCTGTTATATAATATTATTTTATTTACAGTTCAATTTGACCACAACTGATAGTTGGGTATACGGGGGGTTCAGGTCGGGCCCTAGTCGCGGCCTATGGGGTTGGGTCGTGACAGTTATAATGACACCTACTATAACCCATCAATAGGTAAGCCAGCCCATATCCCGAAACAACTAGTAATAGGATTCAGGGCAGAAACTAACAAATAATAAAACAATAACAAGAATGACATTAAAAAAGTGGAAGCACATCGACTATATACAACAAAACATGAAGGTCCCTCCTAGAACCTGAAAGTCACAAGTATAGGGCTGGTACAAAATAGATACAAGTCCCAAAAGTGAACCACAAAAATAAAGACTTGTCTCATAAAGAAAAATACTAGTCAACTATATACAAATGGAGACAGGAAGATCCCAAAAATGCCAAGTGCTCACCCTCATCTCAGTTGTAGACTGCAACTAGCCTGAATCAACTGTGGTAACTGGTGCTCGGACCTGCATCACAAAAATAGATATAAAGTGTAGTATGGGTACCAAAACAATAGGTACCCAATAAGCATCATAGGCCGACTAAGCTTGAAAACTCAAAACGATAAGAAAAGATAAAGTCTAAGAAAACAACAAAATTGACAGAAAGTAAAGGTGATGCACACGAGTGTAAGGAACTAAAAGAACTAAGTACAACTAACTACTCCTAACTGGGCCTCCATAAACCCAGAAGGTATACTCGTGCCAAGTTTAAGTAAAAATCCGAGCATATCCTCATAAGCCCGACGGATACATAGAATAGCTAAAACTACTAAGAGTATAAAAAGGTGAGTACAAAGCTAGAAAAGCATTTCCCAAACCTCGAGCCATGGATAGACTCTAAGTAACCACAACAGTAGCAGCCTAACTAAGAAGTCTAGCACACAAACTTCAAACTGCGGATATGTCTCAAAGGGGTAAATCAATAGTAGTCTTATAATGATGAAGTAAGGACGGCCTAACCAAGAAGTCTAGCGTCGTGTCTCAAAAGGGCAATAGTCCAAAACTAGGTGAAGCATCTCCATAAATGATAAGAGGGCAGCATAGCCAAACCTTGAATCTGCGATGATAATGATTTCCAAATGATATCATGTCATCCTATCATTGTAAAACCACTATTGAGCGACATTCGCTCTCACATAGTCGACAAACACTCCAAGATCGAACCTTACCCGAATTCTGAATCATCAAGTAATGCCCAAAAGTTTAAATCATCCATGAATGAGCCATAAAAAGAGGGAGAAAGGGTAGAAGTAAACAAAGTAGAGGCCATACCTAATTTAAGGCTCAAACTACCAGACCCAAGTCTTATATTCCAATCTACAGAAAGTTAAGCCATCCGAATCGATGTCAGGGTAAAAGCAAGGCATGAAGGATCCGATTATCGCAAGTCTATGGCAAACACTAGTCTAAGCTTAGACTAAGGCCAACATACTCAATATCAACAAAATATTAATACACAAATCCACAAGGTATGGATGATCACATTAAAGATGAAACCATGCTCACAAGTACCTAGTACTATCCGAATATAGCCTAAAACACAATTTCTACACAATTAGGCATAATTAAGAACCCAACCAACCCAAATTCTAAGTAATCTTCATGTTTTCATATAAATAAGTTTAATCTAAGGAGAGGGAAGCTATAGCCTACCTATAGGCCAATCACGTGCGCTTTAAAATCAAGGTACTAGAGCTTTCCCTTTCCTAACAGCCTCCGAATGTTACCACGCTATCAAAACTAGTTTCACAACATCAATGTGGTCATTTAGACACTAAAATTACTAAAAACAAAGACGTACTAATTTCAGAGTAAAAATGGAAATGTGTGACCCACTCTGGGAATTTTGGAATTGACTTCATGAAAAGATCCAATTTACCTCTATGAACTTGCGTTCCAAAACGGAACACAATTAAGAGCTCAAAATAGCAGAAATTCAAACATGCAATAAAATACCAATTTAGCTTAGAGAAACAACAATGTCAGCAATTAAATCACTTAGATTACCTCAACTGAAGCCTCTCCTATACTTTTCGACTTATCACCCATGTAGCCAAAATATTTCTGAACCTACAGGACTTTAAATCACCAAAATCAAACTTAAAATGAGAGAAATCAGCTTTGGAAAATCGGAAAATGAGTTGATAAGGTCTTCAGTCCTAATTAAAAAGGCCACAAAATTTTTCTTTGCGATCGCAGAGTCCAAGGCTCGTGATCGTGGCCTACAGAGGAAAAGACCCTCGTGATCGTGGAGCTTGGACCACGCATTTGTGATGACCCAAAAAGTCAATATTGGTCAATCTTTCTTCGCAAATATGGCTGAGGCCACGTAATTGTGGAAGGCAAGGGGACCAGACCTTCACGATCGTGACCAAGGGCCTCGAGAACTCAAAGGCCATTGGTGGCGTGCTAAAACTAGTTTTGGAAATCCCAAGTTCTCTGATAGGGTGCTTGGGATTCGTTTGAAATTACATGCGCACAAACAAGTTATGCTACCCCACAAAATTTGACGTGTTAGACTCAACGGTGCAATCAAAATTTCTATATGAGGTCATTACACTCAAGTGGCATTTCTTAGACAATTCCATAACCAGCCATGAGATTAGACCAAAAGCTTTGAAAAATGCACAAAAGATCTTTCCAAGCCAAACTCGATATTCTAAAGCTAACCGCATTGACAGAATTTCCATTCGAGCATGTTTTCTAAGAATGTTGATCAAAGTCAAACTTAATTCAAATTTCAAATGCTATAAAGCCTAAATCATCCAAACTCGCACCAAAAGACTCAAAATCATGTTGATCATGCTACTTGTCTAAAATGACCATTTTTGAGCTGATAAAATCGTGAGAATTCTATTTTAAGGTCGTTTTTCTAATGTTTTGACCAAAATCAATTTTTTAAGTTTTGAAAGCTCCAAAATAGGGAAATAGGCATGAATCTTAAACAAATGACCAGGCAACCAAACAGTCAGTGCCAGAAGGTCATAAATGACTTGGGGTCGCTACAAGAATGCTCTAATAGATGAAAAGAAAGAACTATCACAAAAATGACCGAGAGGGTCATTATAGAAGTTCTCTCCTATGGTAGATGCAATCAGGTATCTTTTAGTCTAAAAATATATGAAAAATTTGAATACGTATAATGAATAATTACCATGTCTAACTAGAAAGTAAAGATTATATGAAAATCCCTCAAGATTTTAAAATGATTCCATTGAATAGTACCCTAATAATTGTGAGATTGTTTAACATAAAAATCAGTTTTGATCTTATTAAAATGGTTAGAAAGTACCATGTCATTCTGCAATTGGTGCACTTATATATCTTGCTATTACTATTGTCATGATCCAACCCCATAGGCCGTGACTGAAGTGGTATTAGAGTAGTTTATCCTTGAATTGTCTGCAGACCGTGTCTAGTAGAGTCTTGTGTATCGATTTGTTATGCGCCACATCTATAAATAGGAGGCTACAAGACATTTAGGATGTTAGCTTTCTTTTACATCTGAGATTGTGTTATAGATCCGAGTCATAGGAAAATTCCTTATACTAACCTTGGATCTTAATAGAAGGATGACACTAACAGAAGGAAGTAATGGACGACATAGAAAGTTACGAAGCACGCATGTAAGTAAAGTAAGGCCCAAAAGATATCTATTGGGTAAGGTATTGACATGTGATTGACATGTAAAGTTAAAACCTGAAAGGAAAGCAGAAAAAAAGTGCAACAGATGCAGTTTGAAGTTTGACATATGAGGTAAGTCCATTACTTTCATACTATTGTTAATATTGAAAGCCTATTGTGGCTGCGATATGAGATGATATTGAAGGCCCTATGCGGCTGTGATATGATATGAATATATATATATATATATATATGTTGGCCCTGTGAGGCATTATTGGTATTTTTTGCATGCAGGTTTTGGGATAGTAAGGAGTGTAGAGGAATCTCTGCCAAAATTTTCCCAAAACAAGAAAAAGGGAATAAAATATAGCTTTATAACATGTCTTGGAAATTGATACCGAGTACCCATATTATGCCAAATTAAAGCTGTAAGTGGTACTCTTTATGTCATCAATAAGGGATACCCTTTTTACTTGGAGAAGTTTATGTCGGAGAAACAAAATTCTGTCAGAGCAGTACAGTTCAAACCACAGTATCTCCTGCCATAATTGTGCTGGAGAAAAAAAAAGGAGAGAAGTTCAGATGGAAGGATAAGATATCCAGTAATTGAGCTTCACTCTTTTTGAAAATACCAAGCCCCAACTCCTATTGTAAATTAGATGAGTTGTTCATAGGTCGAGGATAAACTCAGAAGGAAACCAGGTAGGTCAAGGATTAAAAGAAGTAATGTGATGATTAAGAGATTCTAGTTTCTTCCAACAATGGTCGGGAAATGGTTTACGATAACAGTTTATAGTTCTCCACCGACTAATTGGGGAAAGAACTTCTAACAGAAGCACCTCAAAGAGATGTCAGGAACTGAATGTGAGTACAAACTAAAAAAGGGATATATAAGTGTGAATTGAACGGTGTGATACAATTATATAGGGATAAAGTAGGACCACTAGTAAGGCGCACTTGGTATACATTGACTAAGTTAAAAGCCTGTGTTATGTACATAGTAAGGGTAAGGGCTATGAGGTATAAAGAAGTAATGCGCGTACACAACACCGCCCCAAAAATAACGGAACCCCTAAGAGACAAAGATGACAAACTTAAGAAATAAATGGCACAACTTCCATTCATCCCAAGAAACAAAGGATATAGGTTAGGAAAGCCACTACTCCAAGAGAACCTTGGACAATGAATGTCGAAATACAAATGTTGCCTAGTTAAAAGAAAATTTAGAATGGCTACAAGTGTATATTAACTTTTATAAGGATAAGTAGAATGTGGCCTTGGGCGAGTTGTTCCATGGGTCCTATTACTTAAGTACAGGTTAATAGAGGAGATGTCGCACTAGGTATGGAAAGGTTCCAGTCACTTTGTGATTTAGACAAGGTTCCGTATGTGGATAATCAGGTTGGCAAAAAAAATGTAGAAAGACGGGGACATGATACAGTACCAAGTAGACTAGGGAAGGAGACTAGATGAACTTGAAACTGGGCATAGAGACATAGAGCAAGGTCTAAACCGATAAAGGTATAAGTACCCTCTAAAGGGGGGAAGCAAGTGAGAAAACTGCAAGGGTAAGATGAAGGCAATTGATATGGCAACATATTTGAGATGGATGCTTAAACTACAATAAAATCCCTTGCTGAACCAAGTTAGAAAGATCTGGAAGCCACTAGTAATTAGATAGAAGTCAGAATGGTGTGTAAGACAGCGTTAAGAACTTTTGACGAGACCCTAAATGATATAACACTAGAAGATGGGCACGTATAAAAGCAAAAAAATATAGCAATGAAAGGACATTGAATAACTCAAGGGACACTACGAAGGATAATGACAGCATGTTAGATCAAAAGCCAAATATTGGCTGTAGAGTTAGTCGCAAATGATATTGCGATAGATAAGTAACCAAGGAAAAGAAATAGCAAGACTCTTATAGTAGGAGATAAGATGAGCAAGGAGTAAATAAGGAAATAGAAAGAGGTGCAACAAGGTATTTATTGCACTCTCTCATATTCTCGTAAAGGTAAAGAATGACACGAGAATATGTCAAGAAAGTTACAAGCGGGGGTAAGGAAAAATTGTAAAATGGTTTAAATAAGATGGATAGGACTAACTGGTTACTATAGGAATGGTAAGCTTATATGTCAAATTCCTTTAAAACTATGCCAGCTAATGATAGACATAACTCAAGTGGCTCTAAAGGTCACTATATGAATGAACTTTACCGCTACTTATTAGCCAACCCTAATGAATGGGTACGTACAAAAAGGGGTGAATACAATAAGAGGAGTTAAACCAAAATGACCAAAAGGGGACATGGTCGTAGTGGAACTAAAGATCTACCCCTATACCAGTTGCAAGATAACAGAGGAAAGGGCAAGGCAACATGCAAAGACTGGTGAGACGACGTTAAGATAAATCTTGGGCTAAGTTGAGTGCCCCGCACATTATTGCAAGGATTACCATAAAACGCGACATGAGGACTTTCCAAAAAGGTCACCCATCCCAGTATTTCTCTTGCCCAAGTACGCTTAATATTTAAATTCTGGTGGAATTTAGTGTGATAGTGCGGATGTAGTCGTGCGGGATGGAAGAATCTGAACTAGAAGCAGAGAAACAACATGAGATTATGTTCCTAGAGTACTATACGTTACGTTGAGGGTATTGTAAAAAAGGACTTAAGCAAGACAAAAAGGATTAGCTAATTGCTAACTGACGATGCACTCAAATGCCACAGTTCTTCAACATAGTACCAATTAATGAGAGGCAAACCAAAGAATGACTATATGGGCTAGTGGGCGAGGGAATTTCAACACCACTTGGCAGCCATCTCTGAGGGAGAAACAGCAAAACCCAAAAGGTAAGGGTACCAGTTGATGTTATTTACGGAAGACAGGAAGTAATACATGAGGTTAAAAATTCCACAATATAACCAGGGCTACAAGACTCACTTCGCACTCCATCGACAGATGACTCTAGAGGGAATGTTACCTAGGGATTAATGATATTAGACCATGTTCCTTCAATCAAAGGCTACCTACTCAGCCGAGAAGGTGTAAAATTATAGGGTAAAAGAGTGGTAAGACCTTACGGAGTCTCCATAGCTATTATCCTAGACGAAGGAGCCCAAGTTATAGTTAACTACCGAGGATTAGTCTGCAAAGAAACTGGGAAGACAGATAAGTCTTCATACACTACTTTACCCTCAAACCTGATGAGCAGTCTAAAGTATACCACTTGAACGCTAGAAGATATGTCATGAGCTGGTGTTGTTAACTTCAAAGGTAGCTGGGATGATTATCTATTACTTATCAAGTTGCCTACAATAATAATTACTATTCCAGTATCCCAATGGCCCCGTACTAGACTGGTAGAGCAAGACGTGTAAGTCCCTTATTGGATGGGTCGATGTTAAAAAGACTAAGCTAAAAAGGCCCTAACAGGATTAAGCAAGCTATTGACTAACAACCCAGAGTCAACAAAAATGATGTACAGATAATCGCCATTAATATACAGAGTTCAAATTAATGATTAGATGTTCATAACAAGGTCACCCAGAAAAGGAAACTTAACCCAAAATACATTAGACGGTATCAAGTTGCTCGTAAGATGGGCAAAGTGGCCGGTAAGTTGAGCTTACCACCTTATTTAGAAACTATACGCCCAGTCCATCAGATAGGAATGCTTTGCAAGGGTACTAAAGAGCCACCCAGGGTATATTCCATAGATGATGTCCAAGAAATGGAATCCTGCGAGGAATAACCTATCGCTATCTTAGATCGACAAACTAGAAGATTGTATACTAAAGACGTGCCTTCCATCAAGATACTGTGGCAAAACAAAAACCAGAAAGAGGATGACCGGGGAAGCTGAAGAGAACATGAAATAAAAGTATTCACACCTATTCCTGATATCTGCAGGTAACCCCAACTCCTGAAACTCATATATTAAGTACTTGGATAGAAGTATGTGTTATGGAAACAATAAAGAATCTCCCTACGATTTGTATAAGGTGCTAAGGGAAGTTTTGTTTATCATTCGGGGATGAATGTTCTAAAGGGGGGAAGGATGTTACACCCCACACTTTTAAACTCGAAATGTCTTAGAAGTTCCTTAGACATTATCATGTGAGCCGGATATGCTATGACACTATCAAACGACTCTAAGAAAGGGAGAATGTGATACCTCATAGTAGAGAGGGATAGAAATAGAGTCATAAGAATCCAGAAGGAATTGGAGGCCAAGTGATGAGTCGTAGGACTCGACTTACCTACATAAGCTACTAACTTAGAAGTCTTACATACTTGAGCTACTTGAGGACATACCAAGCTTACATAGCACGGATTACATAGGCTCTTAAAATAGGACGAGATTACGAACCCACGAGGAAGGAGAAAAGATGACACGTGGCAGCCAATAGAGGAGTGACACGTGGTAGCACCTCAAGCAAGCAGGTGACCCACCTGTTTGGGGTCAAGTAGGTGACTCACCTACTTGGGGGGAGGTGGACCCCACTACCACGTGGCAGCCCCTAAGTGGGTGCATAGTTACGGTGGTCCAATAAGGGTTGGACACATGTCACCCTTAGAGGATGAAACATGTCACCTCCTAAACCACCCTACATATGTCTGTATTGTGACAGAACTTAATTTCTTAGCCAAAACAGTAACCAAAGAGAAAGAAAAAAATGTGAGAGAAGAAGAAGAGAAAGGCAACCATGTTTTGGAGAAATTAAGATAAGTTTCCAATTTTTCCTCCGTGAATTAATTATCTTCGGTATTCTTCAACAACGTGGAGGTGTATACACATACCTTATGATGTCTACGAAACCATATCTTCAGCTTTACACTTGGAACAAAGAGGAAGTTGAAGGAAAAACGTTGGAGCTAAAGAGAGAGGGCTACGGATTTGGGGCTGCCAAGGTGAGCCTCCGAATTTCGTTCCGTGAATTAATTATTTAAGGTATAGAATAGTTGTATAATTATGTGTTATATCAATAAATTCCAATTTGGAGCAGCGGAGAAGTGTCACAAACAGTCCGCAACTTTCAGCACGTTAAGGGGGTTTCCGAAGTTAATTTTCAGCAAGTTTGCGAAGTCGTTTGTTAAGGTATGTCTTGGTTCTATTCTCCCACGTTTTGGTAAGGGTTTTTAAATGATATGAAGGTGTTAATAATGAAAAATCATGGCTTGGAGCAGCACCAAAAAGATAACAAGCAGTCCGTGCGATTTCAGCAAGTTTGAAAAGTTTCCGAGTTGCAATTTGGCAGTTTTGGCCAATTTCAGATAAGGTAAGGTTTCTCCTATTAATTTGGAGTTTATGTATTGTTAAGAAGTGTATTATATGTTGTTTAAGTATCTGGAAATGTGAAAACATCATAGATATGCTTGACGTTCGAAATAAACTAAGTTGGAGTCGTTATAATTGAATTGTCGTTGAAGTAAAGGGTTGTGCTTGTGAGGTGCTGCTGCAGGGGGTGGTGTTTTGTTGCAGGGCCTAAATTTTTTCTAAAAGGGGTAGGAGTGATTTTGGTTTCATCCACACTACCTCTCGTTTCGTATAATTAAAGGTGTTGTAAAATAAAGGCTAGACACCCTATTTGATATCGCAATTTTGAGCAAGTCATTTGGAGCTTATGTTGTATATTGTTGGTGTGAATTACTTAAACATATGCTAAAGGTTGTTGTTGTTGGTTGGATGTAGTGTTTATGGATCTAATTGGAAATTTGGATAGGGAACATTATAGGGGAGGTGCTTCCCAATTTTCGTTAATGCCTTACCTAATTAAAGAACTAGTTGAGGAGATGAACAAGGAAATAGGTTCCATGAATACTAAGGTGCAACCTAAGATGTTGGAAAGTTAAGAGTGGTTGATATTCGTATTACTTTCATATTGAATAGGTTCAAAGGACGACGAGGCGAACGGGATAAAGAGTAACTCATAAGAGGTATGTGAAGCTTCTCTTGGTATGTTTTTGACATAGGTATGTAAAGCCTATCTTTTCTCTTTTTTTTTGGCATGTCTTAGATGTAGGCTATAGATGATGAAATCTTTGGGGAAACTTCACTCTTAGGTTCTGAATATGACTTCAGGACTCTGGATCACTTCTGGATGTTAAGACTTTTAAAGTAGTTATACTGTTACTCCTCGAGTCTTCTATATGACTGTATAATGATTGATTCGACTAAGCTCTTTTCTGTAAAAAAATAAAGGATCTAAGATAACCAACACTCATACTACTATAAGATATTTCATACTAGTATATGTCTAAGATTTCCAAAACTCCCTTTTACCTAGTCCTTAGTGACATTTAGGGGGTATACGTCAGATACTTTATACCCTGATCTCTAGGGATGATTCACCTGATGACTTCATTGAGTCTCCGATAATGATTTAAATTGTATTTTGTTTCTCACTACTCTACTCATGCATACTATAACACTTCTTTCATCGACCCCGGGGCTGGGAATAGTAATCGTGCATAATCCACTGTATTGTTCATCGCGCCCTCACTAGAGGGCCAGGTACGTATGTATATATATGATGATGTGATGATGTGTTGTAATAAGAAGGTGATGGTACTACTGTTATAATTCACCGGATCCCTGATAGGGCCGGCTATATTGAAAATTTGAGCATGCATGATTTTACATTTCCAGGTACAGGTTTCTAATTTGATATTTTATCCCCTACTTTGCTATTTCAGATATGCCTCTAGTCGTATTGTGTTATGGTTTACATATTCAGTACATATGTCGTACTGACCCCTTTTTTCTCTGGGGGGCTACGTTTCATGCCCGCAGGTACAGGTACAGGCTTTGGGAGTCCATCATCTTAAGATCCCGCTCAGCTCAGTTGGAAGAGGCTCTATTGTATTGGAGCCTAGTTTTTGTCATTGGCTGTTGATGTATAGTATTGTTTTGTTATTCAGGGGTACGACAAGGGCCCTATCCCGCCATATATTGTCATTGATATTATTAGAGGTATGCAGACATGTATATGTGGGTTTTATATGTCAGTTTGATTTAGTTAGGTCTACATGATGTATGATATATGTTATTATGTTATGGAAACCTTGTCGGCTTGCATGACCTTTCATGTTATGATACAAACGAAAAGGGCTATAGGTTTATGAAAATGTTATCTCTCAATAGGGTTCTATTACATATTATTATGTTATTTACAGCTCGATTTGACCACAGCTGGTAGATATGTATATGAGGGTCCAGGTCGGACCCCAGTCACGACCTATGGGGTTGGGTCGTGACAACTATTCATGGTATAATAATTGTATTAATGTGCATGAAAATTATATCATCACTCTTATCGATATAGATACCAAAGTGAATGAAATATTGATCCACAAATTTATTTATTCTAATCAATTTTGTCAAGGTTTATTGGTTATGAAAGTGCAGAAAAATTATTTGATTTATATGGAGTTTGCTCTCAACAAAGTTATGTGTTTTCATGTGGAAATAATATTATGAACAAGTCAAATAAGTAATTTATGTACGCTGACGAGGTCACAAACTAATTATCAAGAATGTATTTAGCTGAGCTCAAAGATTCAACATATTTTAGAGACAAGAAAATGATATATTGGAATAAAATCAATAATGCAACATCTTAATGAATATGATTTGGTCACAAAGATATAATCAATATCAATATTTGAAAGGCTAAATATTGAAGGCATCATTCATAAGAATTAAGTGATGTTTTAATCAGGGAGAGTATAATATGCGATGCACTATTTTTTTCCTTAATCAAGATTTTATCCCACTGAATTTTCCTGAAAAGATTTTTAATGAGGTAGCTCACAATATGTATTACTAGATATGTGTACTCTTTTTTACTAGGGCCTTTTTATGGAGTTTTTTCCTATTAAGGTTTTCACGAAGCACATTATCCATTGATGAACTCCGATGAGTAGAAAATACCTTGTACTATAGATGTCCATTACAAATTTTCTTGAATAAGATTTAAGTCAAAGAAAACCTGCAAGTAGCTCAAGCAGAGAGGTTTTAAATATCTCAAACAAGCAATTTGCTAAAAATCTTTATAGTAGTTTCCTTAGTCTTGTAGTCACCCAAATTGTTCTTTTGATATGATCTCCAATGGAATGTGTAATGACCCTCTAGGTCATTTTCTTCATTCTCTGATATTTTTAATATTTAGAGCTTACTTGGAACCACCCTAATTTATTTATGACTTGCTGGATCTGACAGTTCGGTCGCCCGATCGTTCGTTTGGGTTTTATGCTTGTTTCCCTATTCTTGAGCTTTTATAACTTGAAAAGTTGACTTCGGTCATAACTTCAGGAAAAATACCTCAAAATAAAACTTTGACGGTTCCATCAATTTCAAAATGTCCAAATTAGGCTAGTAGAATGGTCGGCAAGAGTACTGAGACAATCGGTACGAGTTTAGGACCATTTGGCACTTTTGCCTTTAAAATTTGGCCTATAGTTGACTTTGGTTAACATTCTTGGAGATGTGCTCGGATGAAAATTATGACAACACAATTAGTTTTGAAATAACGAGTTTGTTCTAGAACGACTCTTCGTTCACTTTCCGAGGCTTCTAGTCTAATCCCTAGGCCCGTTGTGGAATTTGGCTCAAAATGACCCTGGGTGTGGGACCCACTTTCAGTTGTAACAACCTCATATATCATTTGCGCGCATAGGGTTTTTAAAGAATACCAAGCACCCTGTCAAAGAATTAGACATGCCAAAGTCTATTTTGTACTAGCTAGGTCTGGTGCAGTCGCTAAAGTGACTCCTAGTCGCTAAAGCGAGTGCCTTTAAAATGGCTAGGAGGTCTCTAAAACGGCCAGGAGTTCGCTAAAGCGACTACCCCTTCATGGGCAGTTGTCGCTAAAGTGACAAAAGGTTGCTAAAGCAATTGGGTCCTTGCTTAAGAGAGGCGCGCTTCTTTGTGGGTGATAGCTTAAGTGACCAACAGGTGTCTGCTTAAGAGACATCTGAGGGTCATTTTAAGGTTCATTTTTCAGTTATTTCTTTAACTTTGAATCGATTTCTCCCTCAATTTTGAGGCAATTTGAGTGATTCCAAAGGCTATATCGCGTGGTGGTTTTTCGAGGGGAATCCACTGGTATGTCCAGAATTAAGATTAAAGACTTTATTTGCGATAAAATTCTCTATACTCGTTGATTTTAATAGTTCTTAGGCTAAGTTGATTAGTGTAGTGCATGTGGGTTTTGTAACTATTTTAGTGTTCGAAATATGTTTCCTTTTTGAACACAAGCTAGGTTTAGCATCTAGGACCTAGTCTCGAAGTCAATTCCATAAGTTACGGAGTAGGTCCCATAATTCCCAATTTTGACTCTAAAATTGGTTCATCTCTGAATTCGTTGATTTTAGTACCAAAACAATTGTATTGATGATGTGATTAACATTTTGTTATCTTGGCAGCGATTGGAGGCTATTTGGAGGACGAAAGCTTCATTATGGTGGATTCAGAGTGAACGTGATCGCCTTCGAGGTAGGTTACAGTCTCTCCCTTTTTGACTGAACTCTATTAAATATCGTGTAGTATACTTTACATGTGACTTAGGTGAGTATTTTCCAAAATTATCATTCTCCTCACCCGATCCTGCTTTCTTATTTCCGAGTGAGCCTTAGGCTAAAATAGTCCCGTGAAATCCTTAGATTAGGTTGTAAGTTTTGGTTGTGGTGGTGACTTAGCATTTATTATCCTGTTTAGGATCAATATTGATGGCCTTAGTCTAGGTTTGAGCCTTAGGCACCTTATCATGTGGTTGTTTCCCTCTTAGCTAGGCGTAGCTTTTGGTAGGGCTTATTATGGATAGGATACCCCTTTTATGCTAGTGACTGAGACCTCTGGGGATTGTCGTAGCCATAGGATTGGCTTAGCGGTGGTGGTTGGGAGCTGAGGTGGCTTATTTTGGGGTAGGGTGTCATACCTAGAAATATTTCTCCCCTTTTATGATTTGAAGCCATGCCTTGATTGTTTCGCTTTTGTTTACTAGTGGGCTTATGATGCCATCTTATCTATTAACTATTGTTGGTCCCGAGGCCGTCTTTGAGGAGCGATTGGATCCCAAGTTAGTCCCTTGACTTATTATGTGCTAGGACCTCGTATTTCCTTATGGTTGTGTTTATTTTGTTTGGACGGTGGTAATGGCATGCTTTCATTGTTGGAGCATATTCACTCATTTTGTGGTATGATCCCAGTATTTTATTGGTTTTTAACTACTATTTTGAGAAGGATTTCTCACACTTTTTCTACTTTTAAATAGGTTTTAGCGGGAGTTGTGCCACCTAGATACTTAATCGTTGGTTTTGGAAACTTATGAGGCGTCAGAGACTTTCTCCTTTTTCTATTTGAGGCATTGGAATCATATGGGATGCGCTCAGTTTTACTTGGCTATTTGGTGTGTCGATGCCTTATCTTAGCCCATCGATGCCCTCGAGTTTACTTTTGCTAGCTAGGCTATGCCTTGGGAGTTTACTGGCTGGGTGGGCGGCTCCTTTTCAGGATGCTCATGGTTGAGGTTACTGGTTTACTGATATTCGGTGCGGCGATGCCTTTTCTACATCGGCTTGGCTGCTCACTCTCTAGGACCACTACAGAGACTTTATTTATCTATGTAAAACCTAATTTGGGCTCAAGCAGTGTATACCAACTTCCTGCGTCCCCTATGGGCCCTTCTGGCTATTGACCACCGAACTGGATGAGGGAGTTGCATGGGTCCAACTTGGAAAGACAGAGGCCGGGATGGGTCTATACACTTGTGGTTGTTAATCTCTGAGAGCCACCGATGATGTCACTGGATTTTACTACAAACTTGCATTCATTAGCATTGCCTATCACCAGCATACTTGTATGGTGTGGTCCCCAGTTTTATGGGGATCAACGGTATGTTTGTCATTGTTTTAACCTTCCAAGGGTATGGGAGTTCAGTTGGTTATTATCTAATTACACTTGCTCTTATCTCTTGTTGTACTTGTAGATGGTACCTTTGGTTGTATTGTTGGATGGTTTACGTGGAATTTGGTTGGATTATGGTTGGTAATTCCTGCTAGGGTCAGTCGGAATAGTTCCTAGGTGATTATGTGGTTAGAGTTATCAGTTAGCACTGTATTTTGATTAGTAGACTCCTATGATGGCTTCCTCCCGTTAATAGATTGTTGGATTGCGTTTTAGGTACGTTCTTTGACTCTATTTCTTCATCTATGTTTCTACTATTCTTGTCTTATCTTTCTATCATTATTGTGATAATTCCTGATTAGTTGCTTGTGCAGTATTTACCTGATTATATGTTCATTATACTTACTTTGTCTATGGAGCTCAGCCTGCCTATGCTTACTGAGTACCATTCATTTGGTACTCATACTACACTTCTACCCTCTGTAGATCATAGTATGGGTCATCTTTGTTAATTTGGACCGGTGCGGAGCAGCTTCTGACTCAGAGATTTGGTGAGCTCCTAGCGTCCGAAGTTGCCGACTTCCATCCATACCAGATTAGAACTAGTCTTTACTTGCTTTCGAAGACTGTCTATACTCATATTGTATTTGTAAAAGCCTTGTACTTCTGTTGTGGTTTAGATGCTCGATTACTGACTGATGCCAGGTCTTGGGTGGTTTCCTGTATTTGTTTCAGTCATCCTCTTTTTTCTCATTATTACTTACTTTCTTCTTATTTATTCATCTTCCGCTTGATAGATCGTTGCTTTTGGTTTTAGGCTAAGGTTTAAGGGTTAGGCTTACCTGCAGGTGGGTGTTAGCAGGTGCCATCACGGCCTAAGAAATTGGGTCGTGACAGAATGATTATATTAATGTACAATATATCTGTTCAAGTAATAACTGAACAAATTTATTCATCAAATCCATATCAATTTTAACTCAGGAGAAAATAGTATTCAAGATTGGAATACGGAGAATAAAAACTGAATCGTGGTCTTCATCAACGAAATAGAACACACTATACTCTTTTATTTTTCTCAATCAAGATTTTGTCCTACTAGATTCCAATAGAAGGTTTTAATGAGGCATCAAATAATTGTATTATAGATAACTATGAACTTTTTTGTTAAAATTTCTTTATACATGAACATCCAAGGGGGATTATTAAAATTTGTTGTGAGTGATCAATCCTCTCCTATCATTCATAATGATATGAGGGTACAAATTATTTAGATCAGAAAAAACTCAATCTTAACTTTTTTTAAAATATGCATTATGTGTAACATGTGTGGATATAGTTATGCAAGCAGTTGAGTACCAAATTAGTTCTCAAAACTTGTATCAATCATTTATCAAAAAAACACCATCACAAGCAATAATCATATTAAATGCTATTTGAATGGTATGAATCCAATTGTAAATGATTATATTGTAGAAAGCGAAAGTACAAAAATACATATTTTTAATCATTAATTACCTCACATTTAGTATTTTATTTGTACTTTTTGAGTATTAATTTTATGGATTGTGCTAAATAGTATATTTTCTTTGTAGAATTAATGTGACGCAAAAATAAAGAAATTTGGAGCCAAAACAAATTAAATCAAGCAGACAGCTTAATAGATTAAATTAAATATTATATTATATTTATATGAAGGGGAGCCTTGGAGTAACTGGTAAAGTTGCTGCCATGTGACCAGGAGGTCACGGGTTCAAGCCTTGGAAACAGCCTCTGGCAGAAATGCAAGGTAAGGCTGCGTACAATAGACCCTTGTGGTCAGGCCCTTCCCCGGACCCTGCGCATAGCGGGAGCCTTAGTGCACCGGGCTGCCCTTTATATTATATTTATATAATATTTAAATATTTGCAGAATTTGCAACAAAATCAAATTGCGCATTATCAATGACATTCCACATGGTAGTACACAAATACATTCTCAGAAAATGTTGAGGCGGCGCACAGTGTCACGAGGAATCCAATTCCTTTGGATTTTGGGTTTCCCAATTAGTTTTGCACTCAGTTATTTTATTTAGGGTTTTCTACAATAATAAATAGTCCATAAAAATAATTATTCTAGACAACTAACATACAACTCATACATAACTTTTAACCTAGGACTTCTTGGGAATTTTTGAAGAGCCGTTGTGAAGGCCGAAAATTGGTTTATTCTTTTCGTCTCTATCTCTGTTAAATTTTCTTCAAAAATTTAAGGTTTTAAATTTATTCTATTCAATTTGTAAGTTCATAATTAAGATTTTGTCTATGATTTCTAAATTGTGATTTTTAAATTATAAGTAGCCAAATTACATAATTAGATTTGTGGGAATCATGATGAATTATCAAAGTAAGTTAATGTAAAAAGTGATCCTCGAATGATTTTTATGCATGCATTATTTTTCCTTTTGCTTGATTGCTTTTTAACGGTTGCAAACGTTAGAACTCACCTTATTCTTATTTGCCGGATCAAGGAGGTAACAGATGAGAAAAGGGATTAAACAATGAGATTTGAGGCTAATAATCCTCATCTAATTAACTTGAACGGATCAAGAGATAGCTAAATGTGGGATAACTGGTAAAGGTTAGTAAAGCATACACCTGTAGAAAGATCAAGTTGCATGGTGATATTCACTTATTTGCCGGATCAAGAACTTAAGAGAAACTAAGTTACCGATCTTGCATGCTAAGAACTAAAATCAATCACTAATACAATATTCTTGCTGACTTATTAAATCACGGGGAACACATTCCTAGTTACTTCTAATAATTTTAATATAAATAAATATTTAGTCCAAGCTATTGTTGTTATTTTTATTTTTTTTTCAATTTAAATCCCCCCTTTTTAATTAACGATGAACAAGTTAAATTTTGCTATTGACAATATTCTTCCATATTCTCTGTGAGATCCACCTCGACTCATAGTTGGATAAATATATTGCAAACGATCATTTATATTTCTTTTTTGAAAAGTATATTTTGACGTTATCAGCCACACTATCAAAAATAGGTTCACAACGCCAATATGGTCTTTTAGACACTAAAATTACTAAAAACGGAGACGTATTAATTTTGGAGTCTAAAACTAAAATGTGGGACTCACTCTGAGAATTTCCGAATTTACTTCTTGAAACTGTTCAATTTACCTCTCCGAACTTGTGTTCCAAAACGGAACACAATTCAGAGATCGGAACGTCAAAATTTTGAACATACAATAAAATACCAATTTAGCTCAAAGAAACAACAATGTCAGCAAATAAATCACTGAAATTACCTCAACTGAAGCCTCCCCGATACTTTCCGACTAATGACCCATGTAGCCACGAATTTTTAGAACCCACAGGACTTTGAATCACCAAAATCGAACTTAAAACAATAGAGAAATCAGCTTTGAAAATTTGGAAAATGAAATGATCAAGTCTCTGGTCTTAATTCAAAAGGCCAGTAAATTGTTTTTCACAATTGTGGAGCCAAAGGCTCGTGATCGCAACCCACACAGGAAAAGACCCTCGTGATCGTGGAGGTTGGACCTCGCGATCGCAATGACCCAAAAAGTCAATGCGGGTCTACCTTTCTTTACAAACATGGGATGAGCCACATGATCGTGGAAGGTAAGGGGACCAGACCTTCATGATCGCGGCCAAGGGCCTCGTGAACGCAAAGGCCATTGGTGGCCTATACTAGCTAGTTTTGGAAATCCCAAGTTTTATACCAAGGTGCTTGGGATTCGTTTGGACTTTTGTGCGCAAAAATAAGACATGCTACCCCCACCAACTTTGATATTTTGGACTCAATGGTGCAGTCAAAATTTCCATACGAGGTCATTTTGACAGAAAATAGGTCCTACACTCAATTTTCATTTTCTTAGATAATTCCACAAATAGGCCTCGAGATTAGATTAGAAGCCTCAAAAAGTGCACGAAAGATCTTTCTAAACCAAAATCGATATTTTGAAGCTGACCATGCTGACAGAATTTCTATCTGACCGCATTTTCTAAGAATATTGACCAAAGTCAAACTTAGTCCAAATTTCAAAAGCTAAAATGCCTAGATGGTCCAAACTCATACCAAAATCCTTGGGACTCATGTCGATCATGCTACAGTCTTAAATGACCATTTCGGAGTTGATGAAACTATTAGAATTTTATTTTTAGGGCATTTTTCTGACGTTTTGACCGAAATCAACTTTTCAAGTTTCAAAAGCTCCAAAATAGGAAAATAGACATAAATCTCAAATAAATGACCAGGAAGCCGAATAGTTAGTGCCAGCAAGTCATAAATGACTTGGGGTCACTATAGTAATGCTCTAAAAGATGAAAAGAAAGAATTATCACAAAAATGACTAGAAGGGTCATTATAGAAGTGTTCTCCAATAGTAGATGCAATGAAGTTTCTTTCAGGTTGAAAATATATGAAAAATTTGAATACGTATAATTAATGATTGTCATGTTTAACTAAATAGTAAAGATTATATGAAAATCCCTCAAGATTTTAAAGTGTTTCCATTGAATAGTACTCTAATGATTGTGAGATCGTTTAACATAAAAATTACTTTTGATCTTATTAAAATGGTTAGAAAGTACCATGTCATACTGCAATTGGTGCACTTATGTATCCTGGTATTACTATTCATAGTATAATAATTTTATTAATGTGCATGAAAAATATATCATCACTCTTATCGATAGAGATACCAAAGTGAATGAAATACTGGTCTATAAATTTATTTATTCTAATCTACTTTGTCAAGGTTTATTGGTTATGAAAGTACAGAAAAATTATTGTATTTATAGCTAGTTTTCTCTCTATAAAGTTATATGTGTTCATGTGGAAATAGTGTCATATCATGCTATTCTATAACATAACTAGTTTTATTATTATAAAAGTGTTTGTCACTTGATTGCTGCTATGAACAAGTCAAATGAGCAATTTATCTACACTGATAAGGTCACAAACTAATTGTCAAAAATGTATTTAGCTGATCTTAAAGACTCAACATATTCTAAAGACAAGAAAATGATATATTGGAATAAACTCAATGGTAATGACTCTGATGGTCATTTTTGATATTATCTATAAAATTATTATTTTACCCCTCCTGTTAATTGTTCTGAGTCATTTTAGTTTTGATTTGAAAGTTTGTTTTGAAAATCTTGTGAAAAGTTGAGGTTTTGCTAGAGACATGAGTTTTAAAGGCTGAAGTTGTCAAATTTTGAGTTCTGTAATCATTTGGAGTTTTGAATCTCAGAATGAAATTCTGTCGATTCCATTAGTTCCGAAATGTAAAAATTGGTGTAGGAAAGTTATCGGAATCAAATTTGAAGTTGAAATGTGCAATTTAGGTCCAAAGTTGGAAATTGAGTTAAAATTTGATCCAAGTTTGACTTTGGTCAACGTTTGGGATTCGGATGCTCGGATTGAATTTTTGATGGTTTCAGGAGGTTATTTTAATGCTAGAAAGGGTTTCTTTGTAATATTTGGAAGTTTCGAGCTACTTTTGTTATTTTAGAGGTCTAAGTTAGTTTAATTGCGTCTATTCGAGTTTTGGGTCAAAGAGACCTCGAATTTGAATTCCATTGGTTTCATTGTGTTTGAAATATCATTTCCAAGCTATTAGCATATTTGGTTTGTGTTCGGATATTTTGGATGAGTTTTGAGTGAGTTTTTAAGCTTCTTGGGTGTTTTGGCATTGTTTTAGTAAATTGTGGCAACTAAAATGTTCATTATTAGTTTTAAAGATCGAAAAATTATTCTGAAACTTCTAAAATTTTGAACATGAATTATAAGACTTATCTGCAAAGTTTGGTGCATTTTCGCTAAGCCAAGATTGAACTTTTATCGCAAAATAAGAAATAATTATTTACCTAGCAAAAAGATATTTGACTTGGTAAACGAGTTCAAAATTTAGTTTCGATTGAAGATCATGTCCATATAATTATTTAAGACATTTAGGAAAAATAACCAGGCCATTTCGCTATCGTATGAGGGATTTATGACTCTTTTAGTGGAAATATAAGTTGTAGATTTTCTAGTGCAAATAGAGCTGTAGAGGTATATAAATTTTGGACTGTGTTCATTTGGTATTTTGAGCATATAGAGAGTTCTAGAGCTCAGAATGAAGTGATTCTTACGGATTTCTTCTCGATATAATATGGGGGTTACTATACAATTTTCAATTCAACATTTTCTCATGATTTCTTCATCTATTTTCTTTCCTTATCCGTAAACTTATTGGGAAAAATGGAGTTTTATCGATTTGTACTCCATTTTTTATGAAAAGGTATATTTAGGATCCTTGTGTTATGGGTAAACTAATTTTGGCATAAATTTGTTGATTTATCAATTATTTTCATTATATTAACCGCATGTAATTTGAATTTTTCCGATAAAGTTAAAGTTTGCTAAATTTAGGATTTCAAGGTCGATTTTAACTCCATTTTTGATGAAATTTCATATTTGAGTTTTTTTAAACATGGGTAAAATATTTTTTGAGAAATATTTTAGATTTGAGTCAGGGTTTCAAATCCGTAACCAAAGGCAACGGACTATCAAGCGTGAGATAAATAAATAATGTGGAAAGTAAGTGCTAATGAGAAGAGAAGAACAACTGAAAAAAACCCAAGAAACCATACAAGACCTGACATCAGTCAGTAATCGAGCATCTAAACCAAAGCAGAAGTACAAGGCTTTTACAAATACAATATGAGTATAAATAGTATTCGAAAGCAAGTAAAGACTAGTCCTAATCTGGCATGAATGGAAATCGGTAACTCCGAAAGCCAAGAACTCACCAAATCTCTGAATCAAAAGTTGCTCCGCTCTAATCCAAATCAAAGGTGATAACCCGTATTATGATCTAAAGGGGGAAGAATTGTATTATGCATACCAAATGAATGATACTCAATAGGCATAGGCCGGCTGAGCTCCACAGATAAAGCAAGTATAATTAATATATAATCAGGTAAATACTTCACAAGTAACTAATCAGGAATTATCACAATGATGAAAGGAAATAAGACAAGAAGACCAGGAACATAGATAAAGGAAAAGAGTCAAAGAATGCACCTGAAATGCAATCCAACAACCTATTAACTGGAAGAATGCGTCATAGGAGTTTACTAATGAAAATACAGTGCTAACTGGCAACTCGAACTACATAATCACCTAGGAACTATTCTGACTGAGCCTAGAAGGAAAGAGCAACCACCATCCAACTCAAATACCATGTAGACCAACTACAAACAAAACCCAAATGTACCAACTATAAGTACAACAAGAGATAAGAACAAGTATAATCATAAAATAACCGACCGAATGCCCATACCCTCGGAAGGTACAAACAAGGACAAACATACCCCCGTCCCCCATAAAATTGAGGGACCACACCATACAAGTATGCTGGTGATAGGCGATGCTAAAAAATGCAAGTCTGCAGTAAAAACTAGTGACTTCATCGGTGGCTCTCAGAGATCAACAACAACATATGTATAGACACACCCGACTCCTAAACTGCCAGGTGGGACCTATGTGACTCCCTTATCTAGTTCAATGGTGCACTAACCAGAGTGCCATAAGGGACACAGAAAGTCTGTATACACTATTTGGGCCCAAACCAGGTCTTACATAGACAAATAGTATCACCATAGTGGTACTAGAGAGTGAACAACCAAGCCGATGTAGAAAGGGCGATGCCGTGCTGAATATCAGTAAACAAGTAACCTCAACCGTGTGCGCACTAAAAAGAGGCCGTCCACCTAGCCAGTAAACTCCTAGGGGCATGGCCCGGCTTGTAAGAGTAAACTCAGGGGCATTGATGGGCCAAGAAAAGGCATCGACGCACTGAATAGACAATTAAAATTGAGCGCATCCCCGATGCCTCCAATGCCTCAAGTAGAAAAAGAAGCAAGTCCCCGATGCCTCATAAGTTTTCAAAACCAATGACCAAGTATGCAAGTGGTACAACTCCCGTTAAAATGAGTTTAAAATAGTAAAAATGATAAAAAGACTTCTCAAAAGTTGTAGTAAGAATTCCGATGTCAATACCGGGGTCATACCACAAAATAAGTGAATATGATCAAACAAGATGCACACAACCATAAAGGAAATACCAAGTCCTAGTACATAAATGAGTCAAGGGACTAACCTGGGATCCAATCGCTCCTTGGATACCGCCTGGCCCAACAATAGATAATAGGTAAGGTGACATCATAAGCCTACCGCTAAACAAAAGTGAGATAGTCGAGAGATGGCTCATGATCATATAGGAGAAAAATATCTCTAGGATCGATTCCTTACCCCAAAATATACTACCTCAACTCCTAATGAGTATAACTAAGTCAAACCTATGACTATGATGAGCTCTTAAGACCACAGGCACTAGTATAAGGAGTATCCTATCTATAGTAAGCCCTACCGGAAGCTACGCCTAGCTAAGAGGGCAATAAACACCTGATAAAGCACTTAAGGCTCAAACCTAGCCTAAGGCCATTTATAGAAATCCTAAACCGAATAATAATGCTAAGCCAACACCACAACCAAGGCCCACAACCTAATCTAAGGATTTCACGGGACTATTCTAGCCTAAAACTCACCCGGTAATAAGAAAACAAAATCAGATGAGCAGAACACTAATCTTAGCAAATGCTTACCTATGTCTCTTGAAGTTAGAATTTTGATTTGAGTGCATTCTTCAACAATGTTGACCAAAGTGAATCATATGCCAAATTTCAAAGGCAAAAGCGCCAATTGGCCCCAAACTCATATCGATTGCCTCGATACTCGAGATGGCCATGCTACTAGCCTAATTTTGTCATTACAGATCTGATGAAACCATCAAAATTTCATTCTAAGGTTGTTTAGCTGAATTTATGATCGAAGTCAAGTTTTCAAGTTATAAAAACTCTAAAATAGGAAAACTGGCATAAAACCCAAATAAACAACTAGGCGAATGAACAACTAGGTGACTGAACAACTAGCCTAAATTTATGTAGGTTTTGAGTCCGGACAATGACCCAACTTTTCTTATTTTTATTTGAGTCTTTCTAAGGCGATTCGAGAGGTTGCTATTGATGCGACATCTTTCCTATTCCTTTTTACTTATTACTTTATTCTATTAAAGAGACAAAGATTGAGACTTGTATTTATTTCCTATCTTGTAATTAGAAGGCTTGTACATATGACAACCAATCTATGGAGGATTTTATAGTTGACTAAGTTACTACTTTATCTATATTTATTTATCTAAACTTTCTTTCGATTTTACCTTCCATATTTATTGGGTTTAGGCTGACTTATCCAATAGGAAAGGACAAGTGCCATCATGCTCGATTTTTGAGTCATGACAAATTGCTATTAGAGCCCCAAATTTATAGATCTCATGTGTACAAGCCAAGTCTAAGTAGAGTCTCGAGGATCAGTATGTAGACGTCTGTACTTATCTTCAAGAGGCTATAAAGAGTGTTAGGAAATAACTTCACTTCTTTATTCTCTATCTGTATCCTTGATTTGATCTAAATCTTAATATTTCACTCCATCCTCTCTCTTATAGAGATAACTCATGCTTGGTCTTGTGTGTGAGCAATTGAGGTGTCATCACTTAGTGTTAGTATTGTATCTGGCATTGAGGCAAAAGTGATATAATTATGGGAAGTATGTGTAGTCAAACTTGGAATGCTCTACAACTTGAAAGGCATAAGTAAGGTTGTGGTTCAATAATATGTTTTGAGGTTATGGCATTGAAAGATGAACAATTGTTAAGAGACTTCATGAACATCTCATCATGTCTGGTTAGTTATTTATCAATGAAAAATAATATTAGTGTGGCTTATTTGACATCTAAAGTGGTTTCATAATGAAGAATGGTATAATTAGGAAAATGAGTACACGGTGAGCATTGTTACTTTGGAGACTACAAACTATGAAATTTAACATAAAGTAATATGTTGTGTATTGTATCATGATGATAACATTGTGCCAAATGAGACCAGAATTTCTATGGCGATTTTATAGAGTGGGTGTATATCAGGAAGAATTATGATAAGTCTATTGTCGCGATATCTATGTTTACTTAGGTGAGGTTATGAGTTGTGTTGCTTCTTCTATCGACCTGGTCTAAGAAAAGATGCATATCGTTTTCAGCTACAGACTAAAATATTTTGGTAATGTATAGAGGTTACGTAATGGGTAGAAAGATGTAGACCATCTAGGAACGATCTCACAGGTGGATTGATGTAATTTAGTGGTAGATCTATCGAGCTCTCATAGTATGTTACTAGTGATATATGGGAACAAAGACATAGGTTGGCAAGCACGAATACTAGCTATTGAGGTGTTATCAGGTATTTCACCTACTCAGGCAATGAACTTTGATGTTGCATTCATATTTGAGAAACCAACTGGTTGTTATTACGGATGTTGGAGTTAGGCACAATTTATAAGAAAAATTATAGTGGTGGATCTTTGGTGGGGAATTAATATGTGTGAATAGTGACATGTATTTTGAGGATATAATTGGGAATTGGTGATTTCTTTATGATCCAAAAGGAGTGGATTAACATTGAAAGGATAAGCTTATGGGTGGAGAAAGTTTTGTCAAGTATACTTGCATGAAGGAAAGTGAATGTACTAGAAAGAGAATATATATGGGAATTGGTTAATTCATGGGATTAGATAGTATAACAAGTTTGATGTATCACGTGGATAATAAGGTTAACTCCATGATGATGGCAAGGGTGGCTGAGCATGGTAATAGTAGTTTGGGATAGACTCTGATTAGGATACAACTATGAGGTAATGTATTTCGATTAAGGGGATCCAGTATGATAACGATGACTTGCGAGTATCTAAGATTTTGGTTTCTACCACTTGATGAGTAACGTAGTTATGTGGAAAGTTGGATTCAGGAACACATGGCTTCTTTCTTCTTTTTCTGGTTAGAGGAATAGTATCTGGTGTTCATTAGTCTGGTTGAGCATGCTTCAAGAGTGGAGTCTACGGATATTCGGCTCTAGTATTGTGGTAAGTTCTATAGTGGTCTTGAGTATGACAACTGGCACAATTTGGGTTCCTAATTAGGGAAAGGGTAAGATCGACGTATAAGTGTCTAATGATAAGCTAAGTTATGTGATTCCATAAAATCTTTAAGGTATGGGATAATGTTGATTGATAAGGGGATTGGTTTACACGATTTTAATTGAAATTTTAAGTTTTGCATCGTAAGTCTATATTTGTGGTGGTTGGTTTTTGTCAAGGTATGAATTGGCAAGGTAAGGAATGATTGATTGTGTCGATTGTTGAGCATTTGGAAGAACTTGTGCATGGTTTATAATTGTCTTGATTGTTGAGCATTTAGAAGAACTTGTGCATGGTTTGAGTTGTGGAGTTTATTACTTTCGGTTGTAAAAGTGTTCAATGAAGTTTTCATTTGAGAAGCTTGATTTAAGTTAAAAGGTTATATTTTGTGGATGCTTGGCCAAGAAAATAATAATGGTAAATGAGTTAAAGAAAGAAATACGAGTCTAGTTCATCAAAGAGTTCAAGCATTTGGTATTTGATCATGTGTTCATAGTATATCGAATTATCAGGGTGAGAAAGGGTTCCTCTAAGTTTGGCATGATGTATATGATGGTTGAATAATAGTTGAAATTGGGTAAATATAAGATTATGTGGAATTGATATTGGTCGTGATTCAATAATTTTATCTTAATGGAAAAGTGCTATGAAATTTGAAATTTGGAGTTTTAACAATTGGTTGAGACTTGTACCTGTCATGGGATGCCAAAATAGGAAGAGAGAGGTCCATAGTTTGAAATCTTGGGAAAAATAAGGTATTACTAAGAAAACCTAGATGCTAGTGGTGGTCTGAGAGTAAAGTAACTGGCCGGTGTGACTGATATTTTAGTATTATTGGTATTTTTAGCTTCATCGGAGTATTGTAGAGAGTATGAGAAAGTTGATAAATCATGTGTGTCTACGATTGTTATAAGACCATGCTAGCTGATTGTGGAATCAGGCGAATAGGAATGTGCATTATGGATACAATGAAAGGACTATCTTGTGATATTCGACTTCGGTTTCGTATATTCTTATGTGACCATCTACCTTATTTTAGATAGGGTTTAGTGTATAATTCTCTGTCTATGATTCATGGCATGTTTTTACTTCCATGAATAGATTCCTAGTGGTGGATCGAATGTACCGATCTATCCTGTTTTTGTAGGGTAAGATGTTGATGCAAGTTTGGTTATTTCAAATATGGCGGATTTGGTGTTTTCTTGTGGCAGTTGAAGGTTTTCAGAAATTCTACAAGTGTTATCCTGCTTAAGAGAACTTATAGAAAAGCTACCTTATATATTACAGTTTCTCGACAGTCTTGGTTTTTACCTTATTATTGAGGACATGTTCATCTTGGTGTGATTTGATACTTTTAGGACCATTGGGCCTAGTTCTTCTGTTTGGGAATTAACTTCAATCACAGATACTATTCTAGTTTTTCAGCAGCATTATTAGAGGTTTTGTATACTTGGATGTACTGTTTATCAGGTGGTTACTTGATCATGTCCTTCTTTAGAACACATTAGTTAGGTTCTCCCTTAATGATTATCATTGTCTAAAGATCAGGTGTTTGCAACTAAATCTCGTAGAAGGATTAGGTTAAGAAAAGGAAATTTAACTAAGATTAGTGATGGGTGTGTGCATTATGAATGTTTGGTGGTTGGTTCTGGATTCACTTCGGGTTTTAGTAGAAAGTAGTTAATAATCTTCCCATGGTTATATGGGAAAAAGGTTCATTCCGATGGTTGTGCTGTAATTTAGAGAGTTTCGGTTCAGGTTTGTTTCATAGATTAGCTTGTGGTGTGGTAATCACTCTTGGGTTATAGATATTTCAATTTGGATTCAGAAGTTCAATTTTGATAGTTGATCCTAATGATATGGTCTAAGGATGGGCTCAATTGATAAAGACAACTACCAAACTTGAAGGTTATGCCTCGGGCCCTTGGTAGCATCGAGTATCCTTCTTTCTTTTACTTTATGTTCGAGGACGAACATGAGTTTTAGTGGTGGATGATGTAATGACCCTAGAGGTCATTTTTAATATTTTCAAAAAAATTATCATTTTACCCCTCCCGTTAGTTGCCCCGAGTCATTTTAGTTTGGGTTTGAAAGTTGATTTTTGGAAATCTTGTGAAAAGTTGAAGTTTTGCTAAAGAAATAAGTTTTAAAGGGTTAAGTTGTCAAATTTTGAATTTCAGATTCATTTGGAGTTTTTAGTCTCGAAATGGAATTCTATCAATTCCATCAGTTCCGAAATGAGGAAATTGGTTTAGGAGAGTTGTCGGAATCAGATTTGGAGTTGAAACATGGAATTTAGGTCTGAAGTTGAAAATTGAGTTAAAGTTTGATCCAAGTTTGACTTTGGTCAACATTTGGGGTTTGGGTACTTGGATTGCATTTATGATGGTTCTAATGGTTTCAGGAGGGGATTTTAACGCTAGAAAAGGCTTCGTTGTAATTTTTGGAAGTCTTGAGCTCGTTTTGGTATTTTGGAGACCTAAGTTAGTTTAGTTATGACTTTTAGAGTTTAGGGACAAGGAGACCTCGAATTTAAATTCCACCAGTTCCATTGAGTTTGAAATATCATTTCCAAGCTAGTAGCCTATGGTTTGGGTTTGGAAAGTTCCAGATTAGTTTTGGGTGAGTTTTTAAGCTTTTTGGGTGCTTTGACATTGTTTAAGCAAATTGTGGTAACTAAAAGGTTCATTATTAGTTTTAAAGATCAAAAAATTATTCTGAAACTTTTGAAATTTTGATCATGAATTATAGGACTTATCTGCAAAGTTTGGTGTATTTTCCCTAAGCCGAGATTGGACTTTTTTTGCAAAGAAATACTTATTTACCGAGTAGAAATGATATTTTACTAGGAAAAGGAGTTCGAAATGTACTTAAATTTGGTGCATTTTCACTAAGCCTGGATTAGACTTTTATCACAAAATAAAAAATAATTATTTACCGAGTAGAAATAATATTTAATGGGGCAAACGAGTTTAAAATTTAGTTTTGATTGAAGGAGCAGGTCCGTATCATTATTTAAGACATTTAAGAAAAATAATCGGGTCATTTCGCTATCGTATGAAGGATTTACGATTCTTTTAGTGAAAATATAAGTTGCATATTTTCTGGTGCAAATAGAGCTATACAGGTATATAAATTTTAGACTGTGTTCATTTTGTATTTTGAGCATATCGGTAGTTATAGAGCTCGAAATGGAGTGATTCTTGTGGATTTATTCTTGATATAATATGGAGGTTAGTATACAATCATCAATTCGATATTTTCTCATAATTTCATTAGCTAGTTTTCTTTCCTTGTCCGTAAATTTATTGGAGAAAATTGGGGTTTTATCGATTTGGAATCCGTTTTGATGAAAAGGTACATTTACGATCCTTGTGTTATGGGTAAACTGATTTTTGCATAAACTTGTTCATTCATCAATTATTTTCATCATATTAACCGAGTACAATTTGAATTTTCCCGATAAAGTTAAAGTTTGCTAAATTGAGGATTTCAAGGTCAATTTTAACTCCATTTTTGATGAAATTTCATATTTGAACTTTCCTAAATATGGGTAAGATATTTTTTTAGAAATATATCAGATTTAAGTCAGGGTTTTGGATGCGGATATTGGGGGGATTTCTCAAGAATATGAATTTTAATAAAATTAGTGTTTGAGGGTTGATTTCAACTCCAAATTCAAATTGGTTTTCAACATTAGTTTATATATACATTAGATCATTTTCATTTAAAAATTTCTGAATTTTCTTTTTATTTATGAAATTGGGTTTTTGGGGTGTTTCGGGGTTAAATTCGGCTCGATTTTCAAAAATATTAATTTGGATATCATTAGACTAGTGTTGTTATTGGGATTGCATATTTGAAGAGATTATATTGATTCGGAGCACCAATGTAAGGATAAGACTCAAATTTTGGACTAGTGAGATCGGATTCGAGGCAAGTGAATTTCTAAACCTATTCTTAAGCTTGTAGGATCATCTATTGATATTAAAATGAACTTGATGATAAAGAGTAGGGTGATAAATTAAAAATTAAGATGAGATAACATGTTGTGTTGGATGTGATAGAACCTTGGGTTTATTGTGGATATTTGGATATATTTATATGTTTTTGTTATGATATTGACCAATTGGATGATTGTGGACTATATGGCATCATATGTGAATATTCATTCTGTATTCACTCATTACTTGTGCATATACTTATCTGTGATGGCTGAGAAGTGATATGACGAGGTCTTTTTCGGCGGATATTATGGCCGATGTCTTTTTCGGCAGTCGATATCTTTTTTGGAGGATGTTATAGCCGAGGCTCTTCCGGTTGATACATGGTCCATGTTTGGCCCCCATGGATTCCGATCTGAGGTGATCAACGAATGGGTATCATTTATGGCAGATATGCATCATGATATATGACATTGCATTGCATTCCATTGCATCATATATATTTTTCCAATATGGACTATTTTACCCCTGATATTCCCCTGATTTATATTACTGATTGTGCTGAGTCTCTTGTGAATTGAAGTGTATTGTGGTTGAGGTATATAAATATTGTGTTGTTAGAACTGTTAGATTGGGCAAATTTCTGTGCAGATTGTAGTCTGGGGGTTGGATGGTGTGACAGGAGTACTTGTATTTTACTAGCTTTGCTTTGTCTTAGTTGTTTATTTGCTGGGTACCTCATTGTTGGTAATCACTCCTTGATAACTATACTTGTGTAGGTTTTGACCCTAAACAGTGACCATCTTTTTTTATTTTCATTCGAGGCTTTCTGAGGTGATTCGAGGGGTAGCTGTCGATGCCGGCCATCTTTTCTGTTCCTCTTTACATTTTACTCTGTTCTATTCGAGATACAAATATTGAGACTTATATATATTTAGTATCTTGTACATGTGACAACCATTCTTGCAACATCTCAAATATTTCTATGCTAAGACTCAAACTATTCTTTTAGGCGTATGGGGTCGAACTCATTGACTTTTAATTGTATATATATGAGTTGGGATCAATTCCTAAGTATTTTAAGAGTATTATATATGGTTTAGGGTCATAAGAGATCTCTAACACCAAGCCGATTCCAAGGAATTTCTATCGGCTAAGTTTTCGAATGAGTTCGTATAAGGGTCAAGTTCAAATGACCATATCTCCTAGAATATAACGAATTGGGTGTCCTATAACTATCAAATTAAAGGTCTTTGAGTCTTCTTTCCAACGCCACCAAGATTGCATTTTTACGAGTTTGAAGTCAAAAGTTATGCTTGATTGACCAGAGAGGTCCGCGATAAGTCCGCATCGTGGACCTGCAGCAAACTTGGACAAATTTTCCAGATTTCATTTTTTTGTCGACCAGAAAAGTGTGCGACACGTCCGCGCTGCGGACTTGTCTAGTTTTCCTAATTTTGTAGGGATATTTTGGGAAAATTACCTAATATCTATATATACGAACTTGGAATGTTTTGGGGTCAATTTTTGCAGTCTTTCACCTCCAAAGAACCCTAATCTTCATCCTCCTCTCTCTCAAATCATCTCCAACATGATTTGCTCTCAAAATTCAAGGATCCAAACTCTCAAATTGGACCTAACATCAAGATTTCTTCAAAATCTACTCTAAGGTACGTGGGTTTTCATTCATGGGTTCTTCCACCCATGGAGCCCAAATGTTTTCTCAACTTAGTATATCAATTTTAAATGATGAAATCTTATGGGATTTCACATAATGGTTCCAAATGTATAGATTATGGTATATTTTAAGTTTATGTACTACTATTGATTTATATGTATATTGACTCTTAATTTCAAGTGATGAGTTTTTATGAATTTTCATACTATGATTCCAAATGCATAGATTCTTGAATATTTGAAATTTATTTACTTATATTGACTTATGTTGATTCTTATTTACATGAAATGGATGGATTATCAATGTTCTTATATGAAAATTTGAAATGTAGTTTTAAAGTGCATATGGTGGGTTATTTTTAAGATGTTTGATTGGATGCATTCATATCACTCTCATGCATACAATTATCCTTTAAATGTATTTGAAAGTCTTTTTGTAATGAACCCACCTAGTTTCCTATGATAAAATAAAGTTGAAATGAAGTTTGACTCCAATGAATGTTATGAAGTAAATACTTATGAAGGAGAGTCTTTATGAAATAATTGATTGATGAAAGGTCTTCTTAGCCAAAGTAAGGTTTCAATGTGAAAGTACAATTCTCACATTGAATCAAATGAAATATTTAACATTATGATATGACATGTTTGACCTCCCTATAGGCCATCAATGCTTTTGAACATTTTTCCAAAATAAAAGGTCCGATTAGCATGGTACCCAGAAAGCCATCACTGATTGTAGACCTAATTTTCTTATAAATCAAGGTTCATTAGTAGAATGGTAAATAGGGCATAGTAGTCATGATGATATTATAAACTAAAGGTTTTAATGATCTATTCCACCGATGATGATTTGATGTCTAAAGTTATACAATGCTCATGTTATTATGATATATAAATGTTATTCCGTGGGATTTGACCTAACACCGAATATAGCATGTAGATGGGGACTCGACCTAAGGAGTTCTTAAGTAAAGTCTCATATTGCATTAACTATGTGCCACCATAGGAGCCCTTGTCGGCTAGGCCATTGTAGACACCAAATATTAAATAATTGAATGTAATTTGAATGGAGTTCTAACTAGCAAGTAGTCTCCCCGTGCCAACGTAGGTGCTTATGTTGGATTTCATGTAATAGCTCGCATGGTCTTAAATGTCGGTTATGGTCATTTTTCCACAAAATGAATATTTTAGAGTTCCATATGATGATGTCTAATTCATGCATTTACTTATGCATACTGCTAACTCATGTCTCTCTTATGGTCTTCATTTCATAGCATACTCACATATTTAGTACATTCAAAGTACTAACGCATACTTTTTCCTACATGATATCACCATATAGGAACCGACGTCGCTCCTAGACCTCCTCTATGTGGCTAGCTTTAATTAGTTTGAAGATTTCTTGTGGTGAGTTCCCATGGTTCGAGAACAACATCCTTTTTATTCTAAGCTTATATTATGTAGAACATTAAGACTTTTATTAAGGCATTTCTTGACACTTATTTTGAGGGTGAGCTAGGGACATGTCTTAACCCCCACCAAATCTTTAATGTAGAAGGTATGGTTGGACATAGAAAAAGATGTTATGTTGTCTTCGACTCTTATTAAATGTGAAGCCTCTTAGTCCCTACATCCCTTTTGTTTTTTACTTGATTTATTTATCATTACCAATGAAATGCTAAGAGGCTTGGGTGAGGTGCCTCCGGGTGTCTTATTCGTCGTGTCACGTCTAGGCCCTGGGTTTGGGTCATGAAAAACTTGGTATTAGAGCATGAGGTTTTGAATTGGTACTAGGAGTCCAACATACCGCATCAATTAAGGTCTTGTTAATGGTTGTGAAGCACGCCATAATTATGAATAGGACACTATGAGGCATTTAAGAAAGTTTTCTTTCTTTTATGATTCATGTCGTGCCTTAGATTTGTCCTAAGACTTCTCTTATCTAACAAATCATTTCGTGTTATCTAGATGATGCCTCGAAGAGGAGTACCTCCACCTAGAGCAATGGATGCTCTCGAGAACCAAGTTCCTCCAGTTTCTGAGGCTCTAATTCAAGGAGGGGTTGATGATAATGAGGAACAGGTCCCTAATGATCCTCTAACCAAACAAGTTACTAAAGCAGGATTTTGTGATGCCATTATATTATTGGCTCGAGTTGTGATGGCTCAATTGAATTAACAAAAAGTGACTCCGGTGAACACGAATGTTAAGAAAAGGAAATGGGTGAATAAAATGAGTAATATTGGAGATAATGACTTTAACCATCAGAAGATGTCAAAGGGGGAGACGTTTGGCCCTTGTTCTAGGAAGGGTGATGGCAAGGAAAAGCCCTTCCTCTTATGTGGTAAGTGTGGTAAAAACTATCTAAGGGAGTGCTTGTGCGTCATAGGGAGTTGTTATAGTTATGGAAAAAGTGGACATAAGGAGAAGGACTGTCTAGTGACATCTAGAAAAGGGAGGCAGTCCAAGAATGCTCGAGATGAAGGTAGAGCTTCTCAATCCAAGCCCGGTGGTAGTTTTAGTACATCTACTTTTTCCAAGTGTTCCAAGTGTGGGAAAAACTATAGGGGAGAGTGCTTAGTGGGGTTGAATACTTGCTATAGGTGTGTAAAGCTGGGTCATTATGCAAGGGAGTGTAGGAGTGGTACTAGACCTCAGGCTCTGGACTAGACTATAGGTCATCCAAATCAAAGTTCTACTATATCGGATGGCGGTCAGCGCCAAGAAATATCATATGCCTTTTAGATTCATCAGGGGTTAGAGGATTCTCTTGGTGTTGGGACTGGTAAGTTAAAGGTTTTTTATTTTGAAGCGTATTCATTGTTAGATCTGATGCCGATTTATGGTTGTTGTTGCATTTCTTGCTAATAGGTTTGATTTATATCCCAATATATTATTGGAACACTAGTTGGTGTCTACCCCCATTGGTGAGTCGATTGTTGCTAGAAAAAAATTATAATCTATAAGGGTTGTCCCGTGTTTATCTTGCACAAAGTTGTTCTTTGTGATCTCAGTGAGCTTGACATGGTAGATTTTGATGTTATTCTTAAATGGAAGGGTCATGATTCGGTAGTAAAGGGTAAGTTCATTTGCTTTCTTAAGGCCCAAAAATTGATTTCCAAGGGTTGCATTTATCATATTGTGAGGGTTAGAGATGTCAACTCCAAAAGTCCTTCTCTTGAGTTGACTCTTGTGGATAATGAGTTTTATAACATGATTGTGCATTCTCATCCTGTTAAGGCCAATGTGTGGACGATGCACTTAGTAGGGTGTTTATGGGGAGCGTGGCTCATATTGGTGAAAGGAAGAGGGAGTTGTAAGGGATGTTCATCGGTCGGCTAGATTAGGGGTGAGGTTGAGTGGTTCCGATTATGGTGGTGCAAATTGGGTCCGAATCATCTTTGGTAGTAGATATTAAGTCGAACAATACTATTACACCTTGTACTTTTGTACCTTGGAACGCGTTCTTAAGATTTTTAAGCTTCTTAGAAGTCACCATGTGAGCCGGATAATCTATGACGTCATCAAATAACTCTAAGGTAGGGAGAATAAGATACCCTATAATAGAGAAGATTGGAAATAGGGTCGTAAGAATCTGGAAGATGTTGGAGACCAAATATGAGTCGTTGGACTCGACCACTTACTTAAGTTACCAACTTGGAAATCTTACGTACTTAAACTACTTAAGTACATACCAAGCTTACATAGCAAGGATTACATAGGTTCGTAAAGCAAGACGAGATTATGAACTCACGAGGAGAAGAAAAGAGCGACACATGGAAGCATGGGAGAGTGCCACATGGCAGCAGCTGGAGGTGCCATATGGAAGAAGCTGCAGTAAGGGGGTGGGCCCCACCTACCATGTGGAAGCCCCTAATTGGAGGAGGTAGTGCATTGGCCCTATGAGGGCTTGACATGTGTCACCATTTGGGGCTTGACATGTGTCACCTCTTAAAGTGTCCTCTCTCTCTCTCTCTCTCTCTATATATATATATATATATTATTTATGACTTTAAGTTCATCTTTATCCAATAATTCTCATCTTCATCCAATAATAGCCTAGAAAAACAAAAAGAAGAGAAGAGGAACTTAAGCTAGAGAGAAGAAAGAGCTACGGTTTTAGGAGAAGAAAAAGGTAAGTTCTCCGATTTCATTCAATCGATTAATTATATGGGGTATAACCCGAAGTTATGAAGGTGTTAGTAATGTAAATTTATGGTTTGTATCATCCCCAGATGGAGAACAAACAGCCACGAAGTTTCAATCGCGCTAGAAGAGTTTCTTAGGCAAGTTTTGGCAAGTTTCGGACAAGGTAAGGATTTACCTTTCAAATTGAAGTTTATGATTTTTTTATGGGGTATATTACATGTCTTAATGAGTCTAGAAGTGTAAAAAGTGTTTAAGGATGCTTGATGTTAGAAACAAACTAAATTGAAGTCGTAGTAGGTAAATCGAAATCGAGTAGTGTGTTGTTGTTGTGATGCTGCAGGTTGGGGTTGGTTTAATTGCGTGTTTCAGGGCTGTAAAGTACTCAAAAATGGGTGTGGGTTCTGATGGTTGAAGCCAAACGACTCTCTATTTTGTATGATAAAAGATTTTATGAAATAAAGTCTAAGAACTCTATTTTGGTATCGTAGTTTTGAGCTAGTTGTTTGGAATTGTATTGAGTAATGTTGAGGTGATTTGACTGTATATATATCTACTGTTTGTTGTTGGTAATATGGATGCTAAGATTAGCAGTTGGATAGGGCAAGTTATAGGGGAGAAGCTGCCCGATTTTCAGCAACTTCAGAACTAGTAATAAGCTAGTCGAGGGAAATGGATAAGGAAATAGTTCCTATGACTACTTGGGTGTAGAGTTGGAAATTGGAAAATAAAAGGTCATTAACCTTAGTATTACTTTAATGTTAAATAGGTTCAAGAGACGACGAGGCGAATGTGTTAAGAGTAATCCATAAGAGGTATGTGAAGCTACATCCTTTTTTTTGGCATGTTTTTGGCATAAATATGTAAAGCTATCTTTCTTTCTCTTGGCATGTCGTTGGCATAAGTATGTGAAGCATATCCTTTCTCTTCTCTTGGCATGTCATTGGCATAAGTATGTAAAGCTTATCCTTTCTCTTCTTTTGGCATGTCTGATTATAAGTACCACATGATGCAAGCTTTGGGGAGTATCCCATCCATAAAGCTTTGAGCAAGATTTATGAGCCTTACCAACTTCCTAATGTTAGAACTTCCATAACAATGGAGCTATGGCTCTCAAGCCTTTTATATGATGGAGGGTAGTAAGTATGTGAAGCTAACACCTTTTTTTTGGTATGTCGTAGAAAAAGTATGAGATATGTATGAAATTTGGGAATAATTCCATTCTTAAAACACCAAGTATGGTCCATAAGTCTTATTCACTTCTCGATGGTAGAACTCCTATACTAGTTGAGTTATTGCCTCTCAAGGCTTCTATGTGATGGAAAGTATTAAGTATGTAATCTATCCTCTCTTTTCGTTTGCCATATCCTAAAAGTAAGTGATATGTATACAAGCTGGGTTAATCTTATTTTTAAGTTCCGAATAGGATTCTTGTCTCTTACTCATTTTCTAATGTTAATGCTCTTATGGCAGTTTAGCTACTACTCTCGAGCCTTCTGTATGTAAAATAGGAATTAGCATCTGGAAGTCCATATGCTCACAGATGCTATAGTGACTTAAGTCCTTACTTTGATAAGCTCCTATTCCTAAGGACTCTGTGACGACCAATACCTCTGATTTCATAAGCCATTTGGCATTACTTGATAAATGTCTATGATTCTTGAGACTCTAGTTGATACGACCCCTAATGACACTTAGAGGGAACTTGGGATAAGTACCATTCTGAACCTCAAAGAATAGTCCAATATGATCGTTTTATTGAGTCTCAGATGATAATAGGATGATTATGACACTAAGTCCCATAAAGGGTCGGGTACGGTATATGATGATTATGACACCGAGTCTCATAAAGGGCCGGGTATGGTATATGATGATTATGACACTGAGTCCCATAAAGGGTGGGGTACGGTATATGATGATTATGATACCGAGTCCCAGAAAAAGACGGGTACGGTATGTGATGATTATGACACCGAGTCCCATAAAGGGTCAAGTACGATATATGATGATTATGACATCGAGTCCCATAAAAAGCTAGGTATGGTATATGATGATTATGACACCGAGTCCCATAAAGGGCTGGGTATGGTATATGATGATATGATGTGGTGTTGAGGTATTATATACGATTATGGCCTCGATCCTCATAATGGTCCGGGTGCGATATATGATAACGATGTGCATGATTTGTCTCATAGGACATAAGTACAGTACCTTATTGAGTATCATATTTGTTTCCTAGATCTCTACTTCAGATGTGACTTTATTTATGAAATGTTATGCTTTATATACTCGGTATATATATTGTACTAACCTCTCTTTCCTCGGGAGAGAGGGAGGAGTAGGGGGGTTGCGTTTCATACCCGCAGGTCCTGATACTTAATTTGGAGATCTGCCGTCTTAGGCTTTCTGCTCAGCTATTTTGGAAGTGCTCTATTGTCCCGGAGCCTAGCCTTTTGGGTAAAGATCTAGTGATATATGTATTTATCCAAGGGTACGATGGGGCCCTTTCCCATCATATATTACTATTGATATTCTTAGAGGTCTGTTGATAGATGTATGGGTGTATGTAAATATGACCCAGCCATATGTGGTTCAACTGTACTAGTGTGACTTATGTTTTGGAACGTTCCCTTCCCAACAGAAGCCTTGTCGGCTTGCATGCCCTTGTATGACATGATGCAAATGAAAGAGGCTATATGCAGATGAATTTGCTATCACCCTTTTGGATTCTTGTGTATAGTTCTTATAGTTGATAATTTTATATACGGGGGTCCAGGTCGAACCCCAGTCACAGCCTACGGAGTTGGATCATGACAAAAGTGGTATTAGAATGGTTTACAGACCATGTCTTGTAGAGTTTGTTTATTGGTGTGTTATACACTATATTTATAAACAAGAGGGTAGAGGACATTTAGGATGTTATCTTCCTTTCTTGTGTTAGATCGTACGATAGAGCCTAGTCATAGGACATAAAATTCCTTTTTCTAACCTCTAGTTTCAGCTGAAGAACGACATCGATAGAAAAAAATGATGGATGATATTGGAAGCTACCCAGTATACAGGTAAGTAATGGTGTGAAGGATTAATGTTGTATAAGGTAAGAAGATAGAAATATGATTGAAATGTGAAGTCGAAGATTGAAGGGAAAAGTAGTCAAGAAAGTGTAATGGGTGCAGTTCAAGTTGGACATGCGAGGTAAGTCCATTATTTTATACTGTTGTTGATATTAGGCGCCCTGTGTGGTGGTGATATGACTAGATATATATATATGTTGGCCCTATTAGGCATTGTGGCTATGATATGATATGATATGGATGTATATATATGTCAGCCTTGCATGATATTGTTGGTATTTCCTGAGTGCAGGTTTGGAATAGTAAGGAATATAGAGGAAACTCTGCCAAAATTTTCTAGAAAAAAAAGGGAATGAGCTATAAGTTTATCATACAGCTTGGAAGTTAATACCGAGTACCCCTATTATGATGAACTAAAGTTGTTGGGGTACCCTCCGTGTTGTTGGTAAGGGGGCCTCATGTTTACTTAGGAAGTTTTAGGTCGGAGGAAAACTCTTGTTAGAGGGCAAGGTGTCCAGCAATTGGGTTCCACTTTGGTGGAAAAATACAGAACCCTCAACCATTAGTGGTGAACTAGATAAGTTGTTCACGACTCAAGAATGAACCTAGAGGGAAACCATACAAATTAGGCACTAAACAGTATTGTGGTGCTTATTGGATCTTAATTTCCTTCTGGTAGTGGTTAAAGGATGCTTTATGGTAACCTTTTATTGGTTATGAAGCGACTAAAATAACTTGTGGATGGAAGACATGAACTTATAGGCTGTCCAAAATCATGTGCTTCATATATTGGATAATATACTAGGAGGATTCAGAAGGGTCGGTGATACCAAGGAATGATTTTCCCAAGGGATATGAGGGTAACATAAAACTCCTTGGGTATAAGAATGGCCATGGACTGAAAGAATAGAAGGACTACTGTAAGGAGCACTCAAGATAGAAGTGATCAATAAGTACGAGTATCAGACAAAAAATGGAATAGATAGCTAAGAACTGAAGGTGTAGTATGAAAAGGTGAGAATATAAGACCATTATTAGAGTAAAATTGACATGAGACTGAGAAAAATTGGAAGTTAACCTCAGGTACCTGACAAGGATAAAAGCTTATGAGATATAAAGAAGTATTGTGGTTATGTGATTCCGCCGTGGAAAATATAATGACCCCTCAAGGATGGGGAGGTAGCTCTGCAAAACTATTGATGTGTGGCGATTCCATTAAGAGGAACAAGTGGTATACACTGGGATGAAGATAGTGTTATAGCAGAGCTAGAAACATGGGTCACTGGAGTACAAGTACTTCCGAATGGAGAAGTTGAAATGATTAGGGGCGCTAGCTAATCGCTGGTAGCGAAGAAAGGAATGTGGCTTTGGATAAACTACTATATTAATTGTATGACTCGAGTACCAGTACTTGGACTAGATTGGGTACTAGTTATTGAGAATTCTAAGTACCCCATGTTTGTATTAAGGTTTCTTGCAGAGGCAACCTAAAGTATAGGTGATCTAACAGAAGGTGTAGATATGGTGTCGTATGTCAAATGTGTTGGAACAGAATTATATGCATATGAAAAGTTGAAAATAAATAGAGGATGTCATGGTTACACCCTAAAGGGGGGAAGTGGACACGAGAAATACAAGTGTGAGAGAAAATCAACTAACACTATCACATGTTGACAGGGCCGCTTAAATTTCAAGCGAGATCCCATACTGGCACGAGTTAGCAAGAGCTTAAGGCCAACAATAAATAGATAGAAGATGCGGTATCTGAGACCGTGCGAAGAATCATGGGTGCCTATAAAAAGGGGTGAATACGATAAGAGAGTAGGATTGAGCAAACTAAGGGCTGCGAAAAGGGTAGTAGGGTCGTGTTTGAGTAAAGATTAAGATATGGCAATAGCATCATTGGTCACTGATATCGGGACGTACAAGTATCAAGTAGAATAGAAAATCTCCTATGGTAGGAAATGAGGAGACCTAGGAGTACGTAAAGAAAGAAAAGAAAGGGGTAGGACATAATAGCGTTAGAGAGAGCAAGTTCTAGTGTGAAGGTGATATGTAAAGCAAGATGGACTAGGAAACAAAAAGATTACATCTACCTCATACCAGTTGTATAAAAATAGTTGTGCAACCTATGAATATATATACACAGCATAAGACCAAGCGGAGGTGTACATGAAGAAAAGGGGGTTATGATATTTTGGATATGTTATAGACAAGTACAAAAAGAAGTTCCACTAAATTACAAAAAGGACATGGCCATGGCTGAACTAAAGAGTTACCCCAATACCGGTTGTAAGATAAAAGAGGAGAGGGCAAGGTGAAACATGAAGAATAGCGAGACGACGCTAAGGTAAATCTTGGGCTAGGTTGAGTGTCGTCGCATATTATTGCAAGCATTGCAATGTAATGGGTGACAGAAGGGGTAGCATGGAAGAATTCGAATTAACGATAAAGCAATGACATGAGAGTATGTACCTAGAGTGTTATAAATTAGGTTAAGGGAGTTGTAAAAGGGCTCGAGCAAAATGAGTAGGATTAGCTGAGTACTAACGGATGACGCACTTGTATGCCACAGTTCTTCAATATAATACCAGCTAGTGACAAGCAAAATATAGAACGGCTATGGGGGGTTATTATTTGGGGGAACTTCGACACTGCTTGGTAGCAGAACAAAATCCAAAAAGGTAAGGGTACTAGTTGATGTCATCTAATGGAGGCAAGAAGTAATACATGAGGTCGAAGATTCCATAATACAACCCTGGCTATAAGACTCACTTTGCACTCTATGGACAGATGATTCTATATGAAATGTTATCCGCAAATTAGCAATATCAACCCATGTTCCTTCAATCAAGGACTACCTATTCAGCCGAGACGATGTGAATTTATAGGTCGAGAGGGTAGTGAGACTTTACGGAGTTCCCATAACTATTGTCTCAGATGAAGGAGCCCGAGTTACAGTTAACTACTAAAGATCAGCCCACAAAGAGATTGGGAACACAGACAGGTCTTCGTATACTATTGTACCCTCAGACCGATGGACAGACTAAGCTTACTAGCTAAATGCTAGAAGATATGTTGCGGGCCTATACAGTTTACTCCAAAGGTAGCTTAGACAATTGCCTACTACCTGTCAAGATTATTTATGATATTAACTATCATTCTAGTCTCAGGATGGCCCTGTGTAAGACCTTGTATGACAGAAAGTGTAGGTCTCCATTAGTTAGTCTGATGTTGGCAAAACACGACTAATAGGCCTATACATGGTCCAATGGTTTGTGGAGAAGGTAAAGCTTATTCAGGAGAGATTATTAGTTGCCTAAAGTTGACGGAAGCTATATGAAGACAATCGACGTCGACCTTTGGAATTTGAAGTGAGTGACTGGGTGTTCTTGAAGGTGTCGCCCATGAAAGGAGTAGTGAGGTTTGTCAAGAAAAGGAAGCTGAGTCCGTGATATATTGTCCCTTACCATATCCTTCACCAAATAGGCAAGGTTGCCTATGAGCTAGACTCACCAACGGATATGGAAGCAGTACATCTAGTCTTCCATGTATCAATGCTTCACAAGTGCGTTGGTGATCACTCCTGAGTATATCCCGTAGATGATATTCAGGTCACAGAGGAGTTATCCTACGAAGAGCAACCTATCTCCATCCTGGATCGGCAAATTAAAAGATTGCGGACTAAGGATATAGCTTCCATCAAGGTGTTATGGCAAAATAAAAATCGCGAAGAAATGACCTGGGAAGCTAAAGAAGAAGTGAAACACAAATATCTGTACCTATTCCCTATGTCTACAGGTAATTCCAACTTCTAAAACTCTTAAGTTGATAGAAGTATGTGTTATTGCAATAGAGAGGAATTTTCCCTATAGTCTATGTAAGATTTTGAAGAAGGTTTACACCCCGTACTTTTGTACCTTGGAACATGTTCTTAAGCTTTTTAAGCTTCTTAAGTTCTTAAGCTTCTTAGAAGTCACCATGTGAGCCGGATAATCTATGATGTCATCAAATAACTCTAAGGTAGGGGGAATGAGATACCCTATAATAGAGAAGATTGGAAATAGGGTCATAAGAATCCAGAAGATCTTGAAGACCAAATAATGAGTCGTAGGACTCGACTACTTACTTAAGCTACCAACTTGGAAATTTTACGTACTTAAAGTACTTGAGTACATACCAAGCTTACGTAGCAAGGATTACATAGGTTCATAAAGCAAGACGAGATTACGAACCCACGAGGAGAAAAAAAGATCAACACATAGCAGCATGGGAGAGTGCCACATGGCAACAGCTAGAGGTGCCATATGGCAGAAGCTGCAGCAAGGGGGTGGGCCCTACCTGCTATATGGCAGCCCCTAAGTGGAGGAGGTGGTGCATTGGCCTTATGAGGGATTGACACGTGTCACCACTTGGGGATTAACACGTGTCACTTCCTAAAGTGGCCTATATATATATAATTTATGAATTTAAGTTCATCTTTATCCAATAAGTCTCATCTTCATCCAAGAATAGCTTATAAAAACAAAAAGAAGAGAAGAGGAACTTAAGCTAGAGAGAAGAAAGAGCTACGGTTTTGGAAGGAGAAAAAGGTAAGTTCTCCAATTCCGTTCAGTGAATTAATTATATGGGGTATAACCCGAAGGTATGAAGGTGTTAGTAATATAAATTTATGGTTTGTACCACCCCCAAACGGACAACAAACAGTCATGAAGTTTCAGTCGCGCTAGAAGAGCTTCTTTGGCGAGTTTTGGCAAGTTTCGGATAAGGTAAGGATTTCCCTTTCAAATTAAAGTTTATGATTTTTTTATGGGGGTATATTACAAGTCTTAAATGAGGCTGGAAGTGGAAAAAGTATATAAGGATGCTTGACGTTAGAAACAAACTAAATTGACGTCGTAGTAGGTAAATCGAAGATGAGTAGTGTATTGTTATTGTGGTGCTGCAGGTTGGGGGTGGTTTAATTGTGTGTTTCAATTTTGTAAAGTAATCAAAAATGGGTGTGGATGATGATGGTTGCATCCACACGACCCTCTGTTTCGTATAATAAAATATTTTACAAAATAAAGGCTAAGAACTCTATTTTGGTATCGTAGTTTTGAGCTAGTTGTTAGGAATTATATTGAGTAATATTGAGGTGATTTGATTGTATATATAGCTGCTGGTTGTTTTTGGTAATATGGCTTCTAATATTATCAGTTGGATAGGGCAAGTTACATGGGAGAAGTTGCCCGATTTTCAACAACTTCTGAACTAGTAATAAGTTAGTCGAGGGAAATGGATAAGGAAACTGTTCCTATGACTACTTGGGTGTAGAGTTGGAAATTGGAAAATGAAAGGTCATTAACCTTAGTATTACTTTAACGTTAAATAGGTTCAAGAGACGATGTGGAGAACGTGTTAAGAGTAATCCGTCAGAGGTATGTGAAGCTACCTCATTTCTTTTGGCATGTTTTTGGCATAAGTATGTAAAGCTATCTTTCTTTCTCTTGGCATGTCGTTGGCATAAGTATGTGAAGAATATCCTTTCTTTTCTCTTGGAATGTCATTGGCATAAGTATGTAAAGCTTATCTTTTCTCTTCTTTTGGCATGTCTTGATATAAGTACCACATGATGCAAGATTTAGGGAGTATCCCATCCATAAAGCTCCGAGCAAGATTTATGAGCCTTACCAACTTCCTAATGTTAGAACTTACATGTCAGTGGAGCTACGGCTCTCAAGCCTTCTATATGATGGAGGGTAGTAAGTATGTGAAGCTAACTCCTTTTTCTTGGTATGTCTTAGCACAAGTATGAGATGGGTATGAAATTTGGGAATAATTCCATTCTTAAAACACCAAGTATGGTCCATAAGTCTCATTCACTTCTCGATGGTAGAACTCCTATACTAGTTGAGTTATTTCCTCTCAAGGCTTCTATGTGATGGAAAGTAGTAAGTACGTAAACTATCCTCTCTTCTCGTTTGGCATATGCTAAAAGTAATTATATGTATACAAGCTGGGGTAATCTTATTCTTAAGTTCCGAATAGGATTCTTGTCTCTTACTCATTTTCTGATGTTAATGCTCTTATGGTAGTTTAGCTACTACCCTCGAGCCTTTTTTACGTAAAACAGTAATTGGCGTGTGGAAGTCCATATGCTCACAGATGTTATAGTGACTCATGTCCTTACTTTGATAAGCTCCTATTCCTAAGGACTCTATAACGACCAATGCCTCTGATTTTATAAGCCGTTTGGCATTACTTGATAAATGCCTATGATTCCTGAGACTCTAGTTGATACGACCCCTCATGACACTTAGAGGGCACTTGGGATAAGTACCATTCTGAACCTCAAAGGATAGTCCAATATGATCGTTTTATTAAGTCTCAGATGATAATAGGATGATTATGACACGGAGTCCCATAAAGGGCCAGATACGGTATATGATGATTATGACACCGAGTCTCATAAAGGGCCGAGTATGGTATATGATGATTATGAAACTGAGTCCCATAAATGATGGGGTACGGTATATAATAATTATGATACTGAGTCCCATAAAGAGCCGGGTATGGTATATGATGATTATGACATTGAGTCCCATAAAGAGCCAGGTATGGTATATGATGATTATGACATCGAGTCCCATAAAAGGTCGGGTACGGTATATGATGATTATGACACCGAGTCCCATAAAAGGCTGGTATGGTATATGATAATGTGATAACACCGAGTCCCATAAAGGGTTGGGTATGTTATATGTATGCAATGATATAATATGATGATGTGGTGTTGAGCTATGATATACGATTAAGGCCCCAAACCCCATAATGGGCCGAGTGCAATATATGATAACGATATGCACGATTTGTCTCATAGGATATAGGTATAGTGCCTTATGGAGTATCATATTTGTTTCCTGGATTTCTACTTCAGATTTGACTTCATTTATGAAATGTTTTGCTTTATATACTCAGTATATATATTATACTGACCCCCCTTTCTTCTGGAGGGAGTGGGGCTGTATTTCATGCCCGTAGGTTCAGGTACTTATTTTGGAGATCCATCGGCTTAGGCTTTCTGCTCAGCTATTTCGGAAGTGTTCCATTATCCCAGAGCCTAGCCTTTTGGGTAAATAACTAGTGATATATGTATTTATCCAAGGGTACGATGGGACTCTGTCCCGTCATATATTACTATTGATATTCTTAGAGGTCTGTAGACAGGTGTGTGGGTGTGTGTAAATGTGACCCAGCAATATGTGGTTCAGCTGTACTAGTGTGACTTATGTTTTGGAACGTCTCCTTCCCAACGGCAGCCTTTTCGGCTTGTATTCCCTTGCATGACATTATGCAAATGAAAGAGGCTATATGCAGATGAATTTGCTATCACCCTCTGGATTTTTATGTATGTTCTTATAGTTGATAATTTTATATATGGGGGTCCAGGTCGGACCCCATTCATAGCCTACGGAGTTGGATCATGAAAAATACCTTGATCCATCATTGGCAAAGTTGAAGAAATTAGTGGGAATTAAGAAAGTAGAAGTCTTTTCCCAAGGGGGAGATAGAGTATCTATTTATCAAGGTCAGTTATATGTTCTGAGGTTAATGATATTAGACGAGTCATGATACATAGAGAAGGAGTAGGTGTTCCATATTGTTATGATTGAAGTACGCTTATTCCAATTAACACTATGGATGTAGAGTAAGAGATAGACGGGATCTTGTTGTATGCAATAGATAGGTAAGAGTATATTGGTGTCCTTTTGGTAGGAGTTAATGAAAATGTAGATGTAGAGATGTTAAGGTAGGCATGAAAATTCTTAAATGATTATGACTTCAAGGGAGTCATAAATTTGTTAAAATGGTAGGCTTGAATACGTGGTTGTAGGTATACGGGTGATGGTAGTAGGCTATTGATGACTTCTCGTTAAGGGTTTTAAATGAGTGTATTAGAATGGTTATAGAACTAGACTTGAATGTGGTATTGATGGCATGTGGGTGAATACGATGTATTGGGTATTTCATTATTAGGTCTCGAGGTTTGTGGAATATGGTAGTAAGGGGTAATACTCCTGGGATAGATTTTCCTATAGAGGTATAGGATCCTAAGGCTTTTTGGTAAGGTGGCCTATGAATTTTATTTGTCATTGGAGTTTGTCCCGGTTCATTCGGTATTCCATGTTTCTATGTTTAGAAAATGTTTGGGAAATCTAAGTTCTATTGTGCCTTTGGAGATAGTGAATGTTGATGATAATTTAACCTATGAAGAGGTTTCGATTAAAAATCCTAGACCGGCATGTCAAGAGATTGAGGAACAGGGAAGTTCCATCCATCAAAGTCCTTTGGAGAAATCAACAAGTTGAAAGCGCTACATGGGAAGTGAAAATGGATATAATGAAATGTTACCCTCATATTTTTCACTCTACTCAAGCCTAAGGCACTAAGTTATCTATGCTCAAGTGTTTAAGGCTCCTATGTTTCAGTTTTCCTAAGTCCTCATATGCATGCATATTCATGAAGTTGAATTTAAAAGTTATGATTTATGCTAAAGTATAGAGATTTAATATTTGATGCATTTCAAGTGTCATTGTATATATGTTGCGTTGCTAGTTCTCGTGCCATATCTTTTTATGCTAGTGATTCTCATTCGAGAACGAATGTTCCAAAGGGAGAGATATTGTAACATCTCAAAAATTTCTATGCTAAGACTCAAACTATTCTTTTAGGCGTATGGGGTCGAACTCATCGACTTTTAATTGTATATATATGAGTTGGGATCAATTTCTAAGTATTTTAAGAGTATTATATGTGGTTTAGCATCATAAGAGATCTCTAACACCAAGCCGATTCCAAGGAATTTCTATCGGCTAAGTTTTCGAATGAGTTCGTATAAGGGTCAAGTTCAAATTACCATATCTCCTAGAATATAACGAATTGGGTGTCCTATAACTATCAAATTAAAGGTCTTTGATTCTTCTTTCCAACGCCACCAAGATTGCATTTTTATGAGTTTGAAGTCAAAAGTTATGCTTGATTGACCAGAGAGGTCCACGACAAGTCCGCGTCGCGGACCTGCAGCGAACTTGGGCAAATTTTCCAGATTTCATTTTTTTGTACACGAGAAAGGTGTGTGACACATCCACGTTGCGGACTTGTCTAGTTTTCCAGATTTTGTAGGGATATTTTGGGAAAATTACCTAATATCTATATATACGAACTTGGAACATTTTGGGGTCAAATTTTACAGTCTTTCACCTCCAAAGAACCCTAATCTTCATCCTCCTCTCTCACAAATCATCTCCAACATGATTTGCTCTCAAAATTCAAGGATCCAAACTCTCAAATTGGACCTAACATCAAGATTTCTTCAAAATCTACTTTAAGGTACGTGGGTTTTCATTCATGGGTTCTTCCACCCATGGAGCCCAAATGTTTTCTCAACTTAGTATATCAATTTTAAATGATGAAATCTTATGGGATTTCACATGATGGTTCCAAATGCATAGATTATGGTATATTTTAAGTTTATTTACTCCTATTGATTTATATGTATATTGACTCTTAATTTCAGTGATGAGTTTTTATGGATTTTCATACTACGATTCCAAATTCATAGATTCTTGAATGTTTGAAGTTTATTTACTTATATTGATTTATGTTGATTCTTATTTACATGAAATGGATGGATTATCAATGTTCTTATATGAAAATTTGAAATGTCGTTTTAAAGTGCATATGGTGGGTTATTTTTAAGATGTTTGATTGGATGCATTCATATCACTCTCATGCATACAAGTATCCTTTAAATGTATTTGAAAGTCTTTTTGAAATGAACCCACCTAGTTTCCTATGATAAAGTAAAGTTGAAATGAAGTTTGACTCCAATGAATGTTATGAAGTAAATACTTATGAAGGAGAGTCTTTATGAAATAATTGATTGATGAAAGGGCTTCTTAGCCAAAGTAAGGTTTCAATGTGAAAGTACAATTCTCACATTGAATCAAATGAAATATTTAACGTTATGATATGACATGTTTGACCTCCCTATAGGCCATCAATGCTTTTGAACATTTTTCCAAAATAGAAGGTCCGATTAGCATGGTACCCAGAAAGCCATCACTGATTGTAGACCTAATTTTCTTATAAATCAAGGTTCATTAGTAGAATGGTAAATAGGGCATAGTAGTCATGATGATATTATAAACTAAAGGTTTTAATGATCTATTCCACCGATGATGATTTGATGTCTAAAGTTATACAATGCTCATGTTATTATGATATATAAATGTTATTCCGTGGGATTTGACCTAACACCGAATATAGCATGTAGATGGGGACTCGACCTAAGGAGTTCTTAAGTAAAGTCTCATATTGCATTAACTATGTGCCACCATAGGAGCCCTTGTCGGCTAGGCCATTGTAGACACCAAATATTAAATAATTGAATGTAATTTGAATGGAGTTCTAACTGGCAAGTATTCTCCCCGTGCCAACGTAGGTGCTTATGTTGGATTTCATGTAATAGCTCGCATGGTCTTAAATGTCGGTTATGGTCATTTTTCCACAAAATGAATATTTTAGAGTTCCATATGATGATGTCTAATTCATGCATTTACTTATGCATACTGCTAACTCATGTCTCTCTTATGGTCTTCATTTCATAGCATACTCACATATTTAGTACATTCAAAGTACTAACGCATACTTTTTCCTACATGATATCACCATATAGGAACCGACGTCGCTCCTAGACCTCCTCTATGTGGCTAGCTTTAATTAGTTTGAAGATTTCTTGTGGTGAGTTCCCATGGTTCGAGAACAACATCCTTTTTATTCTAAGCTTATATTATGTAGAACATTAAGACTTTTATTAAGGCATTTCTTGACACTTATTTTGAGGGTGAGCTAGGGACATGTCTTAACCCCCACCAAATCTTTAATGTAGAAGGTATGGTTGGACATAGAAAAAGATGTTATGTTGTCTTCGACTCTTATTAAATGTGAAGCCTCTTAGTCCCTACATCCCTTTTGTTTTTTACTTGATTTATTTATCATTACCAATGAAATGCTTAATGAATGCTAAGAGGCTTTGGTGAGGTACCTTCGGGTGTCTCATTCGTGTCACGTCTAGGCCCTAGGCTTGGGTCGTGACAATTCTGTGGGGGATTTTTTAGTTGACTAGTGTTACCACTTTATCTATAATTATTTATCTAAACTGTCTTCCGCTTTTACCTTTTGTATTTATTGGGTTTAGGTTTTCTTGTCCTGTGGGAAAGGACAAGTGCCATCACGCCTGGTTTTCAGTCCGTGACAAAATAATGCAACATCCTAATGAATATGATTTGGTCAAAAAGATACAATCAATATCAATATTTTAAAGGCTAAAGATTGAAGGCATCCTTTATAAGAATTAAGTGATGTTTTAATCAGGGAGAGTATAATATGCGCTACAGTCTTTTTTCCTTAACCAAGATTTTATCCTGTTGAATTTTTCTGAAGATATTTTTAATGAGGCAGCTCACAATACATATTACTATATATGTGTACTCTTTTTTCATTGAGACATTTTTTCCACGGAGTTTTTTCCTATTAATATTTTCACGAAGCATATTATCTATTGATGAAATCCAATGAGTAGCAATTACCTCGTACTATAGATGTCCATTACACATTTTGTTGAATAAGCTTGAAGTCAAAGGAAAAACCTGGAAGTAGCTCAAGTGGAGAGATTTCAAATATCTCAAACAAGCAATTTTCTGAAAATCTTTATAGTAGTTTTCTTGGGCTTGTAATCACCAAAATTGTTCTTTAGATATGATCGCCAGAGGAATAATTGTATTGATGTATAATAAATTTGTTCAAGTAATAATTGAATAAATTTATTCATCAAATCCATATCAATTTTAATTCATGAGAAAATAGTATACAAGATTGGAATACGAAGAATAAACAACTAAATCATGGTCTTCATCAACGAAATAGAACACACTATACTCTTTTTTATTCTTCTGAATCAAGATTTTGTCCTACTAGATTTCATTAGAAGGTTTTAATGAAGCATCAAATAATGTGTATTACAGATAACTATGAACTTTTTGTTAAAATTTCTTTGTACATGAACATCCAAGGAAGATGATTAAAATTTGGTGTGAGTGGTGGATCCTCTCCTATCATTCATAATGATATGGGGGTACAAATTATTTAGATCAGAAAAAATTCAATCTTAATTTTTTTTAAATATGCATTAGTGTAACATGTGTGGATAGAGCTATGCAATCAATTGAGTACCAAATTGGTAGTCAAAACTTGAATCAATCATTTATCAAAAAAAAACCAGCACAAGCAATAATCACATCCAATGCTATTTGAGTGGTATGAATCCAATTGTAGATGATTATATTGTAGAAAGCAAAGGAACAAAAATAATCAACAACCCGCAACATGATTTTTTGTCAATAGATCAGATTTACATGGACAAGCACACACTATCAGAAGTAATTAAGCGTTATGCAATTTTGAGGGAGTTTCTTTTCATTGTTGTTTCAATTACAATTAGATTGAATTATGCAATTTAAATCAATTTATTTAATTTAATAAATAAAAATAATATTATTGCTGTTGACACCCAATTTTGACCCTCCATAATGCAAATTAGCTACTGAGTTTCTTTAAATTTTGAACATTTTTTAAATAATTAGCTTTTATAAAAACAAAGTTATTTTCATTTTATTCTTAAATATTTTTATCTTTTTATAAATTTTAATGTAATATACATATTTCTATATAATTATATCTTTGATTACTATTTATATGGTTATTCGAAAATCATCTCAAAATATTTTGTTTTTTTACTAAATACAATGTTAGTTAAGTTAGTATAATTATAATTTGAAATTTTTAGTTTTTTTTTAAAAAAAAATCTCATTCTCCCACATCAAAAATTCATGAAGAATTTAGGGTTTTTGGAGCCTATATAAAGGCTCATATTCTCATTAAGAATGGAGAAGAAGTATGTGATTTTTTAGCCACTCCAAAGTTAAAATTTTTCTTAACTTGGTTAGGATTTTGGACTCTTGTCCCCAGCCTAAAAGTTGTAAAAATTTCTAGTTTTCAATCTATATTTTTATTCGAGGACAATAGGAGATTGGAGTCTAAATTTAGGCTAAGAATGGAGTTTTTATAATGTCGAATCCACGAAGGTTCGAGTCTAAATTTTTAGTTTTTCTTTTTGTGGATTGGAGTTCCGTCAAACTCTTGGGTGGTGGTGAGGTCATTTTCACTTGCCGTCTTCAGTCTCGCTGCCTGGAAAGAGGTAAAAAAAATTCAGTTTTATTTTATTTAATTATTTCATGTTTTATATTTAGTTGATTCATAGTCTTTATTTTTAGCATGTATTAAGAATAATTAGATTAATGATAGAAATTTCTTATAGTCAGCATGTGTTAGGATTAATTAGCTAGCATGTGTTATAATTAATTCATGAAAACACTTAATTTTATTCATTATTTTTTCAAGTAGTTTTCTTTGACAATATAAATTTTCATATTTTCAATTTCTTTTTTTAACATGATTTAGATAATAAAAATATGGTTAAATTATTATTTAGTTAGAACTTTCATTGCCTAATTAATTAATTTATTTCTTTAAAATTTGAGTTAGTATAGCGTATATATTAATTCCGTGTCCTTTAGTTACTTGAATATATTTCTTTTTTTCTTTTCTTTGTCTATATATAATATATGTTGTTAGTCACCTCTAGGATGCCCATCAATTTGATACCTTAACATATTATGATATATTCCTTGGTTTAGCTTAAAATGAGTAGATGCTTATGTAATTTTATTTTGGTGCATGTGATATCGATTCGAGTCCATCTTTGGACTCCATCTTTGCTTATTGTTTTGTTTTGAGTATCCCATTATCTTGCTCAAATTGCTGAAAAGTTGATACATGAAAAGAAAGCTAATATTCATGTTTTGAATATTGATATTGGGTTGTATACATGGAATACAGATAGAAAAAATATCGTTTACACTGATATACAGTATTTATATAGTCTGATATGCAAGAAAACAATATTGTATATACTGACATACAGTGTATATACAGTCTGATATATAGTTATATACAACAGATACAGGGACTAAACGGGTGGTATGCAGTGTGTATACAGTTCGATATACATAAATAATATTGTATACAATGTATATACAGTGCATATACAGGTGCGATATACAGTGGAATTGTTCTTAAGGTCCAAAACGCAGATGACCCAACAATCTAGTCCATGCATACATAAACTAAGTGTCGGGCCATATTATTTATTGTTTATTTATATTAATTCGGGTTGTAATAATTTATTTACTTATGTTATTTATGCTTGCTTAGATATTAATTTTAATTTATTTTCAATTAATTAGATTCCCCTAAAGATAAACCAATTCATGTTAATTTACTCTTTAAATGATTTTCTACCTTTATTTAGTCATTTGATAAACTTTTACTTTTTTTTTATATACATGTATATTATTTTCAATGTTTAAGTTAGATCATTTTTTTCTAAAAAATAATTTCCTTTTAAATTAATATTTTTAAAAGTTAGTCAAATAATTTTTCAAATCGTTGGATAACCGCACGTTATCGGCCACTTTGAATGCTTAACACCTTCTCAAAGTGGAAATAAGAACCTCGTATATTTTTTTTCTAATTTTAAGACTTAAATTTGTTAGGGTCTTTAAAATTAAGGTTTCTTGATTTTCCTTAAAAATTAAGTGGCGACTCTCTTTTCTAAAATTGATTTTTTTTTCTAAAATATTGACGTTAATTTTAAATCATCTTTTCCGACATAACAACTGGCTCTTCCAATATTCTTAGATGTCAATAAGCAATCGATATCTGAAATATCCTACCGATGATTGTTCATTCATTATGTTTGATTAATTATTTAAACTGGAAAAATTTTCACAACGCACACACATGTCCATTGAAGGATAGGATTTGTTCAAAGCGTCAACCTAATACAAATGTGTTTGGTGTAATTTTAATAAAAACGTATGGTGCCACAAAAATTATTCATACCTCAAGAACAAAATAAACACAAAAAAATTACACTGACATACATGCAAGCCTAGAGAGGTAAGCGAAAAGCTTTCAACCTACCCAATCATATGAATTTTTAAAATATATTTGTATATCTTAAAAAAACATATCTAGGTTAGAAAAATACATGTGATAAGTAATTAATTACAAAAAATGAAAATATTAGTTACACCGATTGTCGTATTTTTGAATATTTCTTTCTTAAGAAAGTTAAAATAAATTTTGTTCTTGAAAATTTTTCAATTGAAGATGCGAGGTGTATGGTGATTTGTATGAACCGCAATAAATTGATCGACTTTGAAGCAACTAAATTTGCAATGCAAATAGAAAATTCAAGAATTTCACATAGCTTGGGCAACCAACTGGCGAGATATTAGCTTTCTTAGCTCCAAAAAAATAAATTATTTCAAGAATACTTACTATATTGACCAGATTCAACCAATTTAAAAATATATTTGAAAAACTATGGTTGATTTGACGGAGAAGAAATAATGAATATACTTGTAATATAAATTATGGTCATGTTAAAAATATTTTCATTCTTAATCAAACCATCTTCTTTAAAAACTCTTATTAAACCAACCTTAAGAACTTTATTGTTGAAATTTAGAAAGTAAAAATCAATAAGCTCTCAAGAATTGTCGGGATCAAAAATAAAATTAGTCTGACCCCACATTTAAAATCAGTTATAATGCAAATGTATCAAATTACCAAAATAAAGTTGATCATTAATGATATCAACATACATCAAGATTCTAATAAATTGAGGCTGAACCTTCATTTGAGGAATATCAAGCAGATATCCATATGGGGATTTCTTAAACAAGTGTAGCATATTCACTTTGAAAAGACGCTTCATTAGCTCATCAATTACATTAAAATTAGTGTAATGAACATCAATGTAATGATTTCTTCTTTGACTAAAAAAGAAGTCTGAAAAATAAATATAGAAAATCATGAACTAAAATAAACTGCACATTATAGACTAAAATAAATTGCACATTATAGACTAAAATAAATTGCACATAAACTAAGTGATGAACTAAATTAAACCATAAAATTAAAATGAAATAAATCATGAACAAAAATAATTTACACATGAACTAAATCGTGAACAAAATTAAATCATCAAATTAAAATGAACTAAATCATAAACTCATCACTAACAATTATAAAAAAAATAAAAAATTCAAGAAATCCCCAAATATCATGCAGCAAATAAAAGAAAAATTATTTTGAAAATGAAAAAAAAAAGTAAAAAATATCTTGAAGGGCTGGGTTTTTTCATAAACCCCAATTTAATCTAACAATATCATTTTAAGAAATAAGTCACGCAATTAAACAAGTAAATATAGTATAAAACAAATTTAAGGGCTGGGTTTTCATAAACTCAATCAAGTCTAACAAATATAGTGGAATTAAATTCTCTATAACTTGAAAGTCGTTGTACCAAAACTCTAACAACATTCAAAATTGACGGGATGCAACCCCAAACTAGAAATAATATACTATTGTCTATGAAATATTTGAGTCCGAAGAGATGGACAAAGCAATAAAGAAGAATCTATTGCAGCCCGAAAGAACCAGCTCACCCTTGAATTCGAGTAGCAGAAGTATCACAATGGAGGTCTCTCAGCAGTCGCCTGAATATGCCCTATACTCAACAAAAATAGATCAAGTGTAGAATCAGTACACAAACACAGTGTACCGGTGGATCATATGGTTAGTTCCAGTAACTGAAATATGAACATGCAACCACAACTTAATAAAACAAATAAAACACAATTACATCATAGTTATAGCGACACTCGAACTCCCAACCCTTACATTCAAATTATTATACACAATGAGCATGATCAATAACAACACAACAACCAATTCAGTTCTTTCATAGAACCCCCACACAAATTGTTAATGTACCGATATGATATCCAATCCAAATGTATTGTCATAATACCCAATACAAATATACCGGCGTGGTATCCGATCCAAATGTATCGACATACTACCCTATCTAATAGGAAATCACGTCTACAATGAATAGTTGTCACGATCCAAGCTATACCCTATGTAACGACCCATTAGATCATTTTGAGTACTACAAATTTTTATTTTATAAAAGACTCATTCCATAAATTTTTAATGGGTATTTTAGACTATTCTATACTACGATTATTTAATTGAGGAGTAAATATAGATAATTAATTTAATTGGTGGGCGAAATTGATCATTTAGTTAATATATTATACCACTTATTCCATATTTACTAAAATGAAAGAGTGAAATTTATTATTGGTAGTATATAATTATTTTAATTATAGAGGAAAAGAGAAGGGAAGGGTTTGGGAGAAAACAGACGTGCGGCGACAGAGAGGAAGATCATGTAAGAGTACCTCTATTTCTTCTATTTGATAGTTATCATTAAATGATAGTATGTATATGTGACAAAGTGTTGCAATATATTATAATATAGATTAGATATGGAGAATTGGCTTTGGAAGGTAATAATGTGTGCGTGTGGGATTGGGGAGACAAATCATTGGCAGTCATTTATGTATATGTGATGAAGTGTTGCAATATATTTTAATATAAGTTATATAGTGGAGGAATTGGAATAAGGCAGATAGGTTATGAATTTGTTGTTCGAAATTGTGACGAGGGGAGACAACGTGTGTTCTTGGGGTTAGGGGTATAGGATTGTGAATTGTGTTTGCAAATTGTCCATTGCAGGGAATTGAAGTCATTGTCCAAATTTTTCTTTATTAATTTCTGGATTTTTTCTTATATTTATTATATTATAATTCAAGTTTTGATATATTGAGATAGATAATAAAATAATAGATGTATCTTATTATGTAAATATCATTAGATTTATATTATTTGAAGGAATTGAGACTTAACACTTGCTAAAGATTTAAGAATATGAGAATTGAGATAATAACGGTGATATGTCAATTTATACGTATCTTGATTATTACATGTCAATTAAATTTGTTTAAAATGAAGCATTAATGTCACACTACTAGGCTGATGCCTCATTTTTTGCTCCACTGATTTATATAAATGGTTTTCCTTGGCTTTCCTCTAATTACTCTATTATGTTTCCTGAGAAACAGTGGGCATGGGCGGCCCTCTTCACTTTGCCAATTTAGTAGCATAGTAGCAGTAGAAATTAGAAAACCTATGTGGCCTTGTCATTGAATTCTTAGATACTTTGTAATTAAGTCTAGGTATCAAAAATTAGGAATTTGATAATAGATTTGGATGCAGTATTGAGTCTAATCTAGATATAGTAATATGGGTGTCTACAGACTCGTGTAGTTATGAATATTATATATTTGATAGATTGGAAACGTTCTGAGGCATTGAAGAAAGGAAAGACATTGGTGGATTAACTTGCTTTAATTCGATTCTTTGCTTGAGGTAGTTTATGGTTTTATTCTATATCATAGATAGACTCTTAATAGCGATTGATAGTCATTGAGTAATGTGTGAAGTTTACTATAAATTTAATTATCGTGGTTTGGATAATTGATATGTTGTTGTGATTGGTCTAAAATCCCAAGACCGTGAAATCCATAATCTTGAACTTGCCCTATCAAAAGAGATGCCTTGAATAAAGAAGGCTTGATAAAATATTGTTAATAAAGTGGAAAGTGATAATAAAAAATAATAAATTAATTATATTTGGATTGGGTATCACATTCTGACATGGTATATTTGGATCAGGTGTCATATTACGACACGATATTATTGGATTGAGTGTCAATTTTGACATAATATATTTTGATCGGGTGTCACGAGCCGACACAATATTATTGGATCGGGTGTCACGTTTTGGCATAGTAATATTAAAGAAAAATATATTAAAATGACTTAATCTACCCAATCTCAAATAACTCATTTTCCAAAAGAGCGTGATGTGTTGGCCTGTGTCATCATGTGTGATCTTGATATTGTTGACTGATTATGTAATTGTTCATTATATTGTCGCTTGATCTTGATCTTGTTGGTTGTTACGTGTTAAGTGTTATGGTTGATTTCACGCTATTGCTTTATGCATATTGATTTCTATTTCGAATCGGCCGATGATACCTACTCAAGACATGTTGTCTTGTACTGATCTCTACTTGTATTTTTGTTTGTTTTATTTTGTGGAGTGCAATGAGTGTTTCATCGACTTCAACTCGACTTCAGCTCTAGCCATAGTCAAGCACATTAGGTTCCAGGGTGAGCTATTCATTCTAGCTCGTGTTGAATTTTCTCGGACATGGCATGATGTCCTTAGTTTTCGGACATATTATGTTATTTATTTATTTTAGTGTTTGATATTTTCAGACTTAGTATTTTAGAATTAGATTTCATTGAAGTGATGACTTATAGAATTCGGGGAACTCTATGTAATAGACTTTGGTGGATTGTGTTATTTCTTACTTTCATAAGTTTGAGCTTCTGCAATTATTATCGTATATCATAAGTTGAATAGCTAATGTAAGTTAGGATTTGTGCCATTGGTTCTCCCACCTAGGAGGTTAAGTGTGGGTGCCACACATGGCCTATTTTGGGTCTTGACAAACTTGGTATTAGAGCCTTGGGTTCGGTGATCTCATCATATAAGGACAAGTCTAGTTTAGTCTTGCAGAATGGTATGGGGACACATTTACTTTTCTTCGAGACGCTGTAGGACTTTAGGAAAAACTCCATTCCTTTTTTCGTTCGTGCTATTACTTGAATTCAATTGGTATCTAAGTGATACAAATTGGTATCTCATCTTCTTCACTCTATTTTCGCAGATAGTTAGAACAGGAGCAACAGCAGCACCAGAGCCACTTGTTGGGGCTTGTCAAGACCCAAGCCTAGGGCCTAGATGTGACATGGCGAATCAAAAATTCGAAAGTACCTCAAACAAGCCTCTTAGCATTCATTTAGCCTTTCATAGGTAATGATAAAAAAAACAAGCGAAAACAATAATGGTAAATCTTCAACTTACATATGTCCAACAATACCTCCAACTTTTAAATTTAGCGAGGGATAAGACAAGTCTCTAGCTCACCCTCAATCAAAATAGAATGAATTGCCATAGTAAGTATCCAGAGGTCTCAACATATCATAAGATAGAAATACAAAGGAGTATTGTTCCCAAAACATGGAAATCACCAAAAGTAGCCTACAAATGAAATCTCAACTAGCCACGTGGAAGAGAACATGGAGGAGCACCGGTCCCTACATGGTGATATCATGTAGGCAAAAGAGTATGCATTAGTTCTTTGAATGTACTAAGTATGTAGGCATGCATTACAATGTAAAACATTTAGGACATTTATAAGATAAAGTACATAAATGAGTGTATGCATTAGTAATCAAGTAGATATCATTTAAATCATATATATGTGGATATATACATGCACGGGTAATCATGTAAATAGCATTTGAAAAGTTTATTTGTGGAAAGTTGACTATAACCGACATTAAAACTATGTGAGCTATTACATGAAATCCAAAATAACCCCCTACGTTGGACGGAGAGTGTACTTTTCTAGGGTTGAACTCTGTCAACTTTACATTTTAACTTTAACTTTAAGGTTTTTCATGGATTCATTAACCTAAGCCTAAAAGGGCTCCTACGTTGGCACATTGTTATTGAGACAATGGGTTTCTACTAGGATTTCCTTATCGAATCTCACCTCAATGACCCATTCGGTGCTAAAAAAATCCCACAGAATACTTTAATACTTCAAAATAGTCATAGAATATAGCTGGAGAATTCAAAATATTATATTTGGTAGAATAGCTTATTAAAATATTTAGTGATTCAAATATGCAAGAATTGTCCTTATTGCATAAAGAATCCATCATTCATAGCATTTCATCATTCTTTTATTTCATAAGACTCCCTTTTGATCATAGACATTGCTTTCATAAATATTTATTTGAAGTCAAAGCTTTCAAGTCAAACTTCATTGAAAATATAGTAAAACTAGGTGGGCTCAAATCACTTCAAATTTTAAACATGTGTGTAAATGAAATTATGTATAAATACTTTAAAATTCATCAAATAAAATCATGCTTTAAATAACCCACCATAAATTTCAAAAACCATTAAAGAGATAAATAGAGAAAATACTTGCAAATCATTATTTCATACATATAAAATTATTTTGCATTAAAATAGATCAAAAATTATTAGTTTAACCACGATTAATGCTATTAAGTAGAAATAAGAATTATCTTTAAGAAAATCTTACTTGAAATCAAGAGATTTAATTGAAAGAGTTTTGGACTACATGGGTGGAAGAACCCACGGATAAATACCCACATACCTTTGAGTAAAATTTAAAGAAAATAAATATAATTTATCATATAATCAAAATACTTTAGGAATGAGAATGGAAGGAATACTCTCATTGAAGCTTTACATACCTGAAATCCGAAGCTTTACTCAGAATCGAAGGACTTAATGAACACTCTTAAATTCTAGCCTTTTCTCCTTGCCAGAGCATTTTGTGTACTACCCGGAGTATATAAATCACCATAATAGTTTTTATACACTACTAAGAATTAAAGTATATTTTGAGAATGAGTAAAGAAGTGTATAGAGAGAAGAGTTGCTTGAGAAAGCTTGATGAACAAGATGATGAAATAAGGTGGATATTTATAGGTGTGAAGAAGGGAACTAACAATAATTAAAATAATTATAAAGAAAAATTTGAAAATTTAATGGAAGATTGTGATGTCATGGGTGATTTCAATGGAGGACTATTGATCTCATGAGTGATGTCAAATGAATCTAGATCTTCTATGGTTGGTGAGATGAATTTTCTTTTTACGGAATATTCTTTTTTGGAGCTATGTTTGAATAATATAATTTCTTAATTAGGATTTAATGTCTATATGAATTGTAGCTCTAGAAGTCTTATTTCATTTCGTTCAAGAATTAACTAATTTGGAGCATCCTACAGTGATATATGAGTTCTTTTCATAATTATGCATGCATATGACAAGAAAGGTTGAAATGCAAGAATTTCAAGTAATTGAGAAAGGATAACTTAATACCTTAGGCTTGAGTAGTGGGAAAAAATGAGGGTTTCGCTTCATCATATCTGTTTCACATGTAGTACTTTTTACTTGTCTATCCTTCCCAAGGGCTTTGACGGATGGAACTTTCTTGTTCCTCAGCCTCTTGACTTGCCGGTCCAAAATCTCAATCGAGACCTTCTCATAGGTCAAGTTTTCTTTAACATTCATTACTTCTAAAGGCACAATAGAGCTTGGATCAACTACATACACTTCTTCAACATAGACACATGGAATACCGGATGAACCGAGGCTAACTCCAATGATAAATTGCGTTCATAGGCTATCTTACAAAAAAAGCCTTAGGACCCTATACCTCTATACAAAATTCTATTCCAAGAGTACTACCCCTTACTACTATATTGAACAAACCATGAGACATCATAAAGAAACACCCAATATATCGTACATTCACCCACATGCCATCAATACCATATTCAATCATAGTTCTATAACCATTCTAATATAATCATTTGAAATCCTTGACAAAAATTCATTAATAGCCTACTACAATCACTCACATATCTACAACCACGCATTCAATCCTACCATTTTAATCACTTTATAACTCCCTTGAAGCCAACATCACTTAAGATTTTTAATGCCTACCTTAGCATCTCAATATCCATATTTGCATTAACTCCTACCAAAGGCACACCAATATACTCTTACCTCTCTAGTGCACACAAAAGATCCACCTAGCTCTTCTTTCATGTCTATAATCTTAAAAGGAATAAACATGCCACCATCATCATGATACAGAATACCCACTCTCTCTCTATCTATCATGACTCATCTAATATCATTAACATTAGAACATGTAACCTACCTTGATAACTAGGTACTCTATCTCCCCTTTATGAGAGAACTTCAATCTTCTTATCAACCACCAATTTCTTTAATTTAACTAAGATTGGACCCATGTCTTGCCTTTCTTTTACATCTCTACCAATGATGGTTTTGAATCATTTTGAACAAGAATAAGCAGCCTCATTAATATCAATCCCCCTTTGGATTGGAACTCTTCTTGAAGGCATCTTCTAAAAATTGCAAAGAAAAATTGTTAGGGGAAAAAAACTTATAGCATGCTCTATCGCATGACATGGATAAAGAAAGAAGGGAAACTTTGCTAAATGCCTCATAGTCTCTTATTCATAATTGTGGTGCGCTTTACAACCATGAACAAGACCCTATTCAACGCGGTATATTAGACTCTGAGGATCATTCAAAACCTCGGGCTTTGATATCAAGTTTATCATGACCCAAGCCTAGGGCCTAGACGTGACATGGAAAATGAGGAATCCAAAAGTACCTCAAACATATCTCCTAGCATTTATTTAGCCTTTCATAGGTAATGATAAAAAAAGTGGAAATCATAATGGTAAATCTTCAACTTACATATGTCTAATAATATCTCTAACTTTTAGATTTAGCGGGGGCTAAGACAAGTCCCTAGTTCACCCTCAATCAAAATAGAATGAATTTCCATAGTAAGTGTCTAGAGGTCTCAAAATATCATAATCTAGAAAGACAAAGGAGTATTGTTCCCAAAATATGGGAACTCACCAAAAGTAGCCTACAAACGAAATCTTATTTATGTACTTTAGAATGAATTGCCATAGTAAGTGTCTTTTGCCGAAATATGCCTACATACTTAGTACATTCAAAGCACTAATGCATACTCTTTTACATGGTGATATCATGTAGGCAAAAGAGTATGCATTAGTGCTTTGAATATACTAAGTATGTAGGCATGCATTACAAAGTAAAACATTTAGAAAATTTATAACGTAAAGTACATTAATGAGTGTATGCATGAGTAATCAAGCAGATATCATTTAAATTATACATATGTGGATATATACATGCATGAATAATCATGTAAATAACATTTAAAAAGTTCATTTATAGGAAGTTGACTATAACCGACATTAAGACTATGCGAGCTATACATGGAATCCAACATAACCCCCCTATGTTGGTTGGGGAGTCTACTTGCCTAGGGTAGAACTCCATCAACTTTATATTTCAACTTTAACTTTAAGGGCTTTCATGGATCCATTAGCCTAAGCCTAAAAGGGCTCCTATGTTGGCACATAGTTAATGAGACAAGGAGTTGCTATTAGGATTTCCTTATCGAATCCCACCTTATTGACCCATTTGGTGCTAAGTCAATACCACATAATAGTTTAATACTTTAGAATAGTCATAGCATATAGATGAAGAATTCAAAATATTATATTTGGTAGAATTGCTCATTAAAACATTTGGTGATTCAAATATGCAAGAATTATCCTTATTGCATAAAGAATCCATCATTCATAGCATTTCATCATTCTTTTATTTCATAAGACTCCCTTTTGATCATAGACATTGCTTTCACAAATATTTATTTAGAGTCAAAGCTTTCAAGTCAAACTTATTGAAAATATAGTAAAACTAGGTGGGCTCAAATCACTTCAAATTTCAAGCATGTATGTAAATTAAATTATGTATAAATACTTTGAAATTCATCAAAAAAATCATGTTTTAAATAACCCACCATGAATTTCAAGAACCTTTAAAGAATAAATAGAGAAAATACTTGCAAACTATCATTTATACATCTGAAATAATTTTGTATTAAAATAGACCAATAATTATTAGTTTAACCATGATTAATGCTATTAAGTAGAAATAAGAATTATCTTTAAGAAAATCTTACTTGAAATCAAGAGATTTAGTTGAAAGAGTTTTGGACTACATCGGTGAAAGAACCCACAGATAAATACCACATACCTTAGAGTAAAGTTTAAAGAAAATAAAAATAATTTATCATATAATCAAAATACTTTAGTAATGAGAGTGGAAGAAATATTATCATTGAAGCCTTACATACCTGAAATCTGAAGCATTACTCAGAATCAAAAGACTTAATGAACACTCTTGAATCCTAGCCTTTTCTCCTCATCGGAGCATTTTGTGTACTATCCAAAGTATATGAATCACCAAAATAGTTTTTCTACACTACTAAGAACTAAAACTATATTTTGAGAATTAGTAAAGAAGTTTATAGAGAGAAGAGTTGTTTGAGAAAGCTTGATGAACAAGATGATGAAATAAGGTGGGTATTTATAGGTGTGAAGGAGGAACCTAACAATAATTAAAATAATTATAAAAAAATCTAAATCTTTAATGGAGGATTGTGATGTCATGGGTGATATAAAATGAAGGACTATTGATGTCATGAGTGATGTCAAATTGATCTAGATCTTCTATAGTTGGTGAGATGAATCTTCTTTTTACGGAATACCCTTTTCCAGAGCTATGTTTGAAAAAGATAACTTCCTAATTAGGATTTGATGTCTCATATGAATTGTAGAGATATAAATCTTATTTCATTTCATTTAAGATTTAAATGATTTGGAGCATCCTATAGTGAGATGTGATTTTTCTTCTACAGATACTCCATTTCATCACAACACTAGGTCTTGCAAAGATTAATTTATTTGACCTACTTTGCCTCTGAATCGTAAGATATGGGTTGCACAAAAGTTATAGGTAATGATGTTGGAGTTATTTAGAAATTTGAATCACTTAATGTAGACCATTTTATGAAAATTTATTCCCAAGATACAGAAGTAGTATTATTTTCATCAAAAATTAGAATACCATATATAATATTTTTAGGGGGTGTTACAGGAATGTAGCCAGATGAGGAGTAGAAGTGAGAGGCCGTGGTAGAGGTCGTGGGAAAAAGCTCACCAGAGGTAGAGGTCAGGTTGTTGGGCCAGCCAGAGAAAGAGAAACGACCCCTTCATCGGCTGATGAGGTAGTTAGAGAGGAAGTTGAGGTGGAAGATGAGCATGTTCATGTGAAAAAGGCACTACCCCATCCTACTTCAAAGATGATCCACCATTTTCTCACCAATCTCGATGGGTTATTCGATCTGGGACAAGCACCCCCAGCACCTCATATTCTAAGATTATAACATACAACTGCTATGGCTTCCCGCATGAATGCATCCTCGGGAATAAGCATGTTTCCTTGATTGGCTATAGGGCCGGTAATGACTAGTGACAAGCACGGCCTCTTTGTTAAGTTCTTGAAGTTGAAACCCCTGGTCTTCAGAGGTACTAAATCTAAGGATGCCTATGATTTTCTTGTTGATTGTCATGAGCTACTTTATAAGATGGATATAGTAGAGTGATTTGGTATTGAGTTTGTGACATACCAGTTTCAAGGAGATGCCAAATTATGGTGGCGGTCTCATATTGAGTGTCGACTAGAAGAGGAACCACCTATGACTTGGGCATCTTTTTCTCACCTTTTGATGGAGAAGTATATTCCCCAGACTTTGAGGGATAGAAGAAGAGATGAGTTCCTGAATATAGTATAGGGGAGGATGTCTGTTACAGCCTATGAGGCCAAGTTTTATGCCTTAACCAGATATGCTACTCAGCTTTGCTTTAGTTTGGAAGAGCGGATCCGTCACTTTGTGAAAGGATTGAGGTCATATTTACAGATTCCACCTTTACAGGTGGTTGCTTCATCAAAAATTTTTCAGGAGGTGGTTGATTTTATAATAGAGGTAGAGGGGGAGAAGCCAGATAACTTTGATAAAGAGACAACATTCAAGAAGTTCCGTAAGGGAGGTGAGTTTATGGTTCTTACTCCAGAGGGCAGAGTTCAAGAGATTATTCAGTCCGTCCTATTTAGTCTTCATTGTAGGTTTCAGATGGGGGTCTATTAAAGACTAGCCAGCCCTTTTCTAATTTTAGGGGTTATCTTCCATTTTTTAGTCTTCACAAAGACCCACTCTTGACCTTAAAACTTGTTATGGATGTGGTAAGCCTAGTTATATAAAAAATATTGTTCGAGATAGAGTCAGACTTGGCATAATCAGGGTTATAGAGCCCCAACAACTAGAAGTAGAGGAGGCTATGGTAGGGGCCGTTATTCTAGAGGTCATGGTGGTCTCAAGTCCAGCTGGGGTGATGGGAAGGTTAGAACTACTAGAGTATAGCCTGGCAGGGGCAATGGTCATACGGGCGATAGAGCCCATATTTATTCTTTCCCCAGGAAGTCAGAGGCAGAGGCATTCGATGTTGTTATTATAGGTACTCTTCTAGTCTGCGATCGCATGGCTTCCATATTATTTGATCCTACATCCACCATTTCTTATGTATCTTCCGCATTTATTGATGAACTTGATTTGCATTGTGACTTAGTTAACATGCCTATTCATGATTCTACTCCGGTTGGTGAGTCTGTACTAGTTGACAAAGTGTATAGATATTGCCTTGTGACTTTTATGGGGAGCAGAACTTATGTAGATTTGACTATTCTAGAGATGGTTCATTGATGTAATCTTGGGTATGACTTGGCTCTCTCCAAATTTTTCTATCTTAGATTGCAATTCTAAGACTGTGACCTTGGCCAAGCCTGGGATGGATCAACTGGTGTGGGAAAGTGACTATCTTCCTGCCCCAATTCAGATTATTTCTTTTCTTCATGCTAAGAGGTTGGTAAGTAAGGGTTGTTTAGCCTTCCTAGCACATCTCAGGGATGATAGTTCTAAAATACCTTCGATCGAGTCTGTTCGAATAGTGCGTATGTGTATGGATGTTTTTTGCACAAACCTACTTGGTGTTATGTCGAAAAATGGACAAAGTGTAAAATTAATTTCATCTTTATAAGAAAAAATTAATTTTAGTAAAAGAGGATTCGCCACTTAATTTCTTAAAAAATTAGGAAAACTTAATTTAAAAGACTCTAACAAATTTAAGTCTTAAAAATTTAGAGAAAAAGGGTACGAGGTTCATATTACTATTTTAAGAAGGTTTTAGCACTTAAAATAGCCGCTAACATGCGGTTATCCAACGATTTGAAAATTATTTGATTAACTTTGGAAAATATTAATTTAAAAGAAAACGAAGACTTTGAAATTATTTTTTAGAAAAAAAATTGATAAAACTTAAACATTTGATTATAATATACATGTATATATATATATATATATATATATATAAAAGTAAAAGTTTATCAATGACTAAGTAAATGTAGAAAATCATTTTAAGAATAAATTAACATGAATTGGTTTATCCTTAGGGGAATTCAATTAAGTTAAATCAAACTAATCAACTTCTACGTTAGTATAAACAAACGTAAATAAATAAATAAATTATTACAACCCAAATTAAATATAAATGAATAAAGTATGAAAATTTGGTCCAACACTTAGTTTCTGTACGCCTGGACTAAGTTATTGTGCCATCTGCATTTTGGGCCTTAAGCCCAATTCCATTATATATCGCAGCCGTATATACACTGTATTGAATCGTATATACACCATATACCACGTTTTTGTTTCTTGTAGATGATGTATATCACTGTATATCGTTTTATATCACTGTATATCAGACTGTATATACATTGTATACAGTTTTTATTCCTTGTAGCTGCTGCATATTACTGTATATACACTATATATAGTGTTTTTCCCCTGTATCTACTATATGTCATTGTGTATACATTGTATACAGTGTATATATAGTGTATATAACATTATTTCTTTACATCAAATTGTATACACACTGTATATCAGTGTATACGACACTATTTTCCGCTTGTATTCCGTGTATACAACCCAATATTAATATTCAAATCATAGATATTACCCTTTTTCCATGTATCAATTTTCAGTTATATGATCAAGATGATAGGAGACTCAAAACTCAACGATATACAAGGATGAAGTCCAAAGATTGACTCGAATTGATATCACATGCACCAAAAATAAAATTACATAAGCATTTACTCATTTTAAACTAAATTAATAAATATATCATGGTATTTTGAGTTATTAAATTGATGGGCACCTTAGAAGTGACTAACAACATGCAAACTAGCTCAATTTTAAAGAAAGAATCAAATCAATTAGGTCATGAAGGTTCTAACTAAATATAACTTAAGCATATTTTATTATCTACATTATGTTAAAAGAAGATTTTGAAAACATGAAAATATATATTGTCAAGGAAAACTATTTGAAAAAATAATGAACAAAACTAAGTGTTTTCATTAGATAATTCTAACACATGCTAGCTAATTAATCCTAACACATGCTAACTATAAGGAATTTCTATCACTAATCTAGCTATTCTTAATACATGGTAACTAAGAAAAATAAGACTACAAATCAACTAACTATAAAACATGAAATAATACGAAATAATTAAATAAAATAAAGCTAAGAAAATATTTTACCTTTTTCCAGGCCACGAGATGGAAGACGATGAGCGGAAGACATTCATCACCATCCAAAAGCTTGTTAGAACTCTAATCTTTTTCCGGGCCACGAGATGGAAGACGATGAGAGGAAGACATTCACCACCATCCAAAAGCTTGATGGAACTCCAATCTATAAAAAAGATAAAATAAAAGATTAAAAATTTAGACTCGAACCTTCGTGGGTTCGACGTTATAAAAACACTGTTCTTAGCCTAAATTTTGACATCAATCTCCTATTTTCCTTGAAGAAAAATATAGATTGAAAGCTAAAAATTTTCACAACTTTTAGGCTGGGGACAAGAGTCCAAAAATCCTAGCCAAGTTGAGAAAACTTTTAACTTTGGGGTGGCTAAAATACCTACCACCTCTTCCCTGTTCTTAATAAGAATATGAGCCTTTATATAGGCTCCAAAAACTTCAAATTTTCATATAATTTTCGATGTGGAAATTTGGGATTTTTTTTTAAAGAAAAAACTGAAATTTTCAAAAATGCAAACTATAATTAGACTAACCTAACTAACATTGTATTTAGTAAAAAAATAAAATCTTTTGAGGCAATTTTCGAATAACCACATAAATATTAATCAAATATATAGTTATATAGAAATATGTGTATTATACTAAAATTTATAAAAAGGTAAAAATAGTTAAGAATAATATGAAAATATTTTTGTTTTTTTAATAAAAGCTAATTATTTTAAAATGTTCGAATTCAAAGAAACTCGATGGCTAATTTGCGTTGTGAATGGTCAAAATTGGGTGTCAATACTTGGTATGCCACCGGATAGGGATATTGATTTTTGTATCGACCTAGAGCCGGGCACTCACCCCATTTCCATTCCACCTTATAGAATAGCCCTGACTGAGTTGAGAGAGTTGAAGGCCCAACTTCAGGAGTTATTGGGTAAATGTTTTATTAGACCGAGTGCCTCTTCTTGGGGTGCTCTAATTTTATTTGTAAAGAAGAAGGATGGTAGTCTTCGTATGTGCATAGACTACAGCCAGCTGAATAAAGTGACGAATAAAAACAAGTATGTGCATAGACTACAGCCAGCTGAACAAAGTGACTAATAAAAACAAGTATCTCCTTCCTCGCATTGATTACTTATTTCCTCGCATTGATTACTTATTCGATTAGTTACAGGGTGCTTGTATATTCTCAAAAATTGATTTGATGTCCGATTATCACCAGCTGAAAATACGAGCAACAGATATGCCAAAGACTGCGTTTTGAACCAGGTATGTGCACTATGAGTTATTGGTAATGTCTTTTGGGCTTACAAATGCGCCGGCTGCTTTATGTGCCAGATGAAAAGAATATTTAAGCCATATCTGGATCTCTTTGTTATTGTATTTATTGATATATATTATTTTACCCAAAGAGCAGAAAAGACCATGAAGAGCATCTGAGAATTATTTTGGGATTGTTAAGGGAGAAGATGCTTTATGCCAAATTCTCCAAGTGTGAGTTCTAGCTTGATTCAGTGTCCTTGAGGCATGTGGTTTCTAAGGATAGAGTGATGGTGGATCCCCAGAATATTGAAGTAGTGAAGAGTTGGATAAGGCCCACAAATATATCATAGGTAAGGAGCATTATTGGTTTAGCTAGCTACTACCGACATTTCGTCAAGGGGTTTGCTTCCATTGCTTCCCATCTTACCAACTTGACCAAGTAGAATGTTCTATTTGTATGGTCAAATAAGTGTGAAGAGAGTTTTCTTAAACTCAAGAACCTGTTGACTACTGCACCAATTCTTTTCTTGCCAATTGAAGGTAAGAATTTCATTATTTATTGTGATGCATCTTATTCTAGTTTAGGTGCAGTACTAATGCAGGAGAGTAATGTACTTGCATATGCTTCAAGGCAATTAAAGGTGCATAAACGTAACTATGCCACTCATGATTTGGAGTTGGTTGCAGTTGTGTTTGCATTGAAGCAGTGGAGACATTATCTATATGAGGTAAAGTATGAAGTGTATACAGATCATCGTAGTTTACAACATGTGTTCACTCAGAGAGACTTGAATTTGAGGCAGAAAAGGTAGATGAAATTGCTTAAAGAATATGATATTACTATTTTGTATCACCCAGGAAAAGCTAATGTGATGGCTGATGCCCTGAGTAGAAAAGAAGGAAGCATGGGAAGTTTAGCTCATTTGTAGGTTTTTAGACACCCATTGCTAGAGCGGTTCAAACTTTAGCTAATGACCTTATAAGGCTGGAAGTAACTGAGAAAGGAGGATTCTTGGCATGTGTTGAGGTAAGATCTTCTTTCCTTGAGAATATTAAAGGAAAGCAGTTTGATGATGAGAAGCTGAAGTGAATTCATGATATAGTCTTGAGGGGAGAGGCCAAGGAGGCTGTGACTAATGAGAAGGCGTCCTGAGGATTAAGGGATGGATATGTGTGCCCTGTGTTAATAATTTGATTCAAACTATTCTTATAGAGGCTCACAAATCGAGTTACTCTATACATCCAAGTGCAACCAAAATGTATCGCGATCTGAGACAATATTATTGGTGGAGTAGAATAAAGGTTGACATTGTTGATTTTGTTGCCCATTGTCTGAATTGTCAGCAGGTAAAATATGAGCACCAAAGGACTGGATGGACTCTTCAAAGAATGCCCATTCCTGAATGTAAGTGGGAAAGGATTGCAATGGATTTTTTAGTTGGTCTTCCAAAGACATTTGGTAAGTTTGATTCGATATGGAAGATTGTTGATAGGTTAAACAAGTCTACTCTCTTCATTTCAGTCAAGGTGACTTATGATGCAGAGAAGTTAGCCAAACTTTATATCTGCGAGATTGTTTGATTGCATGGAGTTCATATTTCCATCATATCAGATAGAGGTACGCAATTTATTTCTAAATTTTAGAGGACCATATATGCCGAGTTAGGTACTAGATCGGATCTTAGTACTGCATTTCAGCCTCAGACCGATGGGTAGTCTGAGAGGACAATTCAAGCACTAGAGGATATTTTTTGTGCGTGCATGATAGATTTTGGTGGTCATTGGGATCAGTTCTTACCCTTGGCAGAGTTTTCATACAATAATAGCTATCACTTGAGTATTGATATGGCTCCATTTGAGGCATTCTATGAGAGGAGATATAGGTCTCCTATTGGTTGGTTTGATGCACTTGACGTGAGACCTTGGAGAACTGATCTTTTGAGGGAGTCATTGGAGAAGGTGAAATTCATTAGGAAAAGCTTCTAGCAGCTCAGAGCAGGCAGAAGGAGTATGCAAACCAAAAGGTTAGGGACATGAAGTTTATGAAGGGAGAGCAAGTGCTGTTAAAGGTTTTACCCATGAAGGGTGTGGTGAGATTTGGTAAGCGAGGTAAGCTCAGTCCGAGGTATATTGGGTCTTTTGAAGTTCTTAAGCGTATTGGAGAGGTGGCCTATGAATTGGCTTTACCTCCAGGTTTGTTCGGAGTACATCCAGTGTTTCATGTGTCTATGCTAAAGAAACATTATGGTGATGGAAACTACATTATTCGCTAGGATTCAGTGTTGCTTGATGAGAATTTGTCCTATAAGGAGGAGCCTACAACTATTCTTGATAGGGAGGTCCGTAAGTTGAGGTCAAGGGAGATTACATCTGTGAAGTTCCAGTAGAGGAATTGTCTTGTTGAGGAGTCCACTTGGGAGATTGAGGAAGATATGCGTGGAAGATATCCACATTTATTCGTCGAGTCAGGTACACTTTTCTACCCTCACTCTTCTTTTGACTGTTCGAAAATAAATAGTGGGTAAATTGATATCTAATTTAAGGACCCATTAGGTCGTTTTGAGTACTAGAGCTTTTTATTTTGTAAAAGACTCATTACGTAAATTTTTAATGGGTATTTTGGACTATTCGATAACTACAGTTGTTTAGTTGGGGGATAAATTTAGATAACTAATTTAATTGGTGGGTGAAATTGATAATTTAGTTAATACATTATACCACTTTTCCCACATTTACTATAATGAAACTATGAAATTTATTATTGGTAGTATATAATTTTTTGAATTTACCTCCAGGTTTGTTCGGAGTACATCTAGTGTTTCATGTGTCTATGCTAAAGAAAAATCATGGTGATGAAAACTACATTATTCGCTAGTATTCGGTCTTGCTTGATGAGAATTTGTCCTATAAGGAGGAGCCTACAACTATTCTTGATAGGGAGGTCCGCAAGTTGAGGTCAAGGGAGATTGCATATGTGAAGGTCCAGTAGAGGAATTGTCCTGTTAAGGAGTCCACTTGGGAGATTGAGGTAGATATGCGTGGAAGATATCCACATTTGTTCGTCGAGTCAGGTACACTTTTCTAACCTCACTCTTCTTTTGACTGTTCGGAAATGAACAGTGGGTAAATTGATATCTAATTTAATGACCATTAGGTCGTTTTGAGTACTAGAGCTTTTTATTTTGTAAAAGACTCATTACGTAAATTTTAATGGGTATTTTGGACTATTCGATAACTACAGTTGTTTAGTTGGAGGGTAAATTTAGATAACTAATTTAATTGGTGGATGAAATTGATAATTTAGTTAATACATTATACCACTTTTCCCACATTTACTATAATGAAACTGTGAAATTTATTATTGGTAGTACATATTTTTTTGAATTAGAGAGGAAAAGAGAAGGGAAGGGTTTGGGAGAGAACAAACATGCGGCGACAGAAAGGCCGATCAGTTAAGAGTACCTCTTTTTCTTCCATTAGGTAGTTAGCATTAAATAATATAATGTATATGTGATAAAGTATTGCAATACATTATAATATAGATTAGATATGGAGAATTCACTTTGGAAGGTGACAGTGTGTGCGTGTGGGATTGGGGAGAAAATCATTGTTAGCCATTTATGTATAGTGATAAAGTGTTGTAATATATTTTAATATTAGTTATATAGTGGAGGAATTTGAATTAGGCATACAGGTTATGAATTTGTTGTTCGAAATTGTGAGGAGAGGCGTCAACGTGTGTTCTTGTGGTTAGGGGTATAGGATTGTGAATTGTGTCTGCAAATTGTCCGTCGCAGGGAATTGAAGTCATTATCCAAATTATTCTTCATTAATTTCTGGATTTTTTCTTATAGTCATTATAATTCAAGTTTTGATATATTGAGATAGATAATAAAATAATAAATGTATCTTATTATGTAAATACCATTAGATTTATATTATTTGAAGAAATTGAGACTTAACCCTTTCTTAAGATTTAGGAATATGAGATTTGAGATAATAACGGTGATATGTCAATTCATACCTATCTTGATTATTACATGTCAATTATATTTGTTTAAAATCAAGCATTAATGTCACACTGCTAGGCTGATACCTTGTTTTTGGCTCCACAGATTTATATATATGGTTTTCCTTGGCTTGCCTCTAATTACTCTATTATGTTTCCTGAGAAATAGTGGGCATGGGCGGCCCTCTTCTCTTTGCCAATTTAGTAGCATAGTAGTAGTAGAAATTAGAAAACCCACCTGTCCTTGTCATTGAATTCTTAGTTATTTTGTAATTAAGTCTAGGCGTCAAAAATTAGGAATTTGATTATAAATTTGGATGAGTCATTGAGTTTAAGCTATATATGTAGTATATGGGTTTCTACAAACTCGTGTACTTATGAATATTATATATTTGATAGATTAGAAACGTTCTGAGGCATTGAAGAAACGAAAGACATTGGTCAATTAGCTTGCTTTACTTCGATTCTTTGATTGAGGTAGGTTATGATTTTATTCTATATCATAGATAGACTCTTAATAGCAATTGATAGTCATTGAGTAATGTGTGAAGTTTTAATGTATTTAATTATCATGGTTTTGATGGTTGATATGTTGTTGTGATTGGTATGAAATTCTAAGACCGTGAAATCCATAATCTTAAACCTGCCCTATCAAAAGTGATGCCTTGAATAGAAAAGGCTTGATGAAATATTGTTAATAAAGTAAAAAGTGATAATAAAATGATAAGTTAATTATATTTGGATCGAATTTGACATTCCAATAGGGTATATTTGAATTGGGTGTCACGTTCTGACATGGTATATTTGGATCGAGTGTCACGAGTTGGCACGATATTGTTGGATCAGGTGTCACATTCCGTTATAGTAATATTAAAGAAAAGCATATTAAAATGACTTAATCTACACAATCTCAAATAACTCATTTCCCAAAAGAGCTCGATGTGGAGGCCTGAGTCCTCATGTGTGATCTTGATAATATTGACTGGTTATGTAATTGTTCATTGTGTTGTCACTTGATCTTGATCTTGTTGGTTGTCACATGTTAAGTGCTATGGTTTATTTCCCACTGTTACTTTATGCATGTTGATTTCTATTTCGAGTTGGCCGATGATACCTACTCAATACGTGTTGTCCTGTACTGACCCCTACCTATATTTTTCTTTGTTTTATTTTATGGAGTGCAGCGAGTGTTCCATCAACTTCGACTCGACTTCAGCTCTAGCCAGTTTCCAGCACATCAGGTTCTAGGGTGAGCTATTCCTTCTATCTCATGTTGAATTCTCTCGGAAATGGCATGATGTCCTTTGTTTTCACACACATTATGTGATTTATATATTTTGGTGTTTGATATTTTCAGACTTAGTATTTTAGAATTAGATATCCTTGAAGTGATTACTTTCATATTTTGGAGAACGATATGTAATAGACTTCGTTGGATTATATTATTTCTTACTTTCATAAGTTTGAGCTTCTGCATTTATTATCGTATTTCATAAGTTTAATAGCTAATGTAAGTTGGGGGTTATGCCTTTGGTTCTCCCACCTAGGAGGTTAAGTGTGGGTGCCACTCATGGCCCATTTTGAGTCGTGACACCTAGATGTGACACATCGAATAGGATCCGAAGAGACCCTAAACAAGCCTCTTCGCATACATAGCATGTCTTACGATAATAAGATAATCAAGAGTAAACTTACATGGGAAGATAAGTCTCAATATATAGAAATCTCGATAAAGGAGAAGATAAAATGAACATCCAAACAAAAGGAAAATCATATTAGTCTAGTCTGTCAAGGATCTACTTATATAGACAGGGGAATATGACAAGCCCTAGGTCACCCAAAACATCTGAAAGTAAAATGAGTCTGAAATAAAAGACGACATAAGTGGTTGCACCCTCAAATTATGAGCACTCACTAAAGCAAGCGACTCTGAATGGAACCTGTACTAGCCACGAGAATGGGTAAAAGCATCGTTACCTATATTATGAAATAATATAGGGAAAAGTATGTGTTAGTATTATAGGATGTACTGAGTATGGATAATATGCAATGCATGACATAAAATATGATAATGCAATGGCCAAGCTAAAGCATGATGTAGTCTTTCAAATTATTGTTAGAAATATAAAACATGGTCAATGCAATACTCATATGAAAATCATAAGGTAAACATAGCATAGTGAGAGAGTCATAAGTCTTTGTGTGAGATACGTTAATCGACATAAATTCTGTGAGGTATAACATGGAGTCCAGTATCTACTCCACACCGAAAAGAGATGGTCCTACTTTCCAGGTAAGAACCATAAACATAAGCTATTGTGGATCCACTAAGCTATAAGAAGTCAAGCCTCAACTAACGGATGACTCTTTCTCCTATAGTTGCACATAGTTATAAGACTAGGGAATTGTTACTAGAGACACGACCTCTACTAACGGAAGAGCATCCACCCCAGGTGATGCTCTCCAAAGAATGTCATACTTGAACATAAACATATCATAACGTTAGAAAATTATAAGAATCTAGTAATACCAAATTCATCATAACATACTTAAATCATAAGAATAGATCTTTTCATCATATCATGATTCATAACATAATAAATTTATTAGAGATATTTATCTAAATGATCCTAATCATGATAATCTTTTCATAAAATTCATATTAACACTTCATCTAGAAGTATCACGATCCGATTTCTCAGGTTATGATAACACCTACTATCAACCCACCAGTAGGTAAGCCTAACCCATAGTCCGGAACCATAGGTAACTGACCATCACAAGCGGAAGGAAAGAAGCGAATAATAATAATAAAAGAAGAATTAGAACATACAATAAGATAAGCCCCAAGACCTAGTATCAGTCAGTAATCGAGCTACTAAAATAATAAGAAAGTACAAGATTTATACATATACAATAATAGTAATAATAATACATAATATCTCTGAATACCAAATAAAGACTAGTCTAAGCTAAAATAGAAGGAGATAGGTAACTCTGAATGCCAAGAGCTCATCCAAGTCTCCAAAATCTAAGAGCTGCTCCACACGATATCCAATTAGTAGTGAAAACCCGTATTATGATCTACAAGGTGCAGAAGTGTAGTATGAGTACCAACTAGTGAAACTTAGTAGGCATCGACCGACTAAGTTCCATAGATAAAGCAAGTATAAAAAACATGTAAGCAAGGAGTATATATCACAAGTAACTAACAAAATTAATACGGAAGGCTGCAATAAGAAACTTTAGATATAAGAAAGAGAGAGAAAATAGGAAACAAGAAACGACATACCTGGTGGAGCCATCTCAAGACCTAAACACAATGACACACTACGAAGGGGGAGAAACTAAGTAACACCCTATTAACAAAAGTAAACACAGATATCACATAAAGGCCCAAAGGACCGTATTACTAAATCCCTGCACAAAAAGATAGATAAACAAGAAAAAAGCCAATAACACAAATAAGAGACACCCTTTATACCACCATAAGTTCAAAAATAGTAAGACAATACCTCTCAAGCCCTTGTGTGCCCAAAATTTCACTCACAAATAGATAAACCCACACGGTATCCCATACTACCGACATGTACAAACAAATATGCTAGTGATAGGCATATATGAATAAATGTCATGCAGTAAAACCAATAATACCATCTGTACCAAGTACCTCATACCAAGATATATACACCTACTTCTAGTCCCGGTCAGGAAGTAGGACCCATGCGCCTCTATGGGATCACCATAAGCGGCTCGGGAATGCCCCTATATACCTTCCTGGTCCAGATCTAGGTCTTATATCAATCTGTATCCGATCATAAAATCCACTCTATTGCAATGACCAGAGATAAATATTTAAATCAGTATACAAAGGGTCAAAAATCTCTATGATCAGGCCAGTTTCATAAAATGAGTGCATTCTCGATGCCTCGAATCAATATAATAAAATGAGTGTGTCCTCAATGCCTCAAATCAATATATTAAAATGAGCGTATCCTCGATGTATCGAATCAATATCATAAAATGAGCGCATCCTCGATGCCACCCATCCATTGAAAATAGTAGTAATAAAGGTATTACGACCCCCATTTCAGAAAATTAATATAAAATAGTTTGGGTTACAACCCAGTTTTCTCAAATCAGTGCTAAGAACTAATACATGCACCTGGGTCAACTACATCCATGAGAAAACAATGATACAATACAATGCATGCCATCATCATCATCTAAAAAATAGGCACAATCATATACAATATTGACTCCACAAGCACCTTACACTCTAGAGCATGAAAACTGGGCTAACAAACGCAACCGACCTCTAATCAAGGCCTAAAGCTCAACTCTACTCCTCTAATTCAATCACAAGGTCCAAAAGGGAACTCAACCCTAACTGGGTAAAAAGGAGGAGGAAATGAGAAAATAAGTGCTTAGCTAGTCAATTAATACCTCCAGATCCAACTAGAATACAAGCTGGAAATTTCGAACACAGCTAGCCCATCCGAACAAAAAAAAGAAGCATAGGAGATTCTAGCTCTAAATATAGAAATGGGATCCAATAGTAATTCACAAGCCTAACCGGGTGGAAATCTCTACACCAAGGCTTCAAAATAGGTTCTACAATAGAGAAGGACACTAAGTCTAAGAGACTCCCGCCAACAAAGACTACGAAAACTAAGGATCAAACCACATCTCAAGTCTAAGGCATGAATCCACCAACCATCGTAAACATTAATCAAGCCACCTACAATAGGCTAATCAAGGCCAAACAAAGACACGATCAACAATCTTACCAATTAGATTGGAAGTTTCATAAAGGCAACCTATCCTAAGGCTTATACTAAGACCAAGAACCAAAAATCTAGGAATCAAGACTAACCCGTCACATACAATCCAAACCACAAGTAATTTATACTAAATAATACCTCATGAGGCAAAATAAAAATAAAGGAGATCGTAGCCTACCTCGAAGCTGAACAAACACGCTCCAAGTCCATTTTTCGGTAGACTTTCACTCCAAAAATGACCCCAAATGCCTCCATGCTATCCAAATATTGATCACCTCTTCAATATAAACCTTTTGACACTAAAGTCACATTTTTCAAAGACGGACCCAAAATTGGGTCCAAAATGGGGTTGTAGGACGCGCGATGGGAATTCTAAAAATGACTCTGTGAAAAGGTTCTAAGCACATTATTGAGCATGTACCCCAAAATGGGGCATAAATCGATGCTCAAAAAGTCCTAAATCAATCCAACAATTAAAAAACTGTTAAAGCTTAAATCTAAGGTAGGGCAGCCCATTTGGGGCAACAATTACCTCAAACTGATGCTTTCCAGGCTTCTTTAAACCTACCAAGACGTACCCACTATTAATTCGAACCCACCGGACTTGGAATCACTTAAATTGGAGCCCCCTATCTCCAAATATTGCCAAAAAAGGGAATGGGGTCGCGACTAGTTGCGTCTTGTCTTTTAACTTAAAGACTAGATGAAATTGGCCTTCGCGATCACGAAAGATTAGTTTGTAATCGCGACACTCAGATTAAATGGCCATCACAATTGCAGGAGGCATTTCGCGAATGTGAAGGGTAAGCAAACCTGGCCATCACGATCATAGACAAGACCTCATGATTGCATAGGTCTGGATGGATGGACTTTGGGAATGCGACCACCGAGGCTCGCGATCGTGAAGTGTAATGGTGCTTGCACCAGCTCAACTTTGATCTTTAAAAAGCTTTGATGGGGTGCTTGATATTGATTTAGAATCCCATGCGTGCAAATCACTATGCTACCCCACCAAATTTAATGTTTCAAACTCAATAGAGCATTCAAAATTTCATCCGAGGTCATCTCGACAAAAAGTAGGTACCACACCCATGCACCATTTTTGCCAATTCTACATGGAGGCTGAAAATAAGACCGAAAGCTTTGAGACACGAACAAAGGTTATTCTAGACCAAACTCGATATTCTAGAGCTAACCGCACTGATAGAATTTTTATCCGAGTGCGTTTACCAAAGATTATTGACCAAAGTCGTGCTTCAGTCAAATTTCCCAGACTAAAGAGCCAAATGACCCTAAACTTATACCAGCTCCTCAATACTCGTGCCGACCATGCTACTAGCCTAATTTGGCCATTCCAAAGTTGATGGAATTGTCAAAATTCTATTCTGAGGTTGTTTTCCTTGATTTTTGACCAAAGTCAACCGTTTAAACTTTAAGAGCTCCAAGATAGAAAATTGGGCATAAAACCCAAGTGAACGACTAGACGATCGAAATATCAATTTCAGAAAGTCAAAAATAACTTGGGGTCACTACAAGAAAGCTCTAAATGCTGAAAATATCAAAGAAAGATGAAAATAATCTTGAGGTTCATTACAAGAAGCATCCTTAAATCATAGTTCATAAAAAACATTGTGCATGCATGACTTCAAAACATGACTCATAATCATAAAATAGACATAATGCATGGGTTCATGTGAAATTCATAAAAATCATTAAATTAAGATCAATCTATGCATAATAAGATCATTGAGATTGAGTAAAAGCATAATTGAATGGACCCAATGCAAGATCATCAAAACTATAGAAAGTTTTATTGAAATTCATAGTAAAAGAAGGAAAATATTTGGGATTCCATGGATTGAAGGGATCCCTGGATGAAATTCCACATACCTCACTGAAATTAGCCCTAAAATCTTAATAGGAGACTTAAGATCCTTGAAACCCTAGCTTGGAGACGAGGATACAATTGGGAAAGAATTTTAGAGAGAAGATTTTTGAGTAAGAGAATTGAGAGGGAATGAGGGGAATTTGATGGGTTTGCGTAGTTATAGGCTTTAAGAATGTCACAACCCAACCTAGTAACTAGTCATAACACAATGATTGAAACCCCGAAAGTCTCCAACCAAGCCTCTTGTACATATCATAAACATACACAAAGTGAAATATAAAAGCGTAAACATCATAAGAGAGTCTAAAACATGACTAGAAATCTAAAAATGTCTTATGACAATATATAATCAATCATATGTCCAACTAGATGCCTCTAAATATGAGTATGGGCGGGGGATAAGATATATCCTTAGCTCACCCTCAACATACAATGCAAACAAAAGTCTTTTGAAAAGAAAACAGTAACCAACATGAAACTAGTCCCCGGTCAATAAAGACTTACCACAACATTGTCGGATGGAGAACACCTACTAGTTACGTGGACGATTAGGATCTTCAACCTCAACCCCTACATTATGAGATAATATAGGCAAAAGTATGCATTAGTACGTTGGAATTTACTAAGTATGAGGGCGTGACACACAACATAAATTATGGAATGCAAAGGTCAAGTAAAACACATGATAAGATGGAAAACATAAAGTCATGAGAAAATCATATTGACCAAAGCATTTAAACTTATAAATTCAAAATCATAATATACTTAAGAGATCATACATGTGTGGGATAGGAACCATAACCGATAATAAGACCATGCAAGCTATAACATGGAATCCGATCGATGTGGGTATCATCGGATTCCATGTTATAGCTCACATGGTCTTATTATCAATTATGGTTCCTATCCCACTTATGTATAATTTCTTAAGTATGTTATGACTTGAATTTATGTTTTTAAATGCTTTGGTCAATATGATTTTCTCATGACTTTATGTATTCCATCTTATCATGTGTTTTACTTGAACTTTGCATTCCATGATTTATGTTGCATGTCACGCCCTCATACTTAGTACATTCTAGCGTACTAATGCATACTTTTTGCCTACATTGTCTCATAATTTAGGAGTTGAGATTGAAGATCCTAATTATCCATATAACTAGTAGGCATTCCTATTCGAAGATGTTGTGGTGAGTCCTCATTGACCGGGGACTAATTTCAAGTTATTTACTATTTTCTTGTCAATAGACTTTTGCTTATGTTGTGTATTGAGGGTGAGCTAAGGACATGTCTTGGCGCCCGCCCATACTCATGTTTAGAGGCATCTCGTTGGACATATGTTTGAGTCTATGTTGTCATAAGATATTTTCATATTTCTATTCATGATTTAGACTCTCTTATGATGTTTCTGCTTTTATATTTCACCTTATGTATGCTTATAAAATGCACAAGAGGCTTGGTTGGAGCCCTTTGGGTTTTCGATCGTCATGTTACGACTAGTACCTAGGTTGGGTTGTGACATATAAGTACCAAACAAATATACTCAGCAGGCATAGGCCCACTGAGCTCCACAAATAAAGTAAGTATAAATAACATATAAAAAGGTAAGCACATCACAAGTAACTAACAAGAGCTAACATAAGGTAGAACAAGAAATAAGAGCGAAGAGATAAAATACATAGATAAATAAAACAGAGTCAAGGAATGCACCTGTAAGTAGAAGACAACAACCTATTTACAACAATGAAGCACTATAAGAGTGAACTAAGCAAAACGAAAAGCCGATGATCACCACTAATCACATAGTCACCTAAGGACCAATCCAACTCAGCTTAGCAGGGATTACCATCAACGAATCTAGAATAAGACCCCCTGTTAAATAACTACAAATACAACATAATATAAATATAATTATAATAAAACAATAATTGATCAGACAACTATACACCCGAAAGGTATAAACAATAACAAATATACCCTCGACTACCATAAAACTAGGGGACCAAACAAAAAATAAGTATGCTGGTGATAGGCGATGTGTATGAGTGCAAATTTGTAGAAAAATCCAGTAACATCATCAGTGCCTCTTAGATATCATCAATAACCAAGTGTATAGACCCAGCTTGACCTTCAGCCTGCCGGTAAGGACCCATGTAGATCTCTTATCTAGTTCAGTGGTACATCGGCCAAAAAGGCCCATAGGGGTCGAGGGAAGTTCGTATATACTGCTTGGGCCCGAAAAAGGTCTTATACATAACACATAATATCCCTGTCGTGGTTCTAGAGAGTGAGTAGCCAAGACAATGTAGAAAAAGAGTAATGCCATGCTAGATAGTCAAGTAAAGGTTAAAGCATCCCGGATGGAGCCAATGTAGAAAAAGGGAGACACCGCGCCAAATACGAATAAAATACTGAGTGTATCCTTGATGGCTTTGTACTATCAGTAGAAAAGAAGTACGTCCTCAATGCTTCATAAGTATCAAAACCAGTGTGTCCAAGTGATCCAGGTGGTATGAATTTCGTTAAAACCTATTTAAAAATAATAAAAGTGTGAGAATGTGCCTTCTCAAAAACAGTAGTGAAAATCCAATGAAGGAACCGAGATCATACCACAAAATATGCAAAAATGCTAACTCAATGCAAGCATACCATCAATAATATCCAAACAAGGTACACTAATGTGTCGTGTATTTAAGACACTTTCGATGCTCAAAATAGTAAATTAGTGTGGGTTTCAAGCATGTGTTTGTAAATATGATGTATGTTTTGATTATTTTGTAGGATGTTTAAATCGTGCATGATTTTGGGCTTGTTGCAGAGTTTTGCTCAGAAATCACTACTGATTGATGGCCACGAGTGCCACTACAGAATGTGAAGCCTTATACGTCCTGTGGAAGCTAGTTATTAAGTGATATGCTGCTGAAAAGATGCAAGGAACTTTTTATCCAAGTAAAACTCCATGGGAAATTTAATGGGCCATGGAGTCCACCATGGATCATGATAAGTGGTCGTGAAGAGTAGGTCGAACAATGCCAAAAAAGTTTAAGGTAAAGACCACGAACCCCACCACAGGGGATAAAGAAGACCATAGATCATGGAGCTTGCCCATGAAGGAGAAAATGACCACAAAATTGTGGAGCGAAGTTAAACACCATAGAGCAGGACCATGGGGCATGAACAGAAATACAGTCCGTGAAGAGCCATCGTGAACATGTGCCGACTTACTTTTCCTAGTTGGTTTAGTATTGGGGATTTGTGTTTATATAAATTCCAAAATGCATTTTATTTTAAGGGTCACACAATTTTACAATTTTTGAGAGCTTGAACGATGTGAGAAACATATTTTTGAATAGCTTTTTGAGAGTCAACACGTTAATTTAATATTTTGGTTTGTTAATTCATTCTTCGTTCTTGCGATTCAAGGTTTACTTTTGCATAAATTTAAGTATTGTTTAATGAATTATACATCAATTCTTGATGCATTACTTATGAATATGAGTAGCTAAACTCCATAACTAAGGTTGTGGAAACCATGAAAAAATGACAAAGTAGGCAAACGTATAGGTGATTTTCGTTCATTATTAAGCATGCATTGTAGTTTTCTTTATCTTATTTTCCCTTTTAATGAGTGCACGGAAAAACTCACATGTATTCATTACTTTCTTAATAGAGGCGTGGTGATTAGGAAAATAAAACTATAATGGAGATTCGAGGTTCCAAACTTTTATCTAAGAACTTGAGCACAAGAGGGGTTAGTTTTTTGAGGTCAAAAGCAAGGGTTAGTTAGATACACATTCGGAGACCAAAAGGTAAAGAATGAAATTCCTCTAATAGGACCTGAGGGTATTTAGATGTACATAACTTGCTAGATTTTGCATGTGATGCATTAAAATGACATCACTAATACGAGACAATTACTAAGTTACATGTCATGGGGAACACAGTCCTAGCTACCTTGTCATATTATTTAGGAACACAGTTCTAGCAACCTTCTAATATTTTTAAAACCTTAGTTCTATTTTACTCTGTTGCTGGGAACATTGATAATTGTTACTTATTAAATAACTAAAACCCCAATCTACTTTATGCATTTATACTTTCTAGAAATAATGACTACAACTGAATTTAAATGCTAGTAGACTTATTTCCTCCTCATTACCTGTGGTTTCAACCCTAACCTAGTTGAGTTCTATATTTGACAACATTCACTTTATACTTTTTAATTGGAGTGTAAGTTTGGCGTATCACATTTTGGCATCGTTGTTAGGAATCGAAACCATGTAAGGCAGTGCTTAGGAGGTAACCAAAGGATTGTACTTATAATATATAGGCTAAATTATGTTTTTGAAGTTCTATGAGTGTAGGGATTCAAAGAAGGAGAAAACACCTAAAATTGGGCTAAGTCACACCCCTATGGTCACATATATGGACTATATAGGGAACCACATCCCGTGGTGAGGCAGTGTGATGGAAAAAGTCTAAATGGGTTTTAGGTTGAAGGTGGGGTTTACGGCTCGTGATAGACTTCACGGACCATTTAGCCTTCCGTGAACCCCATATATGTTTTCTGTGATTTTTCTCTAAGTCAAACATCATGGATGGGAACATGACTCATGGTTCTCTTCACAAGCATCCATCATGAACCATGAAACTAGGTCAGCTAACTTAAAATTAACCTATTTTTGACCCATTTCCAAAATTTAAAGGGTAATTGGGTTTTTACCCAGTTTCACCTAAATCTGGGTCATTTCGAACTCACCCACACGAACAAAATCCCTCTTCAACTCCAGATATTAAAACAATCCCTCCCACCCATCGATCTCCCACTTTCAAAGTGATTCAAGTGTCTAATGAGTGTACAGAATCCACATGCATCATTCCCCATACCAAAAGTTAGTCGAACTTGAAGTTCAAAGTAAGTGCACTACATGATTTCAGTATATACCTATATTGTTATGGATTAGGGCTAAAAATCTTGTAATATATTTATTGTTGGGGATGAGTTCATTTACTGTGTACTTAATGTGATTGAAATTATGTGTTTTGTATTGATTTTTGATATGGGGAAAATCTACCATGGTTGAACTGATATGGCTGGGGACAAAGGCATTTGTTACGGTCCGTATTGCACTTCATTGACCTTGATGGATGCTCGTTATCTCGTCCTTAGGAGTTTCTCTAAGTGTAGGTCTACGGAAGGCATCATAGACTGTAGAGTTCTTCACGGGTTGTGAAGTCTTCCGTGGTCGAAACTCTTAAAAAATTTTCAAGCCACTTTCCTGACCCTACTCACTCGAACTTTTCATTGTACCATTCATAAACCGTGTAACCCTTCACTTCTTGTGAAGACCCAACGTATAGAAATACTTACAAAAATTTGGAAATCAGAAAAACACCAAAAACAAGTTTTAATTCTGAATTAGAATGTGATCGACCTATGATGGATTGAGCGACATCATTTCTTAAGGGACATTGCCATGCTTGTACAATTTTGGGGAAGTCTGAGTACTGTTTAATTCATTGCACTTTTTTTTTTGTAAATTCTAACTCTCTATCATCTTTGTAGGTAATATGGGCCCCAAATGCACGATACCAATGTCCCGACTCCATAACTCACCATCCGAGGAATCAGCTAACAAATCAAATCATATTGGGAAATGAATCATCTAGTGGGTCCGAGGTGTGGGTCACAACAAACATTTCCCTCTACGCTCCCCCATACTACTAGATCTATGGAAGTTGTTGAGGGTAAGGCCACTCCCTCCTAGTCTAAAGAGGAGGCAGCCAGCTCAGGCAAATGAGGAAAATGGAGACGATGAGCAATTCAGAGAAGAGGCTGATATGTCCAAATTACACCTCCCTAAAGAAGTATAAAGTAATCTTTGATCAAATATAGAACCCAACAAAGATTAGCGTCGATCCCACGAGGAATATGTATTAGGCTTAGGTGAATTGTCTATTATTTTTTTTAGTAATCAATTTATTTTCGTAAAGAAAAAGGGGGTTTTATTAAAAACTAATTAACAAATCAAATAGCAAATATTAAGTAGCAAAATAATAGTTTAATGTAGTTTTAAATCAATATAAAGTGAAACTAGGTTTATGTGTTCCCCACGAATCCTTAACTATGTAGACCGTTTTTATTAGTAATTCTTTTCTTGTTTGTTACATGTAGAACAGGTAAGTTAAATTTACCTAAGTCCATGATTCAAAAGTAAGTGAATTTTACTATGCAACTTGATCCATCTACGAGTGTATGCTTTACTAACTCCTACCAATGATCCCAGATTTAGCTATCTCTTGTTCCGTTCAAGCTAATTTGATGAGGGTGATTTGCCCCAAATATCGTTGCTTAATCCCTTTTTCTATCCGTTACCTCCTTGATCCATCAAGTATGGATAAGGTGAGTTCTAACATTGGCCACCATTCAAAAGAAATCAAAACAAGGGACAAATAATACATGCATGCACACTATACAAGAATTACTTTTTATGAGGTCTACATCGTTAATTCTTCATGGTTCCAACAACCCTAGTTGTGGAATTATCTACTCATAACTACGTGATCACAATCAATAATATTTGAGTTAAAATAAACCATGAACTTACAATAATAATGATGAGAATCCAAAATCTTCAAATAAAATCCGAACGTAAATATTGATTACAAAAATTGTAATTCAAGAATAAAAGCTCAAAAAGTAGTTCAAGCTCTATTCTCAAACCAAAAAGCGTACATACTCTAAAAGTAAACCTAAAGAGTGTATTTATAGACAACTAATTCTAAATAACTATGAATTTGAAAAATCAGGAAACTTTAAGTCGGTTGTGTTCTATGACTCTTTATACGAATCATCGTTACATTAACGAGTCATAGACCTAACTAGTAATTCCAGCACTTTACACTGAGGAACTCTTCTTCTTCACGAAAGACTTCTATGACTCGTAACTTCCAGTATGAATCATTAACTTGAATCATAGACCAGGTCCTAGATTTAGCTTCTGCAGTTTTCTTCTACGAAGGCATTTTACGGCTCATAAAGTTTTGAACGGGTCATAGGATAGACTCGTAACTTCAGCTTTGCCTTTATTTCTCAATGATAATTTGATGATTGATACCTACGACCCGTAGAAGTAACTACAGGTATAGGATGGACTCCTAAACTCCAAAATTCCTACAAATCATTGTTGTACTCTTCCGTTTAATAATCCAACTTGGTTTCCTGCAAAACAAAGCACAAATAAAATCAAATATGCTAACAAACGCTTAAAAGACATGCACATTCTCAAGTTTAAAGTATTAAAAGTACCATAAATCCACAGTACATCAAAACTCTCAACTTAAAATAGTTTTTTGTCCTTAAGAGATACTACTATACTAAAATGACACAACACAACATAAGACCAAGAATTTACAGCAAACACAAGGCTATTGACTCCCAACCCCTTCCAATTTTCATTCATGATATCTTGCAACTAATATTTCAAATCAAACTATCTTATGTGGATCAATATGATATATTTCAACACTAACAGACAAATTCACATGCAAAAACAATATTCACCATTTTCATGACTATTTCGATGATGTAACTTGTTCCCTCACTGAAAAAAATCCCTTTTCACACATATTGTAATATTTCTTTAAAATTCATGATGCAAAAAACATTCACGCTCACAAAACAAAATGCAAACCTTTTATGCTTAATACCATAAGCTTGCCCTTATTTTCAATACTTAGACTCTTGAATCGTTGGATTAGGATCACTATAGGACTTTTTTGACTTATAGCATAGGCTCAGGGACAGATGTGGTGTATTTGGATTGTAGTAACTTTTGGCCTTCCTCAAACACTACATTAACCTTGATTCCACATCGGACAACCTACAACTTGTTTTACTCTTATTTTCCTCTTTTCACTTTTGCTTGGGGTGTGGCTTTGTTTTGTTTGTTCCATAACACTTTTTCTTATGCTTTATGATTTTCATTGCAAATGCTTTCTATGTTCTTTTTTCAACTTGGACACTCGCCTTTTTTTTCTTCTTTTCGCTACTTTTTATCGCACATCTCTTTTCATACCTTTTATTTTCTTGCTTGTCTTTTCTTATGCCCTTTCTCTTCTCGCTTTCCTCTCATAGTAGCCCCCCTCTACTTAGAATGTTTGCCTAATTTGAGGTACACATTGTCCTAGGATGGACCAGGGCCAAAATAAAAGATTACAATTAGGGATAGGGACATTTGAAGTATGCTTTATTGAATCAAAAAGGTTTTTTAAGAGGCTTAAATCATTGGTTCAAATTGTAAAATAGTCTTTGGTTGGTTCTTTTAAGGCTAAGTGGACTAATTCAACAATGACCTATGATCCTTTCCTAATCAACAGTTCAATCATCATAGTACGACCAATGGGGAAGCTCTAGATTGACACAAATAGTCAAAACACATAAATACCTCACACACACTAGCATCAAGTTTCATTGTTAATTATCAATCTCTGGTTCATATTTCTGTCTAAGTCATATGTTATCATCTCAGTTTACATCATGTCACACAAAAATTCTACACAGTCAATATCCTAAAGAAACAACCACAATACTTCAATTAAATTTTGGAAGGTTCTATTTTTCCATTTTAAACCTTCTAACCATTATGCCATAGATTCTTACTCTTATCTCACATTTACATTCTAGGCATGTCGATTCAACATAAGTAAAGAAATTTCTATTGGGAAAAATAACACAGGTAAGAAAATCCCAAGGATATAATCAACCCACCCCTACTAGAAAAACTTTGCATTATTCTCAATTTAATACAACAATAAGTACAATGTAAGGGGAAGAGGATAAGAACCTATGGCGCATGAGCGTCGAAGTCTATATAGTGGCATTCAGGTCCATCGGTATGGATCTTGGTGTGGTAGCATGTGGTACTATGGTATTTTGTGAGTCATCATGAGTGTCGACTCGTGAGCTCAAATCTCTAATAACATGCTGCCTCTCCTCCTCCTTTCGCATCTCCTCAGCTAGTCTAGATGCTCGTATGGCCTCCTTTAGATCTTGGTGCTCCTTTTTCTTCCTCTTCCTAGCTTCAGCCATATCCAGAGTGCCATATTTAGTGTGAGGTGTTTTATCCCTTGACACTTATGACTCATCATTCTCAAATAAATCAAACAACATCGATGGCTGGATAATTGGCACAACAAATGAAATAGAAGCTGGTGTAGCTAAAGATATGACCTCAGCATATAGTAAGCAGACCTCTATCCTGATGGCAATGATGTTAGAATTTGAAGAGGACTACAACATCTTATTCACCCTATTCTCCAAGGCATCAATGCGTGCATGAATATGACACTTCCGATCAGCCAAGGCAAGCCTCAAACTTTGCTGTTGTGTGCTTCTATAATTCATTAATAGATTTTTGGACACACAATTTGAGCTTATGAATTAAATGACCAAGTTGGGACTCTTTTTGGGCTTGCTACTGCATCAAGGTCTGTAAGGCTTTGACCAAGATGGTGACTAAGCTTGTGGGCTCTAGACGCGGCGTGCTAGTAGATGGGACTATAGAGGAAGTTGGGGTAGTCTCAAATGGCTCTATGGAGGGTGTCTCATGATATGAAATAGTTGCTGGATCAGCTTGGACAAGCTTCTTAACAATCTCAAAATTAGGTAACCTCACCTTCAGATGCGGAGCATGTTGTTGGTCGACAGGGTTTATATCATCCTGAATAAGTCCAACATCTTGTATCCTATTAAATCTGATCAATGGGTCAACCCCTGTAATCAATGGGACTATGTCCTCATGACACAATACAAAGACAACGTAGGGGAAAACAATTATATTATTTCTCCGAATGGCCTGCTCATGTACCTAGGTAGTGATGATTTTCACAAAATCAACCTCATATCCAGCCATTAAGATAACAAAGATCGCAACTCAATCTAGTGTCAAGTAGTTATCGGCATTGGTCGAGCAAAGTCAGTGTCGGATGATAGCCCACTAAAACTTGGTTTCAATGTTTACAGAAGCTTTCTTTATCGGAGTCGGGTGTGATACCCAATTTGCTGCTATTCCATGCTCAGTTATATAAGCATCCACCCATCTAAGTAACTCTCTAAGTTGTATCATATACCTCATGGCATTTTTTTACCGCACTACTTTCATCTTGTGATCAAGCCCGGCCATTAGGGCTGCCGGTGGAAAGTTTGGGCTGTAGATAACCCGTCAGAATTTCTCCTTGGATAAATCAACTAGGACATCTTTGATGATGTAGTCAATAATGTAGGCTGCTCCAAATGGAAAATTCTTCTTGATCATTATCGCATACGATGCATAAAATTCTCGCACCATAGCATTACTATAGCTGCCTGAAAGCTCTGCTATCCACTCTAATCAATGGCAACAAAATTGATTGCAAATCTTTGGGACTACCTCGAGATTAGTTGTGATAACATGTGGCCTCTCAGTAATACGCCCTCTTGATTTTTGGTGATCGTTCTTCTCCTGCCCCATCCGATAAAAATCAAACAGCCCATCAATACACCATTTTTTTGGTTTTCATCGAATGTAGAATGATATGGAGGGATTCTCAGGCATTGACATACCCTCGGACACTTAACCTGAAGTAGATTGGGCCACAAAATCATCATCGCTTTCTCCTACTTCAATTGAATCCCTCTCTTCAGATTGGGGGGGATATGGATGGTGTTGCGGTATGAGGAGGAGAAGAGCCTTCTCTATGCTCCGAAACTGGGATGATATTTTTGGAGCTGTCTGATTTGGGTCGTCGAACAAGTGGTGTCTCAGAGTCAATGAAGTATTCCTTCTCGGACCCACCATTCTCGGTGTCCGTTGGTTTATCCCGTATCCATTTTTTAAAAATCTTTTTGGCTTCCTTTCTTGAAACCTTCTTATTTCTACCATTCTTCTACAGTGTTTGTTTGGGAGGCATTGTACCTGTGGAGATACAATTAGTGCACATTCATTTTAAAAAAAATCAAGAAAAGATAAAAAACATTAACTGGTAATCTACTATTTTTTGTTCTACAAGAAGGTATCTACGGGTCGTAGAAGAGACTATGACCCATAGAACCAACTTGTAAAATCAGGCCTACAATTATTTAATCTATGAATCTAGTCTATAAGTAGACCTTATGACTGTAGAAGTTTCTACGGATTGTAAGGGTCATTCGTGGACTCAGTTCTATGCCAGTATGTTTAGGCACGTGACTTGTACGAGTCAATCTATGATCCATAGACAAGTTTATGACATGTAGAATGTATTCATACAAGTTGAGTGTCCAAATACTTAGTTACTATAAATTCATCTTTTATTTTGACGAATCCAATTGATGAGATGTATAATATTCTACGATTCATAATTAGACTCATAAAGGTTGATGCATGTGAGGGTTAATCACTGATCCTTAGGTCAGGTGTACCCTGGTAACTATGAATCCTAGTTTCACCTACGACTTGTAGAAAACCCTTGATTGAAATAAAACTTCAAGATCAGTAATTTTATTCACAAAGCACAACAAAATTAGTTCAATATGCCTATCTATTAATCAATTCATTGATTATAACCTTAAATTAAACATCTTTCCAGTTCTCTAATTCACAACATTAGTTCAATAATTTAAGGTCAAAATCTCAAATGCCCTAGTTTCTTACTAATTGTCTAATCATCTTTCCGGTTCTCTAATTCACAAAATCAGTTCAATAATTTAAGGTCAAATCTCAAATGCCCTAGTTTCTTACTAACGGTAAAAAATATTTTTCGAACACACTGTTCATCATCTCAAGTCAGCCAGAATGGCCTCACCACCGCCTGTGGAGCTCCCCAGGCCACCGGATCGCAAAATGAATATAACTCATCAAGTATCATCCTCTAATCCAGCTAATAATACTTCAAATCTGTAAAAACAAATTGAAAATACAATAGCAATTTCAAGTGAAGCTAGATTGACTCAAGTACATTTGATCGGGCAAGACTCCATTATCACAATCGAAACTTCTCATATACCTGAGATGCATCTCCAAATTCAAGAGGGTCCCGGTATGATTCAAGACAAAGGAACTACTAGGGATTACTCTCCAGGTCATAGTGCATCCGAGGTCACAATTTTAGTCAATTTTGCCAAAGGAATCATCACCAACAAAGAATACGGTGGTGGCGCCGGAGCTTCGGCCATCCAAATTAAACAAAATGAATGCCAAAATATTCCTCAGGCGGTAGAGTATCTCTCTATCCCAAAGTGCCACTTTGAAACTTCCCCACAGAATTTGATTATTAATTGGAACTCCGACAATTGTAGCAGTCAAGAACACACTGATTCTGATGATTTTTTTTTGAAAGAATTGAATTCTCATGACCAATTGAACCAGAAAATGAATGGAAAATAAGTGGTCGATTATACAAGTGAATATGATCAAGAACCACTTGACCTTCAAGATATCTAAGGGAATGATCAGCAATGCAATAGTAAGTCTGCAATGGAAACTCGAGATAAGTCCTCCAAGTCTACTACTCCCTCTTAATCTGATTTGTTAATCATGTTAACAATAATATTGATTCTCAATTGCATGCTAAGTCAATTGAACAAATACTGTTAATTTAACCTCTAATATGTAGCAAGTTCAAAATGTTTCTAGTGTAAGGTCTGCTGAGTTTCCTTTGAATTTGGGTAACAATTATAAGGGTAATAATGTTCAGACCTAAAATGATCAAATCATTGTTGTTGTAACTGGTAGTGATCAGGAGAAAAATGCTCAAGGAATATAGGAAAATGGTAATTCTAAGAAAAATAAAGAGCTAAGTCTTGAGAACCAATAAAAAGGTTCTAAGGAAAGCCAACAATCCAAACAGAAACCTTACCTTCCTAACACCAATCCTTTGAGAGTATCCAAAAATTTTGAGACCTACAAACCTAACACTACCAAAGGAAACCAAAAGAATATGCAGGATAACAGAAAAAACCAAGTTCCTAAGCCTACCAACCAATCCAAAGCTCTTAACTCCAATGTCCCTAATCCTCCAAACCCCGTCATCCCTCATACTCTTGCTACAAGATTAAGAGCTCAAGAAGTTGTGACTAATGCACCTATTGATATAAGTCCTCCTAAGATTACTACTAAACAAGTTATCCTGCTGTGATGTTCAGAAAAGATGACTTCATGGTCAAGCTTGCTGCTATGTGTAAATATACACTTATTGGTAAGTTTACCAACACTATGCCTAAAATGGAGATCATTGGGAGAGAATTTATTATCCAAGCTAAACTTAGAGGCGGGGTTAAACTCATTCATTTCAACTCAAGGCACCTTTATATTGATTTGGAAAATGATTATAATACTCAACATGTGGTCCAAAGGGAATATATTTATTCAAAGCCAACTCACGAGGTTGCAAATCTGGACCCCTACTTTTAAACTAGAGGAAGAAAATCCTTTGGTGCCTATTTGGGTAATTCTACCTGAGTTTCCATGGCACTGCTACTGTCTTGAAGTGGTAACTCCTTTATTATCCCCTATTGGTAAGGTATTGTTCTTGGACTTGGCCACATATAACAAGACAAGGGGTAGTGTAGCTAAAGTCAACATTCAAATAGATATGACCAAGCAAAGACCTCAACATATTTGGATGGGGTTTGATGATGATGAGAATGGTGAGGGTAGATGGAAGCCTATTCAATATGAGGGAGTGCCTGAGTATTGTCACTACTGCATGCATCAAGGCTATACTAGCAATGTATGAATTGTGAGAAGAAGGGATGAAGAGAATAAGAGAAGAAAGGCACAAGAAGAAGATGCAAGAACCAAAAATAAAGCAACAACTGGTAAGAGTAATGAGTTGTAGAGTCAAGAGGATAAAAACTCCAAGGAGCAGCAACGTAATAATCTTACTGTGAAAGAGGAAAATATTCAAGAAAAGAAGAAATGGCAAACTCAAAAGAAAAAGGGCAAGAAGAATGGTCAATTTCACCAACAAGAAACACAACAACAAAGGAAACAAGGCATGATGCAACAAGGAGAAAGTTATGTACCTCCTCAATCTCTCATAAGAGACAACCAACAAGCAAGGAATATGCAGTAGAAATGTATGATCTCTAAAACTAATGAGTATAATTCCTAAAATTATAATGTTATCTTTGGAGTCTAGAGACAACCTCCCTCACCCCATAGAAATTAAAATCCCAGTCCCCATAATCTTATAAAGTAGGTTGTTCATGACAATAAAAATGCCAGACCTCCACAAAATAAACAAAGTAAGGATGCTACTACTAGAATTGATCTAGCTACTACATTGGATGTTATGGATTGCAATTTTACCAAAGAGAAAAACTCAAGTATTGACTCAATTCTCCCATACCCCCATGGCTCCCCCATAGTTTTAATTTTAATATTTTAACTACTACTGCTGAAGTAGTTGATGGAGGTGAGGATGGGGGAATAAATGAGACACCTACTAACTTGTAGGAAGGGGATACCAGGGGGAGGGAAGTTCTTTTGGTTGACCATAAGAATAAATCTAGAGCCCCTGCAATCACTCTTCCAACTACAAGCAGGTCAAAGATACATGAACAGTAACATGACTCCCAAAAAAGATGCTTTAAAGAAAAACCAAGAAAGAGAAGAAAAAAAGCAAGATGAAAATACATAATAAAGAGTTAGCTATGTATTGGTTAAAGAGCAGAAAGGTATACATGTGTCCCCTTTTCAAGTCCAAACTATTTCTACTAAGGTGTGTGTACTCAATAAATGATCCATATAAGATGACCTAAATGAAGAGTAGCAATGCTAGGTAAGGAGAGGTCATTCATTCATAGTAGAAAAAACATTCACTCACTTGTATCTGAAAAGGCAGGTGGGGGATAACTTTAGGATTCGATTGATCTTTCTACATCCTGAATTAAGGTGGCTCTAAAATCAGGTTGCCTACCTCTCTAGTTACAAAGAGAGGAGAGGTGATTCAAAGCCTTAATTCAAGCTAGAAATCTTTCTAGAAAACTAGCCATATCGATCTAGGTAAGTGGTGACAAAGAAAAGGCTTTTAAGCCTGAGGGGCGGTAAGCGAGGTAGGATAAAATGGTATTTGAACCAGGGCGAGTGGCCCTATATAGTATGTCTTTTGCAAACTCTTTTAATTGTTGGATGCATAAAATAACGTAGTCCCCTTTACAGAGTTACTCACTCTGAGGATGAGGAGGATCCTAATTAGAGGGAACAAAATCATGATGAGGATGAGGAAACCAGTACTCATCTCCTAAAGGCAATTGATTCTATCATAGATACTACAATTTAGAATGAAATACAGTAGGTTTCTGAGAAGAATATTTTATCTTATAGGGATCAACAAGAAAAGAAGAAGAAAAAGAAACAGCTTGTCACCACAAGCTCTGATAATGCTATGTGTGAGAGTAGGATCAACACAAGGTCCAAATCTCAGAAATCTTGATGATTAGTACAATATACTAGAATGCAAGGAGTATTGATACTTAAGGAGCATTGGATAGACTCCAAAAACTCAAGGATTATCTAACCTCTCTATGTTGACAATCCGTGAACCTTTTTATAATAAATCTCAGCTCAACTACTATAGAAATTAGCTAAGAATAAACAAGTCCAATCATAATTCTAATAATAAGATTTGGCTTTTCTGGAATCAAGATGTGGATTTCTCCATCTTAGATCAAGATGAGCAATAGATAAATTATGAGATCAAACACGTGTCTAGTCCTGTTTCTCATATTATTACATTTGTCTATGCTAAGTGTAAGGATTACATGAGAAGAAGCCTTTGGGAGAAGATGCTGCAGTTTTCTAACATAGAGAAACCTTGGTGTACTGTTGGAGACTTTAATGTGATCACATATATTGAGGAGAAGATAGGAGGGCAACCTTACAATATGAACAAGAGTTTTGAGTTCATATATGTGATTGAAGCATGTGGACTCGTTGATTTGGGTTTTCATGGTAAAATATTTACATGGTGTAACAATAGGGATAATAAGACTAGAATTTAGAAGAGGTTAGATAGAGCAATGGTGAATAATAGGTGGCTAGAGTTGATGCCTATGACTAAAGTGACTCATCTCGGTTTTATAGGTTCAGATCACTATCCTCTATTACTGGAATGCAAAGATAAACACTGTAGTCCCACCAAATATTTCAAGTTCCTCCATTGCTAGGTGGAGAACCAAACATTTCTGGACACTGTTAGAATTTGCTAGGAAAGACCTATGGAAGGAACTCCTATGAGAATCTTTCACTTAAAACTTAAGAGGGTGTCTAAGACTCTTAGCAATTGGTCTAGACAACAATATGGTGACATATTTGAAGCAGTTAAAGAATTTGAAGAAAAACTAAAGCAAGTAGAGGATGATATTATTCATGACAATTCTGAAGGAAATAGAACCAAGCTTAACCAGGTGAATGCTCATTATATTAGATACTTGAAGACTGATTAGTTCATCCTTAAACAAAAAGACTTAGCTTCAGTAGTTTAAGCATGGAGATGCCTATTCCAAATACTTTCATGCTATCATCAAAGGAAGGACAAGAAGATTGTTCATCCATAAACTCACTGATGACTAGGGCAATACCATTCAGGGTGATGAGAATATTTCCACTCCTGCTTTTTCTCATTTTGAAAATATTTTCACTGGGAAAGAGGATCTGATCAATAAAGATATGCTAAATTGTATCCCCAATATCATAAGATATCAACATAACTAATCCCTTAATGCTATACCTACTAAGGAGGAATTGAAAGAGGCTGTATTTTCTACAAGTGTTGTGTCAGCTGCAGGTCCAGATGGATTTAATGGCAAATTCTTCCATACTTGTTGGGATATCATTAGTGAAGACTTATTATACTTGGTACAATTTTTTTCTGTGGCCATTCTATTCCCAAGTTTTTCTCTCCTGCATGTTTGGCCCTACTCCCAAAAGTAGACCATCCTAATAAGTTGACTAAGTTCAGACCCATATCTCTTAGCAATTTTATCAATAAAGTCATATCCAAAGTGTTGTAGCTCAGGCTATCTCCCATTCTTCCTCAACTAATTTTTGAAAACCAATCAGGGTTTGTCCAAGGAAGAAGCATTTAAAAAAATATAATGCTGGCATAGGAAATTATTCATAGTATCAAAAAGCCCAAGCTTGGAGATAATATTGTTATTAAACTATATATGGACAAAGCTTATGACAGGGTATCTTAGTCATTTGTATGTCTAGTGATGAGAAGAATGGGTTTTGGAGAATTATTTATAGATTTGGTTTGGAGGATAATGGCCAACAAGTGGTATTCAGTTATTGTGAATGGTAGTAGGTATGGTTTCTTCCACTTTACCAGAGGCCTCAAGTAGGGAGACCCATTCTCTCCTAGTTTTTTTTATAATAAGTGCTGAGGTACTATCCAGAATGCTCAACAACCTGCACCACCACTACCTATAGAGAGGCTTTCACATGGAGAAGAAGGGTCCTTTGATTAATCATTTGAGCTTTGCTGATGACATAATCATATTCACTTTAACATACAAATAATCTCTAAAATTGATCACTAAGACATTGCAGGTTTATGAACAAAGTTCAGGGCAACTTATTAACAAGGATAAAAGTTAGTGCATGATTCCTTTGAATACAAATAGTGAGTCTATGGAAAAGGTCACTATCATCACTGGTTTAAAGTCTACTCATGGTCCTATCAATTATTTGGGATGTCCCCTATACATAGGGAGGAAAAGGATTATATACCTTACTAGTATGGTATCCAAGGTCATCTCTAGAATTAAAGGGTGACAGAATAAAATGTTGAGCTATGGGGGTAGAGCTACCTTAGAGAAATCTGTGCTACAATCCCTTCCTATTCATCTCTTGTCTACTATTACTCCTATTACCACTACCCTCAAAAAAATTAAGTCTCTTATAGCAGAATTTTTTTGGTGGAGGAACAAAGAGAAGAGAAAAGATGACTGGGCATCATGGGAAACACTTATCTATCCTATGAAAGAAGGAGGTATTGACATGAAAAATCTAAATGATGTATGCTTAGCCTTGCAATACAAGTAGTTGTGGCTCTTTCGGTCTAAGAAGACTCTATGGGGAGAATTTTTGAAGGCTAAGTATTGCCAAAGGGCATATCCAGTGATCAAGAAATGGCACACTGGCCAATGTCTTATGTGGAAGAATATGTTGACAAATAAAGATGATATGAAGCCTCATATTCAGTGGCAAATTAACTCAGGTAACTGCAGTTTCTAGTGGGATAATTGGCTAGGAATTGGACCCCTAACAAATCACAATGACTATCTTCCTAGGCTCAACAATATCACAATATCTAAGTTCTTGATTAATGATGTGTGGAATTAGGAGAAAGTGAGACATCATGCCCCACACCACCTTGTACAGAAGGTTCTCAACACCTCCTTCAAAAATCAACCTGGCATTTAAGATACAACCTTCTAGAAACTAAATCCAAATAGGAAGTTCACTTGTGTATCAGCTTGGAACCAGGTCAGGAAAGAAAGAAGAAAAAGCATGACATGCACCATTATACAGAATAATAATATACCTTTCAAGTTATCCTTCTTGGTCTACAGATCCCTCAGAAACAAATGCCCTAAAATGGAAGTATTGTATCCCTTGGATATCAACCTGTCAAGTGTTCTTATTGTTACATCCTTGGGTGGGATAATATATATCACATATTCATTCCATGCCATTTTGCTAGGCATATTTGGAGGTAATTTTCAGATTGTTGGGGAATACAACATAGTAGCAGTCCCATGAGAAATGTGTTGATGAAATTGTGGTTGTCCAAACCTAACAATGAGGTGCATAAACTCATGTTGCAAGTTGTATATTTATTTGTTGGAACTTATGGAAGAATAGGTATACTAGTAAGTATGGAGAAAAGAAGTCAAGTACCACTAGAGTTAAATTCTCAATTGTTAAAGATCTCTATATGCTGATTTTCAAAGCCTTCCCCTATATTAAGTGGTCTAGTAACTGGAAAGAGCTCTTATCTATGGTTGTGAGCTCATGTTATGAAGGTTATTCAAGTTACATGGCATAAACCTCCTTGAAATTTAGTGAAGCTAAACACTAATGGAAGTGCCTTAGATAACCCAGGAAGAATAGGGGTTGGGGGTATCCTAAGGGATCATAGAGGAAAACTCATTTATGCCTTTACAGCACCACTTGGTTTTGGTTCTAACAATCAAGATGAGGTACAGGCTGCAGTACTGGCATTATTTGGTGTATTCAGCATGGATATAGAATGGTACTTTTGGAGGTAGACTTAGAGCTTCTTATTAAATGGCTAAGACAGGAATTCAAACCACCTTAGTCCATCAAAGACTACCTCAATGAGCTGTAAGACTTGATCAATTTGCTGGACTACTTTCAATGCAAGCACATATTTATGGAAGCAAATTATCCTCATGATACTCTCTCTAAACATAGTCATAAGGTTGACAAGACCTACCAGATCTACAATGTTCACCAACTTCCTAAAGAGACAAGAGGGTACTACATATTGGACAAGTTGCGTATGTCTAGCTTCAGAAGACAAAAGTTGAAAAGGATTAGAGAACCTCCATAGATGGTTGGCCAGATCTCCTAGTAGAACAGGTTTACCACTTGTTCCTTTTTGTATGTATTCTTCTTCTTTTAAACTATAGGCAGTAGGTATAGCTTCTAAGAAGAAGTCTTGTTTTGCACAAGCTCTTTATTTGTAATATGTAAGGGGAGAGTCTCCTTTATTTATGCTTTCTTAGAATTAATGAATTGAGAGGAGTCCTTTCTTAGGTGTTTTTTTCTAAGTTCGTTCTTATAGTATATGGGGGTGAGTTAACTGGCCTTAGTAGGCTAGTCAACTCATTTACCAACATAGGATTGGAGGTAAGGTCTATGCCCCCCCTCATTTTAGTTTTGTTTTTATACATATGTTAAGGCTTGGGGGTGTTTGGCTCAATCCCTAACCGCCACGAGGGAAAAGGTCCTCGGGTTAGGTCTGTTTTCCAAACAAAAACTGTCCTTTTAGTCCTAATACACCATAGAGTTAAATAAAATAGGTCCTAGGTGTAATAACATGGGGAGATCAACTTACCACAAATGAGGATTGAATCCTTAGTGATTGTTTTTGGATTGGGACTGTGGGATGCTTAAGAACTTAGGGTAATAGGGTTTTGACTACATTAGTCTTTAGTGGTTAGGAATGTAGGTAATGGAAAATATGAAAATGGGGGGTGTTTCTGAGAAGAAGATGAATTAGGGGTCGTTTGGTGTGGAGTGAAAAATGGAGGTGATTTTTGAACTTCCACCCTTTTATTTCTTTTATTTTGGGTCGGGTTGGTTTCATCATTAATTCTACATAATGGCTAGTTACGAGTCGTAATATATATTATGAGTTGTAAACTAGTATCGTAGATTATCTTAATACTTGGATGAATGAAAGAAAATATACATGGAGTCCACGAGTGTAGCCTACGAGTCGTACAGTACACTCATAGACTCAAAGGTTTGTTAGTCTGACTTTTTGATGTTGAAGAGTCGAGTTTACGAGCCATGAAATGTTCTATGACCTGTAAATATGACTCGTATGCCTCTCAGATTCATTTTCCAATATTTTTATTCTGACATAGGCACAAACTCATCTTTTGGCCTATTTTTAAATACTTTTTATGACTCTAATTTGACACGGATCCTAATAAAGTCTATGCTATACTAAAAACTAACAAGTGAACATAAAAGAGAGACAATAAAATAAACTAAATAAAAGAAAAAAATAGCTTGGGTTGCCTCCCAAGTAGCGCTTGATTTAACATTGCGGCACGGTGCAGATTTTCCTAGTTACTCAGACTTCACTAAGCTTTCATGCTTTCACAGTTTTGCTCTCATCCTCTGTGCCCATGTATGCTTTGATCCTATGAACATTAACTTTGAATTTTCTTCCATCTTCTTTTCATCTTGAATACACCATGGGAAAAACTTGACTCACTCAGAGTGGTCCTAACCCCTTTGACTTGAGTTTTCTAGGAAAGAAATGCATCCTTGAATTGAAAAGAAGGACTATATCTCCGAGTACAAATGTCTTCTTTTCAATCTTTTGGTCATCGTTCTTCTTCATTCCCTCTTTGTACAAGGCTGCACTTTCATATGTATTTAAGCAGAACTCATTAACCTCGTTTATTTGATTCATCCTTTGCTTTGATTCGGTATACCAATCTATATTCAACTTTTTCAATGCCCACATAGCTTTATGTTCCAACTCGACTGGAAGATGGTAAGATTTCCCAAAGACAAGTTGATAATGTGACTTACCTATTGGAGTCTTGAATATGGTGCGGTAAGCCTATTGAGCATCATCAAGCTTCTTTGACCAATCCTTTCTATTTAAACTCACTATCGTTGCAAGTATTTGATTGATTTTGCGATTGGAAATCTCAACTTTTCCACTAGTTTGTGGATGATAAGGAGTGGCTTAACTTTGTTGAACCTATAATTTTCAAGTAATGATTTGATCAGTCGATTGCAACAGTGGGAACCGCCGTCGCTGATTATTGCCCTTGGTGTACCAAATCTTGAGAAGATATTTTGCTTGAGGAAAGTGGTGACATTCCGTGCTTCATTTTTGGGAAGTGCAATAGCTTCAACTTATTTAGATACATAGTCGACTGCAACAAAGGTGTATTTCATTCCACTCGAGCTCATAAAAACACCCATGAAGTCAATTCTTTATGCATCAAACAACAAAATGACTGGAATATGCGTGAGCAGGAGTTCATATTTCCTTGAAATTCCTCCTTCTCTTTGACAATGATAACAAAACTTGGCAAAATCATGAGCGTCTTGATGAATTATTAGTCAGTAATACCTACATTGCAGTATTTTGTAGGCTATCTAGATACCATTGTGATGACCTCAACAAGCGACTAATGATAAACTTCTAATATACTCATCATCTCAACTTTGGGTACGCAATGATGAATAATCCCATCATCACTAACACAGAACAAGTATGGTTCTTCCCAAAAAACTTCTTTACATCGGACATGAACTTGCGGTGTTGGTGAACATTCAATTCAGATGGCACTATATCTCTTACCAAGTAGTTATCAACATTGGCAAACCATAGAATCAAATCGTGTGATGCTGCCAATACTTGTTCATCTGGAAAGGTGTTATCTACATCAAATCCATCTTCCAACTTTAACATTGCCTCTTTTTCAAGCCTACAAAGATGGTCAGCAACCTAATTTTCAATTCATTTTTGGTCTTTCACATCAAAATCAAACTCTTGTAACAATAATACCCACCGAATAAGTCTCAGCTTAGCATCCTTCTTTTTTATTAGGTATCTCAATGCTACATGGTCTGTGTGTATAATTACTTTGGTGCCAAGCAAGCTGGATCTAAACTTCTCAATAGTGAATACTATGGCGAGCAACTCTTATTTGGTCATAATGTAGTTTTTTTGGGAAACATTAAGATCTTTGATAGCATAGTATATTGGATGTAGAATCTTTTGCACCTTTGTCCTAACACCATGCCAAGTGCTACTCTACTTGCATCACATATGACCTCAAACGGTTGCTTCAAATATGGCACAACGATAATTGGAGCTGATACTCGCCTTTGTTTCAACTCCACAAATACTTTTAGACATGACTCATCAAAAAAAACTTCATCTCCTTTTCAAGAAGTTTTATAAAGGATGTGCTATTTTAGAGAAGTCTTTGATGAAGCGGCGATAAAATTCGACATGTCCCAAAAAGCTTCTAATGCCTTTGACTGAGATGCGAAGGGATAACTTGGCAATTACCTTAATCTTTGCTCGATCCACTTCTATGCATTTGCTTGAGATCTTATGACCCAACACTATGCCCTCTTTTACCATAAAGTGATATTTCTCCCAATTGAGCATACGTTTGCACTCTTCACACCTCTTGAGTACATTGTGGAGATGAGCCAAGCAATCATCGAATGAGTCACCAACCAAGGAAAAATCATCCATGAAAACTTCGATTGTATCCTCCACCATATCTGAAAAGATAGACGTCATACAATGTTGAAAAGTCGTTGGTACATTACAAAATCTGAATGTCCCATATTGCCACATAAATAAGGTGTTTTCTTGGTCTTCAAATGCTACAGAAATCTAGTTGTAGTCCAAATAACCATCAAGAAAATAGTACCATCCCTTGCCAGTGAGATGGTCCAATATCTAATCCATGAAAGGCATTGGAAAATGATCTTTTTTAGTCCATGTGTTTAACTTGTGCTAATCCATGCACACCCTCCAATCAGTGACATAACTCATTATAATAAGCTTGTTCTTTGTGTTTGGCACCACAGTAATACCACCATTCTTTAGGATATATTGGATAGGACATACCCAATTACTATCTGCGATTAAGTAAAAAAACTCCAGCATCTAACCACTTGATGATCTCCTTTTTAACTTTCTCTTTGCATAGGTGTGTTGAGTCACCTTTGGTGCACAATGGTTGGTTTGAAGCCTAGCATGAGTTAGATTTTTTGTGAGTACATATGTCTGATGGAATGCCTATGATGTTAGCTACAGATCATCCTCTTGCTCTTTTAAAATGCTCAAGATAGATGTAAGAGCTTCCATTTGCTTTTGGTAAAGATCGGCAACTATTATGACCTACAACGTGTTGTTGAGCCCCAATAATGCATATGGCAAGTGAGATGACAACCCTTTGAGTTTCAAAATTGGAGGTTCCTCAATAGATGGTTTTGCAGGTAGGGTTGCTCTATTCTTCAAGTCTAAGTTAAGTCTCTTTGGTGCATGATTGAACATCCCAAGGACATTGAGTACACCAAACCATCTCGTCATACTCCCCAATGTGATATCCATCACAGTTCATGATGACAGCAGTTAGAGTCTCAATACCCAGTCTCTCTTTAATATGTATTTCTAGTTGCATATCATTAACAACATCAATCATGGACATTACTCGTAGCTTATTGTGATGCTTTATTGCTCGGCATCTGTCGAAAAACTCTTTTTTGTTTTTTAATCAAAACTTCAGCTGACCCATTTCCATATCTATGAATACACGTTCAGTTACAGAAAATGGTCTACCTAAAATGATAGGAATATCAAAATATACCTCGCAATCAAGAGTGATGAAGTCTGCAGGGAATATGAATGACTAAAATTTTACTAGAATATCATAAAGAAAGCCCACAGGCTTCTTTGCAGTACAATCTGCCATCAAGAGGTGCATTGATGTCGGTTTGGGGATCCTAAGCCCAATTGATGAAACACTGCTAGCGGCATCAAATTAATGCTAGCACCCAAGTTGTATAATGTCTTTGCAAATTTGAATGCCTCTATGGTACATGGTATGGTGAATGCTCTAGGGTCCTCTTTCTTCTGCACAAGTGAACGAGTAGCGATTGCACTTCAATGATGTAAGTTGTCGACTAGTTCAAAGCTTACCATTCTTTTCTTTGTGATAAGATCCTTCATAAACTTCACATATCCCAGCATTTGCTCTAACGCCTGTATCAAAGGAACATTAACAGAAATTTGTTTCAACATGGAGATAAATTTAAGAAACTTCCCATATTTGGCCTTTTTTTCAATCTTTACAGAAAAGGGGGAGGAGGTCATGTCATTGGAATTGGAGTAGATTTTTTCTCGCTGTTGGATTTCTCATCACACTTTTTATCTCCTTTCTTGGATGGCTTGGTGCTTAACTCTGCATCCACTTCTTCCTCAGTCTTGCTTTCTGTTTCCTTCTCACTAAAAGTTGGTTCATGTGCATCATCCTCAAGTTCTTGCATTGGTGGATCCACCGTCTGAATGCCACTTCGAGTGGTTACAACCATGCATTACCCATCGTTCTTTGGATTTTAAATTTTATTACTCGAGAGAGTTGCTTTTTGGTGTGGTTTCAAAGATGATAAAATCTTCCCTAATTATTGCTCAATAAGCTTTATAGATATAGAATGTGACTCAACTTTTTAATTCATTCTTGACAAATCATTGTGTATCTCCTTAAGGTTATCATATGTTGCGTCATACGTTTTCATCATCTTTGCCATTATGTCTTCGATTCTTGTAAGTCTAGATCCTCCATATCGTATTACCTATAGGATGTATGCACCAATTTAGTTATTATCTCTCCTTACCCAATACTTTCTCTATCTTGCCCGCAGTTTCGATCATTATATCCATTCAGGTTGTAGTTGTTGTCGCGGTTGTAATGGACCTCTCAATAGAAGTTATTATAGTTTTGACCCTGATTTCCTTGACCTTGGCTCCAAGAATCCTAATTGGATACTTAGGAATTAGTCTAGAAACCCCCCGCTTAATCATTCACATATGATGCATCTTCCTCATAGCCATAATCATCATGACTTATTGATTGCTGGTCGATTTTATTGATTTTCTCATATCCCAGTTCTTGAATGCCAATTTGACTTTAGTTCTTAATTGTGCGATCTCCTGCAATACCTCTTTGTTTGGTATCTTGAATCCTTAGTTTGTACCAACAACAAAAGAGTTTTTTGAAGTTTCAGTATCCTTAGTGCTCCAAACCCGATTAGTCTTTGCAACACGATCAAGTGTCTCCATAGTGTTGGCCAAGAATTCTCTGCCAGTGATGGCGTCTGCAATAGCTTTTCCATTATCATCAAGTGTGCGGTAGAATATCTCAAGAAGTGACTCATCGGCTATTCTATGATTTGGCATGTTCATAGATACTTTACAAACCTTTCCCATGTTCAACTAATGGATTCACAGGGCATCTGTTGGAAGTTGTTGATTTAGTCTACTAGCTTCAACTTCTTTGACATTGGGAAGTACTATTCGATGAACACCTCGTGTAGTTCATCCCAAGTTGTGGTGGAAGCTCAGATAACCAAATTATAGCATCGCTAGTAAGTGATAATGGAAAAACACAAAGACCGATGACATCCATGGTTAGCTTTGGGTCACCGGCGTTGCTCCTACAAATGTACACCATATTATTGAGATGGGTGTGCAGATCCTCAAATGTCAAGCCAGCAAACAGTCCTCGACTATGCAACATCTGAATCAATCCATTTGTAGTGCTAAACTTAGTTTCCGGCGGCAATAAAAGTAACACATTGGTCTGATCGTTTCGGTAGCATCATGGTTTACTCCATAGTTATTCAATATACTGAATTCAAGTTGCTTTCTGGGTTGAGGACATTGTCTCACTATTGGCTGATTGTTAAGAACATTATATGGTTGATGTTGTGGAAGATGTTGTGTTGCATTCTCTTGTTGCCCTCTAATTCGTTCTGCGTCATCACCCAATTCGTGTCCATCATTGTTATTGTTGTTGTTCTCCATTGTGCAAAGTGTTCTTTCAATTTTGGGAATAAAAGGATCCAAGGGAATGCCTTGACTTCTCGTATTTGGCATGCACTATGACTCAAAACCTATTTCAGCACAAACAAAAAGAAAATAAAGTAAAATAAGGAAATAATGACTACAAATCAAAAAGTAAAAAATAATTTAATGTAAAAGCCAAATTTCCCGTCAACGGCGCCAAAATTTGATACTCCCAAATTACACCTTCCTAAAGAAGTATAAAGCGATCATTTATCAAATATAGAACCTAACAAGGACTTAGACAAAATGCAAGAGATTCAACCACTGTTGCTCCTACCATTTCTACCGATGCCTTGCTATAGCAATTATTTGTATCCACCAATCCCACTAAATTATATGAAGATAGGGCCCCATTTAGGAACCCAAGCTTGATAAAAGAAGCCAGGGAAAGAAGCCCATGAGGTGTGTTTCAGGTTTAAAACAAAGATAAATAACATAAAAGCTAATTGTTAAAATCAAAACCGCAATCCCGCAAGGGTGAGCTAACCCTAAAAACCTAAATCTCCCAATGACATAGAAAAGGAGAGGAGGTCTATGGACAAGCGCCTCCAAAAAGTAGTACGAGCTTCTAAAAGAGAATCCAGAGAATTAGCGGAGTATGAGCAATAGCATTTTAAGGTTGTGAGGGTAGGAGCATTAGCTAGTGGAGTCTCTCCGGCACAGACTATTGATATCACAGTTCCTAAGTCTATTACTAGTGAGGTGCCTTCCAGTATACTCACTCCTACTGTGGGCAATGACCCTCCGGGTGAGCCCATATCATTGAGCTCACCGGCCACTACTGGTGCCATGACAGAGCCACAGACTCACGCTTAGGGCATCGCAGGTATGATCGCCTCCCTTGTCTTTACATTTTAGTGTTTTGACGTGTATTAGGGATAATGCACAACATTTTGATGGGAGGTAGGGTATCCTAGTTGCTTGGGAGTTTTGTCACCATGTTTGTTTTCCTCAAGTGTAATATCTAGTTGAACTGGCATGTTTAGATTATTTTTCTTGTAAATAAAAAAGTCTATAGAAGTATGAAGTCGCGAGAACCAGGTTCACAAACATAAAGGTCAGCTTGACCATTCCTCCTGATCGCGAGGGCCAGGTTTGCGAAAGAGAAGAACCATCTATGGTACACCAAAAGGGCTGCATCAACTGAACTTTAAGATTTGGAAAAACTCCAACGAGGTGCTTAGAATTTGCTCAAAACCCGTGCGGGTAAACTAACTATGCTACCCTACTAAATTTGACATTCCAAACTTAACGACGTAGTTAAAATTTCCATCCAAGTTCATCTTGACAAAAGTGGGTCCCACACTCAAATGAAATTTTAAGAAAAACTCCACAAGAGAGCTCGGAATGAACCCCGAATCCTTAGAAACAACACGAAAGGTGTTCTTGACCAAAATCGACATCCTGAAGCTATCAGTGCCAATGGAATTTCAATTAGAGCATGTTTATCAAGAATATTGACCAAATTCAAACTTAGACAAAGCTTAAAAGATAAATGCCTAATGGTTCAAACTCGCACTGGAAGCCTAAAAAATTGAGCTGACTATGCCACTAGCCTAAAATGACCCTTATGGAGCTGAAGGAGCCGTCATAATTCTATTTTAAGACCGTCTTCATAGAGTTTTTACCAAAGTTAACCTTTCAAAATTTAAGAGCTCCAAAATAGGGAAACAGGCATAAAAGCCAAACAAACGACCAGGCGATCAAACTGTCAGTCCTACCAAGTCAAAAATGACTTAGGGTTGCTACGACAAAGCTTAAAGCTTTTAACGCTAAAAAGATCAAAAAATAGAGGAAGTAACTTAGAGGGTCATTACAACATCCAGTAGGAATTTCATCCGCAAAAGTAGGATAGTTACAGGCTGAAAGCACTAAAAGGCAAAGGTATCTGGCCCACATGCTCCACTAGACCCTCCAAAACCCTCTCGGGTCGTGCAACGCCGTCATAAAACTCAAACTAAGAGGAAATTACTCAAATCCACTTCAAACTCCAAAAACTCCTCCAATTCCCTTTGGGGCTCCAACTTTTGCTCGATTAACCCAAATATGACCAGAAACACCAGATTCATCTGAGGAAAACCAAAACCCATAAAATAAGAAATACAAGACCATGGCAAATGCAACTCTACTCAAAATTCAAATACTTGCCTTATGCTTCAAATCCATCTTCTTCTAGCCAACAATAGCATTCTGCCGGTTCTTGGCCATCCTAAACACTACCGCCACCATTTGAAATTGCTTACATATCTATACCACATAAACATCTAAAGAGTTACATACTCTATCAAAGTATCGAGGAGAGACACCCGCCAAAATAAGAAACTCAACCCAGGGCATAGCCAAAAATTCCAATATTAACTTCAAAACCCAAAAATCCAAAGCTCAACCTTCTAAGACTAAACACTTTACTCCAAAGGGCGATTATCCCATGAATGATGAGGTTGCACTGAGCCTATCCCCAGTGACCTTTTTCTACCATAGGAACTCTCAAAAATCTGACACCATATGCCCACAGCTACTTCATGAGCTCAAATCTTATCCAACCTTCCTAGCCTAAGGGAAACCATATCGGTAGGCGACGTAAAAAGATAGATAAAATGATGGGTAATGTTCTAAGGCACCAAATCCTATCAACAAACACCACAAGCTACCAAATATGGCAAAAGAAAACCTTGCATCTGAACAAGAACCAAGTCATAGCATCTACAAATTACTTTAATTCCATCCTGAAGATGAACCTTCTAAGCAACTTTCTATCCACCAGCTTAGGCTACATCTAAAGCCACCAATTACAAACACCACTATTCCAACTCCAAATGGTAAACAAAACCTTAAGAGCTACCAGCATAACTGTAGAGAATCAACAACAGTCGTAACAATTAAAGATCACACTTCCTAAATTTCCAACTAGCCATAGTCAGCATGTAAACCCTCAAAAGAGACGGTTTTAAAAGATTGAATGAATGGAACACCACTACACAAATTAGAATAAGACTAAGGCAAAATATAAGAGATTCCCAACTAGGATTATCACAATACAACAGAAGGATATACTACCCTTCTCAACATCCCAACAGCCAGAAATCTCTCAACCTCCACTAAACCAAAACACTAAGACTGCTATAAAAAAACCAACTAGGTAGGTCAAAAGAGCAAACCTCAAATTTCCAGTAGTAGGATTGAATATACTAATAAGGAATGAGAAATAATCGACAAGCGGCATCTACCTTAATACACAAAAAGGATATATCTTCATACATACTAAATCAATATCCAACCTCTTACTTACGAACTAAATGATTTTGAGAAACGGAGATAGCCATCTAAGGTAAGAAAATGAGAACAACAAGAAATGAATATTGATCAAAGCAAAGCTAGCTATGCACAATAGTAAGAAGAGATTCTCGACCAATATCTAAAGTGACGGCACAAGACTAAGGCAACCTTCTAAGCTGACTAGGTCCAATCGCACCACCACTCCTAGAACTAACAAAACTAGTCTAGCCACCTAAATAACAAGGATTTGCACCATAAAAACAACAGACGACAAGGGATATCAAAAGGAAAAGCTAACTAGCTAGGCTATAAACTTAGGATAAGCCACTAAGGCAAAGGCACGAGAAATTTCTCAACCACCACTTCTCAATATAGAACTTGACCTAGTTGATCCACTAATAAAAGAAATCAACTAAGACATTAAAATACATATACACAGGTCCAAATAAGGCTACCACCATAGTCATGAGATGAATAACATGTCAAACAGACATGTATGGGTATGAAAAAAAACCACACAATACAGATAATAAAGGGAAAAACAATGAAATATCACAATATAACTGATACCTGGATCCTCAGCCTTTAACCGGCCTGTATAACTATAGAACAGATCATGACCGACCTTGACCTGAACACCTGATGTACTACCAGCAACACTCTAAGAACTACCTCTAACCGGAGGTGATATAAACCTATGAAACAATCTTGGCTTAGCAAACCATACATTGGTCTCATGCTAGAGACACTCTCTGGACTGGTGGGCAAGCTTCCCATAAAGGCAAAAAGGTCCAACTACTCTAGCCTGGGAGTAGGAGAAGTTTGAAATATATGAAAGACCAACTCTAGTCTGGGTCATCCCTAGACTACTAAAAAAACTCCCCAAAGTCATAGCAGCCTCTATAGTTTGAAGCCTAGTGTGAAGAATGCAACCAACTCCCTAGCGGTCTCTAACAAATTGTGGACCATCTCTAACACTCTGAGAACTACCCCTACCTGACTGCACTAGGGTCCTATGACACTTTCTAACAAAGTGTCCTACCTCTACACACTTGGAGAAACCACCACCAATATCGACCTGCTAGAAGGACCCAACTATAGTAAAATAAGCTCCAATACCTAAAATCCCAATGTGTTCACCTCGAGAAGTATGACCTGAATTATGTCTAGTGTATGCATCACAGCCTACCTCAGAACCTCTTTGAACCTGAGGTACTACCACTGTAGGCTTGATTGGTTGAGAACGAAGATAACCCTCTCTGAATTGATACTTTCCCCGATGTTGGATATTGTCACCACTGATAGCGAGGCCTCTTACCACTATATCGGTAAGCCTCAAGACATGCCTTCTCTATGGCCCTTGCATAACTAACAACCTAGGGAAAGGTAGAACCAACATAAATCAAATGATTTGATGCCAATCAAAGTGGAAAAAACTACCCTTCAATGAACTCCTGACTCATATCCTGATCCGTAGAGGATTATGTGGGTTTATGCCCGGCCCACTTTAGTAATCCCAAGACATACTCAAAAATTGATGATGAACCCTGTTAAGGACCAATCAATTTATCTCTGGCTAGAGAACTATTTATTAAAACTCTAGTAGAACATATTGATGTTTACACCATGTCCATCGGAAACCTTGTGCGATCCATCTAAGAGAGAATGGATTCTAAAGGATAGATTTTGAGGATTAAAAGGAAAACAAATGATAATGAGTCAAGAATAGAATTTCCTAGATATCTCATATAGCCTCCTAAATATAGGATACAAACATCTCTATGTCAATCCGTATAACTCTACTAGGCATTGCTCTCATACCAATGATGTCAGTCAACCTACGACTCTGATACCGACTTGGTATGACCTAATTTCCTAGATCATGATGGCACCTACTTATAATAACCTATTATGATTATAATTTTGTTAATGGTACAACTGGATTGAACCAATATTTATCAAGGTGCCACATTTATAAGCCTATCATTGAAAGTTCTTTTCAACACAAGATAAATTTCCCATTTATGGATGCACCACTTTGGAAATTTGAACAAGAAGTAGTTAGGAGGGCTTTAGTTGAGATGATAATTGTGGATGATCTACATTTTAGCTTCATAGAAAAAGAAAGTTTTAAAAAGTTTATGAATCAATCTCAACGTCTATTTTGAATTTCTTCCCATAGAATAATAACAAGATATTGTTATAAACTTTATGGTGAATTAAGATACAATCTAAAGAAGTCTTTTAGAGAAATACAACCAAAGATTTGCCTCACTACTAACACATGGACATCGATGCAAATAATTAACTATATGTGTTTGAACGCTCACTTTATTGACATAAATTTGGTGTTGCATAAGAGAATACTAAATTTTTGCCATATCTCTAGTCATAAGAGTGGGCAAATGGCAGAGGTTATTGGTAATTACTTTCTTGAATGGAACTTGGACAATTTGTTTTGTGGTACTGTTGACAATGCTTCTTCAAATAGTGTTACGATTATAGAATTATCAAAGCAGCTAGATATGTGAGAAACTAATATAATGGGTGGTAAACATCTTCATGTGATATGTATGGCTCCCATACTTAACCTAATTGTGTATGAAGGTTTAAAGAAAATTGAGATTTCTATCAAACGGATTAGGCATATTGTGAGGTATGTTAGATCATCTACGGCAATAACAAGAAACTTTGTGAAATATTGTGAAGTGCAAAAGATAGAATTTGGTAAAACATTGTCTCTAGTTGTGCCTACTAGGTGGAACTCTACCTACTTCATGTTAGAAACAACATAACATTTTGAGAAGGCCTTTGATATATTTGATCTTTTTGATGAAGATTTTAAAACTCATCTATCTACTCATGTTTGTGAAGATGGAAGTATTGTAGGTATGCTTGCATATGATTATTGGAAAAATGTGAGAAATATGGTAAAGTTTCTTGAAAATTTTTATGACCTTACCATAAAGGTTTCAGGTTCACATTATGTTACATCTAATGTTTATTTTGAGGATATATGTGAGATTGATATATATTTGAAAATATATTTGAAAAGTGAAGATCTTAATTTGAAAACTATGGAGGAGGAGATGACGAAAAAGTTCAAGAGATATTGGGTTACTCCTGATAAGATGAACCTAATTATTTATATTGCTTCTGTATTAGATCATCTTTAGCTTTGGACTTGAAGAACTATTGGGGAGGAAATATAAAAGAAAGTAGATAAAGGAGTGAATGATTATATGAAAGCTTTGTTTGGAAAGTATTTAAGAAAATATTCAAAAGAATCTCAACATCAATCATATGTATCTAGATCTACTTCATCTGATTCATCTGATACATCTAGTTCTGGTTCTCAAATTGTGAGGAAAAAAGCTTTGGAAACTAAGTTTCACTTGAAGAAACAAAAGGATAATTCTGGAAGTAGGGGTGCTAAGTCAGTGTTGGAGAGATGCCTTCAAAAAGATCAGGAGATGGAACGTGGTGATTTTGATGTCTTATGTTGGTGGAAAATTAATGCTCTAAGGTTGCTTATTCTTTCAGAGTTAGCACATGATGTGTTGGATATTCCCCTATCAAGTATGGCATTATAATGTGCATTTAGTACTGGTGGACGTATTTTTGATCGATATAGAAGTTCTTTGACTCCTAAATGTGTGCAATCTCTTGTTTGTGCTCAAGATTGGCTTAAAAAAGAGACAAATTCTATTTGTGTGGAAGAAATTTTGGAGTATCTTGAGAAACTTGATATTGGTAAGGTTTCATATTTTTTGTGTGTTTTAGTAATCTACTTATTTATGTTGCTTGACATTTTTTAAATGATCTTTAGAAATGCCAAATAATGAAAGGGATCCTTGTAGTGTTGATGTATGAAAGCAATTTTCTATTTTGCTACTAGTGTTCTGATGCCTAGTCTAAGTTTCTACTTTTTGGCTTAATATTTTTTATTAGGTTCAAGTTCAAGTGTTCAGCCATGTCTCCTAAAGCTCGTTGATTTATTTGGAAACATTTTATGGTGGTTCAAGACTTTAAAATAATGAAGAAGGGTGTTGTGATTGTGTTTACTATTTTGTGGGGTTTTTAATTTGGTGACTCATGTTTTAAAAATATTTGGAGTCATTTGGTGGTGTTTTGAATTAGATGATGTGTGTTTATGAATTGTGAGTTGTGAAGTTTAAGATATTTGTATTTTGATTTTTTAGTGTTTGTGTTGACCGTTGAGTTGATGGTTGCCTAAGTGCCTGCCTGCCTGAGTGTCTGGTAAGTGGTAAACTGGTGGTTGCTATGCTGGCTGCAGGAAGCAGACCTACTACGTATCTGCATTCGGCTCCATCGCTCAAGGTTTATGAAAGAAATTAGGATTATCAATTGGATTATTATTCTCTTTGTTTTCATCTTCATCATCCTTCTTGCCTACTGGTTATTCATTTATGGTATGTCTTTTTTTCTTTCATTAGTATGATTTACCAGGTTTGCTTAATGTTCCCCTGTGTCTTCTTCTTAATTCTATTTTTCTTCCCTGTTGATTTTTTGGTAATTCTTGGTACTACACTTAATAACAGTGGCTCTTTGGTCACTATTAAGTAGTTTGGTGTTAAGGTGTTGAATTCTTTTTGCAGTTTAGGTGGTAATTCTATATTGCTTTTTTTCCCTATTAATTTCTTGCTTAATGTTTTCTTGTTGTTGTTCTTTTTTTCCCTATTGGTTCTTGTAAAAATTATGCAAGAAGAAAACCGCAAAATAATAAATCAACACAAGAATTTTTTATATCGAAAAACCAATTTAAAAATACTGAAATAGATTAAACCGAAATTGAAAAATCCAAACCGAACCAATCTATTTTAGTTTGAAATATGGTTCACACTTTCTTCAAACTAAACACCAAAGAACTGAATTGAATTTTAGCAAAACCAAGCCGAAGAATCGAACTCGCACCCTTAACTAGCACAACAGGGTCAGCCTACACCAGCAGCTCAGAAGGTTGAGACGCTATCGGCACCAACCACCGCCCTACTGGTTGATTTGGATGGTGTTATGCCATTACAGGAGAAGAAAATGCTTGTGGTGTTTCTGAAACTGCCACCGCCGAGGTTTTCAAGGGTGATTTGGAAATATGACCACAAGTTCCTTACTACTTGCTCAGAGCGACTATAGGCTTTGGGATTGGTAGAGTCGCGAGAACTGACTTTACTACATATCGACTATATGGTCCTTCCAGACAGTGGTGGCATTCATAGTTAGAGACCATACCAAATGGATCTACATCGTGACTTGGACAGAGTTCTCAGATGTCTTTTGTAAAACCCTTGAAGTCCCAAGTCGTAACTAACCCAAAATGATCTGGAAAATTACATCTGGGGCTAACCAAAAGACCGCTCACAGGCTATATTGAGCTTTACGACTAGTGAAGAGTGTCTGTGAAGGTTCCTGGCATCAGGAGAAAAATAAAAAAAGGTACCACGAAGGGCTCTACGGCCTGTGGTTCTTACCATGGATTGTGAAGCCATCCATGATCCTCAGCCCTAGGACCCTTATGCATGCCAGGACCACGTGGGAGGACCATGACCCATGGTGAGCACCACAAGTCTTGGTAGTTTTCATGGTAGCCACCTCTCATATTCCAGCCTAAAACCAAGACCATGACTCTCACCATGGACCGTGGTGAGCTATATGGATCGTGGTGGCCTTACGTGAAGGTGTATCAACTCATACTTTAATAAAGTTCATTACGGTCTTTTACCATATTTTCCCAATTGAACCATGCACGTTCAGGGACCAAATATTAGTCCTTTAACTTACCCTAAGGGTTTTCAAGTGATTCCTTCAAGTCTTGATTGTGTCTACGATTTTTAGGTATGTAAGGCTAATCACAATGCTGGACTAAGTTCGTCCTCGTGCCCTACATATTTATTTAGTAAACATTGAGGTTGAGGTTTAGTTCTAATCCTATTTTATTGAGTTCTTGAGTTATTTACGTATTTCCTTGCTACATTCTTTATATATATATATATATATATATATATCATATTGATTCTTATGATTTGAGTTCTTGATTGGCTGTTAATGATTTCGTTCCCATGGACTCTGGCTGAATTGATGATTGTTTCATTAAATATATTTATTTAAGATGAAGAGAATGGTTTTTCATGCATTTAACGAATTATGATTTTTAAATTGAGTCTATGCATACTTGATCAAGGTTAGAAAGAGCATGAGTATTGAGTTAAATGATTGATTTGAGATAGATTCTTGAGGAGTTATAAATGAGTCAAAAACATGTTTTAAACAAAAGAGTTTGATGATTGAGATGAGTTGAGCTTGATGAGAGTCCAATAAGATGAAATGAGTTGATTTTATTATAATTATTTGATTGAGCATATTATCATATTGAGTCTTAATCGAGTAGTATTAAGAACCGATTTGGGTAAGAGTAAATAATAACTCAAATCTCATAAACTATGCTGCCAGTGTAGGATAGAGGTCATGCCTCTTAAGTCCCAAAATGATGGACTTTGAATGATTGTGAATACATTAAGGTTAATCGTCCCTTACCATAGCAAGATATTGGATGGTTGCAAAAATGGTAGTTCAAAGAGTTGTATCATCACTAGCTCATAAGTGATGATTGTAGGTTAGATAAACTCCCTAAAATGAATGGTTTGATTTAGCTGAGTTGCATATAGTTGAGACTACTTTCAAAGCATTGTTTACTATAAACTTGCATATTATTTTGAGTTGATTGGAATTACCTTTGAGTTGAGTCCCTTGAGTTTAGTCTCTAGAGTTGAGTTACTTGACGTAGAGTTTGTTGAATCCTGTTTCCTTGAGCTATTTTATATACTTGTACATTCAATGTACTAACGCTATTCGACTAACATTATTTCATGATGCAGATACAGGTGCTAGAGATCATCAACAGGTACATCATTGAAGATACTTTCCTTCTTGATAGTGATGAGACCTCCTTTCTTCCGGAGGGATCATATTTATTTCAGTTATTGTTTTTGAGTATTTCCTTTTTCAGGTAGCTACAAGCTTGTCTCGGCACCTTCTGAATAGTTGATAGAGGCTTCACAGACAGAGTCAGAGTTGAGTTAGAATAGTACTTTTAGAGTTTGTTTTAAATTATATTTTTAGTATTAAGTTATGAGGTTGAGTTACACTATACCATGAGTATTTTGAGACTATTATTTATGAGATTGATTTGCCTTTTAAATTTATTTCTTATTTGAGTTATTGAGTTGCTATCCCATCTAAGCGCCTATTTTTAGTTATGTTAAGTCTTCCGTTGATATGATTGAATGAGTGATTGGACCAAGTGGTTCACTTGGGGAGAACAAGGTTCTCCGATTGCCGGCCACGCCTATGGTACCCTCGCGGGTCATGACATCTTCTTAGCTAGATTTATCCCATGGAGTATTAGATATCATCTTCGTGATCAGTTTTTTAGATTAGAGCTGGGCTCTATGAACATATCAGAGTACGAGGCTTGATTCTATGAGCTCTATTTCCATGCCACCATGATTCTACCTACTGACCAGGAGAGAATTTGGTGTTTTGTTAGAGGATTTAGACTCCAGCTGTGGATTGAGACTTAGTCCATGGCTTTAGCGAGCTATTCACTTATGGATGTTGTGGACCATGTCCATACACTCGAGCAGATCCATCGGAAGGCCCATTGGTCCAGTGGCAAAAAGGCTAGACAGGAGGATAGCCATAATGGGTCCCATTTTAGTCCTAGAGACTCATATGATAGTCCCCGCTAGAAGTTCCAGTAGGGTCAGTCTTGTTGCCTATTTTAGGAATTTCTACATGCTCCAGATAGTGACCAAAACTATTTGGGTGGTCCTAGTGCCAGCCTAAGTCAGGGCTAAAGTGGTTCTCCGCCGGGTTCTTTAGGTTTTGATAGCTGACCTCAAGTTGCGAGTAGACTACCTCATGGATGCTATAATTATGGAGAGCTCAACCAATAGTCCAAAAAGTGTCCTTTCCATAAGACATTCGTACCGACTCCACAAATAGCTAGACTCGCACCACCAGCAGCAGCAGCAACTCTAGTTAGTGACAGAGGCCAGGGTCAGGACCATTGGAGTGGTCATCAGGTGCACATGGAGGTACTCGAGGAGGTACTCTAGGAGGTAGGTCAGGTGAAAAAGTTGATGCTCGAGGTAGAAGTACCCAGACCACTTATTTGCAGCTCCAGCGAGAGCTGAGGCTGAGGCATTAAACAATGTGATCACAAGTACAATTCTTTTATGCTATCAACCCACCGAAACTTTATTTGATCTAGGATCTATTTATTCATATGTATTTTTATATTGCACCCCTCAATTGAGTATGTGTCTAGAGCCCTTAGTAGTGTCATTGCATGTTTCGATCTCGAGAGGTGAGTCTTTAGTAGTAGATCAAGTTTTCAGACCTATTTGGTGACTATTCAGGGGTGGGACACTCATGATGACCTTATATTGCTTGATATGTTTGATTTTCACATAATTCGGGGCATGAAATGGTTATCTCCTCACCAAGTGGTCTTGGATTGCTATGTCATGACCGTTAACTTAGTCATGCCTGGTATTCCACCGATGGTATGGTAGGGCTCTTGTTAGGGGTGTGCAAAAATTGAACCGACCAATAAACCAAATCAAAAAAATATTATTGGATTATTGGGTTAATGGGTTCTTAATAATTTTATTAAAAAAATTATCAAGTTATCAGTTCATTATTGGTTTTTAGTATTAGGTTATTGGGTAAACTGATAATCCATTAAGACAACAGTATTGTACTACATTATCCTTCATAAATATTAAATATTAGTAATAATTTAACATAACAGTATGGTACAGTCTTCACAGTTTTTCTACTTTACACTAGGCCGCTTTAGTGTTTACACAAAACCTAAAGCTTAAATTAAGAACTAAGATGGTTAAAGATTGTCTTGTTTGACGGTGTGGTTTTAGTTTCGGTTTTACTTTGCAATTATAGCGTTTGCAAGTTCATAAACATATTTAATTTGATTAATATCATAAATTCTATATTATGTTTTGGTTGTAACATGTAATTATATCCTTCGTACTACATCTTCTTATTAATACAATTTCTCATTATCTTTCTTGTTTTAGTATGTCAAAGCATTTAAAGGCCTACCGGAAAATATTAGAGAAGTGTGAAGTCATCTATTTATTTTATGAGAATTTTCTTATTGGATAAATTGAAAACCAAACCGTTAACGACCAAAAATCGATAAAAAAATATCTTATTAGTTTGTTATTGGTTTAGCTTATTTAAAAATGAAAAACCAATAAATCAAATAAATAATACATAAAACTAAATCGAATCGATCGATGCAGATCGTAGCTCTTGTAGTCGTATGTGGGTTGGGGTTATCTCTTTTATATAGGCTCGGAGGTTAGTTGTAAGCGGATGTTTAGCTTACCTTACATATGTGAGAGATGTTAGTAGGGAGGGGCCTACAGTTGATTTAGTTCCTATAGTCCAAGAGTATGCAGGTGTGTTTCCTGCAAACCTTCCTGCCTTTCTTTAGATTATGATATTGACGTTTCTATTAACTTGGAGCCAGGTACTCGTCCTATGTCTATTCTATTGTATCATATGGCCTCTGTAGAGCTCAAGGAGCTTAGTTTTCCACTTCAAGATCTATTGGGTAAGGGATTCATCCATCCTAATTATCACCATTGGGTACCCCAATCTTGTTTGTGAAGAAGGACGATTCTATGTGGATGTTTGTTGAACAAGGTGACAATGAAAAACTGTTACCCCATGCCTCATATTGATGACTTATTTGACCAGCTTCAGGGTGTCGCAGTATTTTCTATGATTAACTTAAGATCCAACTACCATCATATAAGGATTAGGGTAGTGGACTTCCCTAAGACCGCATTTAGCTCTCCTTACGATCATTATGAGTTCATAGTGATGTCTTTTGGGTTGACTAATTCCTCGTCCGCCCTCATAGACTTGATGACTTATGTATTCATGTCATATCTTGATTTCTTTGTCATAGTCATCATCGATGATATATTGGTATACTCACAAAGTCAAAGTGAGCATGAGCAGTATTTGAGGATAGTGCTCCAGACTTTGAGAGATTAGTAGGCTTTATGCCAAGTTATCAAAGTGCGATTTTTGGCTTGAGTTTGTAGCATTACGGGGTATATGGTGTCCAAGGATAGAATTATCGTGGATCAGGCAAATATTAAGGCTATTTGTGATTGGCTAGGCCCACCTTAGTGATTGAGATTCATAGCTTCATCAGATTAACAAGGTACTACAGGTACTTTGTTAAGGGATTCTCTACAATAGAAGCACTTTTGACTCGGTTGACTTGCCAAGATGCTCCTTTTGAGTGGCTGGAGGAGTGTGAGATGAGATTTCTGACGCTCAAGTAGTTGTTCACCAGCCCTCTTATATTGAATCTTCCAATTGAGGGTGAGGGCTTCATGGTGTATTGTAAAAACTCATTGTTGGTTTAGGTTGTGTATTGATGCAACATAGCTGAATTATAGCTTATCTGTTGAGGCAGCTTAAGTTACATAAGCTCAACTACCAAACTTATGACTTTGAGTTGGCAGTGGTAGTTTTCGCGCTTAAGATTTGGAGGCACTACTTGTATGGAGTTTGTTGTGAGATCTGCACTGATCACAGGAGCCTTCAATATATTATGAGTCAGAGTGATCTTAATTCAAAGCAGCACCATTGGATTGAGCTCCCAAAAGACTCCGACATCTCTATTTTGTACCATCCTGGCAAGGCAAATATATTAGTAGATGCCTTGAATCGGAAGGTAATGAGTATGGGTAGTCTAGCCTTCTTATCCATTGTGGAGAGAACTTTGGCTTTGGGAGTCCATTCCTTAGCTAACAATATGACCCGATTGGATATTTCAGATTCCAGGCGTGTTTTTGCCTATGCGGGAGTTCAGTCATCTTTGTTGGATTGGATCTGCAGCTGTCCATTTGAGGATGTAGATTTGGAGGATCTTCAAGATTAAATTTTGTGAGGTGATGTCGGTCAGAATACCTTAGATTCAGATGGGGTATTGATATTTGCTATCCATATCCATTTTCTAAGAGTTGGGGGTTTGAATCAATTGATTCTTCATGAGGCCCATGATTCCAGATATTTTATCCCTCAAGGCATAGTAAAGATGTATCGTGATCTTAGATAGCATTACTGGTGTAACGACATGAAGAGAGATATAGCAGATTATGTGTCTTATGCTTGTGTTATCGGCTCGTAATGATTGAGAACTTGATACCTAGTGGCGAGCTTCAGAGATTATCCATTTCAGTGTGGAAGTGGGAGCATATCACCATGGACTTCATTATGGGGTTGCCTAACACTTCTAGAGGTGTTGATAGTATTAGGGTGATCATTGATCAATTGAACAAGTCAGAACACTTCCTTCCTATTCATACTTCCTTAAGTGCTAAGGGATTGGTACGTATCAATATTTGGGAGGTGGTCCATCTTCATGGTATGCCTTTATCTATCATCTCATACTGGGTTCATAGCTCACTTCTATAACGCCCTGGTATTCTAGCCTAGACCAAGCTCGAGGACTAAGAGAAAACCTAAGAAAAATTAAGAAGAGTAGATTGCCTGATGCCCACAAGTGAAACCTACGATCCATAAAAGGGTCTACGAGTCATAGGTGGCTATTCATAGGCCACCCCAATACTTAGAAAATTTCATGAACTTGACACCCTTCCTATGAGCCTTTTGACGATCTATAAATGGGCCAACAAACCATAGGAAATGGTCCATAGACCCCACCCTCTGAAGGGCCCTCAGGACTGTTCTGATGAGTTTCTAGGATGACCCATCGAGTGGTCTATGGTCCATAGAAGATGATTGTAGGAACCATTGAAACTTAGCCAAAATTTAGTGGTAAAGGGCACTCCTACGACCCATATCAATGACCCATTGGAGGATGCACGAGCCACAGTAGTTGGCCTAAAGAACCAACCTTAAGAGGAGTTTTACTACCCATCCTACGAACAAGCAGGATGAATAGTACAATGGTCTACAACCCATAGTAGTTGGTCGTAGACCCAATATGCCAATTTCCAGTGAGTACAAAGTTGGACCCCAGTTCTTACAAGGAGGACCCTACGGTCCGTAGGAGTTCCTACGATCTATAGGAAGGGGCCATATATGGGCTAGTCTGTTTTAATGAAGGGTATTCTGATCTTTTCATCTGCTTTCCCAAACTTAACTCATGCCATTTTGGGACTAAATTTAGTCACTTATCAGTACCCACAGGGGTTTTTCTCTCATTAACACTTACAACTTTTGAGAGACAGGATTGAAGAGAAGAAGAAGAGCTAGGGTTCAAGAGTTCAAGGCAAGTCTTCAATTTTTACCTAGATTATCTTCGTTCCAGGTATGTAAGGCTATGAAAACGTTGGACTAAGTTCTCCTCATGCCCTACATGTTCATAAAGTCGAATTTAGTTATGAGTTTGAGTTTTCAATTTCATTAAAGTAAAATTCTTGAGTTATCTATATAAATTCTATTGAATTTTTTTTTGTGTGTATTTATATATATATATATATATATATATACATGTGTGTGTGTATATATACTTTGATGATTTTCATGAGTTGAATCCTTGAAATGTTTGTTCATGTTTGCATCCACATGAACCTTAGTTGAATTTCACATTAAAGTATTTTATGTATTGTTGATGTTAAAAGAATGATAATTATCCCTATTAAATAAATAATGAATTGAGTATGATGTTTATTTTGAAGGAGTCTCTTGTCTAGTTTCAAGCATGAGTATTAATGTATTTTAAACCTCTATTTTTGAGATTGAGTCAAGAAGTTAATGTACACTTTTAAATGCATGATTGAGATGAGATGTTACTTATATTTAAAAGAAGAGGTGATTATAAGAGAAGATGATGTAAATTGATGTACAAGTCCAATGAGAGTAGATGTGTTGTATTTTAAGTATTTCATTCAATTGATGTATATGAGCATAATAATTTTTTGGGTGTAGTATTGAGCACCGACTTAGGCAAGAGTTTAAATAACCCAATCACCATGAATTACATAGCCAGTATAGGATAGGATCGCGGCATTCATTCGAGTGACTCATCATAGCCCCAAAAGAGGACTTTTATATGGATCTAGAGATGATATGATATCGCTTACCCTAGAAAGGTAATGAACGGATGTGGTAATGACATTGCTTCATTGTATCGTCACTAGCACATAAGTAATGTATGTCAGTTAGAGAATCTCTTTAAGAAGTAAAGTATTATATTTTCATATACTGAGTTACCTTATTATTTCATGTAATTTAAAGCATTGTCTTTTATTATTTTGCATATTTTACTAAGTTGAGTTACTTTTAGATTTGAGTTCTTGAGTTGAATAACCTGATGTAAGTTCCCTTTTGACATTTTACATACTCTTACATTCCATATACTAACGTCATTCAACCTGCATCATTTTATGATTCAAATACAGGTGTTAATAATCATTAACAAGCGCATCATTGAGGATCTATCTTCCATAGCTTTTCGTGAGACCTCTTTACATTCAAAATAGATATTTCATTATCAGCTTTATTTTATTTCAATATTTCTTTGAGGTAGTTGTGGGATTGTCTTGGCACCTTCCTAGTAGTTAGTAGAGCGTTCATAGACTGAGTAGAGTGGAGCCCTTTTGAGTCTTTCAGAGTCTGTCTTAAAAATTGTGACTTTCATTATTGAAGTTATGATATTTGACTTATATTTTAAGAGAGTACTTTAAGTTATTTTAGAGCTTGATAAGAATGATATGTGATCACCCACTTGATGTTACTCTTTTATCGAGTTAGATTCTTTCGCTGGGTGAGATAGCTAGGACAAATGGTTCTTTTAGGACCAACAAAGGTTTTTGATTGCTGACCACATCTAAGGTATAGGATTGAGGGATGACAAACTTGGTATCAGAGCACATAGTTCATCCTTGGGTGTCTATAAAGCCGAGTCTTGTAGAGTCCTTCTTATCAGTGTGAAGTGCACCACATCTATAATAGAGAGGCTATAAGACTTTAGAAATTGTTTCACTTGTTTTATATTCCACCTCATGATATAGAGTTTAACTCTATAAAATCTCCTTCTAATGCATGTTTTCACAATTTCAGATCATGACTTTCAAGAGAACTTTGAGCCACTGGAAAGTCACTGAGGATGAGATTCTACAACCATCTAGTATGCAGACTCAAAACTGAACTCGAGCTACTGATATGAGAATGAGGTTGAGAATGGGACTCAGAAAGTTCCACAGACTAATCAGCCCATAATAACTTCTGAGGATGAATTTAGGGAAGCTATCTCTATGCTCACCTAGTTGATAGCTCCATAGACTAGTCCTCAGAATACCCCAATCCCGAGCTCCAGTTCTCAAAAGTCATCTGATGCTAACCGAATCCAAGATTTTCTAAGGACTAACCCACCAGTCTATACTGGGTCCAAAGTTGATGAAGATCCTCAAAACTTCATTAATGACATATGGAAAATCTTAACAGTAATGCATGCCACAGAGGTAGAGGTAGTTGAACTTATATACTACCAGCTGAAGGATGTTGTTAATATCTGGTACAACTAGTGGGAGGAAAATAGAGGTAGGGATGCTAAGCCTGTAGTATGGGATGAGTTTGAAAATGCATTCTTAGACCAATTCTCTTTGCAAAAGCTGAAAGAGGCAAAGATTCAGAGACATGTGGTTCCATTTATTTTACTTTAGTTAAATTATAGTGTTACGTGTTATTCATTTGAGTTAAAAACTATTGGATAAGTTTTGAGTAATAAGTCTATATGTGTTTGACTCGATTGTGGTAATAAGTTCTTTTGTGGTTTTGAGTTTGGTAACTAGTACAATTAGATTTAAATAAAGAATACGTAAGGTCGATGGAGAGGTCATCAATGATAAGGTAAGATACGTGAATTCATAAAGGTCTTCAAGGTATGAGCTAATGTTGATAGATAAGGTGATTGGGTTACATGGATGGAATTTGAAATTTAAGTTGTTCATTGTAAGTCTACATTGTGGCATTAGGTTTCGTCAAAGTATAGATTGGTAAGGTAAAAATTGATCGATCGCGTGGGGTATTAAGCAATTAAATGGACTTGTGCATGGTTTGGATCATAGAGTTTGTTACTTTTGATTTTAAAAGGCCTAAGGAAGGGATTCACTTAATGTTTTGATTTAAAATATAAGGTAAAATTTTATGAGTTATTGGTCAAAGGATAAGGTTGGTAAACGACTTAACAAAAGAAACAAGAGTCTGGTATATTGCAGAGATCAAGGTATTTGGAAATTGTGTCGAGAAGGATCTAAGAAATATGTATAAGTAAGATATCTCGTTTAGACCTTGGTTTGGAGTTAAAGGTTGTATGGATTTTTACCTTTGAGTTTAGATATGCTCATGAATGTGAACTGGTTTTGCACAGACCTACTAGAGGCTTATCAAAAATTTTACGAAGATTGAATTTTAGTTCGAGTGACAAATAGTGATGTGTGGAAGATGTTTTATTTTTATGTTGGTTTAGATTATTTGAATTATGGTAGAGGACTTATTAGGATGATATGGTACCACCCTATAATTCTACATGGTTAGTAATGATTCTGAAGGGATTGAAACTACTCTGTCAATGGGACTACACAGGATGTTGTGATACATTACATAGATACTAGATAATAAATAGAAGTTATGTGCTCCTAGTATACATAATTCTTGGGGCGACCAAGAAACTTTCTATGTTTTGGCACATGGTATATGATGATTGTAATGGTAGTTGAAACTTGATATATTAAATATTTCGTGGAGTTGACATTGAGTGTGATTCAATAGCTTTACCTCGATGGAAAAGTACTATTAGATTTGAAATTAGTGCTATCAGTCATGTGTGTGTGACCCATATCGGTTAGAGGATGCTTAAATGGACAGAGGGGGGGAAGTAGTTAAAAATATATGAAGACGAAATATATTGCTAAGCAGACTTTGATACTACTGATGATTTGAGAGTAAGGTAACTGGCTGGTGTGGCTATGATGTTTTGTTAGTATTTATAACACCTCAAAAATTTCTATACTAAGACAAGAACCATTCTTTGTATGTGTATAGGATTGAATCCAATGATTCTAATTGTAATGTAATTGTTATGACTAATTAATTAGTGCTTGAAGTGTATTTGAAGTGAAGTAGGGTGACAATAATCCTCAAGCACAAAGTTGAGTTGGAAGCTTTTTTACCGATTGAGTTTTCGATATAAGATTTTACTTGGATCAAATTCAAAAGATCATATATCCTAGAATATAATGAATTAGGTGGACCTTTACCTACCAAATTAAATTTCTTTGAGTCTTCTTTCCAACTCCATAAAATTCTCCTCATTTTGAGTTCGGAGTAACAAGTTATGACCATTTTACTAAAGGGTGTCAGATCATTAGAAGTTACGGGTCAACATTACCACTCGTAGAGTTTTGTACGAGTCATAGAAATGACCTATAGAACCTTTGAACACTTAGAAAAATTCCAATATTTGGGGTCTTTTCTATTAGTCTTGATTATGACTCGTAGGAATTCTTACGACTCGTAAAAAGAACCCGTAGAACCTCCAAACACTTAGAAAAAATTCCAAAAGTAAATTCATTCCTACTAGTGATGATAACGACTCATCAATGAGTCAATGAGTCATAGAAATGACTCAAAGAAGAGATTAAGAGACCCAATTTTTCATAGTTTGACAGGACGAATGGATCCTACGACTCGTCAAAGTTTCAATGAGTCATAGAAATGATCCCATATACGTCTGAAATTAGATTTTTAGAAAGGATAGATTGGTCTTTTCCCACCCTTTCCCAATCCAAACCTCGAAGTTTTGGGACTATTTTGAGTCTTTTAACAATAACCTATATGCCTAAACCCTCAATAACACTTAATTTATTTGAGAGCAATGATTGGGGAAGAGAAAGAAGCTAGGGTTCAAGCTTTCACTTTCATCTTCCAACTTTTGATTATTTTTCAAGTTCTAGGTATGTAAGGTTACTCAGAGCATTGGGTTGAGTCCACCCACGTTCCCAACATATAATTCTTCAAAGTTGAGTTCAAGTGGAGTTTTACGCAAAATCTAGAATTGAGTCCTTGATGTCAATTGATACTTCCTTGAAGTTTTCTACATTTATTTATGTATTGATGATGTATCTCACATTGAGTAGTCATTGATATGTATACCTATGCATTCATCCACATGAACCTTAATTGAGTTATGGTCATACTTTGTCCATGTATTACTTGAGGTCGAGATTGATTATTTTATGCATAAAATAAAGAATTATTTTCAAACTGGGATGAAGAATATTTTAAATGAGTTTGATGAAATTGAAAATAAAGCTAAATAAGGGTTTTGAATAAGAAGTTTTGATGACGACATGAATGGTGCTTTCTTTTAACCAAAAAGTGTAATGATTAATGAAGAGGGAATGATGATGATGATGTTTTGAGATGAGTTTGAGGTTTAAATAAAAAGTCCAATGAGACTAAATGATGATGTTAATATGAGAAAATGTTTTGGGAGTATGAAGCACCGAGTTAAGTAATAGATTGATACACTCAAACCCCATAACTATATAGCCAAAGTAGGATAGAGGCTACACCTCTCTTGTCCCAGAAGAGGACTTGATGATTGGATACCTAGATGTTGATATCCATGACTCTAGCAAGGTGTTGGATAGATGTGCCAATGAAATCGCTTTGTTATATCATGAATAGTTTATAACTGATGGTTGTTGGTTACAGAAACTCCCTAATGAAAGAAAATATCATATTTATTTTATATATTGGGTTATATTGACTTATTCATATCTTTAAAGTGATCTTTGTACATATCTCTTGCTTGTTTGAGTTTAATTATTTTGGAGTGAGTCTTTGAGTTGAGTAGAGTTGAGTTGTATATATTTGTGTATGTTCATTTTAGTTATATTACATACACGTACATTCCATTGAAGAATAAGTCTCGTTCAGCTTTTGGTGAGACATTCTTGCATCCGAAGGGATTCATTTATGTTCTTTCATTTGTTATTCTTAGATAGTTATTTGAGATAGCCTTAAACTTGTCTTGGCACCTTTCTAGTGTTGATTTAGAGGCTTTATGGGCAGTCATAGTCGAGTTAGATGAATTTCTTTTTAGAATCTATTTTTAAACCTTGATTTCACTACCGAGTTTATGATGTTGGGTTATATTATGTTTGATTACTTTCAGTATATCACTTCATTACTAATGAGGTGTTGAGTTCCCACTTGAGTTATCTATCTTTGGATTTGTATTATATCTTCCATTGAGAGTTAGGATGAGTGAATGGACCAAGTGATTCTCTTGGGGCCCGCAATGGTCTTCAAGTAATGGTCACGACTAGGGTACTCTCTCGGAGCGTGACAAACTTGGTATCATAGCACAGAGTTCAAGAGTCCTAGGGTGTTTATGAAGCTGTGTCAAGTAGAATTTTGCTTATGATGTGTTGTGCACCTTACTTATAATCAGGAGGCTATAGGACATTAAGAAATTGTTTCACTTCTTCATACTCTAAGTTTGTGCTAAAACGTTTAACTCTAAAAGTTCCATCCTAATTCGTGCTCTACACATTTGCAAATATTTCCTCCTAAAAGCACTGCTAGCTAGAGGAACATTGTCAATACTGAGGTTCCATAATCTAAGATGTCACCACCGTCAGGAGTGAGAACTAGAGTCCGACCTGCAAGGTCTACTAAGGCACCCCAAGATCCTACTACTCAACTTGCATTAAATTTAGAGGATGATTTTGGGGAGCGATTGCTATGCTTACTCAATTGGTAGCTGCCCGAAATGGTAGCCAAAGTTCACCAAGTTCTAGCTTTAGGTCTCAAGAGTTGTTTACTTTCACGAGGATTAGAGACTATTTGAGAATGAACCCACCCGTTTTCATGGTTTCTAAGGCTAAGGAGGAACTACATAACTTTATTGATGGAATGTGAAAAATATTGAAAGCAATGCATGCTACTGATATTAAGGGGGTTGAGTTAGTTTCCTATCTACTCAAGGATATTGATAATGTCTGGTATAACCAGTGGGAAGAAATTAGAGGTTAGGATAGGGAGACTGCTATTTGGGATGAGTTCGAGGGAGCATTCCTTGATCACTTCTTTCCCAGAGAATTAAGGGAAGCAAAGGTAAAGAAGTTCATGAATCTGAAGCAAAAGGGGCTGAATGTGAAGGAATATAGCCTTAAGTTTATCTGTCTTTCTAGGTATGCTCCGAAGATGGTTCTATATATGAGGTCTAAGATGAGGAAATTCATCTCTGGTTTGGGCAGACATTTGAAGAAGGAGTGCAAGGCATCATTGCTAATTTCTAACATGGATATTTCCAGATTAATGGTATATGCTCAGCAGGTTGAGGATGATAAGAAAAAAGATAAAGGAGAGCACTTGAGCAAGAAGGCCAAATCAGTTGGGCATGAAAATGAGCAGCAGCTAGGTAAGGGAAACAAGTCCTTCTTCCAGAAAAGGTCTTCAAACTATACCCCATCATCAACAAGTGCACATACACCGCATAACAGGTATGATCAGCAGGTGCAGAGCCATCAGAATTTTAAAGCTCAAGGGTCTCAGTCCTAAGGAAGTATGGCTCAAGGTTCAAAAGGAAAGTTGGCTTGTGGCAAGAATGGTAGAATCCATTGGGAGAGTGTCATTTGGGCATCATTAGTTCTTTCAAGTACGGCCAGATGGGTAAATTCCATAGAGAATATCCAATAAGTGGACAACGGAATAGGGGCAATCAAGCCTAGTCCTCTGCTATAACATATCCAGCTCGAGGTAATTAGAAAGGTACTAATCCAGGCACGAATAGAGGTTCAAACCATCTTTATGCTATGGCCAATCACCAGGATCAGGAGAACTCACCAGATGTGGTCACTGGTATGCTTCAAGTCTTCTCTTTTTATTGTTATTCTTTACTTGATATGGGTGCCACTTTGTCATTTGTAACCCCTTATATGGATAATAAGTTTGATAGAATCCCTGAGTGTCTTCTTGAGCCTTTAAGTATTTCTACTCCTATTGGTGAGTCTATTCTAGCTGAGAGGGTCTATAGAGATTGTTATGTGTCCATCTATCATAAAGAAACCATGGCCAACGTAGTTGTATTACACATGGTTGATTTTAATGTAATTCTTGGCATGGACTGGCTTTATGCGTGTTATGCCTCTGTTGATTATAGAACTCGAGTTGTCAAGTTCCAATTTCTGAGTGAGCCTGTCTTAAAATGGAATGGTAGTCTTGTTGTGCCTAAGGGTAAATTTATTTCCTACCTAAAATCCAGAAAGTTAATCTCTAAAGGGTGTATCAATCACATCATGTGAATTAAAGATAATAGTATAGAGTCTCCATCTCTTAAGCCAGTCTTGTTGTTAATGAGATTCTCAAAGTCTTTCCTGAGGATCTGCCCAAATTCCCTCTTGATAGAGAAATCAACTTTGGAATTGATGTCCTTCCTGATATGCAGCCTATTTCTATTCCACCATATAGAATGGCTCCCACTGAATTAAAAGAATTGAAAAAGCAGCTGAAAGATCTCCTAGATAAGGGATTTATTTGGCCAAGTGTCTCACCTTAGGGTGCTTTTGTCCTCTTTTTGCGAAATAAAGATAGATCATTGCGAATGTACATCGACTATCATCAACTAAACAATGTCACCATAAAGAACAAGTATATCCATCCCTGGATAGATGATTTTTTTAACCAGCTTCAGGGTGCCACTTGCTTCTCAAAGATAGACCTCAGATCAGGCTACCATCAGTTGAAAGTGAGAGAATGTGACATCCCAAAGACCTCTTTTTCAAACTTGGTATGGTCACTTTAAGTTTCTTACTATCTCTTTTGGTTTGACTAACGCTCCTACAATATTTATGGACTTGATGAATGGAGTGTGTAAATAATATTTGGATATGTTTATGATTGTCTTCATCGATGACATACTGGTCTATTCAAGAAATAAGAAAGAGAATGCCAATTATCTCAGAATTGTTCTTCAGACTCTCAAAGATAAGTTGTATACTAATTTTTCAAAGTATGATTTTTTTCTTGCTTTTATGCAATTCTTAGGCCATGTTGTATCCTGTAAGGGTATACGAGTTGATTCGCAGAAGATTGAAAAGGTAAAGAACTGGCCCAGGCCTACATCCTCGACTGACATAAGAAGTTTCTTTGGTTTGGATAGTTACTATTAAAGGTTTGTTGAAGGCATTTCATCTATATCATCTCCATTGACGAAGCTGACTCAGAAGAAGGCTAAGTTCCAATGGTTATAATATTGCGAGAAAAGTTTTCTAGAGCTAAAAGCAAGGTTGAGTACAGCTCTAGTTTTGTCTCTACCCGAGGGGACAACTGGATTTATTATCTATTGTGATGTGTCTAGAGTTGGATTGGATTATGTATTGATACAGAAGGTTAAGGTTATTTCCTACACTTCCAGGCAGCTTAAAATTCATGAGAGGAACTACTCGACTAACGGCCTTGAGTTGGCAGCCATAGTATTCGCTCTCAAGATTTGGTGTCATTATCTCTATGGTGTGCATGTTGACATGTTCACAGACCACAAGAGCCTACAGTATGTGTTTACTTAGAAAAAGCTGAACTTGAGGCAGAAGAGATGGCTTGAGCTTCTTAAAGACTATGATATGAGCATTCTCTACCACTAGGTACAACTAATATTATTGTTGATGCTATTAGCAGGTTATATATGGGGAGCACTACCCATGTGGAAGAGGTAATAAAGGATTTAGCTAAAGAGGTGCATAGACTTGCATATTTGGGAGTTCAACTTATTGATACTAGTGATGGTGGTACCATTGTTCGGAATGGGGCAGAATCATCTTTAGTTGCAAGGTAAAAGAAAACCAAGATAAAGATCCCTTTCTCATTAATTTGAAAGATGATGTCCACAAGCAGAAGGTAATGGCTTTTGCCAAAGGGGGAGATAGAGTGTTGAGGTATCAAGGCAGGTTGTGTGTTCCAAGTATTGATAGCATTCGAGAAAGAAATATAGCAGAGGCCCATAGCTCTAGGTCCATCCATCCAGGTTCTACAAATATGTACCAGGACTTAAGAGAAATATATTGGTGGAGTAGAATAAAGAAAAATATAGCAGAGTATGTGTTCAAGTGCTCGAACTGCCAATAAGTCAATATTGACCACCAAAGGCCTTGTGGAGTGGCTCAGAACATTGAGATTCTAGAATAGAAGTGGGAGATGACAAATATGGACTTCATATAGGTTTACCGCGATTCCGCAGGTAGCATGACTCTATTTGGGTGATTATGGACAGGTTGACCAAATCAGCCTATTTCTTACATGTTAAGACTACGGACACCGCAGAGGACTATCCAGATTGTACCTTTGAGAAATTTTTAGACTTTATGGGGTTTCTTTGTCTATCATCTCGGATAGGGGAGATCAATCCCCTGCTTAGTTCTGGAAGTCATTCCAGAAAGGTTTGGGTTCGAAGGAGAATCTTAGTACCGCTTTTCATCCTTAGACAAATGGTCAGATAGAGCAAACTATTCAGACCGTTGAGGATATATTAAGAGCTTGTGTTATCTACTTCAAAGGTAATTAGGATAACTACTATCCACATTGAGTTTTTTTACAATAATAGCTTTCATTCGAGCATTCAAATGGATCCATATAAGGCTCTTTGTGGTAGGAGGTGTAGATCACCAATTTGTTGGTTGGAGGTTGGTGAAGCTGAGCTGATTAGTTCAAACTTGGTTCATCAAGCTATAGAAAAGGTGAAGATTATCAAAGAAATATTAAAGACTATGCAAAGTTATCAGAAATCCTACATTGATGTTAGGAAGAGAGACTTGGAGTTCGAGGTAAATGATTGGGTGTACCCAAAAGTTTCACCCATGAAGGGAGTTATGAGATTTTAGAGGAAAGGAAAATTGAGTCCCCGATACATTGGTCCTTACCATATTACAGGAAGAGTTGGTAGCATCGCTTATGAGTTAGAGCTTCCACCAGAGTTAGATGGAGTTCATCCGGTGTTCCATATTTCTATGCTTAAGAAATTCTTGGGAGATTCTTCACTCATTGTTCCTACAGAAAATATTGGATTGAAAGATAGTTTATCCTGTGAGGAGCTTCCCATTTAAATTCTTGATTGACAAGTTCGTAAATTAAGGACCAAAGAGGTTGCTTCAGTTAAAGTTTTATGGAGAAATCAATTAGTTAAGGAAGCTACCTGGGATGCTGAGAAAGATATGAAATCCAAGTACCCACACCTATTAGTTTCTCCTAATGTCAATGTTGAAAGTACTATTCCTACTTTTATCTTTGAGTTTGTCCTTTCCTAAGTTGAGCAATTGAGTCGGTTATTCTTGAGTTAGGATATTTTGATTTCTTTTGATGTATATGTGCCTTGGATAAATCCTTAGCTTGGTCATTATTTGAGGACGAATGATCTCAAGGGAGAGATATTGTCACACCTTAAAAATATCTATACTAACACCTGAATCATTCCTTGTATACGTATAGGCCCAAATCTAATGATTCTAATTGAAATGTAATTGTTATGACTGATTCTTTATTGTTTGAAGTGTATTTGAAGTGAATTAGTGTCACAATAATCCTCTAGCATAAAGTTGAGTTGAAAGCTTTATTAGCGATTGAGTTTCGATATAAGATTTTACTTGGGTCAACTTCAAACGATCATATCTCCTAGAATATAATGAATTAGGTGACTCTTTACCTACCAAATTAAATTTATTTTAGTCTTTTTTCCAACTCCACCAAATTTTCCTCATTTTAAGTTTGGAGTAGGAAGTTATGACTATTTTACTAAAGGTTGTCATATCATCAGAAGTTACGACTCAATATTAGGACTCGTAGAGTTTTGTACGAGTCGTAGAAATGACTTGTTGAACCTTTGAACACTTAGAAAATTTCCAGTATTTGGGGTCTTTTCTACTAGTCTTGATTACAACCCATACGAATTCTTACAACTCATAGAAAAGACCCGCAGAACATTCAAACACTTAGAAAAAATTCCAAAATTAAAGTCATTCCTACGAGTGATGATGACGACTTGTCAAAGAGTCTACGAGTCATAGAAATGGCTTCTGGAAGAGATTTAGAGACCTAATTTTTAGATTTTGATAGGATGAGCGGATCCTATGACTCGTCAAAGATTTGACGAGTCATAGAAACGACCCCGTATACGGCCAAAATCAGATTTTTATGAAGAATAGTTTGGTCTTTCCCCACCCTTTCCCAATCAAAACCTCAAAGTTTTGGGACTATTTTGAGTTCCTTAATAGTACCCTATATTCCTAAGACCTCATTAACAAAGTTTATTTGAGAGCAAGGATTGGGGAAGATAAAGAAGCTAGGGTTCAAGCGTTCACTCCCATCTTCCAACTTTTTATTATTCTTTAAGTTCCATGTAAATAAGGCTACTTAGAGAGTTGGTTTGAGTCTGCCCATTCTCGTAACATGTAATTCTTCAAAGTTGAGTTCGAGTGGAGTTTTACCCTAAATCTAGAATTGGTTCCTCTATGTCAATTGATACTTCCTTAATATTTTCTGCATTTATTTATGTATTGATGATGTCCCCAATGTTGAGTAATCATTGAGATGTCTAACCATGCATTCATCCATATGAACCTTAATTGAGTTATGGTCATACTTTTTCCATGTATTACTTGAGGTCGAGATTGATTATTTCATGCATAAAATAAAGTATTATTTTCAAACTGGGATGAAGCATATTTTAAATAAGTTTGATGAAATTGAAAATAAAGCTAAATAAGGGTTTTAAATAAGAAGTTTTGATGACGACGTGAATGGTGCTTTTTTTTAACCAAAAAGTGTAATGATTAATGAAGAGGGAATGATGATGATGATGTTTTGAGATGAGTTTGAGGTTTAAATAAAAAGTTCAATGAGACTAAATGATGATGTTAATATGAGCAAATGATTTGGGAGTAGTATTAAGCACCGAGCTGGGTAAGAGTTTGATACACTCAAACCTCATAACTACATAGCCAATGTAGGATAGAGGTTAGGCCTCTCTTGTCCCAAAAGAGAAGTTGATGATTGGATCCATAGATGTTGATGTCCATTACTCTGGTAAGGTGTTGGATGGATGTGGCAATGACATCGCTTTGTTGTATCATCACTAGATCATAAGTGATGATTTTCGGTTAAAGAAACTCTCTAATGAAATAAAATATCATATTTATTTTATATACTAAGTTACATTTACTTATTCATAGATTTAAAGGGCCCTTTGTACATATCGCTTGCTTATTTGAGTTTAACTATTTCAGAGTGAGTCTTTGAGTTGAGTATCTTTGTGTAAGTTCCTTTCAACTATATTACATACTCGTGCATTCCAACTGATTTCATTTGGCCTACATAGTTTTACGATGCAGATACAGGTGATATGGGTTCTCAATAGGTGCATCATTGAAGACTAAGTCCCGTTCAGCTTTCGGTGAGAACTCCTTATATTCGAAAGGCTTCATTTATGTTCTTTCATTCATTATTCTTGGATAGTCATTTGAGGTAGCCTTGGACTTATCTTGGCATCTTTCTAGTGTTGAGTTAGAGGCTTCATGGATAGTGTTAGAGTCGAGTTAGATGAATTTCTTTTTTTAGAGTCTGTTTTTAAACCTTGATTTCACTATCGATTTTATGATATTAGGATATATTATGTTTGAGTATTTTCATTACTAATGAGGTATTGAGTGCCCACTTGAGTTAGCTGTCTTTTTAGTTATATTACATCTTTTGCTGAGAGTTTAGATGAGTGAATAGACCAAGTGGTTTGCTTGGGGCCCGCAATAGTCTTTGAGTGCCGACCGCACCCAAGGTACCCTCTTAGGGCATGCTAGTATTAAGAGTGTTGGCTTTACTGGAGTACTATGAGGAGTATGTAGGATTTGATAAATTGAGTATGTGTATGATTGCAATAGGGAACAGACTAGTTGATTATGATAGCTAAAAATCAAAGAGATGGAGTCAGATGAATGAAAATGTTTGATATAAGCACTATGGAAGGAGTATGTTGTGTTGTTCGGCATTGATTTTGTATATTCCTATGTTACCACCTACTTCGTTGCTGACATGATCTAGAGTATGATTCGATGTATATGGTCACGTGTGTTCCTACTTCCATGAATTAATTCTTAGTGGTGAATCGGGTGTACAGATCCTGTGACGATCTCTTAGTAGGGTAGGATGCTTGTGCAGACTTGGTCAGTTTAGATATGGCGGATTTGGTGCCTTGGAATAGTTGAAGTGTTCTAGTGGTTTTATAAGTGTCACCTTACTTACGAGAACTTATGAAAGAGCTACCACAGCTATGTATAGTGACTAGGAGTTTGGTTATACACCTTGTTATTGAGTTCACGGTTTGGTTATGTATAATTAAAAGAGGGGGCCATTGGGTCTAGTGTTACTGCTCTTAAGGATTATTTGCAATTACAGCTACTGATCTACCATTTTTGATAGTGTTGTTAGACTTTTTGTATGCTTGGGTCTATTGCTCACTAGGAGGTTATTTTATCATTTCCTTCTTTGGGTTAGATAAATTATATTCTTCAGTGATGAATACCAAATGTCTAAATATAAGATTTGTATAGTTTAAGCTCGTGGGAAATTTTGGTTGTAAGAATGGAATCTTGACAAGATCTGTGATGGTCTGTGTATTATGAGTGTGGTGACTGATTCAGGTTCACTTCTAGTTGTAGCCAGTATTAGTCTATAATTCTGTCGTAGTTATGTGATGAAACATTATTCTGATGGTTATAACGTGGTTTAGAGGGCTTCGATCCTGATTTATTCCATAGGTTAGTCTGTGACTTGGAAATTATTCCTAATTTATAGATTTGCCAAAGTTCAATTCGAAAATTTAGTTCTTAGTAGTTGATCTTAATGGAATAATCTTAATAAGGATCTCACTTGGAGGGATGAACACCGACTCTTGAAGATTATAATGCAGGCTTTTGATAATGGCGGTTATTCTTTCTTCTCTTTCTTGATGTTCGAGGACTAACCTGATTTTTAGTGGTGAATGATGTAACAACTCTTCTAGTCATTTTGTGAATTGATTTTCTAATTTTAATCCTTAGCTTTTATAAATAATATATGACTTGTGAGAATGAGTAGCATGATTTTCAAATTAAGTAAAGGATTATTTTGTTGCTACTAATAATGAAAAAAATAGAGAAATAAAGTTTATTAAAATAGAAAAGGAAAAAGGAAAAAAATAAAAAAAGAAAGAGAAATAGGGCAACTGCCCAATTCCTAAACAAAAACAAAAAGTCAGTAAACTGGTGAAACGAAAAAAAAAGAAGAAAAATGGCCATGAAAGCAAAAATTGGAGAATTAAAAAATACGGAGGAAGAAAATAAAAGAAAGGGCAAAAAGAAAAAGAAAAGAAAAGAGGAAAATAGAGATTTTCATCTTAAAATATCAAGGTAATTATTCTTGTCCTTTCCATTAAATATTAATGTGCTTATGAACATATTTTTAGGGTAAATTCGTGGAGAAGTAATGTTGAAATAAGAAAATATGGTCCTAGGGTTCTTAGCGGAGAATCTTGATTTAGGGGTTGGAAAACAACTCATTTTAGTTGAAATTTGACATGTAAGTTTTTATTATTATGGGTGAACATAATCTAAAAGAAAATTTTAGATTTGAATTCGAGGGCTCTAAGTCACTTTTTGACTCATTTTTTGAGCAAAAAATAAAATACAGCAATATGAGTGTCATTAGATTCGTATTCTTATGAAGATTATGTATTTGAACAGTTTTTGATCATTCAAAAATTTTATGAAAGGCTTAAGGTTCGAAATGATTATTCGATTGATTAAGGCAACTAAACATCTAAAACTCCACAAATTTTGTAGAATCCTCGAATTTCCTTTCTTATATGTGTTGGGGAGTAATGGAAATGAGATGATGAACTATTATTCATATAAATTGACCTTCATAAAAGAACAGGGATAACAAAAGGGCAATATATGCTATGGTTGTGATCGAAAATGTGAAGCTTAATTTTGGAATTGATGAGAATTCAATGAAATGCTTGATTCCTCATTGTAATGCAAACATAATGAATTTTTCAACTTGCTAATTATTGATGATGGAAATCTACTTGAAGCACTTTCTCACCGGTTGATCCTAATTATGTGAAAAAGGGGTAATGAAATAGAAATTTGATGACTTATAATGATGTGCATGATATGACTAATGATATTGACTCAGTATAGTGTCGTGATTATCTTGATATAAAATTTTGTATTGCTATTGACATTATCATATTGTCATTAATTTTATGAACATGCATATCTGTATTGGTTCTGTGGCACAACTGAGATGAGATACTTTATGAAAATAATGAGAAATAGAGGTTGGGCCATACACTCCATGGCAAGTTCTATTTGAGGGGTCGGGCCGCACACTCCATGGCAAGTTCTATTTGAGGGGTTAGGCCACATGCTCCATGGTAGGTTATACATGAGGGGTCGGGTCACACACTCCATGGCAGGTTACATGGATAGAATTATCCCCTATGGGTTAGACACTGAGATTTAGCGGATGTGTACCGATAGCACAGAGCTTCATCACTTTACTTAAAACTTTATTGAATTGCATTGCACATCATTGGTTGTATATAAACTTGTGTTTACCTCTTGGTATTCTTAGTATTCTTGTGACTGATATACATTAGATACCTGTTTGGATTTTGAGATTTGTATATACCCCTTGTTGTCTATGTGATTGGAATACTTGATATCGATGTGATTTGTTTGGTGATGTTGATGAGCTATTTTTGACCTATATGCCTTATGAATTGTGTACTTTAGATTGACTGATTTCTGTGCAGGTTATAGTTGAGGAGATTCGGTTGGGATGAAAGGAGTTCTAATATTCCGTTAGATTTGTCTTGTCTTGTTAGTTGGCTCGTTGAGTACCGTGTTGTTTGGTACTCATTCCTTGATTCTACACTTGTGTAGGTTCCCAACCCAGACTATGAGTAGTTTCCTTTTTTTGTTCAGTCAAGGCTTCGAAGAGACTTTGAGAGGTAGTATTTGATATCCGACAGGCTCTCTTGTCCCTTCTATTATGCTTTGTTCTATTTGATAAATAAAGACATTTGAGACTTGTATTTATTGTGACATTTTGTATTTAGTAGAGGCTTATACACATGAAAACCAGATTTGGGGGCTATATGAGATTGTTTAGACTTTCTCTTTTCCTTATTTGATATTTTTAGTATTTCCGCATTATTTCCTAAATCTATTAGGTTTAGGCTGACTTTTCTGGTGGGATAGGACATGTGTCATCACATCCGATTTTGGACCGTGACAAAGCTTCACCTATTTAATATCTAATTATACTATACATATAATTTGATCATCTCTTTTGCAACAAAATTTTCTAATGCCTCTATTTATAGGACAAAAATATGGAATACCAAATCATCTATTAATATGATTTATTAGTTATGATTATGACAAGTCATGGGAGTAATGAAAATAAAGACAATTAAGTTTTTAGATTAAAAAATATAAATAAATAGAATAAAAGGTCAAAAATGAGGGGAAAAAAAGATAAATAGGATCCTTGATCAAAGAGGTGCCACATCACTTTTCTTTTATCTAACTTTATATTATACTAGTAAACTCGGCTGCGCTTCGCGCTATCATTTTTGACCTTTTATTAAAAATGATGAACTAATTTTTTTATTTTTACTTCAAAATTCTTCTTTAGTAAAAAAATCAAAATGTTTTTTTTGTAATTATATTAAAAGAAGATAGATATTCTCACCATCAATTTATATAAAAGAAAATAGCTAATCTCACTTTTTAAAACAGCCAGTGTAGTTGTCATGATCCAAAATGGGACATGAGTGACACTCACACTTAACCTCCTAGTTAGAAGAACCAACGATACAAACTCCACTAACTTATTTTAAAAAATAAATTGGTATAAGATATTAAATAAATTATAAATTTAGCCCACCAACTAAATTTATTATCTAAAGTTACCCATCAACTAAATAACTGTAGTTATCGCATAGTTCAAAATACCCATTAAAAATTTATGGGATGAGTCTTTCATTAAATAAGAAGCTCTAGTAATCAAAATGACTTAATGGATCATTACATTATATACGAATTTACCCACCGTTCATCCCTGAATGGTCAAAATAAAAGAAGGATTCAAAAGGGAACCTGACTCAACAAAAACATGTTGATACCTTCCGTGCTTATCCGCCTCAGTCTCCCAAGTGGACTCCTCAACCGGACAATTCTTTCATTGGACCTTCATAGATGTAATCTCCTTAGACCTCAATTTGCGAACCTCCCTGTCTAGAATACCTATAGGCTCCTCCTCATAGGACCAATCCTCATCAACTAAGACTAAATCCCAGCAAATAATATAGCTTCCATCATCGTGATATTTCTTTAGCATAGACACATAAAATACTGGGTGCACTCCAGACAAACCTGGAGGTAAAGCCAATTCATAGGTCACCTCTCCGACACACTTAAGAACTTCAAACGGCCCAATATACCTCGGACTGAGCTTACCTCGCTTACCAAATCTCACCACACCCTTCATGGGTAAAACCTTCAACAACACCTTCTCTTCCTTCATAAACTCCATGTTCCTAACCTTTCGGTCTGCATACTCCTTCTGTCTTCTCTTAGCTGCTAGAAGCTTCTCCTAAATAAATTTTACCTTCTCTAACAACTCCCTCAAAAGATCAATTCCCCAAGGTCTCATCTTAAATGCATCAAACCAACCAACGGGGAACCTATATCCCCTCCCAAATAATGCCTCAAATGGAGCCATATCAATACTCGAGTGATAGTTATTATTGTACGAAAACTCTGCCAAGGGTAAGAACTCATCCCAATGACCACCAAAATCTATCACACGTGCATGAAGAATATCCCGTAGAATTTGAATTGTCCGATCAAACTACCCATCGGTTTAAGAATGAAAAGTGGCACAAAGATCCAATCTAGTACCTAAATCAGCCTGCAAGGTCCTCCAAAATTTAGAAGTAAATTACCTACCTCTACCTGATATGATGGAAATCGTAACTCTATGCAATTGAAAAATCTTGCAGATGTAAAGTTTGGCTAACTTCTCCGCATTATAAGTCACGTTGACCAGAATGATGTGTATAGACTTAGTTAACCTATCAACAATACCCATATCGAATCAAACTTACCCAACGTCTTTGGAAGTCCAACAACAAAATCTATTGCAATCCTTTCTCACTTCCATTCATGAATGGTTATTCTTTCAAGTGTCCCTCTAGGCTTCTGGTGCTCATATTTTACTTGCTGACAATTCGAACACTAAAAATAAAATCAACAATGTCACGCTTCATTCTACTCCACCAATAATATTGTTTCAGATCATGATACATCTTGGTTATACCGGAGTGTATAGATTACCTCAAATTGTGAGCCTCTGTAAGAATAGTCTAAATCAAATTATTGATATGGGGCACACATACCTACCCCTTAAGCCTCAAGACGCCTTCGTCATCAATCACAGCTTCCTTGGCCTCTCCTTACAAGATCATATCACGAATCTGGCTCAACTTCTCATCATCAAACTGTTTTTCTTTAATCTCATCCAAAAAAGAAGATCTTGCCTTCATACAGGCCAAAAATCCTCCTTTGTCAGTTACTTCCAGCCCCATAAAGTCATTAGTCAGAGTTTGAACCTCTCTAGCTCATGGGCGTCTAGAAAATTGCAAATGAGCTAAACACCCATGCTCTCCGCTTTTTTGTTTAATGTATTAGCCACCACATTAATTTTTCCTAAATGATAAAGAATAGTAATATCATAGTCTTTCAGCAATTTTATCCACCTCTTTTGCCTCAAATTCAAATCTCTCTGAGTGAACACATGTTATAAACTGCAATGATCTGTATACACTTCACACTTGACTCCATATAGATAATGCCTCCACTGCTTTAATGCAAAGACAAATGTAGCTAACTCCAAGTAATGAGTTGTATAATAACATTATGCACCTTCAATTTCCTTAAAAAAAAGGTAATTACATTCTTCCCCTGCATTAGCACTGCACCTAAACCAGAAAAAGAAGCATCATAATAAACAATGAAATTCTTACCTTCTACTGGCAAAGCAAGACTCATTTCAGTAGTCAACTAGGTATTGAGTTTAAGAAACTATCTTCACACTCATACGACCATATAAATGGAACATTATTCTTAGTTACATTGGTTAAGTGGGAAGAAATGAAACAAAATCCCTTGATAAACTGACGGTAAAGCTAGCCAAACCAACAAAGCTCATTACCTCTAAGACATTAGTGGATCTTGCCCAACTCTTCACTACTTTAATCTTTTGAGGATCCACCATCACTCCATCCTTAGAAACCATGTGCCCAAGAAGGACACTTAATCGAGCCAGAACTCACATTTGGAGAATTTGGCAAAAAGCTCCTTCTCCATTAATCATCCCAAAATAATTCTCAAATGCTCTTTATGCTCCTTTTTGCTCTTTAAATAGATCAATATATCATCAATAATTACAATAACAAAAATATCTAGATATGGCTTAAAGATTTCATTCATCAAGCTCATGAAAGAAGCAGGTGCATTTGTAAGCCCAAAAGAAATTACCAAAAACTCATAGTGCTCATACCTAGTTCAAAAAGCAGTCTTTGGCACATCCACTGCTTGTATTTTTAGTTGGTGGTAACCGTACCTCAAATTAATTTTTGAGAAAATACTAGCACCCTACAACTGATCGAATAAGTCATCGATGCAAGGAAGGGGACACATGTTTTTAATATTTACCTTGTTCTGTTTCCTTTATTCTATGCACATACGAAGACTACTATCCTTCTTCTTTACAAATAAAATTAGAGCACCCCAAAGATATTTATTCAGTCCAATTAAAACCTTTACCCAACTACTCCTGAAGTTGGGCCTTCAACTCTCCTACTCATCAGGGGCCATTTTATAAGGTGGAATAGAAATAGGATGGGTGCTCGACTCCAAATCGATACAAAAATCAATATTTCTATTTATTGTCATACCAACTAGGTCTGCAAGGAAACATCCATAAACTTACGCAGTATCAAAATAGACTCAATCAAAGGCACTTTAGAATTATCATCCCTGAGATATGCTAGGAAGGCTAAATGACCCTTACTCACTAACCTTTTAGCGTAAAGAAACGAGATAATCCAAATTAGGGTGGGAAGATATTTACCCTCCCACACCAGCTGATCCATCTCAAGATTGGCCAAGGTCATAATCTAAGATAGCAAGCCATACGATTATATACTAAAAGAGTACCTATGATAGCAACATCAGATACCTTAGCCTCTAACCTCCTGGGGAAAGCATAACAATGGAATTTGTCGCCTGTCTAACCATTGCCTGTAACACCCCATAAGTTAGAAAGATAGAAATCAGAGTTTAAATAAGAATATCAGAAGATTTGCACCAGATAAGGACTACGAGACCCACCATGGGTCATACTCAACTTTAAGGTTTGTGGAGAGTGGTTGTATATGCGGTAGGAAGTGAGGAAAGTGAAAGGAAGGATCTAAAGAGGGCTTCATAGATCATGGTGTGTTTCATAGACCGTGACACTGTCCGTGAAATTGACCCCCAGACTTCGTAAGTGGGGAGGCGACCATGGAGGGCTCCATAGAGCTCTTCACGGGTCATGGTGACCTCCATGAAGTTGACCCCCTCCTGACCTAATCCAACCCTCATCACCATGATCCTCATCATGACCCATAGTGAGCTTTACTGGCCGTGGTGCCCATCCATAGAGAAGCCCATTCAAGACTTTAGTGAGGATTAGTTTGGTCTTTTACCAGCTTTTTCCAAACCTAACCGAATTGGTTTTTGGATTAAAATCAGTCCCTTATCATACCCAAAAGGATTTTCCCTCTCATTAATACTTAGAATTTTTTAAAGAAGAGATTAAAGATAAAAAGAAGAGTTAGGGGTCAAGGTTTTTAAGCGAGGCCTTTGATTGTAGATGAGATAATCTTTATTTTAGGTATGTAAGGCAATTCATATGTTGGAATAAGTTCTTTCTTATGACCTATATGTTTTTAAAGTCAATTGAGACATGAAGTTTGAGTTTCCAAATCCTTTGAAAGTGATTTCTTGATGTATTTACATACTCTCTTAATGAGTTCCAATATGTATATTATATTATACTTGATGAGTCGATATTTGAGGTTATGGATTCATGTTTTAACTCACATGAATTCAAATTAAGGTTTGCATTTCATATTTTATGCATTATATATGTTAAAAGAATGAAGATTTATCAATAATAGATAAATGAAGAGTTAAGTATGATGTTGAGTCGAAGGAGTCCTTTGATGTATATATTGTTTTGCATAAGTTGTTTACATTATTAAATGTCATAATTTGAGAAGTTGATTCATGTTTCAAAAGCATGGTTGATGTGAATTTTACCTATAGTTATGAGAAGAGATGAATATAAGAGAAGTTGATGTAAATTGATGTAAAAGTCCAATGAGTCTATATGAGATGTATTTTGAGTATCTAACTCACTTGATGTATATATATATATATATATATGATAATTATGATGTTTTGGGTGTAGTATTGAGTACCAACTTAGGAAAGACTATAAATAACTCAATCCCCATAAACTACGTATCCAACATAGGATAGGATCGAGCCGTTCATTCGAGCAACTCTTCATAGTCCCAAAAGAGAACTTTTGAAGTGGATCCATAGATGATGTGATCGTATATTACCCTGGCAAGGTACTAGATGAATATGGCAATGACATCACTTTGTTGTATTGTCACTAGCTCATAAATGATGTTTGTCGATTAAAAAATCTCCCAAATGAAGTAAAAGTATTATATTTAATTATACTGAGCTTTATTTGTTATTGCATATTTTGAAAAACTATTTCCTTATATTGCATACTTAACTGAGTTGAGTAATTGCAGAGTTGAGTATCTTGATGTAAGTTCCCTTTTGCCATTTTATATACTCATACATTACATGTACTAATGTCATTCGACTTGCATCAATTTATCATACAGACACAGGTATTAAAGGTCATCAACGGTGCATCATTGAGGATCTATCTTCCATAGCTTTTGGTAAGGCCTCTTTGTATTTAGAAGAGCTCTTTCATTTTCGAATTATGTTATTTTATCTTATCTTATTGAGGTAGTCGTGGGCTTGTCTCAGCACCTTTCTAGTATTGAGTTACATTCATAAACAGAGTCAGAGTTGAGGTAGGATGGCCCTTTTCAAAGTCTATTTTTAATCATAATTTCATTATTGAGTTTAAGATGTTGAGTTACATTGTACTTTGAGTGTGTTAAACTATTTATCTATTGATGATGATGCTTGAATTTCCCACTTAGGACCTTTTTCCCTTAAGTTGAGTTTTTTACTGAGTGATTGAATGGGTGTTAGACCTAGTAGCTCTCTTAGGCCAGTAATGGTCTCCGAGTGTCGACTATGCCTAGAGTACCCTTTTGGGGTGTGACAAAATTGGTATCAAAGCAAGATTTTAAGAGTTCTAAAATGTCTGCAAAGCCGTGTCTAGTAGAGTCTTCCTTATAGGTGTGTCGTTGACCACACTTATAATCAGGAGGCTATAGGACATTAGGAATTATCTCACTTCTTCTATATTCTGAGTTCATTCGGTGGAGTTTAACTCTATAAAATCCCTTTTCTAATTCATGAGTTTATGTATTATAGATCATACCTTCCAAACGTACTGCCAGGTAGAGGAACACCGCCAACACAAAGGTCCCACAGTTCGATATGCCTTCACTATTAGGGGAGAGAACTAGAGGTCGACATGCATAGTCTACTAAGTGCCACAACTGCCCACAACTCAGCCTTCTCCTACTTCTGAGGCAGATTTTAGGGGAGCAATTTTTATAATAACCTAGTTAGTGGATGCCCAGTCTAGTCACTAGAGCTCTCCCTCCCCTAGCTCTAATTCTCAAGAGCTATCATCTTCTTCGAGGATTCAAGATTTCTTGAGGATGAACCCGCTAGTCTTCTCGGGATCTTAGATTGAGGAGGACCCCCTGAACTTCATTAATGAGATATGGAAGATCCGGAGGGATATGTATACTACTGAGGTTGAATGGATTGATCCTATCTCTTATCAACTCAAGGATGTTGCGAATGTGTGATACAACCAGTGGAGGAAAGTAAAGGTGTGGATGTTGAGCCTGCAGTTTGGGATTTGTTTAAGAGTGCATTCCTAGACCATTTCTTTCTGTGAGAGCTGAGGGAGCCAAAGGTAGAGGAATTTGTGAACTTGAAGTAGGAAGGGATGATTGTCAAAGAGTACATCCTCAAATTCCCATGCTTGTCCAGGTATGGTCTAGAGATGGTTCTCGATGTAAGAGCTAAAATGAGGAAATTTATTTTAGGATTGGGCAGACATGTAAAGAAAGAGTGTCAAGCAACCTTCTTGATTTCAGATATAGACACCTCCATACTCATGGAGTATGCCCAACAAGTTGAGAATAATAAGAAAAAGGATAGAGATGAGCATCAAAGTAAGAAGGCCAAGTCAGCAGGACATGAGCCTAGTCAGCAGAAGAAAGGTAATGGTAACAGATCTTTCTTCCAGAATTAGTCTTTAGGCTATGCGTTGTCTTCAGTAAGCATACTTACACCCAATATTAGGAATGACTAGAGGTTGCAGAATTTTAGAGCACAAGATTCTCATTCCCTAGGAAGTATGCCCAAGGTTCTATGTGGGCACTGTATTCTGGTAAGATCCAACTGGGATAGTGTCATATTGGCACAAATATGTGTTACAAGTGTGGACAAGTAGGTCACATTCATAGAAAATTTCCTATGGGAGAGGCAGAGTGATGGGGCAACAGAGCCCAATCTTCTTCGGCAGCACCTCCAAATAGAGGTAATCATAGGGGTGCTAACTTAGGAACAGGCGGAGGTTCATACTATTTGTATGCTTTGGGTAATTTTTATAACCAAGATAACTCTCCAAATAGTGTCAGTGGTATGCTTTGAGTCTTTCCCCATGATGTTTATGTTTTACTTGATCCAGGTGCTACCTTTCTTTATAGGACTCCATATGTAGGTGTTAAGTTTGGTATTCTTTGTGAACTTCTTTCAGAACCATTCAATATTTCTACTCCTATTGGTGAGTCCATCCTAGCTAAAAGAGTTTACCCTGATTGTATAGCCTCTATTTATCATAAAGATACTTCTGTAGACTTAGCGGAGTTAGACATGGTCAACTTTGATGTCATTCTTGGCATGGACTAGCTTTATGCTTGTTATGGATCAATTGATTATAGAACCTGAATAGTCAAGTTTAAGTTTCTGAATGAGCCAGTTATAGAGTGGGAAGGTAGTCTAGCTTTGTCTAAGGGTCTATTCATTTCATACCTTAAGTCCAAAAAGTTAGTTTTCAATGGGTGTATCTGGCACATTGTTTGAGTCAGATATAATAGTATAGAGACACCATCCCTTCAGTCAACTCTAGTCGTTAATGAGTTTCCTGAAGTTTTTCTTGAGGATTTACCTAGAATCCCTCTTGAAAAGGAGATAGACTTCGAAATAGATATATTTCCCAATACTCAGTTCATTTCTATTCCGCCATATAGAATGGTTCCCTCAGAGTTAAAAGAATTGAAAGAGCAGCTGAAAGATCTCTTAGATAAAGGGTTTATTAGGTCGAGTGTCTCACCTTGGGGAGCTCCTGTCTTGTTCATGCAAAAGAAGGATGGATCTTTAGGGATTTTTACAGACTATCATTAGTTGAACAAGGTCACCATAAAGAATAAGTATCCCCTTCCGAGGATCAATGATATGTTCGACTAACTTCAACGTGCCATTGTTTTCTCCAAGATAGACCTAAGATCAGGCTATCATCAATTGAAAGTAAGAGAATGTGACATCCCTAAGACATCCTTCAGAACTAGGTATGGTCACTATGAGTTCCTATCATTTCCTTTGGTTTGACTAACACTTCTATAACATTATGAACCTCATGAACAGAGTGTCTCAATAGTATTTAGACAAGTTTGTTATCGTATTTATTGATGACATTTTGATCTATTCGAGAAATGAGGAGGAGAAAGCCAACCATCTCAAATTTTTCTCCAAACTCTCAAGGAGAAGGAGTTATATGTTAGGCTTTCAAAGTGTGAGTTCTGACTTGCATCTGTGACAATCTTATGCCATATTACTTTTGGTAAGGGTATTCTAGTTGACTCGCAGAAAATTGAAGTTGTTAAGAACTGGCCCAGACCCACATCCTAATGGATATAAGAAGTTTCTTGGGGCTAGCTGGTTATTATAAGAGATTTTTTAAAGGGTCATCATCCATATCGTCCCCATTAATCAAGTTGACCAAGAAAAAGACTAAGTTTCAATGGTTTGATGCTTGTGAGAAGAGTTTTCAAGAGTTGAAAATGAGATAGACTACTTCTCAAGTTTTATCCCTACTCGAGGGAACAAAAGGCTTCATTATTTATTATGATGCATCTAGAGTCGGATTGGGTTGTGTGTTAATGCAAAAAGGAAAAGTCATAGCTTATGCTTCTAGACAGCTTAAGATTCATGAGAGGAATTATCCAACTCATGATCTGGAATTGGTAGTGGTAGTATTTTCTCTTAAGATTTGGCGTCACAATCTTTATGGAATGCATGTAGATGTGTTCACTGGAATAAAAACCTACAATATGTATTCAGTCAGAAAAAACTCAACATGAGGCAGAGGAGATGGCTAGAACAATAAGAAGAGCTAGGGTCCGAGGTTTTCAAGCGAGCCTTTTGATTTTTGATGAGATAATCTTTATTCCAAGTATGTAAGGCTTTCTGAACATTAGATTAAGTTCATCCTCGTGACCTACAACGGACGAAAGAGCGCGCTTTGAGGGAAGAGGGGAAGAAAGACTATAGAAAGGCTAAGTGAAGATGTTCGTAAAGTCAATTTAAACATGATGTTCGAGTTTGCAAATCCTTTGAAAGTGATTTTTTGATGTATTTACGTACTCCTTTATTAAGTTCCAATATGTATATTATATTATGCTTGATGAGTTGATGTTTGAGGTTACGGATTCATGTTTGCACTCATATGAATTCAAATTGTGGTTTGCTTTTTATATTTTATGCATTATCGATGTTAAAAGAATGAAGATTTAACCACAATATATAAATGACAAGTTAACTATGATGTTAAGTCGAAGGAGTCTTTTAATGTCTTTATTGTTTTGCATAAGTTATATTACATTATTAAATTTCATACTTTGAGAAATTGATGGATGCTTCAAAAGCATGGTTGAGGTGAATATTACCTATATTTATGAGAAGAGATGATGATAAGAGAATTTGATGTAAATTGATGTAAAAGTCCAATGAGACTATATGATATATATTTTATATCTAATTCACTTGATGTGTGTATATATATATACATATATATATATATATGAGCATTATGATATTTTGGGAGTAGTATTGAATACCGACTTGGAAAAGAGTGTAAATAACTAAATTCCCATAAACTACATATCCAACGTAGGATAGGATCGAGCCGTTCATTCGAGCAACTCCTCATAGTACCAAAATAGAACTTTTGATGTGGATCCAAAGATGATGTGATCATACATTACCCTGACAAGGTAAACGACATCGCTTCGTTGTATCGTCACTAGCTCATAAGTGATGGTTGTAGGTTAGAGAATCTCCCTAATAAAGTAAAATTATTATAATTAATTATACTGAGCTGTATTTATTATTGCATATTTTAAAGCATTGTTTCCTTACATTGCATACTTTACTGAGTTGAGTTATTGCAGAGTTGAGCATCTTGATATAAGTTCCCTTTTGCCATATTATATACTCGTACATTACATATACTGACATCATTTGAACTACATCATTTTATGATGTAGATACAGGTGTTAGAGATCATCAACAGGCTCATCGTTGAGGATCCATCTTCTATATCTTTTGGTGAGGCCTCTTTGAATGTGAAAGAGCTTCTTTATTTTCGATTAATGTTATTTAATTTTATCTTATTGAGGTAGACGCAGGCTTGTCTGGGCACCTTTCTAGTATTGAGTTAGAGGCTTCATAGATTGAGTAAAAGTTGAGGTAGAATGGCTCTTTTCAGAGTTTGTTTTAAATCATATTTTCATTATTGAGTTTAAGATGTTGAGTTACACTATACTTTGATATGTTAAAATATTATTTATTTATTGATGATGATTCTTGAGTTGGCCATTTGGGTCCTTTTTTCCTTAAATTGAGTCTTCCACTGAGTAATTGAATGATGATCAGACCAAGTGGTTTTCTTAGGGCCAGCAATGATCTCCGAGTGTCAGCCACACCAGGGTACCTTCTCGAGGCATGATATTGTCCCTACTGGGCTGTACTCTAGTAGTTCCAGCCTACTCGCCACCCCAGTTGAACTGACAAACACCACGAACTTAGCCACCACATCCTCTAGAATGATGGCCCCTACCATACACCTCTACCTCTAGCTTCTAGGGCTCTGTAAACTTGATCATACCAATTTGACTCTGCCTCGAACAATATCTTTTGATATATCCATGCTTACCACATCTGTGACAAGTCTTAGGACCAAGAATGGGACTTTGTAAGACGAAGAAGGCTAAAGATAGCCCCTAAAATTAGAAAAGGGTTGGCTAGTCTTTGATGTACCTATATCTGAAACTTGCAACGAAGATTGAATAGGACGGGCCGAATAACCCTCAGAACTCTGCCCTTTGGAGTAAGAACCACTAAACTTACCTTCCTTAAAAACTTCTTGAACATTTTTGCCTTAGCGAAGTCATCTGGCTTTGCTAAAGCAGCCACCTGTAAAGTTGGAATCTGTAAATTTGACCTCAATCCCTTCACAAAGCGGTGAATTCGCTCTTCTGGACTGAAGCAAAGCTAAGTATCATATTTGTATGAGTCACAAAATTTGGCCTCACAGGCTGCAAAAGACATCTTTCCTTGCTCTGCATTCAAGAACTCATCACTTCTCATGTCCCTCAAGGTCCGGATGATATACTTCTCTATGAAGAAGTCAAAAAGTGCTACCAAATTCATAGATGGTATTGTTGTTGGTCGACACTCAACATGAGACCGCCACCACATTTTGGTGTATCTTTGGAAATGGTATGTCACAAACTCAATACCAAATCGCTCTACTATATTCATCTTATGAAGTAGCTCATGACAATCAATAAGGAAATCATAAGCCTCCTAAGATTTAGTACCCCTAAAGACCAAAGGTTTCAACTTCAAGAAGTTAACAAAGAGATCATGATGGTCACTAGTCATTACTGACCCTATAGTCAATCGAGGAAACATGTTTGTTCTAGAAGACACATTCATGCGGAGAGCCACAATAGCTGTAAGTTGAACTCCGAGAATATGAGGTGCTGGGGGTACATTTCCCCAATCGGATAACCCATTGAGATAGGTGAGAATTGGTGGATCATCTCTAGAGTAGGCTTCGATGGTGCTTCTTTCTCATGAACCTGCTCATCATCCACCTCAACAACCTATCTAGCTACATCATCGGTGGGTAGAGGGGTCACTACTCTTTCCTTGGATAGCTCAGCTGCCTGACCTCTGCCGCTGGTGGGATTTCTCCCGTGGCCTTTGCCATGACCTCTCGTTGCTACTCCCACTCTAGATATAGCCCCAAGGACTGTCTTAGATTTTGTTGTTGCTCTAGTTCTAACCATCTGCAAAAATAGAGTGAAGAAGGTCAAATACCATTTTTTATCAACTAGATACCAATTGGATTCAAGTAATAGCACTAAATAAAGAAGGAATCGAGTTTTCCTAAGGTCATATATCCTCTCAAAGAAAAGTAGAGGCATCCCCGTACTGTTCCACAAGACTCTACTAGACCTGTCCTTGTGTGATGAGATCAACATACCTAAAGCTTTGATACCAAGTTTTTCACGATCCAAAATAGGTCATGCGTGGCACCCACACTTAACCTCGTAAGTAGGAGAACCAATGATACAGCCCCAACTTATATTAGTAATTCAACTTATAAAATACGACCATAATGCGGAAGCTCAACTTATGAAAGTAAGAAATAAAAACCACTAAAGTCTATTATATACGTTTTCCAAAATCTGAAAGTAATCACATCAAGGACATCTAATCTCAAAATATCAAGTTTAAGTGTATCAAACACCAAGATAGATAAATAAAATAGTTTGTTTTCGAAAATTAAGGATATGATGCCATGACTAAGAGAATCCAACACGAGCTAGGAGGATAGATCACACTAGAATCTGATAAATTGAACACTGGCGAAAAGATGAGGGCGAGTAGAAGTTGATGGTACACTCCCTGCACTCCACAAAATAAAATAAAGAAAAATATAAGTAAGGGTCCGTACAGGGCAATATGTACTGAGTAGGTATCATCAGCCGACTCAAAATAAAAATCAATATGCATAAAGTAATAGTAGAAGATCAACTATAGCACTTTACAGGTGGCAAAAGATCAAGTGATAACACAATGAAATAATTATGTAATCAGTCAAAAATATCAAGAGTATACATAAGGACTCAGGCCTTCATACTATGGTCATTTGGGAAATAAGTTATTTGAGATTGAATAGTATTAATTCATTTAATTTAATTTCCTTTAATATTATTATGCCGGAATATGACACCCGATCCAATAATATCGTGTCGGCTCATGACATTTGATCCAAATATATCATGCCTGCTTGTGGCACTCGATACAAATATATGATATCAGCTTGTGACACCCGATCCCATAATATAATTAACTCATCATTCTTTATTGGCACATTCCACTACATTAATAATATTTTATCAAGCCTTCTTTATTCAATGTATCACTTTTGATAGGGAAACTTTAAGATTAGGAATTTCACGGTCTTAGGATTGCATACCAATCACAATAATATATCAATCATCCAAACCACAATAATTAAATTCATAGAAAACTTTACAACATTACTCAACGACTATCAATCAATATTAAGAGTCTCTCTATGATATAGAATAAACCATAACCTAATTCAACCAAAGAACCGAAGTCAAGCAAGCTAATTCACCAATATTTTTCCTTTCTTCATTGCCTCGAAACGTTTCCAATCTATCAAATGTACAATATTCATAAGTAAACGAGTACGTTCACACCCATATTACTATATGTCTAGCCTAGATCCAAAAAATCTCCCATCTCTTTAATCAACTTCCTAAATCTCAAGCCTAGGGTTAAGTTTAAATTACTCCAAATAATGTAAATTCAATGGTATTCATATAATACAATACACCTAATATTTAATTGTCTATACTAATTTATCAAAACTTGAATCATAATATGGTAACAAAATAATAATAATTAAAATTAAAGCCAACTAATTATGAAACCATTGGCGACAACCATGAATGCAAATCGATCCTTACCTATATAACAATACAACCAAAACATTTTAAAAAAAATAACTTAGATGTAGTTGTGAAGCAATAAACTAATTATGTCATCCATCATCTCTCAATTATTAGCTAATCATAACTAATAATTTGTCTCAAAACCTTAAGAATCCACATAGTATGGTGGTAGCAGCAACATCAAGTCAAAAGATTATGTATACTCCCAATCCTCTAAGTAACAAAACACATAAAATAATATTAAAGATTAAAGCCTACCCAACCATCAATATGTCTAAAACAAATTGGAACTTGATTAAGTTTTACCTGTAGCGGCTGCTCTTTGGTTGATGCGGCAGGTAAGTTTCTCACCCTTTGAATTTTATTTTCTAAAATTATTTGGTATTAAAAAAATAACAAGCCCTACTAACTTATTTTAATAAATAAAGTGGTATAGGATATTAAATAAATTATAAATTTAGCTCACCAACTAAATTAATTATCTAAAGTTACCCCTCAACTAAATAATTATAGTTATCAAAAAGTCTAAAATACCCATTAAACATTTACAGGATAAGTCTATCATGAAATAAGAAGTTCTACCATCTGTTGACACTCAATTTTGGCCTGACTTTTTAAAATTAGCACTTTAAAATTTTTTATTCTTTAAATAGTTCAACATACATTTTTTGCGATTTTAAAATAATTTACAAATAATTATTCTTATTTTTAAAATAATATTAGGATTTTTCATTAATTTATTTTGAATTTTAGTTAATTTTAATTATTAATATTTTTTGTCACAGTCTGTTGAAGTCTTGAATGTTGTCTTGTTTTGTTAAATCATTTTTTATTAAATTATATTATTTTATTTGTCATTAATTACACTTGTTTCATATTTATTTTAGTATTTTTAGCATAGTTTATGAATACTTTGAAACATAGGTAAATATTAAAATTTAATTAGCTCATGATTTTGGGCCCATAATTTTGAGCCCATATTTTTTGTTAAATGAATAGATTTTAATTTTCTTTATAACCTTTTTACATTTCCTCAAAAATGGATGTGGTTGAATAATTTTAGAAGGGGTGGATAAATTTTTCAAATTTAGTAGTGTACTATTTCCAAAAAGGAAAAACCCTAAACTTTTCTCTTCCATTTTTATTTCCCAAAAAATCAACCACCACCCCTAACCCTCTTCATCCTTCTTCTCCAGCAAAACACACCTCCAAACAACTCCCTCCTCACTATTAGACCACAAATCGAACGCACCAGAAACTCTGACGAAGTTCAAAGCTTTAAGCATCTTGGGTCAGCAGCAACACCGAAGATCCAGTGAACACAGAATAGTAACCAAACAACTCTCTTCTCGTTCTTTTCATTGAACCTATGACGGAGCAACATCAACAACTAAAATAATGACCAACGAGCTCCGAGCTAGTAGAACTAGCAAGACAAACTTTTCTCACCACCGAACTAGACCCTTTTCCCATTCCTTATATTTTGATTTTTTTGTTTGTTTTGCAAGGTTTGTGGGAGATCTCAAGCTTCAGTCGTGGCTCCGCCGGACTGGAACCAAAGAACGACCACGAAGCTGCGAGCTTCCAATGACTAATGTCGATGAGCTCTCCACTTCGTTCTCCTCACTCCGAAGAAAAATAAATCATCATAAACCTGCCTTTTTTATTTTCTTCAATTTCATGGTAATGAAACGTACCCGCTCCGAGACTTAGGGTTATGGTTTCACTATGTTTAAATTGACTTCCCCTCCCCTTCAACCTGTCGTAGAAGTTGTTCCTAGGAAAGATTATGGGTCTCGGGTATCCAATCATTTAAGCCCACCAACAACTACAACTCCGGTAAACAACAACCAGAAGTCGGGATGATCAAATTCAACGAGCTCTAAACAGTAACACAAATCCATCCTCCTTTTGTTTTGTCTTTACATCATTATTATTTTTTTACTGTTTGTTTATAGATCCACTATGTTTCTTCCAAAAACATAATTGTTGTGGTGTGTTGTTGTTACCTTTCTTTTATTTATTTTTTATTTTTTTCATGCTACTGTCTCTATTATTGCTTTTTAATACTGATTATTGATTTTTATTCAAGTTTAGGCTTGATTATTTTAATTATTTGTTAAATTGATCTGATAATTTTCTTTTCTTTTTGTTTTTTAATATATTCAAATAACAATTTAATGTTGTAGTCAAATGTTTACTTTTAAAATGTTGTTTTTAATTTGGGTTGACCATTTCTAGTGTTAATACTAATTTAGTCAAGGATTCATTAATGTTTGGCCAAACCCATCGGTGGCCCCTTAAAGTTGGCACCAACTTTCACTTACACACCTAAACCAGAAGATATTCATTTTAGACACCTAATGTAAGGGTCTGATGTGTCATGTTGACACTTTTTATACAGCTGGCACCTCGCGTATTTTCTACCTACCTGAGGCGCGTAAAAGCTATTTTTTCATCTGATGTGGCATCAAACAAGGCCTATAACGGTCATATCTCTCTTATCTATATATTTATGCCCTTTCTTCTTCAATTTTGGCCTAATTTCTTAGCTTGTTTCTCTGATTTGGAAAAAGAAAAAGGCAAAAATCAGTTTTCTCTCTTCTTCTTTATTTTTCTCTCTTTCATGTCACTCTTCTCCTACACCTCCATGTCGAGCTTCTCCAACTCTTCCATGGCCTCTTTGGATGAATGTCGATATTGTAAATGTGGTAATGAAGCACTATTAAAGACTTTTTGGATCCAACTAAGTCTAGGTCGTAGATTTTTTACTTATAAACTTTCAAAGGTAAAGTAATTCTTTATGTTAATATTTTTACTCATATATTGCAACTTTTATTCAATGTGAATCTTAAAGCTCCATTTATTTTCGGTAAGTACAACAAAAGAGGAATAAGTATTTTCTGTTAATAGTGGGCTTCTAATTATTTTTTTCTAATTGATTTTATAGAAAATGGGTGGCTGTAAATTTTTTTACTGGTATGAAGATCGACACCCTCCTCAAGCAAATAAGGTGATCTGAGGTTTGTTGAAGAAAGTCAAGGCTTTTGACAAAAAAATAAATCGAACAAGAAATATATTTATTGTTGGTGTGATCGCTACTGAGTTGGTAATGTTTGGAATATGGAGTGGTGGTCTATCATTAGGTATATGTGGTGGTGTAGTATTATTTTGATGTTGTTGATGCTATAAAGTTGTCTATGTTTTGGATGAAATGAATCTTCATGTTGTTGTTGCTGCTGTAAATTTCTAGCTAGGCCATATTTGTATGTATTTTGATGTTATTATTGCATACAATTCACAATTCACATCTTGTTGAACTGAATACATATTTCAATTATTAAAAGTTCAAAATCCTACAAATTGTTGGATATTGTGGTAGCTTTTCATTGTCTTCATCAATGGTATTCTGCAGCATCTTTATTTGAGAAATAAGGCGACAATTACATTATGTGACATGATAATTTTATACCAAAAATATTTAACAATATCACAATGTAACTCAAAAACATAATCCACAATGAACTCAAAGTTAGCATTATGCTAAATACCACGATCAGTGGATTGGTTTAAGAAGGTTACAATCCTCAAAAGTGTTTATTATGTTACATAGCAAAAAGTATTCAAAGCTGGTGCTGCTTTTACTTCTTCTTTTTGTTTGCCATTTGCTGCAACTGAGAGGTAGTGACAGCATCTCTATTTTTCCATCTCAAGCCTCTAAGCTTAAAACCAAGGTCTATGCCTATTGAACATGGATCCTTAAAATTTGAACCTTTTGGTAGAATTCTTTGACTTGAAGTCCCTGGCTGTTTTTACAGAAAAAGAGAAACCAAAATTAGTAAGTAAGCTGCACTTGTGAAGATTAGTATGTAACCAAAGGAGAAAATAACATACATTGAGTATTTGGGTGCCACTTGCACTAGTGAATATGAAAAATTCAACATTACTTGATCCACCATATAATGGCTTTTTTGTCCCCCCCTGTTGCAGCTCTTGCAGAGTCTTCTCTATTTGCTGCAACTCCTCTTTTTTGTCCAATGGTCTCTTTTCTCCTCCGAGGTAGTTAACTTATTATTCCTCTTGTAAAAGGAATACTTTTATCCACATATGATGGTGGTTGGCTTGAGCTTGTATCATTCACCCTCTTAACCCTACTTGTATCAGCACAAATTGTTGTTGAAGAAGCATGCTTGCTTGATGTTGTTGATGCAGGTTGACTGAATGTTGTTGGTTCAGGTTGGCTGAAGTTTTTTGGTTTAGGTTGGCTACTTTTATGTGAGCTTTGACCAGTAAATTGTGAATTATGGATAGCTGCTTCTGAACTTTGACCAGCAACCTGAATATTTAAGCACAAAATATATATTCATTGAAAATTCAACAAGTGATTAAAAAAGACACAAGCAAGTATAAATTATGTTACCTTGCAATATCTCTTGTTATGACCTTGATGTTTACACATGGAACAAGTCTGTTTCACCCCTTGTTTAGATAATTTTCCATACTTCTTTCTTGATTCATCTTTGCCCTTTCTTCTATTTCTTGCAGGTCTGTCAGGCATTGGTTTAGGTTCAGGAGGTTCAATCCTTGGATTGTTAGTTTCAGGACACATCTTCATATTTGGAATTGGTTAGATGAAATGACTATAAGACTTTAAGAAGGTATCCTTCTTATACCAATGCTCCACAAGAGGTTCAGGCTCTTGTTCTATGTGGCACAAAGCAGCAATAGCATGATGGCATGGAATGCCTCTCAGTTGCCAAGTTCTACAACTATATATTCTATCAGCCAAGTTAACTGTATGCCTGTACTCCCCTTCTCCAATCTCAAACCCAACATTAGTATTCCAAATCACCTGGCATGTCCTAGACTTATCCTTATTCTCCTCTAACATAAGTCTAGCCATAGGTGCAATATCAGATATCCAGGTGTTGGCAAACTTAATCATGTCCACAGTTCTTGTCATTATCTTTCTCCTAATTTCCTCCAATATGGTTATTATAGATTTGTGTCTACATGATATGATCCATGAGCTAAAGGTCTCACATATGTTATTTTCAACTACATCACATTTGGAATGCTCTTGAAAGAATGCCCTAACCCATGACACTTTTGGATAATGCAATAAGTCAACACAAATATCCTTACCAAGTTTGCTCATTTTATGAAGCTCATCCTTGAACTTAACTTCAAAACTTGCCTTTGAACATCTCCAGAATTATTTTCTCCTTTTCTCTTCCTTCCAGGTTTGATTTCAATTAGACCAAATATGTCTTTGGTAGCAGTTCATCAACAGTTGCATGAAAACCCTGGAAAGAAAACAACATGCAATTCAATACTTAATAGATAATCTAATAACTTTAGCAAATGTAATAGGTAATTACCTTTTGCATATATGCCATCATAGTAAGACCCTGTCCAGTACCCAACTGCAGGTCCTCTTTCAAGTAATTGATAAAGAAACTCCAACTATGCTTAGTTTCCTTATTTACAACTGTCCAGGCTATAGGAAACATCTGATTGTTTCTATTCTTGCCAACTGCTACTAGAAGTTCACCCTTGCAAGCACCCTTTAAGAAACATCCATCAAATCCTATTATTCTTATACATCCTTCCTTCCACCCCTTTTTCAATCCATCCAAGTACACATAGAAGTATACAAATAAATTCTTTCCCGGTGCAGTTTCTCTATCCATTGTTAAAAAAAATAGAACTACTAGGATTGGTCTATTTTATAACCTCAGCATAATCATATAATCTTGCAAATTCTATATTCCAGTCACCCATGGATTCTCTAAGAATCATTAGTTTTTCCTTATAACAGATGGTCCTACCCACATACAATCCTAACTTCTTCTTGCACAATTCTTGTATTTCCCAAATCTTTATGGATGATTGTTTAGTTATTTCATCTCTGAATTTGTTTGCTAGGAATTTACTTGTATACATTTTGTTCTTATTTGATGGAGAACACTTATGTATAGGATGGTAGTTCTTGATTAAAAAGTTATCAGAATCTCTATCAATTGCACCATAACACAACCATTTGTATTTTTCTTTGAATTTACATTTAGCCCTCACTCTATGAATTTCTTTAGGCCTTAACTTAATCTGATAATTATTTTCTACTGCATAATTTGTCAAAGCCTTTCTAAATTATTTAGCATTATCAAAAATCATTCCAAGTTCAAAAAATAGCAACTTCACATTTAGCATCATACCTGACATTTTTACTCTTTCTTCTTCCTGGTTGATCAACACCCCTAACAGCTTCTACATCTACCACATTTGTGCTATTATCACTATCAAAGTCTGAGCTATCAATATACTCTTCATCTCCTCCTAATCTGCCAATATATCTATCCTTCTTATTTCTTACAATATCTTCAAAGCCTCTATCAATACCAGCTTCACCTATTGGTATTTCTTCAGGTACTTTCTTTTTTCTCTTAGGATTAAGATTTTTTTGTTTCTCCTTTCAGATCTAACAGATCTCAATTCTTTATCAACATCTAAACCATCTTCATCAGGAATGAAATTTATATTTGAGTCACTACTATGCAGAATTCACTCATTCACATCTGAAACATCCTCAGTCCCATTCACATCTGAAACATCCTCAGTCCCATTCACATCTGAAACAGCCTCATTCTCCACATTTCCAACATCAACAGAGTCTGGCCATGCTAAAAGACCAACTGGAGTTGGCAATTCCTCTAACTCATCAATTTCATGGACCATATAAACATGAAATTCATCACCATCTATTAAGTCTTTCACATAGTCTAACAACTGATATCAGAAGTAACTTGGACAAATTCATTGTTAATTTTATTTTGACAGTAAAAACTCTTCACATTTGTGTACCCAAGGTCTTCAGTGTATGAAAGAAACTCGACAAGGCTAAAATAATCTTTATCAATGGGAACGAAAAATACATCTATTTTTCCTCTGTAAGTAGGGTTAGGGTCTGCGATAACATGAACCTCATGATGAAAACATGTAAATATATAGTCGTCCATATCTCAAAAAGAAGACCCCAACACAAGAAAATACTCAAAAAGCCCCTTACTTTATCAGTGCAATTTCCAAAAAAAACCTAGTGACAAAATGCTAATAGAGAATGGACACAACCAGAACATACACCTTCTTCTTCAAGGATGAAACATGCAAACACAAGAAGTAGTTGATAGAAATGTCAAAATGCCCAACAAAAATGCAATCTCCAACACTTGATTTCAACCTTTAAACCTGAAAATTGGCAACATAAACTAACATAACAGTTAGTACTAACTAAAAATGAATGAAAATCAAGAAATATTGAACTTTCATATACTTACCTAGGTTTTGATCGGGCTTGGCTTGACCCTGTGTTCTCCCGGGTCGGGTCGGAGGCGAGAACTTGAAAGTGAATCATTCAGTGGTGGATTTTTCAGAAGGGTCTAAATAAGACAAAGTTCCCTTTCCCTTCAACCAGCCACTCTTTTAGGTTTTTCTGAAGGAGTCGTCATTTTCTATCAGGAACGAGCGTAGAGGAACGAACGGAGCA